>NC_091287.1:240723456-241923456 GCF_032444005.1 Ranitomeya imitator
CTCTTCCTGGGTTAAAACATTAGTATTGTTGTTTCTAAATGATTATGAACTTGTTTTCTTTGCATTATTTCAGGTCTAAAAGCACTTGGTTGTTTTTTTATTTTTATTTTGAACATTTCTCCTTTTCAGAGAAAAAAAATAATCGCTTGGAAATTCGGAGACATGTTGTCAGAAGTTTGTAGGCTAAAAGAACGATTTACATTTTACTCAAAAATATACCTACAAAGAGAAAAAAAAAAAAAATCGGACAAACTGAACATTTTGCAGTGGTCTCAAATTTTTGCCAGACCTGTAGACAGTGTTTTTTAAATTTTTCCTCAACTATCAGAAAAATATCCCTAAAGCCACAAGTATTATCTGTTCTAAAGCAAGAAGGTTTTCTATTTTTCCCAAAACAAGTATCTATTGTTCTATTTTCTGTATATTTTAGCCATTTTCGTGGATTATAAAATTTCAAATATTGAAGCAACATTTACATTTTATTAATTCAGAATTAAAACTTAAGTGTAATTAAATTGTGGACTGCACACATTAGAATTATCAAATGTGCTTTAAAATAAAAAAAAACTACCATGAGTTTTTCAGGACACAAAATTGCGCAATTTACAGAAAAACAGACTAACGTGCAATTGTAAGTTCTCTAAATTATAACGGAGCACAGATTTTCACTTTTCTGCACGTTCTCCTGACTCTTACCTCCACTATCAACGCTTCTCAGACCCCCTTAAAACTGCTTCCTAGATCTCAAGATTCAGCATATTTCAACATTTGCAAGTCACTCGGACTGTGTCTCCTCTTTCCCTTCATTCCTAATATAGTTTTACTGTTTCATCTCTTTTTTTCCACATTCGGGTGGGACACTGCCTGGTGCTAAAAGCACACTGGGACATGTAGCATGGGGGGATAAATAATTTGATCTTGTGGCCACCTCATGACTCACGGTTGATTTTTAGCAGTTGGTATTACGCACGACCAAAAGAGCCTTGGTGGGAAAGGTCACTGCCATACTCCAGTCTGGGTCTTACTGACCTAATCAAACGAAGCTGGTCAAGCTCAAGTAGTAGTAGTAGTGTGCAGAAGCTGGAGAAAGATAAGAGTTGTTGGATAGGCTGTAAAGCAGCCTGAAAGGTTACTGTAATACCAAGTTGGTGAGACCGTTTAATTTACTTTGCCAAACCCAGAGTGAGGACTATTTTGTTATTCACTTGTGCCGAGGAAAGACTTACATTTTGGAGCCGTAAAGTTTTGGAGGATACTAAATTTTATTCCCTTTTGATGGAAAAACTCTGTGCTTATCCAAGAGGCTAACAGACAGCTGAAAACCCTACCCTACCTTTGGTGGACAATGTGGGCACAGTCATAAAGAGCACAGGTGATTACAGTTTAAAGACTGAATGTCACGGGTAAATGTACAGTTGTGCGCAAAAGTATACAAACCCTGGCAAAATTTTTGCTTTCTTGGCCTTTTTTTTTTTTAGAGAATATGAATGATAACGACAAAACTTTTTTTCCACTCATGCCGAGTGGTTGGGTGAAGCCATTTGTCAAACTACTGTGCTTTCTCTTTCTCTTTTTAAATCATAAAAAGACAACCCAAAACATCTAAATGACCCTGCTCAAAAGTTCACATACCCTGTTGATTTTGTCCTGATAACATGCACAGATGTTGACACAAATTGGTTTGTATGGCTACTAAAGGTAACATCCTCACCCGTGACCTGTTTGCTTGTAATCAGTGTGTGCTTAAAGATGAGCGAGTTTCTAGGATTCAGACACACTCTTGCATCTTTCATTCAGCCACTGACGTTTCTGGATTGTGACTCAACGGATGAAATAGGAAGTCATTTTAATGCAGTTCAAAATTAGTACAAACAATGCAGACGTTTCGGTCATATAACGACTTTCATTAGTGTACCGACTGCAATCAGGAGTAGTCTATGCAAAGTGTTCATAGAGTCCTATCAAACAGAACTGCCCGAAGAGAGAAAAGGGGATAGAAGTAGTAGATCAGGTGTTCACCGTTGATAAAGTGTTGCAGTTAATCTGAGTGTCATGTATAGGGAGGTCTCTCCTCAGACATGGTATCCACCACCTGACCAGTGCAATAGGCAGAGATTGGAGCTCTGTACCTTATTAGGGAAAAACAGAAAGCATACTATGACTTTGCGCTGCAGAATGCCAAGGAGTATGCAAGCTGAAAGGCTGAAGTCATGGTACGCTTGGGTGGAACACTGGCAGTCAGAACGAAATGGGTGCACCTCTGGCGCTACTACAGGGACAAGCCTCTCAGGTCCCAGATGTTCGACCTGGTACAATAGTGGCAGCAACCTGAGGCCTGTTCAGATGGTTAAAAAAGTGGTGATGGACAGATATATCCAATAACTACCTAAGCTCTTGCAATGCTAAGTTACTGATGGAGGTCCCCAGAATGCAGATGACCTCATGAGTCTCCTAGAAACATACGTGGCTGAAATCCCTGAGCATTTAACATATCTTGAAGTCCCCTTTCTGGAATGCCCAAAAGAGGGAGCTCAAGTCAACATCTGAGGTAAGCCCAAAGACCCAGGAGAGGTTTAGACAGGTTTCAACCTGTTCATCTCGTACCCATGTTTGATGGCGGTGTAATGCCCTGGGTCACATAGAGGCCCATTGTCCTACAGCATCAGAGCCGAAGGACTGCTCCTTAGGCTGAGGTTTCTCATTTTTGCACATTCTGTGTCCAGCGCCCTACTTCACCCTGGTGAGGGACCTCAGCTGTGCCAGGCGACTCAGAACCGTGTGACCGTCTCAACTCAGGGAGTTTGGTTACCCTATTAACTGCCACACATCCATATGTGATCACCCCAAGGAAGAAAGTAGGGGTGAGATGTATTCATGGAGATGCCAAGAACTATCCCATGAAATACGCTCAGACTGTAGTTCTGTGTCCAAAAAGTAAAAATTCACAAGAACTTAATGCAGGGGTGGGTAACTTTTGGCCTGAAAGCCGTTTATGGCTGGCAATGTCCTTTTCTCCGGTCCATGGGCAGATTCCCAGGGACAGCAGTTCTCGGGCTGGTGATTGTAGAGCTCAAGCTGGGAACCAGCAAAACGCCGGCCCTTTAAATTGCTCCTGAAACTGCAAGCCAATGAACTAGTGAATTCTGCGACATGTGCAATGAGGGATTATGGAGCTCTAGGCTCCAGTTCCTTCAGGGTCAACAGCGTGGCAGCCCTAGCCCCTCCTGCGATACATGTGCCCCAGCATATCCTGTGATTCTTTAGTCCCAGCATCTCGTGTATAATATATAGGCTCCAGTCCAAGTATCTGCTGTGTGATATTGCAGACCTCCCATTGCTTGAGTTCTGTACATGTAACGTGAGCAGTGATGAATATCCTACTGTGAGAAAACCTGTGTAATTTAAATCTAGGTTCAGAACTTACTGCTGCGAGTCCTTTTCAACATTCATTGCAAAGATTCGACTGCGCTCAAAACTGATCCAAACCTTGAAAAGCAGTTGCGAGTAGTAACATCATCACCACCTAACAATACGTCACACCAAAAGAGGAGCAGTTCCAGCCAACACATTAAGGGTGAGTTGATTACCATGTTTTTTGGACTATAAGACGCACTTTTTCCCAAAAACATTTGGGAGGATAATGGGGGGTGCGTCTTATAGTACGAACACAGGCTTACCGGGGGGTTGCGGCAGAGGTGTGGCGATGCTGCGGCGGTGGGCGGTACAGAGTGTACCTGAGCAGGGTCCCTTCTTCATGATGCCGGTGGCAGAAATATGGCGATGCCGGTGGCAAAAATATGGCGACGTAGCGGCTCGGTGTCCACGCAGTGAGCAGAGCCGAGTGCATCACCAGTTTCCCTGCGGCCATCTTCCTGAAGCCATCTTTCTGAAATCGTGGGCCGCCGGAGGCTTCAGGAAAATGGCTGCTGGAGGCCACGCGTGCGCACATTGAAATCTCGGTGGCACTCGGCTTCAGGAAAATGGCCGCCGAGATCTGGCCAGATTATTAAAAAAAAAAGCAATCCTTAAGGTACAATCCAGAGGTTATAATAGGTTGGCTCGAGTTAGACAATATAGTGCTTGTGTTAATGTTCACAGTGCAGAGCAAGTTCCTTTTCCTTGTCAAGTGGCAGGGACCCTGTGAGTTGCTGGAAAAGGAAGGAGAGGTCAACTGTAAAATATACTGAGCAGGGAAAAAGACAGTTACTTACGAGTAATGGGATTTCTCAGAGCCCATGACAGCACTATGGAGAGAGAGGGGATCTGCCGTTCAAGAACAGGAAGCCTACAGATAAAAAGGGCGGTACCTCTCCCTTGCATCAGTAGGTTTACAGAGCACGAGGGGACGTTCAAGTTATTACAATAATAGACATTTTAACTATAATACTTCTAAGGAAAACACCCTGTGACCTATACATAAATCATACACAACAACACACAAAAAAAAAAAGAGGGTGCTCACCTACGTCACAGGAGGGAATATAAGTGTGATGTCATGGGCTCTGAGAAATCCCGTTACCAATAAGTAACTACATCTTTCTAATTCCCCCATGACAGCACCACAGAGTGAATTGCAGAGAATTGTATTTTAGGGAGGGCCACAGCCTGTAGAATCCTTCTCCCAAAGGTGAGATCAAAGGAAGAGGATTGGTACAGCCGGTAGTGCTTGTAAAAGGTAGACGGAAATGACCATGTGGCAGCCTTAGGCTATGTGCACACGTTGCGGATTAGGTTTAGGAATTTCTGGTGCGGATTCTGCCTCTCCTGGCAGAAAACGCACCTGCGGATTTGTCGCACTTTGTGCGGTTCCGCAGCATTTTTTGTGCGTTTTTGCTGCGGTTTTCTTGCGGATTTGCTGCGTTTTTTACCCCTGCGGTTTCTATAATGGAATGGGTACAAAAACGCTGCAGATTCACAAAAATGTAGTGACATGCTACTTCTGTTAAACCGCAGCGTTTCCGCAGCGGATTTTCCACAAAGTGTGCACAGCATTTATTTTTTCTCATTGATTTACATTGTACTGTAAATCAATTGCGGATCTGCAGCGTTTCTGCACCTCAAAAAACGCTGCGGAACCGCAGAGAATCCGCAACATGTGCACATACCCTCACAGTTCTCTTCTATAGAAACCTCTGACTTCTCCGCCCACAAAGTTGCCAACGATTTTGTAGTATGAGCTCTCAATCCCTCCCGGATTGCATTCCCTCTAGACGAGTAGGCCAACGAGATTGCATCCCTTATTCACCTTGCCAAACACAGGGGCTTCTCACAAAATTAAAATATCAAAAAGTTACTTTCAGTTCAAAACAAAAAATGAAACTCGTTATATAGCTCATTACAGAGTGATCGATTTCAAGTGTTTATTTCTGTTATTGTAGATTATGGCTTAAGTTACAGCCAATGAAAACCCAAAAGACATTATCTCAGTAAATTAGAATACTTTCTACCACCAACTTGAAAAATGATTTTAAAATAAAAAATGTTGGTCTACTGAAATGTATATTCAGTAAATGCACTCAATAGTTGGTCAGGGCTCCTTTTGCATCAATTACTACATGAATGCAGCGTGGCATGGAGGCGATCAGCCTGTGGCACTGCTGAGGCGTTATGGAAGCCCAGGATGCTTTGAGAGCAGCCTTCAACTCGTCTACATTGTTGAGTCTGGTGTCTCATTTTCCTCAGGACAATATTCCATAGATTCTCATGGGGTTAAGGTAAGGCTAGTTTGCTGACCAATCAAGCACAGTGATACCGCTGTTTTAAACCAGGTATTGGTATTTTTGACACTGTGGACAGGTGCCAAGTCCTGCTGGAGAATTAAATTTAAATCGGCAAAAAGCTTGTCGGCAGAGGGAAGTATGGAGTGCTCTAAAATTTCCTGGTAGACGGCTGCACTGACTTTGGTCTTGATAAAACATAGTGGACCTACACCAGCAGATGACATGGCCCCCAAACCATCACTGATTGTGGAAACTTCACACTAGACCTCCAGCAGCTTGGATTGTGGCCTCTCCACTCTTCCTCCAGACTCTGGGACCTTGATTTCCAAATGAAATGCAAAATTTTATTTCATCTGAAAATACCACCTTGGACCACTGAGCAACAGTCCAGTTCTTTTTCTCCTTGGCCAGGAGACTCCTTGAAAAAGCCACTTAGGCGAAACGTACGTTGGAGTCGGAGTCCTTGAGGGTCACAGATCATCTTCACACTGGTACTAGTATTGCTCCAGAGGTTTTATGCACTTTTTTTTGTCTTGATTAGACTATTTATTATGAAAGCATATGCACTTTATTAAGATGGATTGTCCATTTCTTTTTTCATCCATCTTCTGCACCTTGGAGGGCTATATATTATTTTTCTAGTATATATTTTTTATTATATGGATTTGGTCTCCTCATTCGGTATATCCTTTATATGCTGTACTATTGTTGTACTATTGTTGGTTGTTTCCTTTTTTGTACTGTTTTTTTTTTGTTTGTTATTATTTTTTGTAATAAAATTATATTTTTATACCTTATTGTGAACAATGACCTTTTGTGGTTTACCCTCCTTGTGGAGTGTGTCAATGACTGCCTTCTGGACATCTGTCAAGTCAGCAGTCTTCCACATGATTGTGGAGCCTACTGAAACAGACTAAGGGACCTTTTTGAAATGCTTAGGACGCCTTAGCAGGTGATTTTTGTTAATTATTCTAATTTAATGAGATAATGACATTTACCGTATGTTTTCATTGGCTGTAAGCCATAATCTCAACATTAACAGAAATAAACATTTGAAATAGATCACTCTGTTTGTAATTACTCTATATACTATATGAGTTTAGTTACAGAAAAACCCACAATGGTCACAGAAATAACTTTAATCTGACAAAAGTAATAAGAAATAAAAGATTTATGAAAATGAACAAATGAAAGTCAGACATTGCTTTTCAAACATGCTTCCACAAAATTAAAAAAAATAAATAAATACAACTCACGAAATAGGCCTGGACAGAAATTATGGTACCCTTGAAAATAATGTGACAAAAGGGACATGTTAAATCAAGGTGTGTCCACTAACTTAACCCCTTCCCGACCTTTGACGCCACGTAGGCGTCATGAAAGTCGGTGCCAATCCGACCTGTGACGCCTATGTGGCGTCATGGAAAGATCGCGTCCCTGCAGATCGGGTGAAAGGGTTAACTCCCATTTCACCCGATCTGCAGGGACATGGGGAGTGGTAGTTTAGCCAAGGGGGGGTGGCTTCCCCTCCCCTTCCCCCCGTGGCTACGATCGCTCTGATTGGCTGTTGAAAGTGAAACTGCCAATCAGAGCGATTTGTAATATTTCACCTATTAAAACTGGTGAAATATTACAATACAGCCATGGCCGATGCTGCAATATCATCGGCCATGGCTGGAAACACTAATGTGCCCCCACCCCACCGATCGCCCCCCCCCCCCCCAGTCCTCCTATCAGTGCTATGCACCGCTCCATCCTGTGCTCCGCTCCCCCCGTGCTCTTGTCTGCTCCCCCCGTGCTCCAATCACCCCCCCGTGTTCCGATCCAACACCCCTGCACTCCGATCCACCCCCGTGCTCCGATCCACCCCCCCGTGCTCCGATCCACCCCCCCATGCTCCGATCCACCCCCCCGTGCTCCGATCCACCCCCCGCGCCCCGATCCACCCCCCATGCTCCGATCCCCCCCGTGCTCCCCCCCACCCCATCATACTTACCGATCCTGCCGGGGTCCATCCGTCTTCTCCCTGGGCGCCGCCATCTTCCAAAATGGTGGGCGCATGCGCAGTGCGCCCGCCGAATCTGCCTGCTGGCAGATTCGTTCCAAAGCGCATTTTGATCACTGAGATATAATCTATCACAGTGATCAAAATAAAAAAAATAATAAATGACCCCCCCCCCCTTTGTCACCCCCATAGGTAGGGACAATAAAAAAAATAAAGAATTTTTTTTTTTTCCACTAAGGTTAGAATAGGGTTAGGGTTAGGGTTTCGGTATGTGCACACGTATTCTGTTCCTCTGCGGATTTTTCTGCTGCGGATTTGATAAATCCGCAGTGCTAAACCGCTGCGGATTTATGGCGGATTTACCGCGATTTTTCTGCGCATTTCACTGCGGTTTTACAACTGCAATTTTCTATTGGAGCAGTTGTAAAACCGCTGCGGAATCCGCAGAAAGAAGTGACATGCTGCAGAATGTAAACCGCTGTGTTTCCGTGCAGTTTTTCTGCAGCATGTGTACAGCGATTTTTTTTTCCCATAGGTTTACATTGATATGTAAACTCATGGGAAACTGCTGCGGATCCGCAGCGTTTTCCGCAGCGTGTGCACATACCTTTAGAATTAGGCTATGTGCACACGTGCGGATTTGGCTGCGGATCCGCAGCGGATTGGCCGCTGCGGATTCGCAGCAGTGTTCCATCAGGTTTACAGTACCATGTAAACCTATGGAAAACCAAATTCACTGTGCCCATGGTGCGGAAAATACCGCGCGGAAACGCTGCGTTGTATTTTCCGCAGCATGTCAATTCTTTGTGCGGATTCCCCAGCGTTTTACACCTGTTCCTCAATAGGAATCCACAGGTGAAATCCGCACAAAAAACACTGGAAATCCGCAGGTAAAACGCAGTGCCTTTTACCCGCGGATTTTTCAACAATGATGCTGAAAAATCTCACACGAATCCGCAACGTGGGCACATAGCCTTAGGGTTAGGGTTGGAATTAGGGTTGTGGTTAGGGTTGTGATTAGGGTTATGGCTACAGTTGGGATTAGGGTTAGGGGTGTGGGGAGGTTAGTGTTGGAGGTAGAATTGAGGGGTTTCCACTGTTTAGGCGCATCAGGGGTCTCCAAACGCAACATGGCGCCACCATTGATTCCAGCCAATCTTGTATTCAAAAAGTCAAATGGTGCTCCCTCACATCCGAGCCCCGACGTGTGCCCAAACAGTGGTTTACCCCCACATATGGGGTATCAGTGTACTCAGGACAAACTGCGCAACAATTACTGGGGTCCAATTTCTCCTGTTACCCTTAAGAAAATAAAAAAATGCTTGCTAAAACATCATTTTTGAGGAAAGAAAAATGATTTTTTATTTTCACGGCTCTGCGTTGTAAACGTCTGTGAAGCACTTGGGGGTTCAAAGTGCTCACCACATATCTAGATAAGTTCCTTGGGGGGTCTAGTTTCCAAAATGGGGTCACTTGTGGGGGGTTTGTACTGTTTAGGCACACCAGGGGCTCTGCAAACGAAACGTGACGCCCGCAGAGCATTCCATCAAAGTCTGCATTTCAAAAGTCACTACTTCCCTTCTGAGCCCCGACGTGTGCCCAAACAGTGGTTTCCCCCACACATGGGGTATCAGCGTACTCAGGAGAAACTGGACAACAACTTTTGGGGTCCAATTTCTCCTGTAACCCTTGGGAAAATAAAAAATTCTGGGCTAAATAATTATTTTTGAGGAAAGAAAACGTATTTATTATTTATACGGCTCTGCATTATAAACTTCTGTGAAGCACTTGGGGGTTCAAAGTGCTCACCACACATCTAGATAAGTTCCTTTCGGGGTCTAGTTTCCAAAATAGGGTCACTTGTGGGGGGTTTCTACTGTTTAGCCACATCAGGGGCTCTGCAAACGCAATGTGACGCCCGCAGAGCATTCCATCAAAGTCTGCATTTCAAAACGTCACTACTTCACTTCCGAGCCCCGACATGTGCCCAAACAGTGGTTTACCCCCACATATGGGGTATCAGCGTACTCAGGAGAAACTGGACAACAACTTTTGGGGTCAAATTTCTCCTGTTACCCTTGGGAAAATAAAAAATTGCAGGCTAAAAATCATTTTTGAGAAAATATTTTTTTCTTTTAATTTTCATAGCTCTGCGTTATAAACTTCTGTGAAGCACTAGGGGGTTCAAAGTCCTCACCACACATCTAGATTAGTTCCTTTGGTGGTCTAGTTTCCAAAATGGGGTCATTTGTGGGGGATCTCCAATGTTTAGGCACACAGGGGCTCTCCAAACGTGACATGGAGTCCGCTAATGATTGGAGCTAATTTTCCATTTAAAAAGCCAAATGGCGTGCCTTCCCTTCCGAGCCCTGCCGTGCGCCCAAACAGTGGTTTACCCCTACATATTGGGTATCAGCGTACTCAGGACAAACTGGACAACAACATTTGGGGTCCAATTTCTCCTATTACCTTTGGCAAAATAGGAAATTCCAGGCTAAAAAATCATTTTTGAGGAAAGAAAAATTATTTTTTATTTTCATAGCTCTGCGTTATAAACTTCTGTGAAGCACCTGGGGGTTTAAAGTGCTCAATATGCATCTAGATAAGTTCCTTGGGGGTCTAGTTTCCAAAATGGGGTCACTTGTGGGAGAGCTCCAATGTTTAGGCACACAGGGGCTCTCCAAACGCGACATGGTGTCCGCTAACGATGGAGATAATTTTTCATTCAAAAAGTCAAATGGCGCTCCTTCCCTTCCGAGCCTTACCGTGTGCCCAAACAGTAGTTTACCCCCACATGTGAGGTATCGGTGTACTCAGGAGAAATTGCCCAACAAATTTTAGGATCCATTTTATCCTGTTGTCCATGTGAAAATGAACAAATTGAGGCTAAAAGAATTTTTTTGTGAAAAAAAAAGTACTTTTTCATTTTTACGGTTCAATTTGTGAAGCACCTGGGGGTTCAAAGTGCTCACTATGCATCTAGATAAGTTCCTTGGGGCGTCTAGTTTCCAAAATGGGGTCACTTGTGGGGGAGCTCCAATTTTTAGGCACACGGGGGCTCTCCAAACGTGACATGGTGTCCGCTAAAGAGTGGAGCCAATTTTTCATTCAAAAAGTCAAATGACGCTCCTTCCCTTCCAAGCCCTGCCGTGCGCCCAAACAGTGGTTTACCCCCACATATGAGGTATCAGCGTACTCAGGACAAATTGGACAACAATTTTCGTGGTTCAGTTTCTTTTTTTACCATTGGGAAAATAAAAAAATTGTTGCTAAAAGATAATTTTTGTGACTAAAAAGTTAAATGTTCATTTTTTCCTTCCATGTTGCTTCTGCTGCTGTGAAGTACCTGAAGGGTTAATAAACTTCTTGAATGTGGTTTTGAGTACCTTGAGGGGTGCATTTTTTAGAATGATGTCACTTTTGGGTATTTTCAGCCATATAGACCCCTCAAACTGACTTCAAATGTGAGGTGGTCCCTAAAAAAAATGGTTTTGTAAATTTCGTTGTAAAAATGAGAAATCGCTGGTCAAATTTTAACCCTTATAACTTCCTAGCAAAAAAAAATTTTGTTTCCAAAATTGTGCTGATGTAAAGTAGACGTGTGGGAAATGTTATTTATTAACTATTTTGTGTCACATAACTCTCTGGTTTAACAGAATAATAATTCAAAATGTGAAAATTGCGAAATTTTCAAAATTTTCGCCAAATTTCCGTTTTTATCACAAATAAACGCAGAATTTATTGACCTAAATTTACCACTAACATGAAGCCCAATATGTCACGAAAAAACAATCTCAGAACCGCTAGGATCCGTTGAAGCGTTCCTGAGTTATTACCTCATAAAGGGACACTGGTCAGAATTGCAAAAAACGGCAAGGTCTTTAAGGTCAAAATAGGCTGGGTTATGAAGGGGTTAAATCACAGGTGTCTACAATCTTGGAATCAATGAGTGGGCCTGTATATAGGGCTACAGATACTCTCTGTGCTGTTTGGAGACATGGTGTGTATCACATTCAACATGGACCAGAGGAAGCAAAGGAAAGAGTTGTCTCAAGAGATTAGAAAGAAGATTATAGACAAACATGTTAAAGGTTAAAGTTATAAGACCATCTCCAAGCAGCTTGATGTTCCTATGACTACAGTTGCACATATTATTCAGATATTTAAGATCTATGGGACTGTAGCCAACCGTCCTGGATGTGGCTGCAGGAGGAAAATTACTGACAAATCAAAGAGACGGATAATACGAATTGTAACAAAAGAGCCCAGAAAAACTTCTAAACAAATTAAGGGTGAACTTCACACTCAAGGAACATCAGTGTAAGATCGCACCATCCGTCATTTTATGAGCCAAAGTGGACTTCATGGGAGACGACCAAGGAGGACACCATTGTTGGGAAAAAAAAAAAAATCATAAAAAAGCCAGACTGGAATTTTCCAAACTACATGTTGACAAGCGACAAAGCTTCTGGGAGAATGACCTATGGACAGACAAAAATTGAACTTTTTGGCAAGGCACATCAGCTCTATGTTCACAGATTGAAAAATGAAGCATATCAAGAAAAGAACACTGTCCCTACTGTGAAACATGGAGGAGGCTCTGTTATGTTCTGGGGCTGATTTGCTGCATCTGGCACAGGGTGTCTGGAATCTGGGCAGGGTACAAGAAAATCTCAAGACTATCAAGGGATTCTAAGGGGAAATGTGTGGCCCAGTGTCAGAAAGCTTGGTCTCAGTCGCAGGTCATGGGGCTTGCAACAGGTTAATGACCCAAAACACACAGCTAAAAACACCCAAGAATGGCTGAGGAAAACATTTGAGTATTCTGAAGTGGCCTTCTATGAGCTCTGACCTAAATCCTATTGAGCATCTTTGGAAAGAACTGAAACATGCCATCTGGAAAAGGCAACCTTCAAACATAAGACAACTGGAGCAGTTTGCTCTTGAGGAGTGGACCAAAATACCTGTCGAGAGGTGCAGAAGTCTCATTGACAGTGACAGGAATCGTTTGATTGCAGTGATTGCCTCAAAAGGTTGTGCAACAAAATATTAAGTTAAGGGTACCATCATTTCTGTCCAGGCCTATTTCATGAGTTTTATTTTTTTTTACATTCTGTGGAAGCATGGTTGAAAAGCAATGTCTGACTTTCATTTGTTCATTTTCATAGATTTTTAATTTATTACTTTAGTCAGATTCAAGGTCTTTCTTTCTGTGACCATTGTGGGTTTTTCTGTCATTAAACAAGGGATATCAACAATTTTGAGCATGTGTGTAACAGTATGCCAATGGAAGAGCTGCCAAATCTGGAGTTCTCTTCTGAATGCAAAATAATGGTGGACAGGGACTATACTTCCCAATAAAGTGAGGACCTCAACTCACCCTCAGAGTCTGCTTCTAACAGTATAGTCAGATACATGAACACCAGTAGCCCACTCAACGATATTTTGTAGTCTCTGGCAGTGCTTCTCCTTGCGATTGGGTTTCATAGCAAACCTTCTTGTGACAGCACATACAGATTTGCCATCCTAGAGGAGATGAACTACCGATGCAGTCTGAATGGCCCTAAGGTACTGCCTTCATGATACAATGGAGATGCAAACCATAAAATAATGGAAGAATTGGTCAGGAAGAAAATGGTCTTTGCCACCATCTTCAAAATCGTTCCCTTTTTTGGGGCCATCTTGCAGCTGCCTCTTCAGTGCTCATGTTGTTACTTTTATTTCCACCATAGCAGGAGAAGGACTATCCTAAGGATTATCCTAAGTCATGTGACAAGGCTCATTAAAGGGTCGACATTGACTGTTAGGATTGCTATTTCCAATAGGTGGCACTAGAGTTCTAGTCCTCTTCCTCTCTTAAGAGACAACTTGCATATTTCCCAGAGGAGCATTGCAGCTTTAAGTCTCCTCACCTCGACATGCTTATCATGTCACTCTCTGCAAGGAGAAATGATACTTCTTGGATCCTCACCATAGCAGGAGAAATTTATAATCAATCACTTTTACCTAACTGTAGAGATTGATATCCTTGAAGTTTACCGTATTTTTCAGACTACAAGACGCACTTTTTCCCCCCAAAAAAAGGGGGGGGGAAATTGGGGGTGCGTCTAATAGTCGCAATGCAGGCTTACCATGGCGGCAGAGGTGCGGGGATGAGGAGGCGCAGTAAGCGGGGTCCCTTTCTCCGGTGAGGTGATGCAGCAGCCCGGTAAGCAGCAGAGCCGGGTGAATCCTGTTGTTATCGGTGGGGGCGGCCATCTTCCTGAAGCCGCGCGTGCGCAGATGAAGCGCTCTGCTTCCCGGGGCTTCAGGAAAATGGCCGCCGCGATCTCCATCTGCGCACGCGCGGCCTCCCGCGGCCATTTTCCTGAAGCCCCGGGAAGCAGAGCGCTTCATCTGCGCACGCGCGGCTTCAGGAAGATGGCCACTCCCACCGATAACAACAGGATTCACCCGGCTCTGCTGCTTACAGGGCTGCTGCATCACCTCACCGGGGAAAGAAACCCCTCTCACAGCACCTCCTCAGCTCGGGACCCCTCTCACAGCACCTCCTCAGCCCAGCACCTCCTCAGCCCGGGACCCCTCTCACAGCACCTCCTCAGCCCAGCACCTCCTCAGCCCAGCACCTCCTCAGCCCAGCACCTCCTCAGCCCAGCACCTCTGCCGGTAATCACTGCTGCAACCCTCCCATGGACACCAGGCAGTGGCATCGCCCACCTAAGCAGGAAGGGACCCTGCTCAGGTGCACGCCACACCGCATCACCCCACCTCTGCCGACACCATGCCTCCTGTGACCCTGCTCTGCCACCGCCATCCCTCAGGTAAGATACTGTACATTCGGACAATAAGACGGACCCCCATCTTATAAAAAAATCTTTTTTTCTGCAATTTTCACCCCAAATTTGGGGTGCGTCTTATGGTCCGGTGCGTCTTATAGTCCGAAAAATACGGTGATTGATTTGGGGATTTAATGTGACATTTATTGAGTCCTTTATTGGTTTTTTGAGCAGCACATACATGCAAGATATACATTCAATATTTATAAGTGGAACATTTCAAATATGGTAAAACCTAGAAGTATAACACCTTTGATAAATACTACTAATCCACAATCTTCATCATGTGTTTTAGCCGTACACTACCTTGGAACTAATTGCACAGGATTCACCTGCAAACAGATTAAAAAGGAGGAATCCTGTTCCACAGCCTGGAGCAAGGAGGTTTACTGCAGTAAAGAAGATTGTTTAAAGTCCTTCCACTCAAGAGCAATTAAGGGATTGGCATGCAGAGATGTACGTCAAATAAGACAAACAAGGGCAGGGTGTGTTCGCGATTTGACTTACGTAGCACAACAGGTGCAATGAGTATCAAAATGACTATGAAACCAAATATCAAAATCAGTTTCAATCTGTTTTTTTATGAGCTGTAGCTCCTCTATATATTTATTTTTAATTCTGCTGTACCAAGAAGAAAATATTTTAACTTTAAGAGAATAGCTTAATATGGTTAAAAACCGACATGTCCATCAAGTTCAACAGATGGATGGAAAATAAATAAAGGGGTAAAAAGAGGTACAGGTACAACCAGAATGCATGATCCAGTGTGCCCTAAAGATCAAATTTTCTCTCCTGATCAACCGTGTGAATTGTATCAACATTTAGAACAAAAAATCTCTACATTTGCTTTTTATTTCCCCCTCAACAGAGGATATAACCCTACGATATATAGATAGATAGATAGATAGATAGATAGATAGATAGATAGATAGATAGTCCCGCTGTGACCAGCTCTTGAGGTAGACTATTCAACAAATAGTTCGAACTCTTGAGAAATTTCTACATCTGCAGCTTTTTAACGTACATTTGTGTGGGCCATATATGTACTTGTACAAGTTCATTTTGCCTCCACACCCTCCGTAGACATTTATATTTGATTTAAAAAAAGTTATTGTTCAGTAATAAAATCAAACGTATAGTCTTGGTCTATAACTGTGCCGTTGCAAGGGTGTGACAGTAGACGTCATATGCCTCTGCCACTAAAGACAACTTCAGCAAGGAGTATATTTAAATACCGTATGTGTTGTGATGCGGTTTGATTGTATTTTGTGAGTAATGTGATACGGTTAATGTACTGTATTAAAACTAATCTATAGTGTGCAAACTGAACAGATGGAGTATAAAAAAAAACCACCAAAGAAATATAAACAAAATAAATGAAGTTTGTATTGATGTATAAAAGACACATATTAAAATAGCAAAGACATGAATCCAAATGGAAACGTGGTGGAAGCATGGAGGTAGGCAAGGAGGGAAAACAGACGTAAATGTCTACATAAGACCAGTAATTCTGGAGTCACACACAATGTATAAAAAAAAAAAAAAAAAAGTCAGTTTTACATGGACGAGGATCGCAGAAATGTTCCCTGAACAGTGATCTGTATGTCATCCGTGTGCAGTGCGAGGATGCGATTATCTCGTGACATCCGTATGGCATCTGTATGGTGAGATTTTCTCGCCTGCTTGCAAAATGGACATATAATGGATCCATGGCCTCAAATATTTGTGAAAACATATATACAGTCTATATATACACTGCTCAAAAAATAAAAGGGAACACTTAAACAACAGAATATAACTCCAAGTAAATCAAACTTCTGTGAAATCAAACTGTCCACTTAGGAAGCAACACTGATTGACAATCAATTTCACATGCTGTTGCGCAAATGGAATAGACAACAAGATGGAAATTATTGGCAATTATCAAGACACACTCAAAGGAGTGATTCTACAGGTGGGGACCACAGACCACATTTCAGTACCAATGCTTTCTGGCTGATGTTTTGGTCACACTCGTGGTAGCATGAGGACTCTACAACCCACATAAGTGGCTCAGGTAGTGCAGCTCATCCAGTATGGCACATACAGGTCCTTCTCAAAAAATTAGCATATAGTGTTAAATTTCATTATTTACCATATTGTAATGATTACAATTAAACTTTCATATATTATAGATTCATTATCCACCAACTGAAATTTGTCAGGTCTTTTATTGTTTTAATACTGATGATTTTGGCATACAACTCCTGATAACCCAAAAAAACCTGTCTCAATAAATTAGCATATTTCACCCATCCAATCAAATAAAAGTGTTTTTTAATAACAAACAAAAAAAACATCAAATAATAATGTTCAGTTATGCACTCAATACTTGGTCGGGAATCCTTTGGCAGAAATGACTGCTTCAATGCGGCGTGGCATGGGGGCAATCAGCCTGTGACACTGCTGAGATGTTATGGAGGCCCAGGATGCTTCAATAGCGGCCTTAAGCTCATCCAGAGTGTTGGGTCTTGCGTCTCTCAACTTTCTCTTCACAATATCCCACAGATTCTCTATGGGGTTCAGGTCAGGAGAGTTGGCAGGCCAATTGAGCACAGTAATACCATGGTCAGTAAACCATTTACCAGTGGTTTTGGCACTGTGAGCAGGTGCCAGGTCGTGCTGAAAAATGAAATCTTCATCTCCATAAAGCATTTCAGCCGATGGAAGCATGAAGTGCTCCAAAATCTCCTGATAGCTAGCTGCATTGACCCTGCCCTTGATGAAACACAGTGGACCAACACCAGCAGCTGACATGGCACCCCACACCATCACTGACTGTGGGTACTTGACACTGGACTTCAGGCATTTTGGCATTTCCTTCTCCCCAGTCTTCCTCCAGACTCTGGCACCTTGATTTCCGAATGACATGCAAAATTTGCTTTCATCAGAAAAAAGTACTTGGGACCACTTAGCAACAGTCCAGTGCTGCTTCTCTGTAGCCCAGGTCAGGCGCCTCTGCCGCTGTTTATGGTTCAAAAGTGGCTTTACCTGGGGAATGCGGCACCTGTAGCCCATTTCCTGCACACGCCTGTGCACGGTGGCTCTGGATGTTTCCACACCAGACTCAGTCCACTGCTTCCTCAAGTTCCCCAAGGTCTGGAATCGGTCCTTCTCCACAATCTTCCTCAGGGTCCGGTCTCCTCTTCTCGTTGTACAGCGTTTTCTGCCACATTGTTTCCTTCCAACAGACTTACCATTGAGGTGCCTTGATACAGCACTCTGGGAACAGCCTATTTGTTGAGAAATTTCTTTCTGGGTCTTACCCTCTTGCTTGAGGGTGTCAATGATGGCCTTCTTGACATCTGTCAGGTCGCTAGTCTTACCCATGATGGGGGTTTTGAGTAATGAACCAGGCAGGGAGTTTATAAAAGCCTCAGGTATCTTTTGCATGTGTTTAGAGTTAATTAGTTGATTCAGAAGATTAGGGTAATAGGTCGTTTAGAGAACCTTTTCTTGATATGCTAATTTATTGAGACAGGTTTTTTGGGTTATCAGGAGTTGTATGCCAAAATCATCAGTATTAAAACAATAAAAGACCTGACAAATTTCAGTTGGTGGATAATGAATCTATAATATATGAAAGTTTAATTGTAATCATTACATTATGGAAAATAATGAAATTTAACACTATATGCTAATTTTTTGAGAAGGACCTGTATATGCGAGCTGTGGCAAGAAGGTTTGCTGTGTCTGTCAGCATAATGTCCAGAGGCGCTACCAGGAGACAGGCCAGTACACCAGGAGACGTGGAGGGGGCCGTAGGAGGGCAACAACCCAACAGCAGGACCGCCACCTCAGCCTTTGTGCAAGGAGCAACAGGAGGAGCTCTGCCAGAGCCTTACAAAATGACCTCTAGCAGGTCACAAATGTGCATGTGTCTGCACAAACGGTTAGAAACTGACTCCATAAGGATGGTCTGAGTGCCCGATGTCCACAGATGGGGGTTATGCTCACTGGCACCCTGTGCTCTTCCCAGATGAAAACAGGTTCACACTGAGCACATGTGACAGACATGACAGTCTGGAGACGCTGTGGAGAGCGATCTGCTGCCTGCAACATCCTTCAGCATGACCGGTTTGGCAGTGGGTCAGTAATGGTATGGGGTGGCATTTCTTTGGAAGGCCGCACAGCCCTCCATGTGCTCGCCAGAGGTAGTCTGACTGCCATTAAGTAGAGAGATGAGATCCTCAGACCCTTTGTGAGACCATATGCTGGTCCGGTTGGCCCTGGGTTCCTCCTAATGCAGGACAATGCCAGGCCTCATGTGGCTGGAGTGTGTCAACAGGTCCTGCAAGATTAAGGCACTGAAGCTATGGACTGGCCCACCCGTTCCCCAGACCTGAAACGGATTGTCAATCCAATGTCACGTTGCACCACAGACTGTGCAGGAGTTGGTAGATGCTTTAGTCCTTTTTAGTTTTTTTTTGACCAATTCAATTTTGGGTAATTCAATTGTCGGCTTTGGATAAATCATTACCGAAACCACCAGATATGAGACATAGTTCAAATACATGGCCCCCTGACGAAGGTGGTTTGTCCGAAACGCGCGTTGTGGCGGAGGCAGGTTCGCGGAGGGTCCTCTCTTGCAGTGGGTAATCCTCAGGACTATTGATTGATGTTTATGTGTGCACATTGATATTGACATGTGAGTGGTACCAACGGCAGTATACTCTGCGGCAGCAGTACCAATTTGGTTCTATTGCTGCTGACCGCACATACTAGTTATGCGTGGGGATTACTCTGCTTAATGCTGTTTTCAGTAACCATTGTTCCTACCACTTACTCCTGATTTTTTCAGGAGTGGACATCCCGCCGCTTGTAGTGACAATTATATGGGATATATCCCCTGCATTATGTGATTAGGGATTAGGAACTTTCCCTTACCTTCCTCTTGCCATTGTTTTATGACACTCAGCTTGTTTTGTTCGTTTTTATTGCTTCCTAACATGTATGGTCTATAATGTTTTAATAATAAAGTATTGTATTTTGTACGTTTACTCACCTTATGTCATCGTTTTTTTGGGTATGGTTTTGACATTTTGATGATGGTGTTGTTATAGTCCTATCTGCGGTACTATAGATATTTAATGATTACCAATTATGTACCGTGATCAGTAACACTATAAGTGTATATTTATAGTTCACATACAGTAAACCATTGCATATCCGTGATATTTTTATATATCCCTCCCTAATAATGTTAATTGTGTGTGTGTGTGTGTGAGTGTGTGTGTGAGAGCGTGTGTGTGAGAGCGTGTGTGTGAGAGCGTGTGTGTGAGAGCGTGTGTGTGAGAGCGTGTGTGTGAGCGTGTGTGTGAGAGCGTGTGTGTGAGAGCGTGTGTGTGAGAGCGTGTGTGTGAGAGTGTGCGTGTGAGAGTGTGCGTGTGAGAGTGTGCGTGTGAGAGTGTGCGTGTGAGAGTGTGTGTGTGAGAGTGTGTGTGTGAGAGTGTGTGTGTGAGAGAGTGTGTGTGTGAGAGTGTGTGTGTGAGGGTGTGTGTGAGAGTGTGTGTGAGAGTGTGTGTGTGTGAGAGTGTGTGTGTGAGAGAGTGTGTGTGTGAGAGAGTGTGTGTGTGAGAGAGTGTGTGAGTGAGTGTGCGTGTGAGAGTGTGCGTGTGAGAGTGTGCGTGTGAGAGTGTGTGTGTGAGAGTGTGTGTGTGAGAGTGTGTGTGTGAGAGAGTGTGTGAGTGAGTGTGTGTGTGTGTGAGAGTGTGTGTGTGAGAGTGTGTGTGTGAGAGTGTGTGTGTGAGAGTGTGTGTGTGAGTGTGTGTGTGAGAGTGTGTGTGAGAGAGTGTGTGTGAGAGTGTGTGTGTGAGAGAGTGTGTGAGTGAGTGTGTGTGAGAGTGTGTGTGTGAGAGAGTGTGTGAGTGAGTGTGTGTGTGAGAGTGTGTGTGTGAGTGTGTGTGAGAGTGTGTGTGTGAGAGTGTGTGTGTGAGTGTGTGTGTGAGAGTGTGTGTGAGAGTGTGTGTGTGAGAGTGTGTGTGAGTGTGTGTGAGAGTGTGTGTGAGTGAGTGTGTGAGTGAGTGAGTGTGTGAAAGAGTGAGTGTGAGAGTGAGTGAGTGAGAGAGTGAGTGTGTGTAAAATTTTGGAGCTGTAGTTGTTAAAGGATTAATTCACGGAAAAAACTGGCAATGACTCCCGCACAATTTTCTCCACCAGAGAGGGCAAGCCAGTAACTGAGGGCAGATATCAATAGCCTAGAGAAGGACCATGGTTATTGCCCCCCCCCCCCCTGGCTAAAAACATCTGCCCCCAGCCACCCCAGAAAAGGTGCATCTGTAAGCGGAGCCTATTCCAGCACTTAAGAGAATGCCAAGAGTGTGCAAAGCAGTCATCAAAGCAAAAAAGTGGCTACTTTGAAGAACCTAGAATATAAGAGATAACAAAAGAGTGTGAAACAACTGAAATTAAGTATATAATTCCACATGTGTTAATTCATAGTTTTGATGCCTTCAGTGTGAATGTACAATTTTCATAGTCATGAAAATACAGAAAAATCTTTAAATGAGAAGGTGTGCCCAAACTTTAGGTCTGTACTAAATATATATATATATATATATATATATATATATATACACACATATATACATGCATACACATACATACACTTGTACTACACCATGTTCCAAATTATGTTTAAGTGTCAAAGTTTTAATTGTTTTGTTTTTCAAATAAACTCATGGATGGTAATGTGTCTCAGGGCTCAATGGATCACTGAGGTCAATCTTAAATCACGTGATAATTAGTTTTCCAGGTGATTCTAATTAAAGGAAAACTACTTAAAAATGATGTTCCACATTATTAAGCAGGCCACAGGTTTCAAGTAACATGGGAAAGAAAAAGGATCTTTCTGCTGCTGAAAAGCATTAAATAGTGCAATGCCTTGGTCAAGGGATGTAAACATTAGATATTTCACGAAAACTTAAGAGTGATCATCATATTGTGAAGAGATTTATGACTAAAAACGGAGCACAAACAGAGTTCATGCTGATAAAGGCATAATGAGGAAGGTTTCTGCGAGAAAAATTAATTGGATTAAGAGAGCAGCTGCCAAAATACCATTACAAAGCAGCAAACAGATATTTGAAGCTGCTTTTGCCTCTGGAGTCCCTCGAACCTCAAGGTGTAGGATCCTTCAAAGACTTGCTGTGGTGCATAAAACTACTATTCGGCCTCCCTTAAACAGTGTTGACAAGCAGAAACGGTTGCAGTGGGCGCAGACATACATGAAGACTAATTATCAAACAGTCTTGTTTACTGATGAGTGTCGAGCAACCCTGGATGGTCCAGATGGATGGAGCAGTGGATGGTTGGTGGATGGCCACCATGTTCCAACAAGACGGCGACGTCAGCAAGGAGGTGGAGGAGATAAGTGTTGGGCCGGAACCATGGGGATACAGCTGGTAGGGCCCTTTAAGTTTCCTGAAGGTGTGAAAATGACCTCTGCAAAGTATATAGAGTTTCTGACTGACAACTTTCTTCCATGGTATAAGAAGCAGAAACGTGCCTTCAGGAGCAAAATCATCTTCATGCATGACAATGCACAACCTCATTCTGCAAGGAATACCTCTGAATCATTGGCTGCTATGGGCATAAAAGGAGATAAACGCATGGTGTGGTCACCATCTTCCTCTGACCTTAACCCTATAGAGAACCTTTGGAGTATCATCAAGCAAAAGATCTATGTGGGTGGGAGGCTGTTCACATCAAAATAGCAGCTCTGGGACGCTATTCTGACTTCATGCAAAGAAATACAAGCAGAAACTCTATAAAAACTCACAAGTTCAATGGATGCAATAATTGTGAAGGTGATATCAAAGAAGGGTTCCTATGTTAACATGTAACTTGGCCTGTTAGGATGTTTTGAGTTAAATAGCTTTTTTTGTTCAGTGAATGTGACCTCCTAATGCTGCAAATTCCACAATGAGCATTTTCAATTCTTTAAAACATATCAAATGTTTAGAAATTCTACTGTGCCTAATAATTTGGAACAGTGCATTTTGAGGTTTTATTCATTTTGGAGATTATACTGTTATCATTGGGAGGTTTCTTCAATAAAATTCGATGTATACTAACGGGTGATGACCTTTATTAGACTGTCATTTGCACCGACCATTTAGTCCGAGAAAAATATCATTTGCATAATAATTTGGAGAGATTTATTTGATCTATTCTATTCTAAGGCCTCTTTCACACTTCCGTTTTTCACTTCCCGTCACAATCCGTCGATTTTTGAGAATGCAGGATCCTGCAAAAAATTAGCATTTTCCCATAGACTTGTATTAGCGACAGATTGTGACGGATGGCCATCTATTTCATTCGTTGTGCACTGGATCCTGCGTAAAAAAAACGGTCCGTGGGGCAGAGAAAACGTTCAGAGGAATGTTTTTTCTGCACGTCGGAAAATTGGTCAGCGACGCATCCTGGGCTGCCCGTCATTGGCTACAATGGAAGCCTATGGGCGCAGGATGCGTCACTGGCTGTGAAAAGCAGGAATCCAGCCAGGGCCGGCTCCAGGTTTTCGAGGGCCCCGGGCGAAAGAGTCTCAGTGGGCCCCCCCCTTTAACACATACCCCGATTTATGATGCACAGATACGGCAGAGAAATGTATAGTACAATGCCAGATTTCACTTCTTACATGAGTGACAGCTATTGTAGATTCTGCAGTGTATATATACAGGAGGAAAGGTGCTGTGCAGTGTATATATACAGGAGAGGTGCTGTGCAGTGTATATATACAGGAGGAAAGGTGCTGTGCAGTGTATATATACAGGAGAGGTGCTGTGCAGTGTATATATACAGGAGGAAAGGTGCTGTGCAGTGTATATATACAGGAGGAAAGGTGCTGTGCAGTGTATATATACAGGAGAGGTGCTTTTCTGTTTTGAGTTTTTCTATGAAACAAAGACTTTTCTACATAAACAACGTTGTTTGGTTTTGCGGCCCCAACAGATCTGTGCTACAAAGTAACAGGCGGCTCGGGCATTAATGAGGGACCTGATGCTGAATCCTTTCCACAAACCCTAATGACCCAATTAGTGCCCCGCCATTAGAAGCTCATTAAACGCCTCCCTGTCCCGAGCAGTCATGTACAGTATGGGGTGATCCTGCAGCCCACCCCCTGACTGCTCCATACCATACACTGCCCTCTGTCGCTCTCACTATTATCCTGTGCATTTCTCTGTCATCGTTACCCCATGTTACACTTGTCACCCCCCACTACAGAGTAGCAGGGCAGCCAATGTCACCCCCTCCCGGACCCTAATGGCAGCAGGAAATGTCTGCTCCTCTATTGGGTTGGAACCTGATTTAATCAAGGAATAATGTGGATTTGTTGCCGGTGGCTGCAGGGGAAGGGTTAAGTGATGCCATGTCCTTGGTGGAAGCAGTGGCAGCTGCTGGGACCTGGACGGAGACAACCAATGTTGCTGTGACTGCACAGTGTGACCTGGAGGAGAGAAGCTGAGACTCCGGAGCAGAAGTCACCCACATACCAGCACTGGGCAGAGTCCCTCCAGTCACCAGCCTGGGGCCCCAACGTACAGCCCACAGCTCAGTTTTATCCATGGCAGCAGCTCCTCTTCCTCCTGGCATCTGGTTAACCCCATTTATGCGGGTCGGATTGTTATCTTTAAGGTTCAGCAATAACCTTCATACAGATGGGAAGGGGTTAAGCTTCTTCCTACCCCACTGGTGCAGGTTTGGTGCAGCATGCATGTATTCTGGGTGAGCTGCACCCCACCAGCTGCTCCTCCAGACATCACCCACATTTTTAGGCAGTGGAGACAGACAGCAGCAGACTGAGCCACAATTGCAACCACTGCTGGATACCTTTGCACTCACTCAGGCACTAGTAGGACTGAGCTCCTCTGAATCTGCCTGATAAACTTCAGCACTGTCTGCTGCAGCCACCCAGGGGGGAGAGCAGAGAAAGTGCTCTCTCCGCCCACAATGTCACACTGGCTGCCTTCTGTTAACCCCTATGTGTGCCTGCCTGGCTGCACTGACTGAGTGAGAAGATCCTTGTGTCAGAGCTGGCACATAGGGGTTAAGAGAACGCATCCAGTGTGACTTTGTGGGGGGAGAGAGCATGTTATCTCCTGCTCTGCTCTCCCAGCTGTATCTATGACAGCATGAGTGGGCCCCCCCCTCTCCCCAGGGCCCCGGCATTTGCCCGCTGTGCCGGGTGCTGACGCCGGCCCTGAATCCAGCGACGGGTCCCGTCTTTTCAAACTGAGCATGCGTGGAAGAATTTCCAGTCAGGGAAATTCTCTCTCGCTCTCTTTCTCCTATTGATGCTGCCTATGCAGCATCAATAGTAATAAGATAGAATGTGAAAAATAATTTAAAAAAAAAAAAAAAAAAAAAAAAATCGCAATATTCTCACCTACCATGCTCCCGGCTGCCAGCGTTCCTAGTAATACATTGCAAAATCTCGCAAAAAGGTGAGAATACTGCGATTTTTTTTATTTTTTTTTTAACCTGGTTTGTGTTGTGTATGCGTTTTCGCAGCGGAAAACCGCTGCGAAGACACATACACAACAGGTGCATATAGCCTCGACGGGTCCGTCAGAAAGATGGGCCCAGTGCACATGTTTTCCACAATCTGCACAGGATCCGTCATTTCAACGTCTTGACGGATCCTGTGCAGATTTGGAAGACGGAAGTGTGAAAGAAGCCTAACCTGTCAGTGTGCTTTTACTGTACACTGAATTGCCGACTTTTCTATAGAACACCGGTGCGTATTTCTCTCAAGTCACACTGGTGGTCCGTGTGGTGTGCGAGTTTCTCGCACCCATAGACTCATTAGCGATTCTCGATCGATATACGGTGCAAATCGAAGCATGCTGCAATTTCTCTCGCATGTATAATATGGCCGAGAAAACATCGGATGATAGGAGCTGCCCCACAGATTAACATTGGTCCGAGTGCTATGCGATTTTTTATCGCATAGAACTCGTCCATATTACGATCTAGTGTGAATCCGGCCTAAGGCAGATAAAAAAAAAAACATTCAAGCGCAGACACAGAAGTTAAAAGCTGCAGTAATAAAGTGCATAGTGTGCATCAAAGAAAATGCAATCATTTAAGGGTTCCTGTCTGCTTATCCATGATAGGTCACGACTGCTGTCACCCTCCCGATGGCCCGACGCACATTTCGCGTACCTGCTTTATCGAAGAGGAACTATTCTATAATGTTGTAAGGTACTGATGCTGCTGTGTAAATACTGTAAAAGGTAATGCCTATTTTGAGTAACATGTAGTCAGCTCAAGTGTAGGGAAAGTATAGGATATAGTTTAGAGTTTAGGACATAGAGCAAATTAGACAGTGATAGGCATTGTAAGTGTAATATGCTTAGTCGATACTGTTAGAAGATAGTTACTGTAGTTAAAAGATGAAATAATAAGTTTCCCCAGCAACCAACTGCTGGGGCAGACAGAGAAAAAGAGACAGATAATAATTGGTCCATCCAAAAGTGAGAGGGGTTACGGCCAGTAAACGGCAACCACTTCCTGGTTTTAATCAGATAGTGAAAGCGTTTGTTGGTGACAGTTGCTAGGCGGGAATTCAAGGTGCAGTGGGCCGCAAGCTGAAACAAGTACAAGTTGTGATTGGCGGTATGAGGCCTTACCAAATACCATGTAGATATTCCTGCAATGTATGGAGCTCAAGGCTTGAGTCTGTGGTTATCGAGAGTACCAACACCCCTTCTGTACAGAGGAAATTGGACGTGGAAGCACATGAGGGATGTAACAACTCTGCTGGCATCACGGCATGGCCTCTCATCTCTCACACTATCTTACCGACTGCTCCAGGTCATGTTGTGGTTTGTTTCTTGCCAGCTCCATATTCTGTGCCTCTGCTCTCTGCATGCTTCCTGGCTGTGTGCATAGGGGGGCGGTGCCTGAACTCTCTGGTTCTTATAGGATTCAGGTGCACCTGTCCCTTATCTGTTCCTGACCAATTACCAAGAGGCCTCCAGTATTTAGGACAGCTCCACCCTGTGGACTGGGCCTGTGCAATGTGTTAACTCAGTTTGTGTTTTGCTTCTGAGCTGCCAGGCCTTGCTCTGTGTCTTGCCTTCTCTGAAGGCTGTTCTCCTTGCTTTGCCTTGTATCTTCTTTGTCTGCCCTCCAGGAGGCTGTATATCCTGGTCCGTGTCTTTGTTCTTATACCTTGTCTTGTTCCATTACTTTGTCTGAACTTTGTCCTACCTCTGTCTCCTTGTCTGTGGTTTCTTTCCCTGCAGTGCCTCTCTGCTCTGCTCTCGGCTCCGCACTCTGCGACCTTGCTTTGCTCTTGTCTCTGCACTCTGTGCCTTCACTCTGCTCTTGGCTCTGCACTTTGTGGTTCTACCCTTGTCTCTCTTGCAGCTTTACCTCTGCTCCGCACTCCTGCGGTTCTGCTCCGTTCTACTCTACTCCGCTCCTGTTGCTGCAGTAATCTCTTGCTGCAGCTCCTCTCCTCATTCCTTGCGGTTCCACTCTGCTTCGCTTTTGTTGCTCCGCTATCTCTTGCTGCTCTACTGCTCCTACCCACAGCCTTGCGGTTCTCTTCCTGTGTGAACAGGTCCCAATTTGTTCCTTCATACTTTTTTCCTGCCAGCCCTGTCTCTGCCGTACCTGCCAGCCCTGTGTCTCAGCAGTGCCAGCCTACTCGTCTGAGTTTCAGCCATGCTCTTCTGCCAGTCCTGCCTGATGCCCGCACCTAAACTAGTGTTCCTGTTCTCCAAGTGGGATCAGCAGCCACAGCCAGACACCACCCTGGAGTAGCACCTGGCAGCTGCCTGCCGCACAAGTCTGACCTCACCATCAGAGGCTCCAGCGAAAACCAAGGTAGCTGTCAGTCACGCCCCTTACCAGGGTAGTCTGGTTCGTGGCACAGTGGGGTCACTAACCCCCCGAGCTCAAGACCACCAGTCAGGGCGTGTGCGTGACAAGGGAAAGGTTATGGATCTCGGTAATACTGCTTGGTCTGATGGGAAATCTGTGGGGCTCACAGGAACTGTTACAGCAGAGACAGTTCAGGCAGAAGCAAAAATAAAGCGGGAAATGTTATGTGTAACTGAAATAAGAAATGGATGGTGCCGTGCCCGATACTGAGTGGTACAATTTGATGTATTTCAACTGTCAAGTAAATTATTTAATGTGAGTGTAATGCACCATACACAAAATATCACATTGGGATAAGATTTATCTGTGGGGTGCCAGGGCGTGTGAACGCAGCCCCTCGACCATGACACCCACCCTGCGCACCTTACACAGTGTTAAACAGAATCTGCCAGTAGGATTAACCCTGCTAAGCAGTCTACAAGGGGATGTAGGTCATAGGGAATAAAATATCTTGCATCTGGGATCCAAAATCCTCATTTTTCTGGCATGTGAATGAGTTCCTATGACTTACATGTCCATATAGACTGCTTAGAAGGGTTGATCATAATGACAGATTCTCTTTCAAGGCCAATCTATTAGAAAGAGTCAAACAGTATGTCAACTTCAGTTTTATTGTCTAACAAGTATTTTTTAAAATTGGTAATAAAACTAAGCTTTTTGAAAGGTATATGATCAACACTGGATTACAGACAGTCCATCCCTATATATCCAGAATAAAGGATTAAAACAATTATTTACAGATAGGAGTCCTTGCAACATCAGACCAGTGCGGTCAGCCAGTCTAAACAGGCCATTCATTATATGGCAAAAAATCAGCCTGCATGTAGCTAATCAGTGATCATTTAACATCTGAAGTTGACCTGTGTAAGTTATCGTTGATATGGGTGGGAATAGCCTTCATTTGTTTTAAGGGAATGGATGAATGCCAAGAAGCGGTCAACCTGTGACATTTGCATAATTACACCTTAAATACGTTCCAATTGTGATGCATTAATAATAGTGATGAGCGAGCATACTCGTTGCTTGGGTTTTCCAGAGCACGCTCAGGTGATCTCCGAATATTTGTAAGTGTTCGGAGATTTTGTTTTTGTTGCCTCAGCTGCATGATTTACGGCTGCTAGACAGGTTGAATACATGTGGGGGTTGCATGGTTGCTAGGGAATCCCCACATGTATTCAAGCTGTGTAGCAGCCATAAACCATGCAGCTGAGGAAACAAAAACTCAATCTCCAAGCACTTACAAATATTCGGAGATCACCCGAGCGTGCTAGGGAAAACCCGAGCAACGACTATATTCGCTCATCACTAATTAATATTAAAATAACCAAATTCTCAATTGTTATGCAGCTGAAAGACGTTAGATAGTTGACCATAGAACCCACAGATTTGGATTAAAAAGGAGTGTGTCAGCAGTTTTGACCCCTATGAAACAGCTGCCAGTGCCAAGTTGGACCCTTGGAAAAATATTTTAAGGGGATTTCTGACCCAAAACATGACTATCGCAAATTCCTGGATTAAATGTTTCCTTGTTCTTCCCCCATCCTACCAGCGCCTTTTTCATAGAAGAATTCAGAGCCTGGTTGCTGCCACTTGTGATGTTGGGAGCACTGACTAGACAAGAAAAGAATAGCATAAAGAAGTTCAGTAGTGACTAGCGAATGTGCATGCTTGGGTGTTATCAGACAATCTTTGGCGTGCCTATATATTATTGTTCGAGTCCCCACGGTGGCATTATTTGCAGCTGATAGGAAATCCCCACCTGTTGAGGCTGTCTAACAACCGCAAATCATGCAGCCACAGGGACTGGACCATAATATACCAGCAATCCCAGATGCTTGGATAAGACGTTGTCCGACCATGTTCGCTCATCACTAAAGTTAAGCACTCCTCCAATTTTCAGGTGCACAGATAGAGACCCAACTAGTGATGAGCGAATATACTCGGTACTGGAGATTTCCCGAGCACGCTCGGGTGTCCTCCGAGTATTTGTAAGTACTCAGAGATTTAGATTTCGCTTGCCGCAGCTGAATGATTTACTTCTGTTATCCAGCTTGATTACATGTGGGGATTCCCTAGCAACCAGGCAACCCCCACATGTAGTTATGCTGGCTAACAGATGTAAATCATTCAGTTGCGGCACAGAAAACTAAATCTCCGAGTACTTACAAATACTCGGAGGACACCCGAGCGTGCTCGGGAAATCTCGAGTACCGAGAATATTCGCTCATCACTAGTCCCAATCCTTTTAAATATACTCAACCAAGAATTTGACACTCAAGATAATGCAATTTATTCAATTAGTCAACTGTGTACAGACGAATGATGTTTCGGTCCCACTGACCTTCATCAGATATACACATCTAGAAGTACAGAACAACATGAGGCAAAGCAGTGAAGGACTGTACACGCCGTTCATCGCCTGAAGAAACATGTACATGTGTATATCTGATGAAGGTCGGTGAGACAAAATCATAATTTGTCTGTATACAGGTCACTAATTGAATAAATTGTATTATCTTGAGTGCCAAAGTCCTGTTTGAGAATAGACAGGAAAAGAAGATTGAGGAAATTTATTGGTGCCTGTTTAGGAGAATGACTATTAGGTCGCTTAACCAGGCCCAAAATTATTATTTAGCTGACTTAAAAATACGATAATAGTTTTCAGCAGCACACGGTCCTATTTCAACAGGACATGTGCTGCCGAGAATAAGCATATCCACAGAAAGATCTTAGTGATAGTTTTGTGTGAATAGGAGTTTCGGCCAGCCAGTCTAAACAGACCAGCCATTGTATGACAGCCAATTAGCTTGCATGTGGCTAATTGGCAGTTATTTAGCACCCACATTTGACAAGTGTAAACCCTTACATTTATCACCTGCCCCATCCTGTGGAAAAGCGACGTGTTATTTTTGGGACATCCTTTTTATCTGGATGACAATTGGAAACTACATCATGGCGTTGCTTTGCTTTTTTCTTGATAATTACTACAATATTGTAGGTGAAACTATACAAACTATTTAAGTCTCAACTTTACCATGTGACCCTCAAAACTTTTCTCACTTCTTATAGTTAGAATAGTCAAATCTCATCATAACACTTTTATTACTTGTTACATCATTTAAAAAAAAAATGCACACGTTTTATTGTACAGAAAAAAAAAAACCTGCTGCTAACGTTAAAGCAGGATCTTAGACGACCTGTTCTATGCTGGAGAACAGCCTGAAAGTTACCGTACGTGTCTCAGGCAATATTTACTTTACACGAAGTCACAGAAGTAGTTGTAAGTACTTCAGTGTTCATTCCTAACAGAACATACTTTAAGCATGTCTTTGATTATTCAGAAAACGATTAGAAACCAAGCTGAGCTTATGAGATAGTGCAGCAAGAGCAAATACATAAAAACACACAAAGAAACTCTGTATAAATAAATGAAAAAGTATCAGACTCAATTTACTTCTCAAAATAAACCTACAAGTTTTTTCAACCAGAACAAAAAGATTCATCTCCCTGTCTTCCGTTGTATAAACTTGAGAAAGTCTGATCTTTCATTTGTCCTCAGTGTAATTTCCTATTTCTAGCACATTTACTTTTAAGCTAAAAGGGTTGACCATATTAGAAATAATGGCCTGCTTTCTTCAAAAACCGATCATATTGTCCATTGAATACAGCACATCAACCTCATTTATGTAAATGGAGTTGACAACCTTTAGCTATCACAAGTGCTGCCGCTGCTTGACAATGCTTCTTGCCCAACAGCATCAAAAATCATAATAATGAAAACTGACTGTCAGCAGTATACACAGTAATCCTGTGTACACATACACATTTTCTGTTACAGATTTCACCTTTACATACAGTTAGGGCTAAAAGTCTTGAAATTGTTCCAGAAAATGAAGTATTTGTCCCAGAAAATTATTGAAATTACATACCGTATGTTTATTTCCTTTGCGTGTACTGGAACAACAAAACAAAGACGGAAAAATGGAAAATTGCACATAATTTCGCACAAAACCCCAAAAATGGGTCAGACAAAATTGTTGGCACCTTTTGAAAATTGTGGGCAAACAATTTTGTTTCAAGCGTGTGATGCTCGTTCACACTCACACATTCACCTGTGACAAGTAACAGGTGTTGGAAAGATGTAAATCACACCTGAAGCCCGATAAAAAGGGGATAAGTTGACTCAAGTGTGTGTGTCTGTGTGTATATATATGTGTGTGTGTGTGTGTGTATCAGTCGTACTAAGCATGGAGAACAGAAAGAGGAGAGGACAACTGTGAGGATTTGAGAACCAACATTTTTGAACATTATCAACAATCTCAAGGTTACAATTCCATCTCCGGAGATCTTGGCGTTGCTTTGCTCACGATGCGCAACATAATCAAGACGTTTACAACTCAAGGCACTGTAACCTATTTCCCTGAATGTGGATGGCGTTGAAAACTTAATGAATTGTTGCAACACAAGATAATCCAGATGGTGGCTAAGCATCCCCAATCAAGTTCCAAAGAAATTCAAGCTGTCCTGCAGGCCCAGGGTGCATCAGTAACAGCGTGAACTAGCCATCAATATTTAAGTGAAATGAAACGCTATGGTAGGAGACCCAGGAGGACCCTTCTTGTTGACACAGACATAAAAAAGCCAGACTGTAGTAAGCCAAAATCCTTTTGGTAAAGTATTTTATGGACAAATGAGACCAAGATACAGCTTTTTGTTAAAGCGAATCATTGTACCGTTTACTGAAAATGGTACAAGAAAGGAACAGTACCCTACAATCAAATATGGTGAAGGTTCAAAGATGTTTTACGGTTCTTTTGCTGCCTCGGGCACTGTGCAAGTCATCATAAAATCTGAAAATTACCAAAGTATTTTTTGTCGCAATGTAGTGCCCAGTGTCACAAAACTGGGCTTGTATCCTTGGTCATGAATCTTCCAGCAGGACAATGACCCCAAACATACTCAAGAAGCACCCAGAAATGGATGGAAACAAAGCGATGGAGGGTTCTGAAGTTGCAGAAACGAGTCCAGATCTAAATTCCATTAAACACCTGTGGAGACTGGAGAAATCTTAAAATTGCTGTTGGGAGAAGGCTGGAGAAGTTTGCAAAAGAAGAGTGGTCCAAAATACCAAGTTGAGAGGTGTAACAAGCCTGTTGATGGTTATAGGAAGCGATTGTTTGTAGTTATTTATTACAAAGGGTGTGCAACCAAATTAAGTTCTCCAATATAAATCAGCACACTGAATATTTAAAATTCGCACCGTAGGTCAATTAATGCTGCAGATTTGTTCTGCAGTGTTTGGATGAGATTTGATACATTTTATCACCAACTTTGCAACTACTACGAATTTCTGGAATGGAAAATTCTGCAGTATATTCACATGTGAATAGATCCAAAAAGCTACTTAAACAGAGTCGGTCACTCCCAAAATGCCCATTAAACTGCAAAAAAACATATGGGATGTAGCCCCTATAGAAATCATCGCAGGAATATACAGTTTAACTTACGGTAATATTGTTGAAAAATGGACTTTCAGTTAATATGAAAATTAGGGTGTTTTGGTTCACCCTTGCTGTGGCCTTTACCCTTTTCGGCACCATTACGCCCTTCTTCCCCATTAGAACCATTCCATTGTTTTGATTGACAGCGCTCTGTTGGCGAGAGCCAAAGTTGTCTAAAATCAGTTTGCGTGATGAAAATATAAGTCAAGTTTTCAGTAAATATTAAATTAATCTGTACAAACTACGAATGATTTATATACAGTGTGTAAATGTTTTTGCAGTTTTAGGCCATGTTCACACAGTGCGTTTTTTACTGCGGAACCGCCGCAGCTGTTTTCCATGCAGGGTACAGTACACTGTACCCTATGGAAAACAGGAACCACTGTGCACATGATGCGGGAATCGGGAAAAAAAGCCGCGCTGAATAGCTGCGGTAAAAAAGAAGGACCATGTCACTTCTTTTTGCAAAACTGCAGCGGTTCTGCACCCATTGACCTCCATTGTGAGGTCAAACCCGCAGTAAAACCCGCAGATGAAAAATATATCTGCGGGTTTTACTGCGGTTTGTGGTGCAGAACCGCTGCAGTGTGGCTGCCCCCCGTGCTCCGATGCCACCCCCCCATGCTCCGATGCCACCCCCCGTGCCCCGACGCCCCCCCCCCCGTGCCCTCATCTCCCCCCATTATACTTACCCGGCCTCCCGGTGTCCGTCCGTCCGTCTTCTCCCTGGGCGCCGCCATCTTCCAAAATGGCGGGCGCATGCGCAGTGCTCCCGCCGAATCTGCCGGCTGGCAGATTCGTTCCAAAGTGCATTTTGATCACTGAGATATAACCTATCTCAGTGATCAAAATAAAAAAAATAGTAAATGACCCCCCCCCCTTTGTCACCCCCATAGGTAGGGACAATAAAAAAATAAAGAATTTTTTTTTTTTACACTAAGGTTAGAATAGGGTTAGGGGTAGGGGTAGGGTTAGGTTATTTTCAGCCATTTTAACCCTAAAAAACTCCCTAGAAAACACACAGACTCTGCATAGAAAACTGCATAAAAAAACGCCCTAAAAAACGCATCAAAAAACGCACCAAAAAAAGGACCTGCGTTTTCTGCCAAGAGCTGCGGTTTTTAGTGCAGGAAAAAAAGGATGGAAATCAGGAACGTGTGAACATGGCCTTATTGGTATTTTGGGGGTATTTTTAAACCTCCTAAAATGCTATCAAAATAAAATAACATTTTACAAATGGTGCTGATGTAAGGCAGACGTGAGGGAAATATTATTTATTTTTCTGTGGTATGACCATATGGATTAAAGGGATAATCATTTAAAGTTTGAAATTTGCTAATTTTTTTTAAATTTGTCAAATTTCTGATTTTTTTATATAAATAAACGAAAAACATATCAACCTAAATTTACCATTATCCTAAAGTATAATGTGTCACGAAAAAAAAAAATCTCAAAATCACTGGAATTTGTTGAACCGTTCCAGAGTTATTACCACATGAAGTGACACTGGTTAGATTTTTTAAATTTGGCTCTGTCACTAAGGGGTTAAATAGTTTGCCAGATATCATCATCCCTTGCAAAGTAAGGATAGTGGCAAATCTGCATTTTGCAGAATTTGAAGCAGATCTTCCATGGATATGTAACACTCTGCAATAGAGAAAAATTCCATGGAAAATGTGTATGTGCAAAGAACTCGGCAAATGTCCCTTTAGCAGTAGGTATAACAGAGGTAAGCTTTATCACAATATTCCGGATGTAAGGACCCTGGAATGGACTTATCCTAATACTGTACATAAACTTGGAGTCAAGTGCAAGTGTCAACTTCCAGGGGAATTTGGATGTGGCTTCAAAACTGGATTTCGCAGAGCTGGTACATTAAAGGGAACCGGTCACCCCCAAAATCGAAGATAAGCTAAGCCCACCAGCATCAGGGGCTTATCTACAGCATTTTCAAGAGACGTGCCTTTTATCCCACACTCTTCATTATTTCGCATTGCCATATTAGCCGGACGTTAGCTGGGCATTGGCTTCAATGTGAAGTTCCTGTTTTGACAAGTAGTGGCCAGTCAGCACCTGTCAGACTGCGGACATGTGTCACATATGCCTTAGATTGTGTTCTGTTATAGGTACAGAAATGACGGAAGCGTGGGACTCCACGTATGATGGAAACCAATGGCGGCAGATGGACTTACTATAATGGGGTCCGTCTAGTTTCCATCATGGGGTCCAGGACTTTGATTAACAGCACAGCATGCAGCACTATTCTGTCTGGTCTATTTGTCCAGATCAGATGTGAATGGAGCCCTATCAGCAGAGGCTTCACCTTTGAAGGAACTTTGTTAGAATAGTTTTATGAATGACGGCTTCATTTTCACATCAACAGACAGATCCTAAACCAAACTTCATCAAACTTAACTCCAGTCACACCTGAGTTTTTAATCCTGACATACCACTAAAGCTGACGAAGATTTGGGGAGTTTTGGTAGTATATTAGAGGGATTGGCCACTACTGCACAGCCCCTTCCTAATAGGTCACTCATCTAAGTCTCTAGGAAACACAATGGGGAAATCGTGCAAATGCCGCCACTCGAAAAGGAAAGTTTGCATTTTTTAGACTGGCGCTATTAGGAAGTGGTTGTCCAGTGGTAGACAACCCCTTTAACTTCAACAACTTTGGTTGGCAAAAGCATTCATTCATTCATTCATTCATTCATTCATCCATCCATCCAACAGGCTGAGGAATTTCTAGCCGATTCAGGAATCGAGAGTGAAACTGACCAAACATTCCATGTAGGTCTACAACACGGCCAATAAGGAAATGGTCATGGATATATAGATCGGCCACTAACATTTCAGAGGTTAATGTGGACTTACATTGGATTCCATCTCTCCTCTAGGCGACGATGCAGTGAGATCTTGTCACTCAGGTAGATGTTTATCTGATGTTTGTTGATGCTTTCCTCTTCCAGCTTCTTTTCTTCCCCTCGAAGATTGAGTCTCACCGGGCGACCAAACTCTCCCAAGGCATTTGGGTCTAATGGTGGCCGCTCATACACTGGCCTCTTCAGCTGCTCGTAGTCTAGGTCATTATGCTCAGCAGGTACTTCTCTCTCCCTAAGATGCTCCTCAACCTTTCCACCCACGGAATTCTGGGTGTTACTGTCTTCTGCATCTTTACTCAACAATAAGAATCCGAAGAACAAAATACAGGTAACAGAGGCCACCAGACAAAGGCCCTTCCTCCTCCTGAGGGGTTGCCAAGCTGATGCCAGTGCACGTCTCCTCTTCATGATCTGAGGTCACACTCCCTAATCTAGAGGAGGTATGGGTACAGGTCTCCAGGAAGTCTTACCTGCAGGTGCCAATTACCACAAGTCTTTCTCATACATTAACATTAGTGCTTAGCGCATTGCCATGGGTCAACACGGACCACACATGGTCAATTCTGGGAGAAGATACACAGTATAACCAGTAATCCAACAATGTCACCATTAATGTGGCAGCACTAACCTCTCCTGAGACAGCATGAGCCCTAATACAAGGGGAGATCTCACTACCCAATACTGACCAGGGCTCAGACCAGAACCACTGGCAATGCCATGCAATCAAAAAAGTGCCCACTCACAGAAAGCTGGGTGGGATCGGCAAAGTCAGACTTTCCTAAACTGCCCTATTCATTCCACACACAGACCAAAGTTCCATCAAGTTACAAACTATGAGCTGAAGAGGACCGCAGCCATGTCTCCTCCGGAGGTGCCAGCTCCCGGCACCGTGCCTGGCAGCGCCCTCAGTCCTGCCCGGGATCCTGGTGCTGCCAGCACCGCTCCTCCACGTCTTCCTGTTCCTTCTGTCACCTCTCCTCCCGCCTCGCCTCGCCCCGCCTCCGCCCCGCCCCGCCTCCGCCCCGCCCCGCCCCGCCTCCGCCCCGCCCCGCCTCCGCCCCGCCGTCTTCTCCGCTCTCCTGAACTTTAGCTTCCCTGCCGTGAACTTCTGAAGAGGCAGCTCGTGAAGGAGCCGCGTTTACGGCCGTGCTTGGAAATAGGGGCTTGTCTCATTTACTAAATGTCTGGATTTCTTGTAGACCAGAACCAAGCTGTAATCTGTAATGAAGTCTTAGGGGTTTAAACTGCTGTGATTTTTTTTTGCAATTTTTTTTACACTATTGTCAACGTGTATAGGAATGCAAACAGAAGTGTGAAGTGGTCAAAATTCTGGGAAAACTATGTACAGAAGAGGGATGGATCCGATTCAAGTCAATGACCTTCGCCTCTGATGCCCGTCCGTCATGGAATGGATTGGGTGACTGTTCACGGATGTGACTATGGCCTTAGGGCTCATTCAGATTGGTCCGAACACGGGCTCCCATTACGCGGACTGGCCGCGGCTCTCCGGACCCGAGCGTGACATCTATTTCTATAGGCCTGTCACAGGCCGGAGTCACACTACAGCGAGATACGGCCGAGTCTCGCAGGTTAAAGCCAAGCTCTGGCACCGGCACTCCGGAGCGGAGCGTGCGGCTCCGTGTATTGCTATGCGGCCGCACACTCCGCTCCGGAGCTTGGTTTTAACCTGCGAGACTCGGCCGAATCTCACTGTGTGTGATCCTGGCCTTAGGCTATGTGCACACGTTGCGGGTCCGCAGCAGCAGCTTTCCATGCATTTACAGTACCATGTAAACCTATGGAAAACGCAATCCGCAGTGCCCATGCTGCGGAAAAAAACGTGCGGAAATGCTGCGGTTTACCTTCCGCAGCATGCCAATTCCTTGTGCGGATTCCGCTGCAGTTTACACCTGCTCCATAATAGGAATCCGCATTTGTAAAACCGCATAAAAACCAAGGTAAATCTGCAGGTAAAACGCAGTGCCTTTTACTTGCGGATTTCAAAAATCCACTGTGGAAAAATCCGCAGAGCTCCTTTCTACGTGTGCACATACCCTTAGGTTTGGAGACCCCCAGTAAGACCGTACATTGTGGTCCGATTTGCACTTACATCTTTATCTAGCCCTTCAACGGGTCTATAAAGTACGGCGCAGCATACAGTACAAAACAGTCATCGTCTTGGCTCCCCTCTTGTTCCCATAAGTAATGCATTTTTTACTGTGTTTTGTAATATAGCTTTTTTTGGATGATGAGTGCCCCTGTTCTGGATTCCTTCAGCCAAATTGTTAAAGGATTTGTCTTAATTCCTGTTAAGAAAAAATGACATGTAAACTTCAGCTGCATTGATTTCAGAACAAATTCATTTGGGTCACTGTCGGACACAGACAAAAAAAGAGCCCCTGGGCAAAAGCAAAATATGTGTCCTTTACAGCCCAGTAACTCATGATAATGCTTAACTACCCGCTTGGAGGTGGAATGGGCACCCTTACCTCTTGGGCCACTGGGCGGCCGCACAGGTTGAACGAATGGTCTGTCCATAGGTAGATTCTAATGAGGGCAGTCTGCGCTGCTTTCTGGCAGGGAGCTTTCCTGGAGCTCCGCTGCCAATAATACAGAATGGCAGGGCAGCACCTCTCCTGTGATGTGCTGGCGCAATGACGTCATTGTACGTAGCATGTACATGCTAGCATAAAAAGTAAAGCGGAGACCAGAGCAGGGCACCAAGGGAACGGGAGCAAAGTAAGTAATTTATGGCATATGTGCCTGTATTTAGTGGCTATGTGAGGAGAGAGATCTCCACAAACCATTCCTTCACAGTGGGTGGAGTAGTGCTTTTCCAATGTCGCTGAATGACATTCTTAGCTGCCTGTATTAGGTAGCCTATTGACAACCTTTTATGCATGCATTTACTCATTGGTGACATTGATAGGAGGAGGGCTTCTGGCGTATTGGGGATGGTCAGACCAGTTATTTTCTCAATCAAGGGAACCACCTTTGCCCAAAATGTATTTAGGGCATCCCCACCATATGCGTGACATTGTCCCCTTCCCGTCCCCATACCTCCAACATCTGTCTGAGACCACTGGGTACCATCTATGAAGGACCGCCGGTGCCTGGTACCTCATCCTGTATATAAAGGCAATGTGATACCTCATACTGTATATAGGGAGCTATGTAGGGGCTCATATTTTATATAGAGGCTATGTGGGGCTCATCCTGCATACAGGGAGCGATGGGGGGCTCATACTGTATATAGAGGCTATGTGAGACCTTATACTATATATAAGAAGCTATGTAGGGGCTCATACAAGGGCTATGTGGGAGCTTATCCTGTATATAGGGAGGCTATGTGAGGGCTCATATTGTATATAGGAAGATATGTGGGGCTCACCCAATATATATATAGACTATGTGTGACCTTATACTGTATCTAAGGAGGCTATGTGGGGACTCATACTGTATATAGGGGGCTATGTAATTGTTCTGTCTCCGCCATCCAATTTGCTACCTCCGATTATTTGCTTGCATAATTGCAGTTTCCTCAGTATACAGTATTGATATATTCATGCCTTTATTCATCTGTGATGCTTTGGCTCCCTCTAGCGGTCAGAGTTATGTTGGCAGTTCAATCTTGTTTTTGTATTATCCATGTCTGATTCTCCTCCTCCTTTGCAATGCATTATGGTAGCTCAGCCTCCATTTCCCTCCATTTTTCCTTTCACTTTCTTCAGTTTGCCTTCAAGGAAAGACGCTTCACTTCATCCCCCTTGCGATTGCATTGCCGGTATGTCTTTATGCTTCATATAGATATTCCTGCTCTATATTAGCTTAGTTTAACCAGTTGTACTCCCAGTTTAGTCACTAGCTTTCTAAATGTTATGCATAATGTATATCATGTGTATTATGTATCTGTTCTATGCCATGTACTGATTCTATGTATATCATTGTTCACAGTTTCACCGCATCAATATACCACTACGTTTAATAAAGCACAGACTCAACCACAGTCTCCTTATTGGACCCCGGTATAGCGGTTTAGCTGACTGTATAGCTACGTATGAGCCTGCCTCAGCTAGTGAGGACAGAACAGTAATGACTCCTGCTATCTATAGGGGAGTATGTGAGGGCTCTTGCTGTATATAGGGGGCTATGTGATGACTCATGCTGTCTATAGGGGGCTATGTGGGGGCTCATTCTGTATATTGCGGGCTATGTGAAGGCACATACTGTATATAGGAGGCCATGTGAGGGCACATACTATATATTAGGCTGTGTGTGGACTCATACTGTATAAAGGGGTCTGTATGTGACTCGTACTGTATGTAGGGAGATATGTGAGGGTTCATATTGTTTGTCGGAGGCTATGTGTGGGGTAATACAGTATATAAAGGGATGTCAGCACACTTCCTTCCCCTCAATATTAACTAATTCAATTGCTAATATAAAATAGTAATTATAATATATTAATATTGAGAATAATTTATTTCACCCTATTGCTTTGGCCTCCACAACACTCACTGTCTCTCATGTGGCCCTTCGGAAAAAATAATTTCCCACCCCGCTCTATTATGTATAGAGATGTGCATAGGAGAAAAAAAATTATTTGGCTCACGTTATCTGTCGTTTTCCAGCTATTAATGTGCACCAGAGCACGTGAGCGTTAATCACATGACCTATCACATGAGGAGTTATTAAAGGGAATCATGTGACATGTCACGTGATGCATCGGGTGCTGGGGGGCCCATGACTTCTAAACTGCCTGGGCCCCTGTGTATGTCTGCCCCTGATTCGGGATACAGATGATGACAGTGGAAGAGTCAGTATCTGTCTCCTGTGTATGTTGTTTATCAGAACGATCTCCTGCAGCAGACTTAAGGTACCTTCACACTGAGCAACTTTACAAGGAGAACGACAACGATCCGTGACGTTGCAGCGTCCTTGATACCGATCTCGTTGTGTTTGACACGCAGCAGCGATCAGGATCCCGCTGTGACATCGCTGGTCGGAGATAGAAGTCCAGAACTTTATTTGGTCATCAGGTCGGCGTGATTCGTCATGTTTGACAGCAAAAGCAACGATGCCAGCAATGTTTTTACATGGAGCTAACAACCAGCGAGAACAATAAGTATGTCACTGGATCGCTCCTGCATCGTTCTGCTGTTGCCACGTTTGACATCTCTACAGCGACCTAACAGCGACGCTGCAGCGATCGGCTCGTTGTCTATATCGCTGCAGCGTCACTTAATAGGAGACATGGTTAGATGTGGTTAGATGAAAGCTATGACTGGGCAGTTAACTTACAGGGTTACAGTCTGTTTAGAAAGGATCATAAAAATCGGAGAGGAGGAGGGGTTTGTCTCTAGGTAAAGTCTTGTCTAAAGTCCACTTTAAGGAAGGATATTAGCGAAGGGAATGAGGATGTCGAGTCCATATGGGTCGAAATTCATGGAGGGAAAAATGGTAACAAAATTCTCATTGGGGTCTGTTACAAACCCCCAAATATAACAGAAACCATGGAAAGGCTACTTCTAAAGCAGATAGATGAAGCTGCAACCCATAATGAGGTCCTGGTTATGGGGGACTTTAACTACCCGGATATTAACTGGGAAACAGAAACCTGTGAAACCCATAAAGGCAACAGGTTTCTGCTAATAACCAAGAAAAATTATCTTTCACAATTGGTGCAGAATCCAACCAGAGGAGCAGCACTTTTAGACCTAACACTATCTAATAGACCTGACAGAATAACAAATCTGCAGGTGGTCGGGCATCTAGGAAATAGCGACCACAATATTGTAGAGTTTCACCTGTCTTTCACTAGGGGGACTTGTCAGGGAGTCACAAAAACACTGAACTTTAGGAAGGCAAAGTTTGACCAGCTTAGAGATGCCCTTAATCTGGTAGACTGGGACAATATCCTCAGAATTAAGAATACAGATAATAAATGGAAAATGTTTAAGAACATCCTAAATAGGCACTGTAAGTGGTTTATACCTTGTGGGAATAAAAGGACTAGAAATAGGAAAAACCCAATGTGGCTAAACAAAGAAGTAAGACAGGCAATTAACAGTAAAAAGAAAGCATTTGCACTACTAAAGCAGGATGGCACCATTGAAGCTCTAAAAAAACTATAGGGAGAAAAATACTTTATCTAAAAAACTAATTAAAGCTGCCAAAAAGGAAGCAGAGAAGCACATTGCTAAGGAGAGTAAAACTAATCCCAAACTGTTCTTCAACTATATCAATAGTAAAAGAATAAAAACTGAAAATGTAGGCCCCTTAAAAAATAGTGAGGAAAGAATGGTTGTAGATGACGAGGAAAAAGCTAACATATTAAACACCTTCTTCTCCACGGTATTCACGGTGGAAAATGGAACAATGAAAACCCTATATTAAGGTTCACCAATCTAACCCAAGAAGAGGTGCGAAACCGGCTAAATAAGATTAAAATAGATAAATCTCCGGGTCCGGATGGCATACACCCAGGAGTAATAAAGGTACCTTCACACATAACGATATTGTTAACGATATCGTTGCTTTTTGTGACGTAGCAACGATATCGTTAATGAAATCGTTATGAGTGACAGCGACCAACGATCAGGCCCCTGCTGGGCCATCGTTGGTCGCTGAATAAAGTCCAGAACTTTATTTCGTCGCTGGATCTACCGTGGACATCGCTGGATCGGCGTGTGTGACATTGATCCAGCGATGTCTTCACTGGTAACCAGGGTAAACATCGGGTAACTAAGCGCAGGGCCGCGTTTAGTAACCCGATGTTTACCCTGGTTACCATCCTAAAAGTAAAAAAAAACAAACAGTACATACTTACCTAACGCTGTCTGTCCTCCAGCGCTGTGCTCTGCACTCCTCCTGCACTGGCTGTGAGCGTCGGTCAGCCGGAAAGCAGAGCGGTGACGTCACCGCTCTGCTTTCCAGCCGCTGTGCTCACAGTCAGTGCAGGAGGAGAGCAGAGCACAGCGCTGGAGGACAGACGGCTGTAGGTAAGTATGTAGCGTTTTTTTTTTTTTACTTTTAGGATGGTAACCAGGGTAAACATCGGGTTACTAAGCGCGGCCCTGCGCTTAGTTACCCGATGTTTACCCTGGTTACCGGCATCGTTGGTCGCTGGAGAGCGGTCTGTGTGACAGCTCTCCAGCGACCAAACAGCGACGCTGCAGCGATCCGGATCGTTGTCGGTATCGCTGCAGCGTCGCTTAATGTGAAGGGGCCTTAAGAGAACTAAGTAATGTAATAGATAAACCATTATTTCTTATTTTTAGGGACTCTATAGCGACGGGGTCTGTTCCGCAGGACTGGCGCATAGCAAATGTGGTGCCAATATTCAAAAAGGGCTCTAAAAGTAAACCTGGAAATTATAGGCCAGTAAGTCTAACCTCTATTGTTGGTAAAATATTTGAAGGGTTTCTGAGGGATGTTATTCTGGATTATCTCAATGAGAATAACTGTGTAACTCCATATCAGCATGGGTTTATGAGAAATTGCTCCTGTCAAACCAATCTAATCAGTTTTTATGAAGAGGTAAGCTATAGGCTGGACCACGGTGAGTCATTGGACGTGGTATATCTCGATTTTTCCAAAGCGTTTGATACCGTGCCGCACAAGAGGTTGGTACACAAAATGAGAATGCTTGGTCTGGGGGAAAATGTGTGTAAATGGGTTAGTAACTGGCTTAGTGATAGAAAGCAGAGGGTGGTTATAAATGGTATAGTCTCTAACTGGGTCGCTGTGACCAGTGGGGTACCGCAGGGGTCGGTATTGGGACCTGTTCTCTTCAACATATTCATTAATGATCTGGTAGAAGGTTTACACAGTAAAATATCGATATTTGCAGATGATACAAAACTATGTAAAGCAGTTAATACAAGAGAAGATAGTATTCTGCTACAGATGGATCTGGATAAGTTGGAAACTTGGGCTGAAAGGTGGCAGATGAGGTTTAACAATGATAAATGTAAGGTTATACACATGGGAAGAAGGAATCAATATCACCATTACACACTGAACGGGAAACCACTGGGTAAATCTGACAGGGAGAAGGACTTGGGGATCCTAGTTAATGATAAACTTACCTGGAGCAGCCAGTGCCAGGCAGCAGCTGCCAAGGCAAACAGGATCATTGGGTGCATTAAAAGAGGTCTGGATACACATGATGAGAGCATTATACTGCCTCTGTACAAATCCCTAGTTAGACCGCACATGGAGTACTGTGTCCAGTTTTGGGCACCGGTGCTCAGGAAGGATATAATGGAACTAGAGAGAGTACAAAGGAGGGCAACAAAATTAATAAAGGGGATGGGAGAACTACAATACCCAGATAGATTAGCGAAATTAGGATTTAGTCTAGAAAAAAGACGACTGAGGGGCGATCTAATAACCATGTATAAGTATATAAGGGGACAAATATCTCGCTGAGGATCTGTTTATACCAAGGAAGGTGACGGGCACAAGGGGGCATTCTTTGCGTCTGGAGGAGAGAAGGTTTTTCCACCAACATAGAAGAGGATTCTTTACTGTTAGGGCAGTGAGAATCTGGAATTGCTTGCCTGAGGAGGTGGTGATGGCGAACTCAGTCGAGGGGTTCAAGAGAGGCCTGGATGTCTTCCTGGAGCAGAACAATATTATATCATACAATTATTAGGTTCTGTAGAAGGACGTAGATCTGGGGATTTATTATGATGGAATATAGGCTGAACTGGATGGACAAATGTCTTTTTTCGGCCTTACTAACTATGTTACTATGTTACTATGTTAATATGATGGTACATTAAGGGCTCATGCAGAGATCCATGGTTTCTGGTCCTATCACAGACCACACTGTACGAACTGGCCATTGGTCTCCCGACCAGAGCATGGGAGCTTCACATATTTCTATGAGGCTGTCATGCTATGGTCTGGAGACCTGCGGCCAATCCATGTATTGCTGTCCGTGATCAGACCGAGATCCACAAACGTCTGCATGAGCCCTAAGGCAACGTTCCCATTTTCTACAACATTTCTGCACCTAATAGGTAAATTAGGTTACTTATATATTTTCCATTGTGTTTGTATCGCGGTTTTGTCTCTTGTTGAGGTGCCATGTTTTAAATAAAGCTGCTTTATTTTTTATACTTCCAGGTATTTGGCTTTGACAAAAACTTTTTTGATACACTCGTGCTGATTACATGTGAATTACATTAGTTTTTAGTGCATTCCCGCTGCAGGAACACACTAAAAACGCATGTACGTTTTTTACCTGCGTATTTACTGCATCTAATGCAATTCTATGGCTAAAATCCACACATAAAACTCAGTGTGCCTGTAAGGGGTGTACCAGGACCGTGTAGTACATGGGGTCCCCTTCTCTTATGTTGATACGGTTGTAATTAACGTGGTGAAGTATGTGCATGCTGCTTTTCCCTACTGTGAATCTACTATATAATTGTCTAAGGGTCACTTCCGTCTGTCTGTCTGTCCTTCTGTCTGTCACGATTATTCATTCGCTGATTGGTCTCGGCAGCTGCCTGTCATGGCTGCCGCGACCAATCAGCGACAGGCACATTCCGGAAGAAAATGGCAGCTCCTTACTCCCCGCAGTCAATGCCTGTCGCCCGCATACTCCCCTCCGGTCACCGCTAACACAGGGTTAATGCCGGCGGTGAAGGACCGCATTATGCTGCGGGTAACACACTCCGTTACCGCCGCTATTAACCCTGTGTGTCCCCAACTTTTTACTATTGATGCTGCATATGCAATATACTGGGCAATATACTACGTGGCTATGCAATATACTACGTGGCTCTGCAATATACTACGTGACTGGGCAATATACTACGTGTCTGGGCAATATACTACGTGCCTGGGCAATATACTACGTGGCTGGGCAATATACTACGTGGCTGGGCAATATACTACGTGGCTGGGCAATATTCTACGTGGCTGGGCAATATTCTACGTGGCTGGGCAATATAGTACGTGGCTGAGCAATATTCTGTGTGGCTGGGCAATATACTACGTGGCTGGGCAATATACTACGTGGCTGGGCAATATAGCATATGGCTGGACAATATAGTACGTGGCTGGGCAATATAGTATGTGGCTGGGCAATATACTGTGACTGGGCAATATACTACGAGGACATGTATATTCTAGAATACCCGATGCGTTAGAATCGGGCCACCATCTAGTATTTAATAATGCTGCTATGTGCATAATGTAATGTATATATTGGCTATAGTGTGTAATTGTTAACAGGAAAAGCATAGTACTCGTTTCTGGCCACTAGATGAGGGCATTATAGTAGAAGTAATATAGTAATAATAATAATAATATTTTTTTATTTATATAGCGCCAACATATTCCGCAGCACTTTACAATTAAGCGGGGACATGTACAGACAATAAATTCAGTACAAGTTAAGACAATTTAAACAGTGACATTAGGGGTGAGGTCCCTGCTCGCAAGCTTACAATCTACAAGGAAATGGGGGACACAATAGGTGAAAAGTGCTTGTTATTTCAGGTCTGGCAGTTATAACAAATAGGAATTTTCATATAAAGCTGCATGATCCGGTCATCAGCCCGTGTGTTTAAGTGCAATAGTCAAGTATCAAGTGCAGTTATCATGTGCATGGAGGGAGTGGAGACAGATGAATAGTAGGGCGCAGATTCAGAATAATATTTGGAAGGAGAAAACAGGTCAAAGTTAGTTTACCGAGTAGTTGATGTGGTAGGCTTGTTTGAAGAGATGGGTTTTTAAAGCGCGCTTGAATAGGTCGGGGCTAGGTATCAGTCTGATCGTCTGGGGAAGTGCATTCCAGAGAGCTGGCGCAGCACGAGAGAAGTCTTGGAGACGGAGATGCGAGGTTCAGAATACGGGGGATGTTAGTCTTAAGTAATTTGTAGAACAGTGGGAACGTGTAGGGCGATAGACAGAGATGAGAGAGGAGATAAAAGGCGGTGCAGTACTGTGGAGAGCTTTGTGGGTGAGAGAGATGAGTTTATACTGGACCCTGTAGCGAATGGGTAGCCAGTATAATGACTGGCACAAGATGGGGACATCGGTGAAGCGGCTGGACAGAAATATGACCCTGGCTGCCGCTTTGAAGATGGATTGGAGAGGAGAAAGTTTGGTAAGAGGGAGACCGATCAGAAGAGAGTTGTATTAGTCCAGACGAGAATGAATAAGAGCGACAGTAAGAGTCTTAGCAGTTTCAAAGGTGAGAAAAGGTTGGATTCTGGAGATGTTTTTAAGATGCAGGTGACAGGAGCGAGAGAGTGATCGGATATAGGGAGTAAAGGAAAGTTTGGTGTCGAATATGACCCCAAGACAGTGGGCATGCTGCTTGGGAGTTATGGTTGAACCCTCCAGGGTAATTTCGATGTTGGGTAGAGTGAGGTTAGCAGAAGGGAGAAACACAAGTAGTTCAGTTTTGGAGTGATTTAGTTTCAGATAGAGGGAGGACATGATGTTAGAGACAGCAGACAGACAATCCTTGGTTTTTTGAATTAGGGTAGGGGTGATGTCAGGGGAAGAAGTGTATAATTGGGTGTCGTCAGCATAGAGAGGATACTGGAACCCAAATCTGCTGATTGTTTGTCCAATAGGGGCAGTGTATAGAGAGAAAAGGAGGGGGCCTAGGACTGAGCCCTGAGGAACCCCGATAGTAAGGGGACGAGGAGATGAATAGGAGTTGGCAAAAGATAAAGTGAATGAGCGGTCAGAGAGGTAGGAGGAGAACCAGGAGAGGGCTGTGTCCTTGATGCCTATGGAGCAGAGCATAGTGAGAAGGAGCTGGTGATCCACAGTGTCAAATGCGGCAGATAGATCCAGGAGAATCAGCAGAGAGCAATGACCTTGGGATTTAGCTGTTATTAGATCATTAGAGACTTTAGTTAGGGCAGTTTCAGTGGAGTGTAAAGAGCGGAAACCAGATTGTAAGGGGTCGAGAAGAGAGTTATCCGAGAAATAGCGGATTAGACGGGAATGGACCAAGTGTTCCAGGAGTTTAGAGATGAAGGAAAGGTTAGAGACAGGTCTGTAGTTAGCAGTGCAGTTTTGGTCCAGGGATAGCTTTTTAAGTAAAGGGTTTATGATGGCATGTTTAAATGAGGAGGGAAAGATACCCGAAGAAAGAGAGAGGTTAAATATTTTAGTCAAGTGAGTGGTGACCACTGGTGAGAGGGACTGCAGGAGAGGTGAAGGAATGGGGTCACTGTTGCAGGTTGTAGGCCGAGCAGAAGTGAGGAGCTTGGAAACTTCTTCTGAAACAGGCTCAAAGATGTTTAGTGAGCTTGAGGTGCGGCAGGGAAGGGAATCCAGGCACTAAGGAGATTGGGCTGAGATATCCTGATGGATGTGGTTGATTTTTTCTAGGAAATAATTGGCCAGATCCTCACCACTGAGATTGGTGATGGGAGGCCTGTACTTTAGGTTTCAGGAGGGAGTTTAAGGTTTCAAAAAGTCGTTTTGGGTTGTTGGATAGTGAGGTGATGAGGGTGGTGAAGTAGGATTGTTTGGCCAGAGAAAGGGCAGAGTTATAGGTTTTGAGCATGAACTTATAGTGGATGAAGTCTTCTGCTAAGAGAGATTTTCACCACTGCCTTTCTGCACACCTTGAGCAATGCTGAAGAAAGCGGGTTTGCATAGTGTGCCAGGGCTGCCATTGTCTATGTCGGGTCTTTCTGCGTGTAGAAGGTGCTGCTTTATCTAGGGCATTTTTCAGTGTAATATGGAAGTGTGACAATGCTAAGTCTGGACAGGAGAGGGAGGAGATGGGGCTAAAGATGTGTGGAGGTTGTCCATAAGCTGCTGGGTATTAATTATTATTCTGATAAGTGTGGGTGTCCTGGGTGAGGAGACAATTCTTGACAGAGAAGGAAAGAAGGTTGTGGTCCGAGAGTGGGAGAGGGGAGTTAGTAAAGTCGTGCAGCAATCCAGGACAGGAAAAAACCAGGTCTAGAGTATTCCCGTCCTCACGCGTAGAAGAATTAGTGAACTGTGAGAGGCTGAATGAAGAAGTTAGAGAAAGAAGATCAGAGGCAGATTGGGAGAGGGGATCATTGATGAGGATGTTAAAGTCTCCCATGATGAGGGTGGGGATGTGACAGGATAGAAAGTGAGTAAGCCAGGTGGCAAAGTGGTCTAGAATCAGGCGGGAAGAGCCACCCGCAAGGAGAAGGGCTTAAAGAGTCTGATGGCGTGGATTTCAAAGGAAGGAAATGTAAGTGAGGGAACACGGGGGATGACCTGGAAAGCACATTGTGATGAAAGGAGCAAACCAACACCTTCACCCTGTCTGTTCTCAGGTCTAGTGGTATGTGAAAATTTCAGCCCACCAAACAAGAGAGCGGCAGCGGCGGTGGTGTCTGAGTGCTGGATCCAGGGTTCTGTAATAGCCAGAAGGTTAAGGGAATTAGAGAGAAAAAGATCGTGAATGTAAGTTAGTTTGTTACAGACAGACCGTGCATTCCAGAGAGCACAGTGGAAAGCGATAGGAGAAGGCATGCACTGAATGTTAATAAGATTAGCAGGGTTTCTATATGCAGCTGGAGAAGAGTAATGTATGCTGGTGGAGGGAGGCCCAGGGTTGGGGGAGATGTCTCCTTCAACTAGTAGAAGGAGAAAAAACGGAAAGAGCAGGTGGTGGGATGATTTGTATGAATGTTTTGAGTGCTGCATGGAGGTAGTGGCTGGTTTGGAGTGGGTAAGAAATGTCAGTAGAGCCTCAGAGTTATACATGGGTGAGGGGAGAAGGGAGGGGTGGATATAGAGAGAGTGACCAGAATGTGTTAAAAGGTGGGCGAGTTGTGAGAAAGCAGAAGTAAAAACAAATAAGAAGCAGATTGATATGATCAATGCATAATGTATTATGAATGACCAAGAAGCATGATTGTTTGAGAAACTTAAGCACCTTACCTGTCTCCTGCCCTGTCCAAATGCCATTGTCTAACTGCCAAGCACTTGATCCTGTTGCACTTAATATCTGTTGCACACGCGACCCCGCGCGCGTGCTATCCCAGCAAGACTAAATATATATGAAATGAAAAGACTGCTAGCATCAGAAACCAAATGGCCACAATCAGCAATTAACCAATTAGCATAAGGCCAGAGCAGGCGTTACTATGCAGGGTAAACAACCAATGCTGAACAAGTGCCCAGACTTATAGCAGTGGTCATGCAGCGTTCACTAAGGGAGAAGCCCAGCCATCAACAGCATCAAGCCTGTTCAGCCGTAGGCCAGAACAGCAGCAAGAAAGGAGACTAAAGACAGAAAAAGTGACAGGATGGGAACTCGGTATCTCCATTATGTGGCAGCTTACAGTGAGAGCAGATGCCCTCAGAACCGTATTGAAACGGTTGAGGGAACTCTCAGATACAGTAAGCTTGGACCAGGAGTACGTTGAATCACTGCAAAGTACAGTACGGATGGGCAGCTTGCTCACCAAGTGGTCACTGACTTCGGAGGCTGATATTCTGTTGCCTGGGGCAAAACAGACTAAGGAATGTCTATCCGTAGCACAGCTGAGTTGGGAGGACGCTGTGGAACCGTGCAGTGTGTGACAGAAAGGAAAGTGCAGGGAAAGAGGAAGAAATGTGCAATGTGAAACCTGTTGTAAATGCTGTGAAGAATATGGATGTACTGCATAAAGAAAATAGTAACGTTGTTTATTTGAAAGCTGAAAAGGACTGTGTCTCAATCGATGCGACACCGTCTAAAGGGAGCCTACAGCAGAGTAGAGGAGACCCTGATGGCGCAGAAAGTGGAGCCACAGGTATGCAAAGTAATGGACATTATTTTCATGTGATGAGAGGCCAGGGCACAGACGACCCGGTATCCTCGGCCATGACTACGGCCCTGGCCCTCTCTCACATGCCCACAAGAGAAAATAACATGTTGCAAACACAAACCACTGATTGATTTACACAGTGCAAAAAGCACAGTAGGCATGAGATTTTTATAAATCCCATCCACTTTAATGGAACTGTAAGGGCTGCATTAGAGGGCCGTGCAAATCGGTTCAAACACGGACCGCAATACACGGACTGACCGCAAATCTCACAACTCAAGTGATGCTCAAGTCAGGAGACTTGTGGCCAGTGGCATCTATCGCTATCACTTTAGGCTAATAAACGACTGCGGATCGGCTTCATAAAACCCATCAGTGGTCATTTAAGCTCCATGATTTAAAGCACAAATTAACCCCTTAATAAAATACCCATAATCAAAAAAAGATAAAGAATTTCAAAAAAAATTTTGTCATTAGGGATGATTTTAGGGCTATTTTGGACATACACCAGCACCAAAGAAGCAAAATATGAACATATAAGAAAAAGGACGCACAAGAACTTATAAAAATATAATGTATTTTATTAATTCAAATCCACAAAATTTTGCATAAAACCATTAAAAAGAAGGTGAACCAAAACAAACAGATGGTGAGCCAAGAATTGTGGCACCACAGCCTGACAGGAGATTTTATAGTAATAGCAGCAAGATAGTTATTACAAAATAAACAAGCAACGAATCTATATATCAGTCCCAGTTTATGCATGATATATTAAGTAGGTGCTAAAGTGCAGAGTGCATACAGTATATTATCAACTTGAGGGAGGTCCACATATATATAAGGCTGTGTGCGCACGTTGCTGATTTTTCGTGTTTTTTCCCGATAAAAACGCTATAAAACCGCAAAAAAACAGCATACATTATACATCCCATCATTTTTAATGAATTCCGCAATTTTTGTGCACATGATGTGTTTTTTTCCGCGAAAAAAAGAACGCATCGCAGTAAAAAACGCAGCATGTTCATTCATTTTGCGGATTTTTTTGCGGATTTCCCACTATATAATGCATTGGGAAATGTATGGAAAAATCTGCAAAAAAACACACCAAAAACGCGGTAAAAACGCGCAAATAATGCATGCAGATTTCTTGCAGATTTCTTGTAGAAAATCTCAGGATTTTCTCAGGAAATTTCTGCAAGAAATCCTGAACATGTGCACATAGCCTTATTCTAGGCTACAGCCAGAAAGGCTGTCTTACTTTGTACTGGCTAATGGGCACACTGCAGCGAGGGCGATATAACTACTCCCACTCAGGCGGGAACAACAATTATCAATGCTGTTCGTCGCTACAAAACGCACAGGACAAATCCGCTGCCACCAGCTCCGATTTCTTAATTAATAACGGGTCCAGAGCCAACCCAGATTAGTAGCGTAATTCACTTCAGAGGACGTGACAGTTCGTTATAGAGCAAGGAGAAACAAAACTAGTAATTTTATATATTTTACTCCAAAAAGGTAGGCAGTGTTTACAGAAGTATAAAAAGATATTCTGAAAGTAGACAAGTATCGTATGTACAGTACTATTACAAATAAAATGGGATTAAAGTTGAAAAACACTTACAGTTCGTTATGTCATTTAATCTCATGGCTGACCATGTGCTGTGGGGGATGGACACACATCTAGATGCATTACAGATCTGTCTCGCAGCTAGAACCGGGACATAAGACTAGGGAAGACTGATGCCTCACTCAGTTATCTCTGTGCACAAAACCAAGGCACTCCCCCTGTGGTGATCTCACTCAGAGGCTGAATACTCCCCTTTCTTATAGTTATGACAAGTCATTTCTATACATAACTCGCTGTATGAACCTCGGAGATGAACGACACAATGATCATGATGCTCACCACGTCATGGGAATTATTTTAAAGGGAACCTGTCACCCCATTTTTTCAGTAGGAGATAAAAATACCGTTAAATAGGGCCTGAGCTGTGCTTTACAATAGGGTATTTTTTGTTCGAATCTCGGCTTCAGGAAAATGGCCGCCGCGATGTCCATCTGCGCACGCGCGGCATCCCGCGGCCATTTTCCTGAAGCCCCGGGAAGCAGGAGACTCCATCTGCGCACGCGCGGCCTCAGGAAGATGGCCGCGGCCACCGAGAAACCGCTGAATAGCGGCGAGCGCGCTCTTTTTCTACAGCTACGCAGTGCATTCGGCACTTGCGCATGCGAGAAGCACTACGCCACCAACGGGAACATAAGCAAGATGTGGGGGAGAAACAGCGCTGTGACCACGCCCATCCGACCTGACCAGCCTGATTGACAGGCGAAAAAGGCCACTTTTGTAAGGTATTTCGGCAGCATAGGTAGGGAATCAGGGGACAAAAAATACCCTATTGTAAAGCACAGCTCAGGCCCTATTTAACGGTATTTTTATCTCCTACTGAAAAAATGGGGTGACAGGTTCCGTTTAAGTATAAACATGACATAGATATATGACCCGCTTACGGAGAAATCCATTCCTTGCATTTTGTTGGCTTAGATACTAGCGATTTCAGTGAATTATAGATTTCCCGGAGGACATCCGCAATATGTAACTTTTATATCGCTATCCCTGATCGGTGCCCTTGTACATAACTTTTCAAGGACAAAAGAGTCTCATGCGGTTTGAAGTTTGCTGTACCAGTTATGCTGGTATCAGGCGGGAGGGGGGATGAGGGCTTTAGGGAGAGAACTGGCTTTAACAGAACAAAGCCATAAAAATTCCTCAGTGAAGCTGGCACGCTGTTCTCACATTACAACTATATAAAAAAGGGGAGGGAGGAAAAGTGGCTCAGAATTCCAGCCTTGTGCTGGCAGGCAGAGGAAACAGCAGCTGAGAGCGCTGTATGTGTAATTGAAGTAATCAGAACTTCTTCCTATTTCCTGACAGTTATTATAATGATACCTGAATACAAATAGCTGCCCATGTTGTGTGCTCTAAATATAGTTGTGCGAAAAGTGTTTGCTCTCTTCCTAATTTCCTATTCTTTTGCATGTTTGTCACACTAAAATGTTTCAGATCACCAAAGAAATTTAAATGTTAGACAAAGATAACACAAGTAACCCCAACATGCAGTTTTTAAATGAAAGTCTTTAAAATTAAGGGAAAAAGAAATCCAAACCTCCAGGGCCCTGTGTGAAAAAAATGATTGCCCCCTCCTTAAAACATAAATTAGCTCTGGCTTATGACAGCTTTGGGAAGCCAAGTTCAAATTCCTATCCACACACAGGCCTAATTACTGAAACACATTTTCTAAATCAAGAAATCACTTAAATAGGACCTACTGGAAAAGTGAAGTAGACCAAAGGATCCTCAAAAGCTAGACATTAATATTTGCTCCTCACTGTGCGCACTGCCCAAAAAAGTGACATCCGCACTGTCCATCTTATGATACATGACCTTCGCTTCTATAAAATTGCCTCCACACTGTCCCCTTATATATTTTAATGTAAATTCATCCATTCCCCATGAACTATGATCGCCACACTTCCCTTCCTTATGAACGATAACTGTCAAACCATCCTTCTTTAACAACTATGTCCGACACACTGTTCGCCCTACACACTGTTCCTCCAAACTGTCCCCATCTTCAATGCCACACCCCTCAATGTCCCATCTCCATACTGTACTTACTCCTTACTATGGCTCAATAAATACCACTCCCCCTCACTTTCTACAGTAAAATTTTCTTGTATCTTCAGCTCCACGAAGGAGTGCTTACCTTCTCCTCCTTTGTTGCGTTCTATCACATACAGGTCTTAGCCCGATGTACAGCCTGTACCCCCATATAACCTCCACCTACAGCCTGCACCCCCACATACAGCTTTAACTTCCAAGTCCCCCACACATACAGTATATTGTGCACCCCCATATGTACCCTCCACATACAGCCTAAATCCCCATATGTATCCCCATATATAGCCCCGACCATGGGCGGACATAACGCCTGTTCAACCTGTGCAACCGCACAGGTGCCCAGAGCGGGAGGGGGCCCCCAACGGGCATACAAAGCAATGAATGTGAATGACAGCCGGGGGTAGTATTACTGCTAACAGTAGAAGCAGGGGGGCCCGCTCTGCTGCATGCATGTGATATGACAGTTAAACGGGCCCCCCTCCTCACCTGCTAGCATATATTATGCTGCTGTCCAGCCAGCTGTCACTGCTGCGGTCTGCGGTGAGGTGATGGGTAGCAGATGCTGGACCAGGAAGAGAGGAGGAGAGAGGGGGAGGGCCTCTCAGTCACAGTGAGTCACAAGCTTGCTCAGGACCTGTGATGAGGTCACAGGAGGGGAGGAGTCAGGAGTCACATGATCAGCGGCCTCCATGTATTGCTGGACTCTGCTTTGCTGTCATGGTCCTAGACGGTAAGCTTATGTGTGGGGTCAGGAGTTGCTTACAGTGTGGATGTAGCAGAGCCGTGTGTGTGTTCGGGTGTACAAAGCGGAGCCGTGTGTGTGTATGAGGTGTACGGAGCGGAGCCGTGTGTGTATGAGGTGTACGGAGTGGAGCCGTGTGTATGAGGTGTACTGAGCTGAGCCGTGTGTGTGTATGAGGTGTACGGAGTGGAGCCGTGTGTGTATGAGGTGTATGGAGCTGAGCCGTGTGTGTGTATGAGGTGTACAGAGCTGAGCCGTGTGTGTGTGTGTATGAGGTGTACGGAGCTGAGCCGTGTGTGTGTATGAGGTGTACGGAGCAGAGCCGTGTGTGTGTGTATGAGGTGTACGGAGCAGAGCCGTGTGTGTGTATGAGGTGTACGGAGCGGAGCCGTGTATGCAAGGTGTACGGAATGGAGCCGCGTGTGTAGGAGTAACTATGTGTGGTCATTACACAGTATCACGTGTGGCCATTATGCAATATGGAGCACTGTGGGGCCATCATACAGTATGTAGCATCCTGTGTGGCCATTATACAGTATGTAGCATCATGTGTGGCCATTATACAGTATGGAGCATCATGTGAGTGTGGCTATTATACAGTATGGAGCATCATGTGTGTGGCCATTATACAGTATGGAGCATCATGTGTGTGGCCATTATACAGTATTGAGCATCATGTGTGGCCATTATACAGTATGGAGCAACATGTGTGGCCATTATACAGTATGGAGCACTGTGTGGCCATATTTTTTGTTTATAATTATTGTTTATGAAACAGTGTGATCAGCAGTGCTAAATGGCTGTGTGTTATGATCTGGTGGCTTAGGAGCAGCAGGAGACGGACTCTGGAGAAGGTGGTCCCTGTACTGACCGCAAACCCTGAACCTAGCAGCGCAACTAGAAGTAGCCGTGGGGGGTACCTAACACTACATAGACCCCTCGGCACAGCCTAAGATCTAACTACCCCTAAAGAAAGAAACAGGAAACCTATCATGCCTCAGAGAAAATCCCCAAAGGATAGATAGCCCCCCACAAATATTGACTGTGAGAGGAGAGGGAAATAACATACGCAGATATAAAATCAGATTTTAGCATAGGAGGCCATACTAGCTAAAAAGAAAGAATAGAACAGTGTACTATGCGGTCAGTATAAAAACACTAGAAAATATCCACCACAGAAAATACGAATCACCACATCTGACTAAAAACATGGGGGGTATATCTGCATCTCCAGAGAAATAGCTGGGCTGCAAAAAAAAATCCTTCACAGACTAAGCTGGACAAGACAAAAACATGAAAATGCACAGAACTATAAGGTCCACAGCAGGTGGACAGCAAAAACAAAGCCAGGACTTATCTTTGTAGAAAAGCACAGCAAACTGCAGAGACCAGCAGGGAAGTAAATCCTTCAAAAACAATGGACAACTGGCACTGACTAAAGGATCCTGCAAAGCTATATACCCCAGTCAGTTTTGCAATTAGTAGATACACCTGTCCACTCCTGCAGTCCAGGCACAACTGCAGTACCCTCTACAACCACCGGAGGGAGCCCAAAAGCTGAAATCACAACAGTACCCCACCCCCCTTGAGGAGGGGTCACCGAACCCTCACCAGAGCCCCCAGGCCGATCAGGATGAGCCCGATGAAAGGCACGAACCAAAACAACGGCATGGACATCAGAGGCAGAAACCCAAGAATTATCCTCCTGGCCATAACCCTTCCACTTGACAAGGTACTGAAGCTTCCGCCTCAAAAAACGAGAATCCAAAATCTTCTCAACAACAAATTCCAACTCCCCATCAACCAATAAAGGGGCTGGAGGATCAACAGAGGGAACGACGGGCTCCACATATTTCCGCAACAAAGATCTATGGAAGACATTATGAATAGCAAAAGAGGCCGGAAGCGCCAGGCGAAAGGACACCGGATTAATAATCTCAGAAATCATATAAGGACCAATAAATCGAGGGTTAAACTTAGGGGAAGAAACCTTCATAGGAACATGACGGGAAGATAACCAAACCAGATCACCAACCCGAAGCCGGGAACCAACACACCGACGACGATTAGCAAAACGCTGAGCCTCCTCCTGAGACAGCACCAAATTGTCCACCACATAAGCCCAAATCTGCTGCAACCTGTCGACCACAGAATCCACACCAGGAAGGTCAGAAGGCTCAACCTGCCCAGAAGAAAAATGAGGATGAAAACCAAAATTACAAAAAAAGGCGAAACCAAAGTAGCCGAACTAGCCCGATTATTAAGGGCAAACTCGGCCAATGGCAAAAAAGCCACCCAATCATCCTGATCAGCAGACACAAAGCATCTCAAATAGGTCTCCAAGGTCTGATTAGTTCGCTCAGTCTGGCCATTTGTCTGAGGATGAAATGCAGAAGAAAAAGACAAATCAATGCCCAGCTTGGCACAAAAGGCCCGCAAAAACCTAGAAACAAACTGAGAACCTCTGTCGGACACAATATTCTCCAGAATACCATGCAAACGTACCACATGCTGAAAAAACAACGGAACCAAATCAGAAGAAGAAGGCAATTTAGGCAAAGGCACCAAATGAACCATCTTAGAAAATCGGTCACAGACAACCCAGATAACCGACATTCTTTGGGAAACAGGAAGATCGGAAATAAAATCCATAAAAATATGTGTCCAGGGCCTCTCGGGGACCGGTAATGGCAAAAGCAACCCACTAGCGCGGGAACAGCAAGGCTTAGCCCGCGCACAAATCCCACAGGACTGCACAAAAGAACGCACATCCCGCGACAAAGAAGGCCACCAAAAGGACCTACTAACCAAATCTCTGGTACCAAAAATCCCAGGATGGCCAGCCAACACAGAACAATGAACCTCAGAAATCACTTTAGTAGTCCATCTATCAGGAACAAACAGTTTCCCCACAGGACAGCGGTCAGGCTTATCAGCCTGAAATTCCTGAAGAACCCGTCGCAAATCAGGGGAGATGGCAGAAAGAATCACCCCTTCCTTCAAAATGCCGACCGGCTCAAGAACCCCAGGGGAATCAGGAAAAAAACTCCTAGAGAGGGCATCCGCCTTAACATTCTTAGTACCAGGAATGTACGAGACCACAAAATCAAAACGGGAGAAAAACAGGGACCATCGAGCCTGTCTAGGATTCAGCCGTTTGGCAGACTCGAGGTAAATCAGATTCTTATGATCAGTCAGGACCACAATACGGTGCTTGGCCCCCTCAAGCCAATGTCGCCACTCCTCAAATGCCCACTTCATAGCCAACAACTCCCGATTGCCGACATCATAATTGCGTTCCGCAGGCGAAAACTTCCGAGAAAAGAAGACACACGGTTTCATCAAGGAACCATCAGAATTCCTCTGAGACAAAACGGCCCCTGCCCCAATCTCAGACGCGTCAACCTCAACCTGAAATGGAAGAGAAACATCTGGCTGACGCAACACAGGGGCAGAAGTAAATCGGCGTTTAAGCTCCTGAAAGGCAGAAACAGCCGCAGAGGACCAATTCGTCACATCAGCGCCTTTCTTGGTCAAATCGGTTAGAGGTTTAACCACACTGGAGAAGTTGGCAATGAAACGACGATAAAAATTAGCAAAGCCCAAGAATTTCTGAAGGCTCTTCACAGATGTGGGCTGAATCCAATCATGAATGGCCTGAACCTTAACCGGATCCATTTCTATAGATGAGGGAGAAAAAATGAAACCCAAAAAAGAAACCTTCTGCACTCCAAAGAGGCACTTTGACCCCTTCACAAATAAAGCATTATTACGGAGGATATGAAATACCATCCTGACCTGTTTCACATGAGACTCCCAATCATTGGAAAAAATCAAAATATCATCCAAATATACAACCATGAATTTATCAAGATAACTCCGAAAGATATCATGCATGAAGGATTGGAACACAGATGGGGCATTAGAGAGTCCGAATGGCATCACAAGGTATTCAAAATGGCCTTCGGGCGTATTAAATGCAGTTTTCCATTCGTCACCCTGCTTGATACGAATAAGATTATATGCCCCTCGAAGGTCAATCTTAGTAAACCAGCTAGCCCCCTTAATCCTAGCAAACAAATCAGTAAGCAAACGCAAGGGGTATTGAAATTTAACCGTGATCTTATTCAAGAGGCGATAATCAATACAGGGTCTCAAGGAGCCATCCTTCTTGGCAACAAAAAGAACCCCGCTCCCAACGGTGAAGAAGATGGCCGAATATGCCCTTTCTCCAAAGACTCCTTAATATAGCTCCGCATGGCGGTATGTTCAGGCACAGACAGGTTGAAAAGTCGGCCCTTAGAGATCTTACAACCTGGAATCAAGTCAATAGCACAATCACAGTCCCTATGCGGTGGAAGGGAACTGGATTTGGGCTCATCGAATACATCCTGGAAGTCAGACAAAAACTCAGGAACTTCAGAAGAGGGGGAAGAGGAAATTGACATCAAAGGAACCTGATCATGAACCCCCTGACAACCCCAACTAGTCACAGACATGGATTTCCAATCTAACAACCATGGAAAACCCAGCACAATATCATCATGCAAATTATGCAACACCAGAAAACGACAATCTTCCTGATGGGCTGGCGCCATGCGCATGGTCAGCTGTGTCCAAAACTGAGGTTCATTTTTAGCCAACGGTGTAGCATCAATGCCCCTCAAAGGAATAGGGTTCTGCAAAGGCTGCAAGGGAAAACCACAACGTCTGGCAAATTCTAAGTCCATTAAGTTCAGAGCGGCGCCGGAATCCACAAATGCCATGACAGAAAATGATGATAATGAGCAGATCAAGGTCACAGATAACAGAAATTTAGGTTGTATAGTTCTGATGGCAACAGAACTAGCGATTCTCTTTGTACACTTAGGGCAATCAGAAATAACATGAGCAGAATCGCCGCAGTAAAAACACAACCTAATCTGACGCCTGAATGTTTGACGTTCAGCTCTAGACAAAATCCTATCACACTGCATAGGCTCAGGGCTCCGCTCAGAGGACAACGCCACAGTGTGCACAACTCTGCGCTCGCGCAAGCGCCGATCAATCTGAATGGCCAGAGACATAGAATCACTCAGACCAGCAGGCGTGCGGAACCCCACAACATCTTTAACGGATTCAGAAAGACCCTTTCTGAAAATTGCCGCCAAGGCATCCTCATTCCATTTAGTCAGTACAGACCATTTTCTAAATTTCTGGCAACACGATTCTGCCGCTTCTTGACCTTGACACAGGGCTAACAAGATTTTCTCAGCCTGATCCACAGAATTAGGCTCATCATACAACAACCCCAATGCCTGAAAGAACGAATCAACATTAAGCAAAGCAGGATTGCCAGATTCCAGGGAAAATGCCCAATCCTGTGGGTCACCACGCAGCAGAGATATGATGATTTTAACCTGCTGAATAGGATCACCAGAAGACCGGGGTCTTAATGCAAAAAAACAGTTTACAGTTATTTTTGAAACTCAAAAATTTGGATCTGTCACCAAAGAATAAATCAGGAGAGGGAATCTTAGGTTCTAAGGCAGGAGTCTGAACAATGAAATCTGAAATACCCTGTACCCTAGCAGCAAGCTGATCCACCCGAGAAACTAACTCCTGAACATTCATGTTAATACTAGATTCCGTAGCCACCCAGAGGTAAAGAGGGAGGAAAATACCAAACAGGCTAAGGAAAAAAAAATGGCTCAAAAGCTTGCCTCCCTTCTTCTGAGATGCAATTAACTCATTGTTGGCCAGTTGTACTGTTATGATCTGGTGGCTTAGGAGCAGCATGAGAAGGACTCTGGAGAAGGTGGTCCCTGTACTGACCGCAAACCCTGAACCTAGCAGCGCAACTAGAAGTAGCCGTGGGGGGTACCTAACACTACATAGACCCCTCGGCACAGCCTAAGATCTAACTACCCCTAAAGACAGAAACAGGAAACCTATCTTGCCTCAGAGAAAATCCCCAAAGGATAGATAGCCCCCCCACAAATATTGACTGTGAGAGGAGAGGGAAATAACATACGCAGATATGAAATCAGATTTTAGCATAGGAGGCCATACTAGCTAAAAAGAAAGAATAGAACAGAGTACTATGCGGTCAGTATAAAAACACTAGAAAATATCCACCACAGAAAATACGAATCACCACATCTGACTAAAGACATGGGGGGTATATCTGCATCTCCAGAGAAATAGCTAGGCTGCAAAAAAAAATCCTCCACAGACTAAGCTGGACAAGACAAAAACATGAAAATGCACAGAACTATAAGGTCCACAGCAGGTGGACAGCAAAAACAAAGCCAGGACTTATCTTTGTAGAAAAGCACAGCAAACTGGAGAGACCAGCAGGGAAGTTAATCCTTCAAAAACAATGGACAACTGGCACTGACTAAAGGATCCTGCAAAGCTATATACCCCAGTCAGTTTTGCAATTAGTAGATACACCTGTCCACTCCTGCAGTCCAGGCACAACTGCATTACCCTCTACAACCACCGGAGGGAGCCCAAAAGCTGAATTCACAACACTGTGGTTGGGATGTGGATATGGGTGTGACTAGTTGTGAAATGGGTGTGGTCAGAGGCATGGCTAAAAATGTACCCCTTTCCCCTCTTCAAAAGTTGGGAGGTATGGTTTAACTGCGCCCCTACTTGTATATGTTTGAGGAAAAAGGTGTGTGTAAATGGGTGTGGCTTAAAAAATGGGTGTGGTTTTCTTCCTACACACAAACACAGAACATGCTGTTAAAAAATTGAATCCCACCCCTGCCTATATGTTTACATAACTTTGTTGTGCTATGGAGGGGGGTGGTGGGGCGAGAAGATTTCTTGCACAGGGACCCTCTGCAGTCTGTGTCCGCCCCTGGCCCGACATTATTATGGATTGCTTATATAGAACCATCATAGCCTGTTGCGTTTTACAGACATTATAATTGCTGTTCCGAATGGTGCGGACAATCTAAATTCCCTATCAATATGTCTTTGGAGTCTGGGAAGAAACCAGAGAATCTGGCATAATAATAGGCAAATAGGCATAAAATAGTCAAAATAGGGAAAAATATCTACAAAACCAACCCTAGCCATTACTTAAGTCAGCAAAGTTTGTTACCAGAGTCAGTAAAGTTTCCAACGCATGTTTCACTATTTAAGTAATCAGCTTTCTCAAGGGAAGTTGGTAACAGTGGTACCTACTAGGACGTTTATGTATCCACGGTAACGGTCACGCGATTCACCTCCACCAATGGGATAAAGGAGGGTGGTGCATGCGCAACAAGCGTCATCCAGACACCACCCAGCTATCAGGCCATAATAGCAATTGGCTGAGGCTCCTGGACATGTGCAAGACAGCACAAAGATGCCCAGGGATACGTGCAAGAGAAGCACGCACATTTATATAAATAGTATATAAATAAAAATGACACAAAAATACAATATACAAGTCAGGTAACGTGAATAATACAATAACGGATGCACCACAAATGATAAATCATTACAAATATTCTTAAAGTATCACAGTATGTAACAATATATCCATCGTGCTTGATGGATTTCAAATTGAAAAAGAGGAAAAGGAGTTCCAAGCAAGGCCACTAATAATCAGCGACCTACAAACTATATTCTTTGGCGACGGGGTGGGGCGCTGGCAGTGGACCACGTGCTGTGCTGGCTTAGGTGCATAGGCGATGTGCTTATTTTTTGGCGGAGGGGGGACAGTGCAGTAGCTCCATATATTTATGAGCAAATTGAATGCTAATTCTCTCAATATAAAACTGACTTACAAACAGTGTTAGGAAACTTGACTTTTTAGACATCTGGTAACAAACTTTGCTGACGTAAGTAATGGGTAGGGTGGTAATTCTTCAATTTGCTAGTGAAACTATATGATGTGTATTTTGGATTATTTTCCCTATTTATGTCACCACTGCTGAAGACTCCTCTTATGCCCAGTGGCATATGATTTCACACCTGTTTATATGTAATCCACCAGCATTTGTTATCCGTTTGTCTTTTTCTGTGCACATACTAATTCTCTACTAAGCATAAATTTTTGTAATTGATAAAATTTATATCTTAACCTTACAGTAAAACTCATGTTTTTCATGTGGTTGAAGGCCACGTTCCTTTGTTAAAAGCCCTCCAGGTAAGGGTATGGGTGTGTCAGGTCCAGTGTCAGTCTAGTGTGTGCTTTTGTGCAGAGCAGTCGGCTTTGCAGAGCTATCCCTGTGTGAGGCAACACAGGCCAGCGGAGCCAGCAGCCAGGGAAGGTGAATAGCCTGGCACCCGCAGCGTACACAGCAGTGCCGTCATCCACGGTAACTGCTCAGAGGAGGACTGGTGTGTTTAATGACTGCAAACAGGCTGATATGGTTCCCGACTGTGATCCGGAGGATATCAAGGACTGTGTATGGCTGTGTGAGTAAAAAGACACAGCGGTGTGGTCAACTGCAGCAACTGGTCTCCAATGTGGACAGGTCTTGTTCCCGGAGGTGAACCAGAGGTAGCCTGTCTTGTGCCCAAAGGAGCACTGGCATGTGTAGTGATGGCAAATAAAATGAGTAAAGCTGTGAGTAGAGACATTGACACTGCGCTGTGGTCACCCACGGTAACTGGACAAACGGAGGTCCAGCGTGTTTAGGGACTGCAATCTAAGGCTGTGCAGTATGTAGTGCTATGAAATGGACACTAATATTATATTCACTTGTGTGAAGCAGACACTGACTTGATATGCACGTGTCAATTGGACTTTAATGACGTGAAGTAAAACATTAACCCCTTCCCGACATGCGCCATACTAGTACTGCTCTGCGGGAACCGAGTTCCCGCAAACCGCAGTACTAGTACGGCGGCACGATACTAGTATGGCGGTGATCGCGTGCGGCTGTCAGCTGTATATGACAGCTGACACCCCGCAGCAATGCCCATGATCGGCGCTAGCACCGATCGTGGGCATTTAACTCCTGTGATGCCGCTGTCAGTAGTGACAGCGACATAGAGGGGCATGGCGCAGGGAGCCCCCATCCCTGCGCCATGCCCCTCTATGTGATCGCGTTGTTCCGGTGTTCTGGAAGGAGACCCCGGATCCAAAATGGCCGCGGGGCTCCTTCCGGGTCCTGAAGTGAGGTGGCTTGCCGGCACCTGCTCAGTGCTATGCAAAGTGTCAGATCAGCGATCTGATCTAATATAGTGATGTCCCATGAAGGGGTTGCTGAGTGCCTTGGGGAACCACCCGGTTACATTATAGGTAAGCTCATGGGAATGACTGTTTGACTGCTTGATTGGGAGCACTGATGGAGTGTCAAACTCCTATATATTGGCATTCACAATTACTTACTATTCCCATGTAATCTCCTTTGGGTGTATTAGTTTCCCTGTAGGTTACTCAGTTTACCTGTATGTTTCCTCCTTAATCTCCTTCTGTATTTGCTATAACAGCAGTTTACTGAATTTATGTGTTTGTTGATATGATTTTTGGTAAAAATAAAGTACCATTTTATCTTATTATGCTTTGTGGGACTTGTTTACTCCTTTCTCTTGTTTTATATATCCTTTCGAGTTGTCCTTATAAACCAATATATTTGGGTAATACTAGTAAGGAGGTGACACGAGTGTTTTCTCGACCCCAGTTGTTTGATACGCTTATTGATTATTGTTTGGATATAGTGATGTCCCACCCTGGGACAATGTTAGAAAGTAAAAAAAAATAAATAAATAAATTCCCAAATTAAAAAAAATGTCCCAATAAATCCATTTATTTGTTTTTGTTTTAATTTAAACAGTAAAAGTACACATATTTGGTATCGCCGCGTCCGTAACGACCCGCTCTATAAAACTATCCCACTAGTTAACCCCTTCAGTGAACACCGCAAAAAAAATAATAAAAAACGAGGCAAAAAACGCTTTATCATCATACCAGCGAACAAAAAGTGAAATAGCACACGATCAAAAAGACTGATATAAATAAACATGGTACCGCTGAAAACGTCATCTTGTCCCGCAAAAAAAAAAGGACACCATACAGCATCATCAGCAGATAAAAAAGTTATAGCTCTCAGAATAAAGTGATGCAAAAACAATTATTTTTTATATAAAATAGTTTTTATCGTGTAAAAGTGCCAATACATAAAAAAAGATGTAAATGAGGTATCGCTGTAATTGTACTGAGCTGAAGAATAAAGCTGCTTTATCAATTTTACCACACATGGAACGGTATAAACACCCCCCTAAAAGAAATTCAGGAATTGCTGATTTTTGTTCATTCTGCCTCCCAAAAATCGGAATAAAAAGCGATCAAAAATATCATGTGCCCAAAAATGGTACCAATAAAAACGTCAACTCGTCTCGCAAAAAGCAAGACCTCACAACACTCTGTGGGCCAAAATATAGATAAATTATAGCTCTCAAAATGTGTTGATGCAAAAACTTATTTTTTGCAATAAAAAGCGTCTTTTAGTGTGTGACGGCTGCCAATCATAAAAATCCGCCAAAAAAATGCTATAAAAGTAAATCAAACCGTCCTTCATCACCCCCTTAGTTAGGGAAAAATAATAACATTTTAAAAAATGTATTTATTTCCATTTTCCCGTTAGGGTTAGGGTTAAGGCTGAAGTTAGGGTTGGGGTTAAAGTTAGGGTTGGGGCTAAAGTTAGGGTTGGGGCTAAAGTTAGGGTTGGGGTTAAAGTTAGGGTTGGGGCTAAAGTAAGGGTTAGGGTTGGGGCTAAAGTTAGGGTTAGTGTTGGGGCTAAAGTTAGGGTTGGGGCTAAAGTTAGGGTTGGGGCTAAAGTTAGGGCTGGGGCTAAAGTTAGGGCTGGGGCTAAAGTTAGGGCTGGGGCTAAAGTTAGGGCTGGGGCTAAAGTTAGGGTTGGGGCTAAAGTTAGGGTTGGGGCTAAAGTTAGGGTTTGGGCTAAAGTTAGGGTTGGGGCTAAAGTTAGGGTTGGGGCTAAAGTTAGGGTTTGGATTACATTTACGGTTTGGATTAGGGTTAGGGGTGTGGTTAGGGTTATGGTTGGGATTAGGGTTAGGGGTGTGTTTGGGTTAGGGTTTCAGTTAGAGCCAATTCTGCGTTGAAAAACTAAAACAGTGCTCCTTCCTTTCCGAGTTCTCCCTTGCGCCCAAACAGGCGTTTACCCCAACATATTGAGTATCAGCGTACTCAGGACAAATTGGACAACAAATTTTGGGGTCCAATTTATCCTGTTACCCTTGGGAAAATACAAAACCGGGGGCTAAAAAATAATTTGTGGAAATTTTTTTTTATTTTCACGGCTCTGTGTTATAAACTTTAGCGAAACACTTGGGGGTTCAAAGTTCTCACAACACATCTAGATAAGTTCCTTGTGGGGACTAGTTTCCAATATGGGGTCACTTGTAGGGGGTTTCTAGTGTTTAGGTACATCAGGGGCTCTGGAAATGCAACGTGACGCCTGCAGACCAATCCATCTAAGTCTGCATTCCAAAAAGGCACTCCTTCCCTTCCGAGCTCTGCGTGTGCCCGAACAGTGGTTCCCCCCCCCACATATGGGGTATCAGCGTACTCAGGACACATTGGACAACAACTTTTGGGGTCCAATTTCTCCTATTACCCATGGAAAAATAAAAATTTTGGGGCTAAAATATCATTTTCTGGAAATAAAAAATGATTTTTTAATTTTTACGGCTCTACATTCTAAACTTTAGTGAAACAATTGGGGGTTAAAAGTGCTCACCACACATCTAGATTAGTTCTCTAGGGGGTCTACTTTCCAAAATGGTGTCACTTGTGGGGGGTTTCCACTGTTTAGGCACATCAGGAGCTCTCCAAACGCGACATGGTGTCCGATCTCAATTCCTGCCAATTTTGCATAGAAAAGTCAAATGGCGCTCCTTCCCTTCCGAGCTCTGCCATGCGCCCAAACATTGGTTTACCCCCACACACGAGGTATCAGCTTACTCAGGACAAATTGCACAACAACTTTTGGGGTCCAATTTGTCCTGTTACCCTTGGGAAAATAAAAAATTTGGGGCGAAGAGATTTTTTTTGTGAAAAAAAATATGATTTTTTTTACGGCTCTACATTATAAACTTCTGTGAAGCACTTGCAGGTTCAAAGTGCTCACCACACATCTAGGTAAGTTCCTCAGGGGGTCTACTTTTTATCATATTAATGACCTTGTAGGGGGCATTAAGAGCAGAATTTCAATATCTGCAGATGACACTAAACTCTGCAGGGTAATCAATACAGAGGAGGACAATTTTATATTACAGGATGATTTATGTAAACTAGAAGCTTGGGCTGATAAATGGCAAATGAGCTTTAATGAGGATAAATGTAAGGTCATGCACTTGGGGAGAAGTAATAAGATGTTTAACTATGCGCTTAATTCTAAAACTCTGGGCAAAACCGTCAATGAAAAAGACCTGGGTATATGGATGGATGACAAACTCATGTTCAGTGGCCAGTGTCAGGCAGCTGCTACAAAGGCAAATAAAATAATAGGATGCATTAAAAGAGGCATAGATGCTCATGAGGAGAACATAATTTTACCTCTATACAAGTCACTAGTTCGACCACACTTAGAATACTGTGCACAGTTCTGGTCTCCGATGTATAAGAAAGACATAGCTGAACTAGAGTGGATGCAGAGAAGCGCGACCAAGGTTATTAGAGGACTGGGGGTCTGCAATACCAAGATAGGTTATTACACTTGGGGCTATTTAGTTTGGAAAAACGAAGACTAAGGGGTGATCTTATTTTAATGTATAAATATATGAGGGGACAGTACAAAGACCTTTCTGATGATCTTTTTAATCATAGACCTGAGACAAGGACAAGGGGGCATCCTCTACGTCTGGAGAAAAGAGGGTTTAGGCATCATAACAGACGCGGTTTCTTTACTGTAAGAGCAGTGAGACTATGGAACTCTCTGCCGTATAATGTTGTAATGAGTGATTCATTACTTAAATTTAAGAGGGGATTGGATAGCTTTCTTGAAAAGTATAATGTTGCAGGGTATATATACTAGATTCCATGATAGGGCGTTGATCCAGGGAACTAGTCTGATTGCCGTATGTGGAGTCGGGAAGGAATTTTTTTTCCCCAAAGTGGAGCTTACTATTTGCCACATTTTTTTTTTTGCCTTCCTCTGGATCAACATGTTAGGGCATGTTAGGTTAGGCTATGGGTTGAACTAGATGGACTTAAAGTTTTCCTTCAACCTTAATAACTGTTACTATGTTACTTTCCAAAATGGTGTCACTTGTGGGGGGTTTCCACTATTTAGGCACACATCAGAGGCTCTCCAAACGCGACATGGTGTCCGATCTCAATTCCAGCAAATTTTACATCGAAAAGTCAAATGGTGCTCCTTCCCTTCCGAGCTCTGCCATGCGCCCAAACAGTGGTTTACCCCCACATATGGGGTATCGGCGTACTCAGGACAAATTGTACAACGACTTTTGTGGTCCAATTTCTCCTGTTACCCTTGGTAAAATAAAACAAATTGGATCTGAAGTTAAAATTTTGTGAAAAAAGTTAAATGTTCAATTTTTTTAAACATTCCAAAAATTCCTGTGAAGCACCTGAAGGGTATATAAACTTTTTGAATGTGGTTTTGAGTACCTTGAGGGGTGCATTTTTTAGAATGGTGTCACTTTTGGGCATTTTCTGTCATATAGACCCCTCAAAGTCACTTCAAGTGTGAGGTGGTCCCTAACAAAAATGGTTTTGCAAATTTTGTTGTAAAAATGAGAAATCGCTGGTCAATTTTTAACCCTTATAACTTCCTAACAAAAAAATTATGTTTCCAAAATTGTGCTAATGTAAAGCAGACATGTGGGTAATGTTATCTATTAACTATTTTGTATGATATGACCCTCTAATTTAAGGGCATAAAAACTAAAAGTTTAAAAATTGCAAAATTTTTCAAAATTTTTGCCAAATTTCCATTTTTTTCAAAAATAAACGCAAATCAAATCGGAGAATTTTTACCACTAACATAAAGTAAAATATGTTACGAGAAAACATTCTCAGAATCACCAGGATCCGTTGAAGCGTTTCAGAGTTATGACCTCATAAAGTGACAGTGGTCAGAATTGAAAAAAATGGCCTGGTCAGGAAGTTGAAAACAGGCTTCGGGGTGAAGGGGTTAAAGAGACTGTGTTTGAACTTGATGGGTCACTGCCTCCTCGCTGTAATACGGTGCTACCGGTGCACTACACCACACATATAGCTTTTACCCACACATGTACCCTGCACTCTTATGTGTATCCCCACATATAGCTTGCACCCTTATATGTACCCCTACACACAGCCTGCGACACCATGTGCCCCTGCCACCATTGCCTCTTCTGCAGCTTCCTGCCTGGGTAAGCAATTCATTTGTAATCTGTAGCATGGCTTCACCCACAATTGTCACATGGGCAGGATGTCATTACAAGTCCTTCACCTCTATCATTTAACTTCAGTGAGTAAATCAGTACTCCTCTGCCTATGCACCCCCTCCCCAATAAAGATGGCAGTTCTCATACTCAGTCCAGCAGAGGGTAGAAGAGGAAATTTAAAAAATATACTGTATTTTTCGGACTATAAGACGCACTTTTCCCCAAAAAAATTTGGGAGGAAAATGGGGGGTGCGTCTTATAGTGTGAACACAGGCTTACCGGGGCGTTGCAGCAACGGTGAGGCTTCAGGAAAAAGGCCGCTGGAGGCTGCGCATGTGCAGATTGAAATCTCGGCAGCACTCAGCTTCAGGAAAATGGCTGCTGAGATCTCAATCTGTGCACGAGCAGCCTCGGCGGTCATTTTCCTGAAGCCATTGACAGCCCACGGCTTCAGGAAGATGGCCGCAGGGAAATCGGTGATGCACTCTGCTCACCGTGGACACCGGGCAACAGCACCACCACATTTCTGCCGCCGGCTTCCTGAAGAAGGGATCCTGCTCAGGTGCACTCTTCCCTGCCCAACGCCGCAGCATCGCCACACCTCTGCCACCACCGGCATCATGAGGATGGGACCCTGCTACAGCTCTGCTTCACCGCCGACACTGGATGCGCAGCATCGCACCCCGAGACTGCAGCATTGCCCCACTTCTGCCACCGCCGACTTCCTAAGGAAGGGAGCCTGCCTTCTGTGACCCCACTGTACCACCGGCTCTCAGGTAAGATACCTTAAATTCAAACAATAAGACGGACCCTCATCTTCTAAAAATCTTTTTTTTTCTGCTATTTTCCACCCCCAAATTTGGGGTGCATCTTGGCTGCTGTGGACAGAGGACATTTTCTTAATCCAGTTTCCAAAGAGTGTGGTGGTGTCCATAGCATACAGTCATAGCATATATTTTAGTTTACCTCAGCAGTAAAAGAACAGAAAGTTTCACTGTGATTGGTTGCCATTGGGAGCAAAGACAGATTTTCGTTTAGACAGAATTCATAAAAGTGTGGTGGTCAGGGTTGCCAACCTACTAAAAAAAAAAAAAAAATATGGACACATGGACTAATTTCACGGACGGCCTAAAATTTTTACGAACTTTTGACACGCCCCCTAAAACCAGAATGGACTGCTCTCTGACAAAGAAAGGAAGCTCAAAGGATGAAAATCATACCTGACCTGTGCAGGCATGTACTACGGAGGACTGAGAATGAACTTCAATCCAATATTGCAGCCAGCATGCAGCCAGCGGGTAAGGAAAGAGTGAATCAAACACCCGAAAACCCCCCCCCCTATGGCTGAAAATTGTTCCCTCTAAATTCAGGTGACAGAGTCCCTTTAAGCACCTGTGTCCCAAATTTCAGGGACTGGGCAAAGTAAAACTTAAGAAAGGCATTTTTGTGGGTCCGGATATTTGGAAACTCATGAAGGACGACGTATTCAATATAAAAATGAAAGCTGTTGAGAAAAGGGCTTGGGATTCTTTTAACCCCTTAGTGACAGAGCCAATTTGGTACTTAATGACCGAGCCAATTTTTGCAATTCTGACCACTGTCACTTTATGAGGTTATAACTCTGGATTCTGAGATTGTTTTTTCGTGACATATTGCACTTCATGATAGTGGTAACATTTCTTCGATATTACTTGCGATTATTTATGAAAAAAACGGAAATATGGCGAAAATTTTTAAAATTTTGCAATTTTCAAACTTTGTATTTTTATGCTCTTAAATCAGAGAGATATGTCACAAAAAATAGTTAATAAATAACATTTCCCACATGTCTACTTTACATCAGCACAATTTTGGACACAAAATTTTTTTTTGTTAGGGAGTTATAAGGGTTAAAAATGTATCATTTTTACAACACCTTTTTTTTTTAGGGACCACATCACATTTGAAGTCATTTTGAGGGGTCTATATGATAGAAAATAACGAAGTGTGACACCATTCTAAAAACTACACCCCTCAAGGTTCTCAAAACCACATTCAAGAAGTTTATTAACCCTTTACGTGCTTCACAGGAACTGAAACGATGTGGAAGGAAAAAATGAACATTTAACTTTTTTTTGCAAACATTTTAATTCAGAACCATTTTTTTTATTTTCACAAGTGTAAAAACAGAAACGTAACCATAAATTTTGTTATGCAATTTCTCCTGAATACGCCAATACCCCATATGTGGGGGTAAACCACTGTTTGGGCGCACCGCAGAGCTTGGAAGTGAAGGAGCGCCGTTTGACTTTTTCAATGCAGAATTGGCTGGAATTGAGATCGAACGCCATGTCACGTTTAGAGAGCCCCTGATGTGCCTAAACAGTGGAAACTCCCACAAGTGACACCATTTTGTAAACTAGACCACTTAAGGAACTTATCTAGATGTGTGGTGAGCACTTTGAACCCCCAAGAGCTTCACAGAAGTTTATAACGTAGAGCTGTGAAAATAAAAAATCGCATTTGTTTACACAAAAATGATCTTTTCACCCACAAATTCTTATTTTCACAAGGGCAACAGGAGAAATTAGACCACAACAGTTGTTGTGTGATTTCTCCTGAATACGTCGATACCTCATATGTGAGGGTAAACCACTGTTTGGGCGCACCGCAGAGCTTGGAAGTGAAGGAGCGCCGTTTTACTTTTTCAATGTAGAATTGGCAGGAATTGAGATTGGACGCCATGTCGAGTTTGGAGAGCCCCTGATGTGCCTAAACAGTGGAAACCCCCCACAAGTGACACCATTTTGGAAACTAGACCCCTTAAGGAACCTATCTAGATGTGTGGTGAGCACTTTGAACCCCCATGTGCTTCACAGAAGTTTATAACGTTGAGCCGTGAAAATAAAAAATTGCATTTTTTCTACAAAAATGATCTTTTTGCCCCCAAATTTTTATTTTCACAAGGGTAACAGGAGAAATTAGACCACAAATGTTGTAGTGCAATTTCTTCTGAGTACGTCGATACCCAATATGTGGGGGTAAACCACTGTTTGGGCGCACCGAAGAGCTTGGAAGAGAAGGAGTGCCGTTTTACTTTTTCAATGTAGAATTGTCTGGAATTGAGATTGGACGCCATGTCGCGTTTGGAGAACCCCAGATGTGCCTAAACAGTGGAAACCCCCCACAAGTGACCCCATTTTGGAAACTAGACCCCTTAAGGAACTTATCTAGATGTGTGGTGAGAACTTTGAATGCCCAAGTGCTTCACAGAAGTTTAGAATGCAGAGTCGTGAAAATAAAAAATATTTTTTTTTCCACAAAAAATATATTGTAGCCCCCAAGTTTTTATTTTCACAAGGGTAACAGGAGAAATGGGACCACAATAGTTTTTGTCCAATTTATCCTGAGTACACTGATGTGCCATATGTGGGGGTAAACCACTGTTTGGGCGCACGGCAGAGCTTGGAAGGTAAGGAGCGCTGTTTTGGAATGCAGACTTTGATAGAATGGTCTGTGGGCGTTATGTTGCCTTTGCAGAGCCCCTGATGTACCTAAACAGTAGTAACCCCCCACAAGTGACCCAATTTTGGAAACTAGACCCCCCAAGGAACTTATCTAGATGTGTGGTGAGAACTTTGAATGCCCAAGTGCTTCACAGAAGTTTAGAATGCAGAGTCGTGAAAATAAAAAATATTTTTTTTTCCACAAAAAAAGATATTGTAGTCCCCAAATTTTTATTTTCACAAGGGTAACAGGAGAAATTGGACCGCAATAACATCGTAACATAGTAACATAGTTAGTAAGGCCGAAAAAAGACATTTGTCCATCCAGTTCAGCCTATATTCCATCATAATAAATCCCCAGATCTACGTCCTTCTACAGAACCTAATAATTGTATGATAGAATATTGTTCTGCTCCAGGAAGACATCCAGGCCTCTCTTGAACCCCTCGACTGAGTTCGCCATTACCACCTCCTCAGGCAAGCAATTCAAGATTCTCACTGCCCTAACAGTAAAGAATCCTCTTCTATGTTGGTGGAAAAACCTTCTCTCCTCCAGACGCAAAGTATGCCCCCTTGTGCCCCTTGTTGTCCAATTTATCCCGAGTACACTGATGTGCCATATGTGGGGGTAAACCACTGTTTGGGCGCACGGCAGAGCTCAGAAGGGAAGGAGCGCTGTTTTGGAATGCAGACTTTGATAGAATGGTCTGTGGGCGTTATGTTGCGATTGCAGAGCCCCTGATCTACCTAAACAGTAGTAACCCCCCACAAGTGACCCCATTTTGGAAACTAGACCCCCAAGGAACTTATCTAGATGTGTGGTGAGAACTTTGAATGCCCAAGTGCTTCACAGAAGTTTAGAATGCAGAGTCGTGAAAATAAAAAAATATTTTTTTTCCACAAAAAAGATATTGTAGCCCCCAAGTTTTTATTTTCACAAGGGTAACAGGAGAAATTGGACCCCAAAACTTGTGCAATTTATCCCGAGTACGCTGATGCCCCATATGTGGGGGTAACCCACTGTTTGGGCGCACGGCAGAGCTCAGAAGGGAGGGAGCACCATTTGACTTTTTGAGCGCAAAATTGGCTGTTGTGTTTGGAGACCCCCTGATGTAACTAAACAGTGGAAACCCCCCAATTCTAGCTCCAACCCTAACCCCAACACACCCCTAACCCTAATCCCAACCCGATCCATAATCCTAATCACTAACCCTAACGATATTCACAACCCTTACCCCAAAACAACCCTAATGTCAACCCTAACCATAATCCTAATTAAAACCCTAAATCCAACACACCCCTAATCCTAATCTCAACCCTAACCTCAAACCTAACCCTAATCCCAATACACCCCTAATCACAACCCTAACCTTAACCCTAATCCCAAACCTAACCTTAACCCTAATCCCAAACCTAACCCTAATCCCAAGTGTAACCCTAATGCCAACCCTAACCCCAATACCAACCCTAATCCAAACCCTAACCCTAATCCCAACTCTAACCCTAACTTTAGCCCCAACCCTAGCCCTAACTTTAGCCCCAACCCTAACCCTAGTCCTAAGGCTACTTTCACACTTGCGTCGTTTGGCATCCGTTGCAATCCATCGTTTTGGACAAAAAACGGATCCTCCAAATGTGCCCGCAGGATGCATTTTTTGCCCATAGTCTTGTATTGCCGACGGATCGTGCCACACGTCGCGTCCATCGTGCACTGGATCAGTTGTGTTTTGGCGGACCGTCGGCACAAAAAACTTTCAATGTAACTTTTTTGTACGTCGCGTCTGCCATTTCTGACCGCGCATGCATGGCCGTAACTCCGCCCCCTCCTCCCCAGGACATAGATTGGGCAGCGGATGCGTTGAAAAACTACATCCGCTGCCCACGTTGTGCACAATTTTCACAACGTGCGTCGGTATGTCGGGCCAACGCATTGCGACGGCCCCGTACCGACGTAAGTGTGAAAGAACCCTGAATTTAGCCCCAACCCTAACCCTAAATTTAGCCCCAACCCTAACCGTAGCCCTAACTCTAGCCCTAACCCTAGCCCTAACCCTAGCGCCGATCGTGGGCATTTAACTCCTGTGATGCCGCTGTCAGTAGTGACAGCGACATAGAGGGGCATGGCGCAGGGAGCCCCCGTCCCTGCGCCATGCCCCTCTATGTGATCGCGTTGTTCCGGTGTTCTGGAAGGAGACCCCGGATCCAAAATGGCCGCGGGGCTCCTTCCGGGTCCTGAAGTGAGGTGGCTTGCCGACGCCTGCTCAGTGCTATGCAAAGTGTCAGATCAGCGATCTGATCTAATATAGTGATGTCCCATGAAGGGGTTGCTGAGTGCCTTGGGGAACCACCCGGTTACATTATGGGTAAGCTCATGGGAATGACTGTTTGACTGCTTGATTGGGAGCACTGATGGAGTGTCAAACTCATATATATTGGCATTGGCATTCACAATTACTTACTATTCCCATGTAATCTCCTTTGGGTGTATTAGTTTCCCTGTAGGTTACTCAGTTTACCTGTATGTTTCCTCCTTAATCTCCTTCTGTATTTGCTATAACAGTGTCAAGGTGAAAATATATATCTTTATACTCTTTTGTACTTATATATATTCTTATGCTGCGAACCAATAAGTTTTTCCCCTTTATGCTTGCTAATGCTATGTAACTGTATTTAACATGGCTGCCAGTATTCACCTTTGCCCTAAATTCTGATTCTGCTAAAGAAGCAAGTTACACGGAATGTAAGAAGCCAAGTATCATTTCTCTTGAAATGGAAACTTAAAGTGACGTGGAGGAAGGAGGATCCATCAGATGTCAGAACCAACCAGAAAGACTGAATACTAGATATATTGCTTAAACCCCGCCTAACCCCGGCCTCTGCACACCTTCCCCCAATAGATCATATAATGTTGTGTATTAGAAAATTAAGTTAGTTGCTGTGACGTTGCTACACTTTGTAGACACACGAGCATGCAATGAGTTTGAACCAGCATATTGTCTGACTCATTCTTCACTCCGGTACCAATGCTCTTATTCTGATTTGGAATGACTGGTGAAGGAAGGGTATTGTCGTGACGACCCCGACAATTTGGCGCAACCAACGTGGGGCGTGGCCCGCGATCCGAGACCCCCTGGACCCATGCCTGGACGTCCGTGGACGACACCCGTAGTGGCTGACCTCGACGACTGATCACCCTCCAAACACGGTAAGTGGAGATCACATACTATGTATTTGTCACACTTGCTAGTGTTTCAGCCGTTATTGGTTAGTCTGTGGTCTCCTTGGGTCTGGGGAGTGACCGGTCGAGTGGTGAGACCGAGCGCGATCCCGTGCCACGCTTCGAACCAGCAACTGAGAGACATCGCATTCTGCGCGTCCTCGTGTACACCACACCTCCTCCACCGGTCATTGTACTCCATTCAACCACCCTACCCGTGACTATTGCCTAGTAGTGATAGTGTGAAAGATTGAGTTGTAGATTGGGGGCGGCTTTGAGAAAGGGACAGGAGACGCAGCCTCTGTGATATTGTACCAACTAGGTAATTAAGACGTCCCGAGAGGGGACCACCTGTTTTTCTGTGGAGGGCTCTCACTAGGAGACCGCCTCCCGACTGGTTAGAATATCGTGACAGGGCAGACTGTTAATCACTGGTGTTCAGGTTAGGGACAGGATATCAAGCGCGAGGCTCTTTATTCCTAATACATTGTTGGGAACACAGTGTTGTTGTCGCTGTCAGCGATCCTGAGCTGCAGCAGGGCGTAGTATTCTGTGAGTCATGTTGCGTCTCTTGAAGCAGAAGAAGTCCGTGCCCCACGAGTTAAGTGAGGATGCTGTGGAAGTCAAGACAATAGTAGAGTCACGTGAGGGCAAGAAGGCAGTCAAGAATGTCGAGAGGTTGTACAAGCATGTAAGATTGCCCTCGTCAGGGAGATTGCAGCTGTCTACATGGCACAATCTCATAGAGAACAAAAGGGGCATATTGAAGGACAAAGGATTGTTAGAACAAGTGCAAGCTCATCTGCGAGTTGCGCGAGGTTTAAAGAACGAGGGATGGAAAGAGGTTGATGGAGAGGGAGGATCATAGGATGCAGAGCCCGTGTTTGGTTATAAAATGTCTCAATCATTGGTTTTTCTAAGGTGTTCTGGCATATGAATTGTGTGAAGGTTTTGTAGAAATTAATTAAGTCTGAGAACTGCTATACTCCGTTACTCTGTGTGGTTTTCCGAGACACCCGATGGGAGGGGTCAAACCGCTGCGCTATTGCTTTCTTTTTTGTTGAGGAATGCTGTGATGTTCTTATCTCCGTGTTTCTGGTATGGAGGGGGCGAGTCGCTGCGTCCTCTCGGAATTTTCTATCCTTGTGTAGTATGTGCAATAGTACAATGTTGTATTGAATTAGAAAGAATTATTGTAAGTTTAAAGTGAAATGTATTTTGTTTTAGGAGATTGTTTGGTTATATGTGTAATTGAAAGATTGGTAAAAGATTCACCTGCTTCAAGTTGAGTGGTTGATATATAGCAAATTAAGGATTAACAGAGAAAGTGAATTCGGATTTGTTTTTGTTACGTTGAAAAAGGAAAAGTTGTCTATTGCTATGACAAAAACTGGATGTTTGTGGTGCAAGAAGGAACTGAGAAAGTGACTGAGATTAATGTGTTGGGAAAGCAAACAATAAGAAATTTGGTACAGGGGGGGGTTCCCTGTTAGGTAATATGGTCCCTCCCCAGGAAATTAAGTCTCTTCTCCTGACTGTAAGCTCTGTGCCCCTTAACCCCAAGGCACCAATATATCCTAGACTGCCGAGAAGTTCTATGGGCGTCTTATGGTAGTGTTTAAAGATCTGGGGTTTTCACTGTATAATAAAGCCCATTCACACCTTTTTGTGGCAGCTTTGATGTCCGAGTTTTAAATCTGAATTGAAAGAGGCAATAATGTCAGTTAGACCTGACATCGAGAATTCCACTCCGGACGATGCATTAAAAGTAATACAAAGTTTCCAGAAGAACTTAACCCATTCTGTATCAGCAGCTGCGCTCTGTAGCCCCCACCGCAGCTTCAAGGAGCAGGAACAGCAGTTTCAAGGACGCAGCTCCATTCCTTATCAGTGGCCCACTAGACTCCAGCTCCAGCCCCCCTGCCTTACACAAATCCAGTCACATACTCCAATATTCATTTTAACCCTGTGTCTGGAAATCTCCCTTGCTATGTTAATTCTCAGATCAAGAGCTTGTTTTAATTAGAGTAGATGGCAGACCCAATAAATATACTCTCACAAAACCCATCCCTGTGGGACCTTTCCCTGAAGTTATTGCTCAGTTCGTAATCTCTCCCTCATGTCCGGTAAATTTACTGGGGGCAGATTTATTATCACAAGTTCCGCTCCAGAATATAATTCCAAGATGATGGTCAAATGGTATTTACGTTATATAACCCCTATGCAGATGAGTATAATGAGATGTGTATCTTATACGCCCTTTCCCGATCAGTTTGCAGAAAAAAAAAAATATGGGCGAGTGTCTTTTACCCTGGCAGTTAGAATATCCTTATGTCATGCTGCTTCAGTATGTGGGTAATTTTTTGTTGTGTGCACAGACAGAGCAGGAAGCCATTGTTGCCACTGTTAGTTTTCGCAAGTATCTGGCACAGAGCTGCACTCCCTCCCTCCCTTACAGTCAGCACAAGAAGCAGAACTTTAGGCTCTGTCTACTGCATGTGTTCTGGCCAAAGACAGGCGGGCTATTATATACACGGACTCACAGTATGCATTTGGTATTGCTCATGATTTCGGAGCCCTATGGGCTAATTGAGGGTTTGTTACTACTGCCGGGACTCCAGTGAAGAATACTGAAGCTGTTAAAACCCTAATGGACTCGATCAAATTACCTACTCAGGTGGCCATTATCAAAGTTAAGGAGCACGGTACTATGGAACAGTCCACAGACTGTTGGTAACGCCTTTGCGGATATGCAAGCAAAAGCCGCTGCTCTTCTGCCTGTTGAACTGCCCATACTGGTGACCACACGCTCTCAGCGTAAACAGTTACAAGAAACACTGACTCTACAGGAACCTGATGATCCACGACAGACTGAGGTTTTCTGCCAGGACCCCGCGAGACCGCTTAATGACGATGCAGAGAATGTCTCCAAAGGAAGAAGTGAAGCAGTGGAAGCTGATGGAGCACGTATGGACATGGTCTCTGGGAAAAAGGACCAACTTGTGTCTCCCTAAGCGGATGTACCCTGCTATTGCCATGTGGGCGCATGGGCCCACACATCGAGGTATCTATCAGACCTGCAATCCCGGTCAACTTCAACGTGTAACCCCGAAGCATCTTGCTAAGCCCGACTATCCTTTCCAAAGGCTCCAGGTGGACCTCATCACGTTGCCTAAGTCTGGAAGGTATGAATATTGTCTGGTGGTTGTCGACATGTTCTCCAGTTGGCCAGAAGCATTCCCCGTTACCAACGTGACTGCAAAAACCACAGCGAAGAAACTGGTGATAGAAGTTATATGCAGATATGGTGTTCCAGAAGTTGATGAAAGTGACCAAGGCCCGGACTTTTCTTCTCATGTGTATCAGGAGGTTCTGACAATGCTTGGATCCACTGTAGCCCTCCATACTCCGTACCATCCACAATCCAGTGGGAAAGTTAAGAGGCTGAACGGCACACTGAAGGGACAATTGACCAAAATGATGCAGGAGACTACGGCTCCATTGCCAGGGCTCTTACACATTCGTACTACCCCTATTGCAAAATATGGCCTGTCCCCATAGGAGATATTGTTTGGTGCTAGGTTCTCAGTTGCAAATTTTCAGTCTCAGTAGTTATCGAAGAAACTGACCGTGCTGTTCAATATGTTATTCAGCTTAGTAAAAATGTTGCTAACACCCATGTTTTAGTTTCTTCTTCCCTTCCAGATTCAGCAGAAACCGACACTGGTCACAATTTGAAGCCTGGTGGTTTTGTGGTCGTGAAAAGCTATGTCAGAAAACACGGACTAGAACCCTTGTATGACGGTCCCTACCAAGTCCTCCTCATTACTCCTACGTCAGTAAAGTTGGAAGGAAGGCCGACGTGGATCCACGTATCGCACTGCAAGCTGGTCAAGCAGACTAGTATAATTATATTGGTAACCGCATGGGACAGTCTAAATTCCCCAATATCCTTGAATAATAAGTTTGTACAATATCATGAAAGATTAGTAGTACAGATGGGTATAGCCAATAAAATTGTCAGTTATACAAATGTGGGATAAATTGGTTAGGGCCACAGATTATCCAGATTATCAAATTTGGGATATATTGGATATACTTAATACTACTGCCTGTGTTATGAATCTGTTGAAGGGTCTAAAGTCCACTGATTGCTCAGATTATGTCCCACTAATTCATGAAGCACCCAAACTAAAGGTCCCAGGGGGGATAACCGTATTAGCTGATAATTATACCTGCTATAATTCCCATGACACTACAGGTACACCAGTAGGGGTCTTCGAGACAGGTTTCTGCAAAGAAAACAGTTCCCTAGATACTGACTTGCTAGTTAATCATACACAGTATATGTACGACATTTATTGATTATGTGGAGATGGTAAGCTCCGTCCTAGGTTGCCTAATGCCTGGACAGGTCAATGTACCCTTGTTAAATTAGCTATGCAGTTCAAGATTTTACCTTGGGATCCAGAGACACCTGATGAATATACCAGAAAGAGGAGAAGTCTTGATCAGCTCCATATAAGTTATGCAGAAGATCCATTGGTATATGTCGATGGCATTGGAGTGCCAAGGGGGGTGCCTGACCAATTTAAAGCCCAGAACCAGATCTATGCTAGCTTTGCTTCTTTAATCCACAAGTGCAGATTAATAAAAATGTTGATGGGATCAATTACATATATTACAGTGAACAAAGGTTTGTCAATTTTATCTGTGATGTTTTCCAGGGTATAGTTGAGGAATTGAGCCCTAATACTAGAATGACCCTCCAAAACCGACTAGCCCTTGATATGATCTTAGCTGAGAAAGGAGGAGTCTGTGGGATGGTGGGAGAGGAATGTTGTACCTATATCCCTCAGAACTCTGGGGTAAATGGAAAGACCATGATAGCCCTTAAAAAGATAAATGGGTTAGCAGCAGAATTAAAAACTAATGCTGGAGTAGACACATCTTTCTTTTCCGGTTGGTTGGGTGGGCTCAAAGGATTTCTTCAACAAGCTTGTCTGGTACTGATTGCGCTTCTTGTAGTTGGATCGATAATCCTCTGTTGTGTTATTCCCCTGTATAAAAAGGTTATTGCGGAGGCAACTCCGACAGACACCTTCCTCAACCAAGAAGTAGACCCACCAGAGTGTGATGGCACTGATCCAGGGGAGATCCCTAAGTATGTCCCCCTCAAGAAGTTAGACAAAACCCCCAATTCTCAGATGATGCTAAGAGATTTAGTTTAGGGACAGCAGGAGAACTCCATGTGAGACTAGTGAAGGGTTCAGCTGCCTGGAGGCCTCTCACAAGGGGAGAGCTTCTGAGGTGTCTGGATGAAGAAATCCACCTCTCCTTTCCCCATCACATGGACAGTCTCGAAGGATGTTCCTTTTTAGGGAAAAACGTAGTGTTTAGGGGGGATTGTCAAGGTGAAAATATATATCTTTATACTCTTTTGTACTTATATATATTCTTATGCTGCGAAACAATAAGTTTTTCCCCTTTATGCTTGCTAATGCAATGTAACTGTATTTAACATGGCTGCCAGTATTCACCTTTGCCCTAAATTCTGATTCTGCAAAAGAAGAAAGTTACACGGAATGTAAGAAGCCAAGTATCATTTCTCTTGAAATGGAAACTTAAAGTGACGTGGAGGAAGGAGGATCCATTAGATGATGTCAGAACCAACCAAAAAGACTGAATACTAGATATATTGCTTAAACCCCGCCTAACCCCGCCCTCTGCACACCTTCCCCCAATAGATCATATAATGTTGTGTATTAGAAAATAAAGTTAGTTGCTGTGACGTTGCTACACTTTGTAGACACACGAGCATGCAATGAGTTTGAACCAGCATATTGTCTGACTCATTCTTCACTCCGGTACCAATGCTCTTATTCTGATTTGGAATGACTGGTGAAGGAAGGATATTGTCGTGACGACCCCGTCAACAGCAGTTTACTGAATTTATGTGTTTGTTGATATGATTTTCTGTAAAAATAAAGTACCATTTTATCTTATTATGCTTTGTGGGACTTGTTTACTCCTTTCTCTTGTTTTATATATCCTTTGGAGTTGTCCTTATAAACTAATATATTTGGGTAATACTAGTAAGGGGGTGACACGAGTGTTTTCTCGACCCCAGTTGTTTGATACGCTTTTGATTATTGTTTGGATATAGTGATGTCCCACCCTGGGACAATGTTAGAAAGTTAAAAAAAAAAAAAAATAGAATGTATAAAAAAAAATAATAATAAATTCCAAAAAAAAAAAAAAAGTCCCAATAAATCCATTTGTTTTTTTTTTTTAATTTTATTTAAACAGTAGAAGTACACATATTTGGTATCGCCCGTAACGACCCGCTCTATAAAACTATCCCACTAGTTAACCCCTTCAGTGAACACCGCAAAAAAAATAAATAAAAAACGAGGCAAAAAACGCTTTATCATCTTACCGGCGAACAAAAAGTGGAATAGCACATGATCAAAAAGACGGATATAAATAAACATGGTACCGCTGAAAACGTCATCTTGTCCCGCAAAAAAAAAGCCGCCATACAGCATCATCAGCAGATAAAAAAGTTATAGCTCTCAGAATAAAGCGATGCAAAAACAATTATTTTTTATATAAAATAGTTTTTATCGTGTAAAAGCGCCAAAACATAAAAAAAAGATGTAAATGAGGTATCGCTGTAATTGTACTGAGCTGAAGAATAAAGCTGCTTTATCAATTTTACCACACATGGAACGGTATAAACACCCCCCTAAAAGAAATTCAGGAATTGCTGGTTTTTGTTCATTCTGCCTCCCAAAAATCGGAATAAAAAGCGATCAAAAATGTCATGTGCCCGAAAATGGTACCAATAAAAACGTCAACTCGTCTCGCAAAAAGCAAGACCTCACAACACTCTGTGGGCCAAAATATAGATAAATTATAGCTCTCAAAATGTGTTGATGCAAAAACTTATTTTTTGCAATAAAAAGCGTCTTTTAGTGTGTGACGGCTGCCAATCATAAAAATCCGCCAAAAAAATGCAATAAAAGTAAATCAAACCGTCCTTCATCACCCCATTAGTTAGGGAAAAATAATAACATTTTAAAAAATGTATTTATTTCCATTTTCTCGTTAGGGTTAGGGTTAAGGCTGAAGTTAGGGTTGGGGTTAAAGTTAGGGTTGAGGTTAAAGTTAGGGTTGGGGCTAAAGTTAGGGTTGGGGCTAAAGTTAGGGTTGGGGCTAAAGTTAGGGTTGGGGCTAAAGTTAGGGTTGGGGCTAAAGTTAGGGTTAGGGTTGGGGCTAAAGTTAGGGTTAGGGGCTAAAGTTAGGGTTAGGGTTGGGGCTAAAGTTAGGGTTAGGGCTAAAGTTAGGGTTGGGGCTAAAGTTAGGGTTAGGGCTAAAGTTAGGGTTGGGGCTAAAGTTAGGGTTGGGGCTAAAGTTAGGGTTGGGGCTAAAGTTAGGGTTGGGGCTAAAGTTAGGGTTGGGGCTAAAGTTAGGGTTTGGGCTAAAGTTAGGGTTGGGGCTAAAGTTAGGGTTGGGGCTAAAGTTAGGGTTGGGGCTAAAGTTAGGGCTGGGGTTAAAGTTAGGGTTGGGGCTAAAGTTAGGGTTGGGGCTAAAGTTAGGGTTGGGGCTAAAGTTAGGGTTTGGATTACATTTACGGTTGGGATTAGGGTTAGGGGTGTGGTTAGGGTTATGGTTGGGATTAGGGTTAGGGGTGTGTTTGGGTTTGGGTTTCAGTTAGAGCCAATTCTGCTTTGAAAAACTAAAACAGTGCTCCTTCCTTTCCGAGTTCTCCCTTGCGCCCAAACAAGCGTTTACCCCAACATATTGAGTATCAGCGTACTCAGGACAAATTGGACAACAAATTTTGGGGTCCAATTTCTCCTGTTACCCTTGGGAAAATACAAAACCGGGGGCTAAAAAATAATTTGTGGAAATTTTTTTTTATTTTCACGGCTCTGTGTTATAAACTTTAGCTAAACACTTGGGGGTTCAAAGTTCTCACAACACATCTAGATAAGTTCCTTGGGGGGGACTAGTTTCCAATATGGGGTCACTTGTGGGGGGTTTCTAGTGTTTAGGTACATCAGGGGCTCTGCAAATGCAACCTGACGCCTGCAGACCAATCCATCTAAGTCTGCATTCCAAAAAGGCACTCCTTCCCTTCCGAGCTCTGCCGTGTGCCCTTAACAGTGGTCCCCCCCCCCCCCCACATATGGGGTTTCAGCGTACTCAGGACACATTGGACAACAACTTTTGGGGTCCAATTTGTCCTGTTACCCTTGGGAAAATAAAAAATTTTGGGCGAAGAGATAATTTTTTGTGAAAAAAAATATGATTTTTTTTACGGCTCTACATTATATACTTCTGTGAAGCACTTGCAGGTTCAAAGTGCTCACCAAACATCTAGGTAAGTTCCTCAGGGGGTCTACTTTTTAACATATTAATGACCTTGTAGGGGGCATTAAGAGCAGAATTTCAATATCTGCAGATGACACTAAACTCTGCAGGGTAATCAATACAGAGGAGGACAATTTTATATTACAGGATGATTTATGTAAACTAGAAGCTTGGGCTGATAAATGGCAAATGAGCTTTAATGAGGATAAATGTAAGGTCATGCACTTGGGGAGAAGTAATAAGATGTTTAACTATGCGCTTAATTCTAAAACTCTGGGCAAAACCGTCAATGAAAAAGACCTGGGTATATGGATGGATGACAAACTCATGTTCAGTGGCCAGTGTCAGGCAGCTGCTACAAAGGCAAATAAAATAATAGGATGCATTAAAAGAGGCATAGATGCACATGAGGAGAACATAATTTTACCTCTATACAAGTCACTAGTTCGACCACACTTAGAATACTGTGCACAGTTCTGGTCTCCGATGTATAAGAAAGACATAGCTGAACTAGAGCGGATGCAGAGAAGCGCGACCAAGGTTATTAGAGGACTGGGGGTCTGCAATACCAAGATAGGTTATTACACTTGGGGCTATTTAGTTTGGAAAAACGAAGACTAAGAGGTGATCTTATTTTAATGTATAAATATATGAGGGGACAGTACAAAGACTTTTCTGATGATCTTTTTAATCATAGACCTGGGACAAGGGGGCATCCTCTACGTCTGGAGAAAAGAGGGTTTAGGCATAATAACAGACGCGGTTTCTTTACTGTAAGAGCAGTGAGACTATGGAACTCTCTGCCGTATAATGTTGTAATGAGTGATTCATTAAATTTAAGAGGGGATTGGATAGCTTTCTTGAAAAGTATAATGTTGCAGGGTATATATACTGGATTCCATGATAGGGCGTTGATCCAGGGAACTAGTCTGATTGCCGTATGTGGAGTCGGGAAGGAATTTTTCTCCCCAAAGTGGAGCTTACTATTTGCCACATGTTTTTTTTTGCCTTCCTCTGGATCAACATGTTAGGGCATGTTAGGTTAGGCTATGGGTTGAACTAGATGGACTTATAGTCTTCATTCAACCTTAATAACTGTTACTATGTTACTTTCCAAAATGGTGTCACTTGTGGGGGGTTCCAACTATTTAGGCACACATCAGAGGCTCTCGAAACGCGACATGGTGTCCGATCTCAATTCCAGCAAATTTTACATCGAAAAGTCAAATGGTGCTCCTTCCCTTCCGAGCTCTGCCATGCGCCCAAACAGTGGTTTACCCCCACATATAGGGTATCGGCGTACTCAGGACAAATTGTACAACGACTTGGGTGGTCCAATTTCTCCTGTTACCCTTGGTAAAATAAAACAAATTGGATCTGAAGTTAAAATTTTGTGAAAAAAGTTAAATGTTCAATTTTTTTTAAACATTCCAAAAATTCCTGTGAAGCACCTGAAGGGTTTATAAACTTTTTGAATGTGGTTTTGAGTACCTTGAGGGGTGCAGTTTTTAGAATGGTGTCACTTTTGGGCATTTTCTGTCATATAGACCCCTCAAAGTCACTTCAAGTGTGAGGTGGTCCCTAACAAAAATGGTTTTGCAAATTTTGTTGTAAAAATGAGAAATCGTTGGTCAATTTTTAACCCTTATAACTTCCTAACAAAAAAATTATGTTTCCAAAATTGTGCTAATGTAAAGCAGACATGTGGGTAATGTTATCTATTAACTATTTTGTATGATATGACTCTAATTTAAGGGCATAAAAACTAAAAGTTTAAAAATTGCAAAATTTTTCAAAATTTTTGCCAAATTTCCATTTTTTTCACAAATAAACGCAAGTCAAATCGAAGAAATTTTACCACTAACATAAAGTACAATATGTTACGAGAAAACATTTTAAGAATCACCAGGATCTGTTGAAGCGTTTCAGAGTTATGACCTCATAAAGTGACAGTGGTCAGAATTGAAAAAAATGGCCTGGTCAGGAAGTTGAAAACAGGCTTCGGGGTGAAGGGGTTAAAGAGACTGTGTTTGAACTTGGTGGGTCACTGCCTCCTCGCTGTAATATGGTGCTACCGGTGCACTACACCCCACATATAGCTTTTACCCACACATGTACCCTGCACTCTTATGTGTATCCCCACATATAGCTTGCACCCTTATATGTACCCCTACACACAGCCTGCGACACCATGTGCCCCTGCCACCATTGCCTCTTCTGCAGCTTCCTGCCTGGGTAAACAATTCATTTGTAATCTGTAGCATGGCTTCACCCACAATTGTCACATGGGCAGGATGTCATTACAAGTCCTCCACCTCTATCATTTAACTTCAGTGAGCAAATCAGTACTCCTCTGCCTATGCACCCCCACCCCAATAAAGATGGCAGTTCTCATACTCAGTCCAGCAGAGGGTAGAAGAGGAAATCTAAAAAATATACTGTATTTTTCGGACTATAAGACGTCTTATAGTGCGAACACAGGCTTACCGGGGCGTTGCAGCAGCGGTGAGGCTTCAGGAAAAAGGCCGCTGGAGGCTGCGCATGTGCAGATTGAAATCTCGGCGGCACTCAGCTTCAGGAAAATGGCTGCTGAGATCTCAATCTGTGCACAAGCAGCGTCGGCGGTCATTTTCCTGAAGCCATTGACAGCCCACGGCTTCAGGAAGATGGCCGCAGGGAAATCGGTGATGCACTCTGCTCACCGTCTACACCGGGCAACAGCACCGCCACATTTCTGCCGCCGGCTTCCTGAAGAAGGGATCCTGCTCAGGTGCACTCCGCCCTGCCCAACGCCGCAGCATCGCCACACTTCTGCCACCACCGGCATCCTGAGGATGGGACCCTGCTCCAGCTCTGCTTCACCGCCGACACTGGATGCGCAGCATCGCACCCCGAGACTGCAGCATTGCCCCACTTCTGCCACCGCCGACTTCCTAAGGAAGGGAGCCTGCCTTCTGTGACCCCACTGTACCACCGGCTCTCAGGTAAGATACCTTAAATTCAAACAATAAGACGGACCCTCATCTTCTAAAAATCTTTTTTTTTCTGCTATTTTCCACCCCCAAATTTGGGGTGCATCTTATAGTCCAAAAAATACGATATATACATATTTTTAATTTTCCTTCATAGCGCTGCCCCCCGCAGCCTGGCACTCTAGGCACCTACCTTCAGCCCTTGTTGTGGGCACAGTCCATCATATGCGGTTATTTTTCAAGTCTCTTCTCTTTTTGCCTAATATAGCTTTCCGTGTAATATTTTCAATATATCCCACAGGTCTGCAATGGTAAAATTGTTTGGAAAGTGGTGATTATTAAATACTTTCAATCGCTGTCAGTAAAAATATCAAAAAAATCCTCCATCATGTACAGTTTTTTCTTTTCACAAACACTGACTCCATAGGCTTTTCCTTCTGTCATGTTGACCCCTTTGTGTGAACTTTGGTGAACGATTTTGGGATCATAAGATTGGTAAGAAATTAATGGACATTGTGCTGCGATTGGCTGCTGTGGACAGAGGACATTTTCTTAATCCAGTTTCCAAAGAGTGTGGTGGTGTCCATAGCATACAGTCATAGCATATATTTTAGTTTACTCAACAGTAAAAGATCAGAAAGTTTCACTGTGATTGGTTGCCATTGGGAGCAAAGACAGATTTTCGTTTAGACAGAATTCATAAAAGTGTGGTGGTCAGGGTTGCCAACCTACTAAAAAAAAAAATGAAAAAATAAAAATATGGACACATGGACTAAATTCACGGACAGCCTAAAATTTTTACGAACTTTTGACACGCCCCCTAAAACCAGAATGGACTGCTCTCTGCCAAAGAAAGGAACCTCAAAGGATGAAAATCATACCTGACCTGTGCAGGCATGTACTACGGAGGACTGAGAATGAACTTCAATCCAATATTGCAGCCAGCGGGTAAGGAAAGAGTGAATCAAACACCCGAAAACCCCGCCCCTATGGCTGAAAATTGTTCCCTCCAAATTCAGGTGACAGAGTCCCTTTAAGCACCTGTGTCCCAAATTTCAGGGACTGGGCAAAGTAAAACTTAAGAAAGGCATTTTTGTGGGTCCGGATATTTGGAAACTCATGAAGGACGACGTATTCAATATAAAAATGAAAGCTGTTGAGAAAAGGGCTTGGGATTCTTTTAACCCCTTAGTGACAGAGCCAATTTGGTACTTAATGACCGAGCCAATTTTTGCAATTCTGACCACTGTCACTTTATGAGGTTATAACTCTGGAACGCTTCAACGGATCCCGCTGATTCTGAGATTGTTTTTTCGTGACATATTGTACTTCATGTTAGTGGTAACATATTACTTGCGATTATTTATGAAAAAACGGAAATATGGCGAAAATTTTAAAAATTTTGCAATTTTCAAACTTTGTATTTTTATGCCCTTAAATCAGAGAGATATGTCACAAAAAATAGTTAATAAATAACATTTCCCACATGTCTACTTTACATCAGCACAATTTTGGAAACAAAATTTTTTTTTGTTAGGGAGTTATAAGGGTTAAAAGTTGACCAGCAATTTCTCATTTTTACAACACCTTTTTTTTTTTAGGGACCACATCACATTTGAAGTCATTTTGAGGGGTCATTATGATAGAAAATTACGAAGTGTGACACCATTCTAAAAACTACACCCCTCAAGGTTCTCAAAACCACATTCAAGAAGTTTATTAACTCTTTACGTGCTTCACAGGAACTGAAACGATGTGGAAGAGAAAAAATGAACATTTAACTTTTTTTTGCAAACATTTTAATTCAGAACCATTTTTTTTATTTTCACAAGTGTAAAAACAGAAATGTAACCATAAATTTTGTTATGCAATTTCTCCTGAATACGCCAATACCCCATACGTGGGGGTAAACCACTGTTTGGGCGCACCGCAGAGCTTGGAAGTGAAGGAGCGCCGTTTGACTTTTTCAATGCAGAATTGGCTGGAATTGAAATCGGACGCCATGTCACGTTTAGAGAGCCCCTGATGTGCCTAAACAGTGGAAACCCCCACAAGTGACACCATTTTGTAAACTAGACCCCTTAAGGAACTTATCTAGATGTGTGGTGAGCACTTTGAACCTCCAAGAGCTTCACAGAAGTTTATAACATAGAGCCGTGAAAATAAAAAATCGCATTTCTTTACACAAAAATGATCTTTTCGCCCACACATTCTTATTTTCGCAAGGGTAACAGGAGAAATTAGACCACAAATGTTATAGTGCAATTTCTCCTGAGTACGTCGATACCCAATATGTGGGGGTAAACCACTGTTTGGGCGCACCGAAGAGCTTGGAAGAGAAGGAGTGCCGTTTTACTTTTTCAATGTAGAATTGTCTGGAATTGAGATTGGACGCCATGTCGCGTTTGGAGAGCCCCTGATGTGCCTAAACAGTGGAAACCCCCCACAAATGACCCCATTTTGTAAACTAGACCCCTTAAGGAACTTATCTATATGTGTGGTGAGAACTTTGAATGCCCAAGTGCTACACAGAAGTTTAGAATGCAGAGTCGTGAAAATAAATATTTTTTTTTTCCACAAAAAAGATTTTGTAGCCCCCAAGTTTTTATTTTCACAAGGGTAACAGGAGAAATTGGACCACAAAACTTGTTGTCCAATTTATCCAGAGTACGCTGATGCCCCATATGTGGGGGTAAACCACTGTTTGGGCGCACAGCAGAGCTTGGAAGGTAAGGAGCGCTGTTTTGGAATGCAGACTTTGATAGAATGGTCTGTGGGCGTTATGTTGCCTTTGCAGAGCCCCTGATGTACCTAAACAGTAGTAACCCCCCACAAGTGACCCAATTTTGGAAACTAGACCCCCCAAGGAACTTATCTAGATGTGTGGTGAGAACTTTGAATGCCCAAGTGCTTCACAGAAGTTTAGAATGCAGAGTCGTGAAAATAAAAAATATTTTTTTTTCCACAAAAAAAGATATTGTAGTCCCCAAATTTTTATTTTCACAAGGGTAACAGGAGAAATTGGACCGCAATAACATAGTAACATAGTTAGTAAGGCCGAAAAAACACATTTGTCCATCCAGTTCAGCCTATATTCCATCATAATAAATCCCCAGATCTACGTCCTTCTACAGAACCTAATAATTGTATGATACAATATTGTTCTTCTCCAGGAAGACATCCAGGCCTCTCTTGAACCCCTAGACTGAGTTCGCCATCACCACCTCCTCAGGCAAGCAATTCCAGATTCTCACTGCCCTAACAGTAAAGAATCCTCTTCTATGTTGGTGGAAAAACCTTCTCTCCTCCAGACGCAAAGAATGCCCCCTTGTGCCCCTTGTTGTCCAATTTATCCCGAGTACACTGATGTGCCATATGTGGGGGTAAACCACTGTTTTGACGCACGGCAGAGCTCAGAAGGGAAGGAGCGCTGTTTTGGAATGCAGACTTTGATAGAATGGTCTGTGGGCGTTATGTTGCGATTGCAGAGCCCCTGATCTACCTAAACAGTAGTAACCCCCCACAAGTGACCCCATTTTGGAAACTAGACCCCCCAAGGAACTTATCTAGATGTGTGGTGAGAACTTTGAATGCCCAAGTGCTTCACAGAAGTTTAGAATGCAGAGTCGTGAAAATAAAAAAATATTTTTTTTCCACAAAAAAGATATTGTAGCCCCCAAGTTTTTATTTTCACAAGGGTAACAGGAGAAATTGGACCCCAAAACTTGTTGTGCAATTTATCCCGAGTACGCTGATGCCCCATATGTGGGGGTAACCCACTGTTTGGGCGCACGGCAGAGCTCAGAAGGGAGGGAGCACCATTTGACTTTTTGAGCGCAAAATTGGCTGTCGTGTTTGGAGACCCCCTGATGTAACTAAACAGTGGAAACCCCCCAATTCTAGCTCCAACCCTAACCCCAACACACCCCTAACCCTAATCCCAACCCGATCCATAATCCTAATCACTAACCCTAACGATAATCACAACCCTTACCCCAAAACAACCCTAATGTCAACCCTAACCATAATCCTAATTAAAACCCTAAATCCAACACACCCCTAATCCTAATCTCAACCCTAACCTCAAACCTAACCCTAATCCCAATACACCCCTAATAACAACCCTAACCTTAACCCTAATCCCAAACCTAACCCTAATCCCAAGCGTAACCCTAATGCCAACCCTAATCCAAACCCTAACCCTAATCCCAACTCTAACCCTAACTTTAGCCCCAACCCTAACCCTAGTCCTAAGGCTACTTTCACACTTGCGTCGTTTGGCATCCGTCGCAATCCATCGTTTTGGACAAAAAACGGAGCCTCCAAATGTGCCCGCAGGATGCTTTTTTTTGCCCATAGACTTGTATTGCCGACGGATCGTGACGGATGGCCACACGTCACGTCCGTCGTGCACTGGATCAGTTGTGTTTTGGCGGACCGTCGGCACAAAAAACGTTCAATGTAACGTTTTTTTGTACAGCGCGTCCGCCATTTCTGACCGCGCATGCGTGGCCGTAACTCCGCCCCCTCCTCCCCAGGACATAGATTGGGCAGCGGATGCGTTGAAAAACTACATCCGCTGCCCACGTTGTGCACAATTTTCACAACGTGCGTCGGTATGTCGGGCCGACGCATTGCGACAGCCCCGTACCGACGTAAGTGTGAAAGAACCCTAACCCTGAATTTAGCCCCAACCCTAACCCTAAATTTAGCCCCAACCCTAACCCTAACCCTAGCCCTAACCCTAGCTCTAACCCTAATTTTAGCCCCAACTGCTCTTCTCCTGTCGGCCGGCAGATGGCGATAGATGGCGGTCCCCGAATCCCCCTATTTCTCTGTCCTCTGATGTGCAATCACATCAGAGGACAGAGAATTACACTTTGATTTTTTTTTTTTTTGCGGTCGCCGGTAAACAGTTAATTACCGGCGATCGCAAAACAAGGGTCGGTAAAACCGACCCCGATCATGTTCTTTGGGGTCTCGGCTACCCCCGGCAGCCGAGACCCCAAAGATTCTCCCGGTGCCGGCCGGCGGGCGCACTGCACATGCGCCCGCCATTTTGAAGATGGCGGCGCCCACCAGGACCCACGAGGAGCACCGGGGGAGATAGGTGAGTATAGGGGGCTATCTGGGACCCCTTTTCTCTGTCCTCTGATGTGCGATCACATCGGAGGACAGAGAAATTAAAAAGAGATCGCTTTTTTTTTTGCGATCGCTGGTAAACGGTTAATTACCGGCGATCGCAAATGCGGGGTCGGTTAAAACCCCCCCGAATCATGTTCTCTGGGGTCTCGGCTACCCCCGGCAGCCGTGACCCCGGAGAAAATTCGACTCTGGGGGGCGCTATTCACTTTTTCCACAGCGCCGTTAATTAACGGCGCTGTGGTTTAAGTACCCTTAGCGACCGCCGTTAAAAGGCATATTGGCGGTCGCTAAGGGGTTAAAGTAGTAATTTCTAGGTTACAACAAAGATCCAAAATTTAAGTCCAAGAGCAGGCTGAAACATTTGAAAGCCTTGGGTTGTTTGATGAATTTGAAGTTACATCCTCATTTGGACTACTTTCCTGAAAACGAACAGCAAGGAGAAACATTTTATCAGGATATCAAGGAGATGTAATGTGAATATGATGGGGACTACTGCTGGATGCTTCACAGAGCAGATTCGCTGGCCTTCTATAAGAGAAAAGATATCAAGAGAAAGCTTTAAAGAAAAAAGAAAAAGGCGCAAGAATTAATTTCCAATAAAGTTGCAGAATGAATGCTCAATTCATTTTTATATACAGTGGGGCAAATAAGTATTTGATCCCTTGATGATTTTCTAAGTTTGCCCACTGACAAAGACATAAACAGTCTATAATTTTAACCCCTTTCTGCCATTAGACGTACTATTGCGTCCATGTGGGGTGGGCTTTACTTCCCAAGGACGCAATAGTACGTCATATGCGATCGGCAGCGCTCACGGGGGGAGCGCCGCCGATCGCGGCCGGGTGTCAGCTGTTTATCGCAGCTGACATCCGGCACTATGTGCCAGGAGCGGTCACGGACCGCCCCCGGCACATTAACCCCCGGCACACCGCGATCAAAGATGATCGCGATGTGCCGGCGGTGCAGGGAAGCACCGCGCAGGGAGGGGGCTCCCTGCGGGCTTCCCTAAGCCCCCCGCAGCAACGCGATGTGATCGCGTTGCTGCGAGGGTCTCACCTCCCTCCCTGCTCCCTCCAGCCCCGGATCCAAGATGGCCGCGGATCCGGGTCCCGCAGGGAGGGAGGTGGCTTCACAGAGCCTGCTCAGAGCAGGCACTGTGAAGCCTGCAGCGCTGCATGTCAGATCAGTGATCTGACAGAGTGCTGTGCAAACTGTCAGATCACTGATCTGTGATGTCCCCCCCTGGGACAAAGTAAAAAAGTTAAAAAAAAAATTTCAAATGTGTAAAAAAAAATAAAAAAAAATATTCCAAAATAATGAAAAAAAAAAATTAAAATATTATTCCCATAAATACATTTCTTTATCTAAATAAAAAAAAAAAAACAATAAAAGTACACATATTTAGTATCGCCGCGTCCGTAACGGCCCAACCTATAAAACTGGCCCACTAGTTAACCCCTTCAGTAAACACCGTAAGAAAAAAAAAAAAAAAAACGAGGCAAAAAACAACGCTTTATTATCATACCGCCGAACAAAAAGTGGAATAACACGCGATCAAAAAGACAGACATAACTAACCATGGTACCGCTGAAAACGTCATCTTGTCCAGCAAAAAACGAGCCGCCATACAGCATCATCAGCAAAAAAATAAAAAAGTTATAGTCCTGAGAATAAAGCGATGCAAAAATAATTATTTTTTCTATAAAATAGTTTTTATCGTATAAAAGCGCCAAAACATAAAAAAATGATATAAATGAGGTGTCGCTGTAATCGTACTGACCCGAAGAATAAAACTGCTTCATCAATTTTACCAAACGCGGAACGGTATAAACGCCTCCCCCAAAAGAAATTCATGAATAGCTGGTTTTTGGTCATTCTGCCTCACAAAAATCGGAATAAAAAGCGATCAAAAAATGTCACGTGCCCGAAAATGTTACCAATAAAAACATCAACTCGTCCCGCAAAAAACAAGACCTCACATGACTCTGTGGACCAAAATATAGAAAAATTATAGCTCTCAAAATGTGGTAACGGAAAAAATATTTTTTGCAATAAAAAGCGTCTTTCAGTGTGTGACGGCTGCCAATCATAAAAATCCGCTAAAAAACCCGCTATAAAAGTAAATCAAACCCCCCTTCATCACCCCCTTAGTTAGGGAAAAATTAAAAAAAATGTATTTATTTCCATTTTCCCATTAGGGCTAGGGTTAGAGTTAGGGCTAGGGTTAGGGCTAGGGTTAGGGCTAGGGTTAGGGCTAGGGTTAGGGTTAGGGCTAGGGTTAGGGCTAGGGTTAGGGTTAGGGCTAGGGTTAGGGCTAGGATTAGGGTTAGGGCTAGGGTTAGGGCTAGGGCTACAGTTTGGGTTGGGGCTAAAGTTACAGTTAGGGTTTAGATTACATTTACGGTTGGGAATAGGGTTGGGATTAGGGTTAGGGGTGTGTCAGGGTTAGAGGTGTGGTTAGGGTTACTGTTGGGATTAGGGTTACGGATGTGTTTGGATTAGGGTTTCAGTTATAATTGGGGGGTTTCCACTGTTTAGGCACATCAGGGGCTCTCCAAACGCGACATGGCGTCCGATCTCAATTCCAGCCAATTCTGCGTTGAAAAAGTAAAACAGTGCTTCTTCCCTTCCGAGCTCTCCCGTGTGCCCAAACAGGGGTTTACCCCAACATATGGGGTATCAGCGTACTCAGGACAAATAGGACAACAACTTTCGGGGTCCAATTTCTCCTGCTACCCTTGGGAAAATACAAAACTCGGGGCTAAAACATTTTTTGTGGGAAAAAAAAGATTTTTTATTTTCACGGCTCTGCGTTATAAACTGTAGTGAAACACTTGGGGGTTCAAAGTTCTCACAACACATCTAGATTAGTTCCCTGGGGGGTCTAGTTTCCAATATGGGGTCACTTGTGGGGGGTTTCTACTGTTTAGGTACATTAGGGGTTCTGCAAACGCAATGTGACGTCTGCAGACCATTCCATCTAAGTCTGCATTCCAAATGGCGCTCCTTCCCTTCCGAGCTCTGCCATGCGCTCAAACGTTGGTTTCCCCCAACATACGGGGTATCAGCGTACTCAGGGCAAATTGGACAACAACTTTTGGGGTCGAATTTCTCCTCTTACCCTCGGGAAAATACAAAACTGGGGGCTAAAAAATAATTTTGGGGGGAAAGATTTTTTTTTTTAATTTTCACGGCTCTGCGTTACAAACTGTAGTGAAACACTTGGGGGTTCAAAGCTATCACAACACATCTAGATGAGTTCCTTAGGGGGTCTAGTTTCCAAAATGGTGTCACTTGTGGGAGGTTTCTACTGTTTAGGTACATTAGGGGCTCTGCAAATGCAATGTGACACCTGCAGACCATTCCATCTAAGTCCTCATTCCAAATGGAGCTCCTTCCCTTCCGAGCCCTCCCATGCGCCCAAACAGTGGTTCCCCCCCACATATGGGGTATCAGCGCACTCAGGACAAATTGGACAACAAATTTTGGGGTCCAATTTCTCCTGTTACCCTCAGGAAAATACAAAACTGGGGGCTAAAAAAATAATTTTTGTGGGAAAAAAATTTTGTTTTATTTTTACGGCTCTGCATTATAAACTTCTGTGAAGCACTTGGTGGGTCAAAGTGCTCACCACACCTCTAGATAAGTTCCTTAGGGGGTCTACTTTCCAAAATGGTGTCACTTGTGGGGGGTTTCAATGTTTAGGCACATCAGGGGCTCTTCAAACGCAACATGACGTCCCATCTCAATTCCTGTCAATTTTGCATTGAAAAGTCAAACGGCGCTCCTTCCCTTCCGAGCTCTCCCATCCGCCCAAACAGTGGTTTACCCCCACATATGGGCTATCAGCGTACTCAGGACAAATTGTACAACAAATTTTGGGGTCCAATTTCTTCTCTTACCCTTGGGAAAATAAAAAATTGGGGGCGAAAAGATAATTTTTGTGAAAAATGATTTTTTATTTTTACGGTTCTACATTATAAACTTCTGTGAAGCACTTGTTGGGTCAAAGTGCTCACCACACCTCTAGATAAGTTCCTTAGGGGGTCTACTTTCCAAAATGGTGTCACTTGTGGGGGGTTTCAATGTTTAGCCACATCAGGGGCTCTCCAAACGAAACATGGCGTCCCATCTCAATTCCAGTCAATTTTGCATTGAAAAGTCAAATGGCACTCCTTCGCTTCCGAGCTCTGCCATGCGCCCAAACAGTGGTTTACCCCCACATGTGGGGTATTGGCATACTCAGGACAAATTGTACAACAATGTTTGGGGTCCATTTTCTCCTGTTACCCTTGGTAAAATAAAACAAATTGGAGCTGAATTAAATTTTTTGTGAAAAAAAGTTAAATGTTCATTTTTATTTAAACATTCAAAAAATTCCTGTGAAGCACCAGAAGGGTTAATAAACTTCTTGAATATGGTTTTGAGCACCTTGAGGGGTGTAGTTTTTAGAATGGTGTCACACTTGGGTATTTTCTATCATATAGACCCCTCAAAATGACTTCAAATGAGATGTGGTCCCTAAAATAAAATGGTGTTGTAGAAATGAGAAATTGCTGGTCAACTTTTAACCCTTATAACTCCCTAACAAAAAAAAATTTTGGTTCCAAAATTGTGCTGATGTAAAGTAGACATGTGGGAAATGTTACTTATTAAGTATTTTGTGTGACATATCTCTGTGATTTAATTGCATAAAAATTCAAAGTTGGAAAATTGCGAAATTTTCATAATTTTCGCCAAATTTCCGTTTTTTTCACAAATAAACGCAGGTACTATCAAATAATTTTTACCATTGTCATGAAGTACAATGTGTCACGAGAAAACAATGTCAGAATCACTAGGATCCATTGAAGCGTTCCAGAGTTATAACCTCATAAAGGGACAGTGGTCAGAATTGTAAAAATTGGCCCGGTCATTAACGTGCAAACCACCCTTGGGGGTAAAGGGGTTAAGGGTAGGTTAATTTTAACATCGAGAGATAGAATATCAAAAATAAAATCCAGAAAATCACATTATATAAATTACCGTACATAAATTTGTGAAGTTTGAACCTAGCCTTACCTGTAATGTTGCGTTCACATGCAGCGGCATAATAGCGCAGCGGCATCATACTGCTGGGGTCTTTGCACTGTTTTCCAGCACAATCACTTGTAAAAGGGAAGTAGCTATTTCACCCACAAAAAAGTAGCCTTTTTCCCTCAAAGAATAAATGATTCTGCAAGAAAACAGTGGAACGTCTACAGCGGCGCAGGGCAGCTGCGGTTTCAAAATGATGAGACTGCTGCATATGAATGCAGCCTTAGTAAAAAAAAACATGATGAGAACAAAGCTGAGGGAAAACGGGCCTTTATTAATTTATCACATACATGTGACTGGGAGTTTGGTTTCTGACAACTTGTATCTGTATGGAGACTTATCTGTATCTGACAGTATTTCTGACCCAATTATTGTTTACAGTGCCTTGCGAAAGTATTCGATCCCCTGGAACTTTTTCGACCTTTTCTCACATATCATGCTTCAAACATAGGTACCATAGATACCAAATGTAAATTTTTGGAGAAGAATCAACAACAAGTGGAACACAATTGTGAAGTTGAACGAAATGTATTGGTTATTTACATTTTTTGTGGAAATTCAAAAACTGAAAAGTGGGGCGTGCAATATTATTCGGCCGCTTTACTTTCAGTGCAGCAAACTCACTCCAGAAGTTCATTGTGGATCTCTGAATGATCCAATGATGTCCTAAATGCCTAATTATGATAAATATAATCCACCTGTGTGTTATCAAGTCTCTATATAAATGCACCTGCTCTGTGATAGTCTCAGGGTTCTCTTTGAAGCACAGAGAGCATCATGAAGACCAAGGAACACAACAGGCAGGTCCGTGATACTGTTGTGGAGAAGTTTAAAGTCGGATTTGGATAAAAAATGATTTCCAGAACTTTAAACATCCCAAGGAGCACTGTGCAAGCGATCATATCACGATCACTGCAAATGTACCAAGACCTGGCCATCCCTCTAAACTTTCATCTCAGACAAGGAGAAGATCAGAGATGCAGCCAAGAGGCCCATGATCACTCTGGATGAACTCTGGATGAACTGCAGAGATCTACAGCTGAGGTGGGACAGACTGTCCATAGGACAACAATCAGTCGTGCACTGCACAAATCTGGCCTTTATGGAAGAGTGGCAAGAAGAAAGCCATTTCTCAAAGATATCCATAAAAAGAGTTGTTTAAAGTTTGCAACGAGACACACCAAACATGTGGAAGAAGGTGCTCTGGTCAGATGAAACCAAAAATCAAACTTTTTGGCAACAATGCCAAACGATATGTTTGGCGTAAAGGCAACACAGCTCATCACCCTGAACACACCATCCTCACTGTCAAACATGGTGGTGGCAGCATCATGGTTTGGGCCTGCAATTCTTCAGCAGGGACAAGGAAGATGGTTCAAAATTGATGGGAAGATGGATGGAGCCAAATACAGGACCATTCTTGAAGAAAACCTGTTGGAGTCGGCAAAAGACCAGAGACTGGGACAGAGATTTGTCTTCCAACAAGACAATGATCCCAAACATAAAGCAAAATCTACAATGGAATTGTTCACAAATAAACGTATCCAGGTGTTAGAATGGCTAAGTCAAAATCCAGACCTCAATCCAATCGAGAATCTGTGGAAAGAGCTGAAAACTGCTGTTCACAAATGATCTCCATCAAACCTCACTGAGCTTGAGCTGTTTGACAAGGAAGAATGGGAGAGAATTTCAGTCTCTCGATGTACAAAACTGATATAGACATACCCCAAGCAACTTGCAGCTGTAATCACAGCAAAAGGTGGCGCAACAAAGTATTAAGTTAAAGGTGCTGAATAATATTGCACGTCCCACTTTTCAAGTTTTTGAATTTCCACAAAAATTTAAAATAACCGATAAATTTCGATCAACTTCACAATTGTGTTTCACTTGTTGATTCTTCACCAAAAATTTACATTTGGTATCTTTATGTTTGAAGCATGATATGTGGGAAAAAGTTGAAAAGTTCCAGGGGACCGAATACTTTCGCAAAGCACTGTATTGTCTGGGACATAGGATCACTGGGACAACCAATGAAACACAAAAACCATACTTCCATGATGGCCTCCACACCAGATTCTTCTCGAGTAACATTGTTTCTAGGGGAGAATGCATTCCTAATACAGAATGTGATCATAACCAAAATCTGTAATTACAAATGAGAATACCCCATGTGCGCCCCTTTGTGAAATCAAAGACAAACAGAAGCCCGCTATAGGAGCATGGATTTCTGCACCTGACATATTTAGGATCCAGGTCTACATCTGTATGCTGGACTTACAACTATTTTTTCTAAGAAGCCCTAAACCGTTGTTTCCTACATCTCTATACTGCCTTATACCTTACCCCATGCTGACCATGTACATGTTGTGTAAGCAAGGCAGAGCCTCTGTCTCTACAGCTATAGGGCGCAAGATAGTGGCGAGTGACAGACTTGTGAACTAATTAGGTGACTGCATTCTCTACTCGTAATGGACAAATCCTCTTCCTCACAGATAGAGAAAAGTCACTGAACGTGCACATGCTCAGGTACAGGACATTCTGCGCAGCTGCGGTAAGGCATGAGGACATTTACAGATTTGTGCCACCATAGCTTAGGGTCTTTGGCTACTTTTGTGCTTTGATTTCGGTGAGATTTTAGTACAGAGCTGTTCCGCCATGTGTTGCAGTACGGATGACTCAAGCGTCAGATGTACAAATATATTTCCCCCTATAAAATACTGCTCCTATGGAGAATGCCTCTGTATATTTGGTATCTGATGGAGCAGGTCAAATAAATTTGTACAGAATCCATCAGGAAAAGGTTGTGATTGCAGATGTACAGCAGAGTCTGTACCACAGATTAGTAAATATATTTCAGATTAGTGAACTATAAATCCAAGCAGACCCATTAGAACGAGCTCGCTGTAGGGGATAGAGGGGACTTGTAGTTGTCCCAGTGAATTAAAGTAGGATTAGCAAAATGATCGTGTAGGTTTGGCATTGGTATAAGAATGCAATCTATGGTGAGCGCTCTGGTCTGAGTACTCTTCGGTAACTGATGTAACAGAACCTCCATTTGCTTCCATGTTCTAAAGACCATAAAACTACAAACCGAGTGGAGCTTTGAGAATATTAATATCTGTCCTCGGGCTCGCTCACACCACCATATTAATCAGACGTGTGCTATCCAATGTTTTTGATCGGCTAGCACTCGGACCAATGATTTGTAATGGGGCAGTGCTGATCAACTTTTTTTCTCATATCGATTTGGCATGAAATAAAAAATAATTGCAGCATGCCGCAATTTGACTCTTAAATTGGACAGGAGTAGCCCATTCAAGTCTATAGCTGCATGGAAATCATGGACTCACAGAATGGAAAAGATGGAGACATTTAGTCGGTCTTCTCCTCATAGTGTGCTCAGATTCTTGCACCCGAGAGAATCAGATCATGCGATGCTGACACTCGGATCAAGCTCTGATCAGAGTGTCATTAGCATAATCAACCAGATTCTCTCGGATGTGAGAATCTACAGTCGTGTGACCCTGGCTTTAAGGTTGTCATTTTAACAGGATCATAAAGAGTAGGATGATCCAGACGAATTTCACAACCTGATTACAGAATGCTTTTTTGATCAATGCCTCAAAAAATAGTATTTTTTAATTAAAAGCAGAGCTCTAACAGTTTGTGTAACATGACTATTTCAAAGTTTAAGGTTCCACAATGAGTATTTGACACTGCTTATTTCCTCTGCGTAAAAAACAGCATTTTCCAGTTCCAGAAGGTGAATGGGACTTATAGAAATGCCCACTGTGCTGCATTAGATACAGAAAATCCACAGGTAAAAAAAAAAAAAAGCACATGCATGTTTAGTGCATTCCCACTGTGGAAACGTACTGGACGCATTAAATCCACACGTGCATGTATCTAAGTTTTGCTAAAACCAAATACAGGTAAATATTAAAAACAAAAAAATTACTTAAAGCATGACATACCAGAAAGACGCAAAAAAAAGTATAAAAAATACAATAAACACATGTAAGAAAATGTACAGAAAAGAACGCAAATTTTACCAATTGGTGCAGAAATGCTGCAGAAAAATCTGCAACACTCAAATACTCTTCCTGGATATGCTCACGAGGGTTTTTTTTCTTTTTTTAGAAGATTTTGGAGCAGAATCGGAGCAGAAGCTCTACACTTATCCTATGGAGAACATCTTTAGGCCTGAGAGCATGAAGCAATGGAAAAAAAATAAAAACTAAAAGAATGAGAACACACTTCAACTTGTTAGAAAACAGGTTTTTTTTTTGTTTAATTTCCCAACAATTTTTTTTTCAGATTTAATATGAAATTTAAATTAATCTTTTTATGTAAGTGATAACATAGAATCAATCATTTATAAATCAGTAGTTTGCAACCAAATTAATTCTGTACAATTCTTCTAATAGCTAGCTTTTAATATGCAGTACTGTTCATACAACGAATGCAGCAGACAAGAAAAAAGGGTTCATTTCAACCTCTGGTAAACATTGAATCAGCTCGCATTCAAGCCTCAAAAGGAACAAATCACTTCTACTTTGGATCCATAAATTAGTTGAGTGGGAGATGCCCTTTTCAGTAGAGATCAATATACTGCAAGTAAAAGCATTAAAAAGGAGCCAGTCTGCTCCCTAGTCTCTCCTAAACCACCACCATTTTATATAGGCCCATTCATGGATTATAAGAAAGTCCTTTAGTGCCATACACTAATTTCAAAGTCTGAAAAATCACATTAATTGTATGCAATTCATCCAGGACTAGTCTGTTGGAGCGTTGATTTCCCCAGACTAGTCCTGCCACAGTAATGATGTCCGTGGATGCATAATATCCACTATACAGGTGACCTCACCATCGGGGCTCAGCAACTCTCACGTATGTACACAATGTTCTGCCTGCTCGGTCATAATGCCAGGTGTACGCTCTCTGGCTTCATCCGAGCACTGAGCATGTCCAGGTAGGCATTAGTGATGCCCATTCCGCTTTGCAGCCAGCCGCAGTGAAGCAGGGTTGGCGTCACCAATACCTACCTGGGCATGGGCAGAGTGCTGGTGACTAGGGTTGAGCGAAACGGATCGTTCATTTTCAAAAGTCGCCGACATTTGGCAAAGTCGGGTTTCATGAAACCCGACCCGATCCCTGTGTGGGGTCGGCCATGCGGTACGCGACTTTCGCTCCAAAGTCGCGTTTCGTATGACGTGCTTGGCGCCATTTTTTTCAGCCAATGAAGGGGCGTGGTGAGAGAGAGAGAGAGACAGAGAGAGAGAGAGAGAGAGAGAAAAAAAAAAAAAATCCCATTGGCTTTGCATTGGGTTTCGTGTTTCGGTCGATCCTCGACTTTTCGCCATAATCGGCCGATTTCACTCGACTCGACTTTTGAGATAGTCGGGTTTCGCGAAACCCGGCTCGACCCTAAAAAAGTCAAGGTCGCTCAACCCTACTGGTGACACCACAGGGCGTACACCTGACTTCATTGCACATGGCCAGGAAGGCATAACATTGCACTGATGCGCGAGAGCCTTGATGGTGACGTCACCTGGGTGGTGAATGCTAATCACGCCCAGGGGTGATTACAAGATCTGAGGCAGGACTAGTCTGGGGAAATCAACTCTCTGCCGGACTAGTCCTGGATGACCTGGATACCACAAACCAGATTCATAACTTGATTTTTCAGATTTCATAATAAGTGTATGGCACATAAAGACCGTATTATAATCCAGGAATATTCTTATATAAAAGTAATGGTGGCGGTTTAGGAGGCATTGGTGAGCAGACTTGTTCCCGATAAAGGGAGCTTATCATCAGAAAATTGCCTATTGTTTAAATTACGTTTTTATGTTACATTAGTACTTAAAACTAGTTTGGCTTTTTTTTTTTTCATACGACACTATAAAAAGAAAAAAAAAAATTGGCAATCTTGCCATTTTCACACTGGTCAATGGGACTTCTCTAGACTCTTATTGTAATTATTGCATTTTTGCCTGTTTTGTGGCATTTTTGGTGTTTTCTCACCAAATTCGTCTTTTCATTTGTACGTTAAGTCTATTTAATGTGTTCTCTTGTGCTGTGCTTTTTTTTTTTTTTTTTAATTCACCACCGAGGGCTTGATTTAGGATTTCCATATGTTGTTGCCTGGTGCACCATTTGTAACTTTTCACAAAATTAGTTGCACTGTACTCCACTCCTCCCTGGAGTGATTTTTATGTACAACCAGAAGTTTAGAGCAAAAAGTTGCAAAAAATTCTCTAAAGTTAAAAAGATTTCCATTGTTTATTTTGTGCAAAATTCACAAACCCCGTATGTCAATAAAATGAATTTGGTGTAATGAATGTCAGAGAGTACAGAAATTTAAAAAAAAAAAGGAAACTCCAAAAGCTCATACTTCTGTTCTTCAGGGAATAGTTTACAGCACAAATTGACAATTTTTTTTTTTTTTTTATAAGTACATTTAACACAACCTGATTTAAACAATAGTTACATTTACTAATGATACATTGCCTTTAAGGCTGTGATAACACGTCCTGGCCGCATCACCCCCAGAAGTGGCCAACAACTGTGTTAATACGGAGATCATCATGGCTTCCAGATTATTTCACCTATGAGTTTAATCATTTCTGACCAAGTAGTTAAGCAGTAAAGTGCCCGTTCACTGAGTGACCGAAACTAAATTGCTTTTAAGTGCTATCATTTGCAAACCATGCCCATCTACTATCTGCTGTGGTTCTCAGCCGCACTGAGGCACAACCCTAGACACCATACGACCAAAGCTATAGAACCATTCACACAAAGAATAATTAAAAATGTAAAATCATCATCAGATTTTCCAGAAACCTGTGCATAATATATACCTGTATTCACACACACACACATACATACTTGGTTGCATAGAAAGTAGGTACCGTTACATGGACAGTATTCTATACGGAAGGGTAGGAGAAACTGGGTGGAACCATCTCCACATTAAAAAAAAGTTTTACAAGTACCGTTGACAAAATCAATTTTCTAGCCTGAATCACAATTGTCACACTAAATATTTAAAATCCTGGAAAGAAATAGGAAAATTGGAGTTGTACAAATGTATAACAAATTTTGACAAGTAGGGCAATTTTCGGAGTGCTTTGCCAGATTCACATACTGCATTTGGGAAGCGGGTTGGAACAAGAAGTTAATAAAGGGGTTGTCTCATGCCAGACATTTATGGCACATCGCAATTGCTTGGAACCAGTTGGGACAAGTGATCAGGACACCCCTATTCTGAAGACAGATGGGGGTGCTGGAGGTGGGAATTACGACCAAAAGTAACTTCCCGTAGTAAGTGATCCACAGGATGCGCCGTCCTCTACTGAACCGTTAGATTGGTTTTAGGGCTCATCTACAGAATGATATCAGAACCTTAGATCATCTGGAAGACCAGTCTGACACGCTACTAGAAAGAGCAGGCACCGCTATATCTTTTCATATCTACAAACAACTAGAGTATTTGTTCTTCCCAAGTAGCAATGTCCTAATTCACAATTTCCAACAGCTTTTCTAGAAGGAACTGAAATCCTTGTTTGTTTCGGCTGCAGCATTGCATTGTTCAAGTGCCTGGCAATGACAATCGGGTTATGTTGCACAGTCTCACATGATACGAATACGTGGCACTGGGTGCAGATGTGTATCTCCATCCCCTAATATATCAAATCCTTTCTAAAACGGAGCATAATTCATAAATAAATAAACATGTGATGAACAAATGTGCTATGTACCATTGTGTACCAAGGCACTGTAGAATATGGAGTATTGTTAAATGCTGGTGAGGTTTCCTGCGGAGATGCAGTCAGGTAAACATTAGTCCGGTCAGGCTAATCTGCCTTTGTGAAATTAGATCTTCTGTGCTTGGAGCTTCAGGTGTAAACTGGAGAAACTTCTATTCAGTCCCTTTTGCAGCCATTTTCTTCTACCTTTCAAACTTCCAGAGCTGGTTCTTTTCCAAGGCGTTACACGGCTGCATCTGCACATCTGCACGGCCTTCTGGTGTACGATATGAGCCAAGACATTTGTCCGAGTCAGGATGATATATTGTTCCATCCTGTACAGAAACACACAAGGTGTGGAAAGTGTCATTATTCAGCTACTATTATGCTGTGCTTGGCTACCATCATGCTCTTCATAAAATGTTACTTCACCCGTCTGACATTCACGGTGTGAATACACAGTGCGATGTTTGGACAAGCCGTGGGTCTCCGACCAGAACTCAAAATACTAATACATGTGACGAGGCGGTTGAGTTCGAGTAAATGGACCTGCGAGCTGTCTAGACATTGTGAGTCCAGGTCACAAAGGTCAGACATGTGAAAACAGCCTGAAACTTTTACTACTAGAAACTCGCATCTGCGGTTACACTATTTTTACTATTTTTTATGAATCAGTTCATTTTTTTGGAAGAGCTTACATCTTGCATGTAAATGCATTTCAGAGAAAATAATCAGTAAATACCAATTCCAAATCAGCACTCAAAGTACATGGTGCTTGTGTCTAGGGATGGCAACGTATTTCAAATGATTAAGACCGGCAATCACGTGTAGATTTGCAGAATTCGTAGACTTTTGTTCCATATTCTTACAAATATACGTAACGCGTTTTGGCTTGAACATGAGCCTTTGTCAAAGTCTGAAGACAGAGACTGAGACTGCTTGAAAAAGGCTTGTGTTTGGCTTGAAAAAATCATGCAGCCAGGCTTGGAATCTTGCTACCCAGGGTTTGGGGTGGATAAATCAACTAACAGGTTCCCTTTGAGAGCAGGAAACATAGTTAAAAGGAGTCGGTCACACCCAAACTGAAATCATACTTCTGGTACAGGTTATAATTATTTTATCTAAAAACAGATGTATTACATATCTAAATGAAGGGCTTTTGTGCCCCCTTAGAGTAGACAAGTGCACAGTTCCGCCTCTCAGTTACCATCCTCAGTCCCTCCCCTTGTGATGACTGGCAGCACATGAAGAGCGCCACCTGTATTGAATCCTCAGCCTTGCAAGTACTGACACTGCAGGAGCAATGGTGCACTAGGCGACCCCTGGAGACAGAACCAGAGGGTGCCAGTGCACATGGGTATTGTGTGCGCTCTCAGCTCCTGCAATATCACTGTAGGAAAGGCTGAGGAATCAATACAGGTTGTGCACTGAAAACCCCTCTTTTACATATGTTTTTACATAAAAAGACCCCTAGAAAAATCTTTGAGTTCCCATAAGAATGTAGAAATGGTTTCATTTCAGTTATGGCGGTAACAGACTCCCTTTAAAAACAGGAAACTGTGGCTCCCATGTTACATTACATCACAAAAACTGAACATTTGGTACTTAGAGAAAAAATTGTAATCTTATAAATCATGATTTCATCTTCAAATTCAGGCTCATAACAGTAAACCGTTCAGAATAGTGACTTTTGGCCCCATGTTACCATATGACATATGAAGAATATGCGTGCAGACCATTTTGACCAGAGTACACAGCTCCTAATACATTTATGCCAAGTTTTTTGTGTCATAGTACTCTTTAGTACTTTCTTAAAAAAAAAAAAAAAAAGTGACAATTTACCGAAATGCAGCAGAGAAACAAATACACAATAGTAAGTTCAGACAATAATCCAGCACGTTGCCGCAGCTCGGCTTCAGTAAAGGTACCTTCACACATAACGATATCGTTAACGATATCGTTGCTTTTGGTGACGTTGCAACGATATCGTTAAGGAAATCGCTATGTGTGACAGCGACCAACGATCAGGCCCCTGCTGTGCCATCGTTGGTCGCTGAACAAAGTCCAGAACTTTATTTCGTCGCTGGATCTCCCGTGTGACACCGATCCAGCGATGTCTTCACTGGTAACCAGGGTAAACATCGGGTAACTAAGCGCAGGGCCGCGCTTAGTAACACGATGTTTACCCTGGTTACCATCCTAAAAGTAAAAAAACAAACAGCACATACTTACCTACCACTGTCTGTCCCCGGCGCTGTGCTCTGCACTCCTCCTGTACTGGCTGTGAGCGTCGGTCAGCCGGAAAGCAGAGCGGTGACGTCACCGCTCTGCTTTCCGGCCGCTGTGCTGACAGTCAGTGCAGGAGGAGTGCAGAGAAGCAGAGCGCCGGGGACAGACAGCGTTAGGTAAGTATGTAGTGTTTGTTTTTTTACTTTTAGGACGGTAACCAGGGTAAACATCGGGTTACTAAGCGCGGCCCTGCGCTTAGTTACCCGATGTTTACCCTGGTTACCGGCATCGTTGGTCGCTGGAGAGCGGTCTGTGTGACAGCTCTCCAGCGACCAAACAGCGACGCTGCAGCGATCCGGATCGTTGTCGGTATCGCTGCAGCGTCGCTTAATGTGAAGGGGCCTTTAGGCATAGCTCAGATACAATGTCATGTAACACAAAAGAAAGATGTACGCTAAGTGCACACGTTGCAGAATTTCCGCAGAAATTACCATGGCAATTCCGCAACTCCTGCCGCGGGTATAACGCATGCAGAATTAGCATGCGTATTTCCGCTAAACACTAGCGTTTTCCAAGCGATCTGTAGCATCGCTTGGAAAACTGACTGACAGGTTGGTCACACTTGTCAAACATAGTGTGTGACAAGTGTGACCAACTTTTTACTATTGATCTGCCTATGCAGCATCAATAGTAACAGATAGAATGTTAAAAATAATAAAAAAAAATAAAAAATGGTTATTCTCACCTTCCAGCGTCCCGATCTCCTCAGCGATGCACGCGGCGGCTTCCGTTCCCCTGGATGCAGTGTGCGAAGGATCAGGGATGATGTCATGGTCACGTGACCGCGACGTCATCGCAGGTCCTTCGCACAATGCATCCCTGGGAACGGAAGCCACCGCGTGCATTGCTGAGAGGCAGGAGGACTCCGGGGGCCATCAGAAGGGAAGTATCACTATTTTTTTATTTTAATTCTTTTTTTTTTTTTAAACAATTATATGGTTCCAAGTCCGTGGAGGAGAGTCTCCTCTCCTCCACCCTGGGTACCATCCGCACATGATCCGCTTACTTCCCGCATGGTGGGCATAGCCCCATGCGGGAAGTAAGCGGACTAATGCACTCCTAGGTGTGCGGAATCTCCGCGATTCCGCAAATTAATGAACATGCTGGTTTTTTTTCCAGAATGCGTTTCCGCTCAGGAAAAAAACACAGCATGTGCATACAAAGTGTGGATTGCCTTCTTTTAATAGGATGCTTAATGTGAGCTTTTTTTCGCGTTTTTATAGCGAAAAAAACACAAAAAAATCAGGAACGTGTGCACACAGCCTTAAAAGTGTGTGTAAAATAAAATGAAATGTTACATTAAAATATAAGACTAAGCAAACATGAATCATTAATAGGGATAATACAGAAAATTTGTATATAAACAGAATTATTAGTAGGACTTACAAGGCGAAACTCCCAAATAATGCTTTGAGGCATCAGGCCACCATCTTTAGGACAGTGTTTCATCCCAACATAAGTCTGGTGTTCTGGGACTTCTGCACATAGTTCAGTGACTGAATTGAAACGAATCTCACGTTTTGTCGTGTATTCAAAAAACTGAAAAAAAAAAAAGATATGTGTATACGTCATCACAAGCTGTACTGTAGGGATATATGGAAAATGCAATTATCCCCACACAAAAAGATTGTTTTGCGAAACTGCTTGATTTTTTCCCATAGCCATAAAGATGAACCAGACCCATACCCTAACTATGTAGAAACCAGTAACTAACGCAACTCAATGCTAGCTATGGTTGGACCCATAACAAACCCTTACCAATTCCTGATTCTTTCACATTTCAATATGTTAAATTATAAAATATTATGTAAAAATTCCTGAAATAGTGTCGCCCATTGGTTGTTTTGGACATTAATGTGCAGCTGCATTGAAGTATATGGGGCCAAACTGTGCTACCCTCATACACAAGCTGTGTTAGGTGTGGTACGGCGTGTGAAAGAGCAGCTGTGGGTGCACAACCTTGTAAAACCCTTCTAACAAGGCTGCTGCTTCTAACATGGCTGTCCAACAAGACCGCACCACCGCGCCAAAGCGACCCCTCGATAATGCAATGAGTGGAACAGCATGATTACTAAGGGCACTCATAAGTCTACACTTACCCCAACTATCACAACCAGTCCATAGGTAGGAATAAGCCCAGAACATTACCAGTATATTAAGCCCAAAAAATCTTATTTATTAAATATTAGATTACAAGGATTGAACCAGAGTGCTGCTAATACCTGCAGGGATATAGGGCATACCAATAGCAGTGACAATTATAGTATCTACAAGCAGCACCAAGCCCTTGTAACACACTTATATGTATAGTGTGTGATATGGCCAGCCTATTCCCACCTACTCCAAATCATAAATGGCGTAGTACCAACATGCATGTATGCAAGCAGCATCAAGCAATGATTATATGGACAGGGTCAAACAGGGATTATGAAGGATAGTAGGGTTAGTAATTAGAGATAGGTGGACCCCTGGATGTTCGGAACAATTAAAATAAAAGCTTGGGTGCAGGTACCAGAACTGTACCTGGACCCCATTTACTTGAATGGGGGGCCCGAACATTCAGTGTTTGCCACACTATCATGTGCATGACAGCGCAGCCAACACTGCTTCTGATCGGTAGTAAAATTATCACCGCCGGTCAGACAGCCGCGGTTCCCAGCTGTGATTGGAGGTAAAACTGACAGCTGAGGGCTGCAACTCAGTAATATCCTGGGCTTATTTATACCTATGGACTGGTTGTGATAATACTATATATTGAGTTTTGATCTCGTTACCAATATAACTCCATATAGAAATTTGTGTATCCAAGTTATTCGAACTCTATCTACCACCAATGTGAATGATCACATGTATCTATGGGGGTAAACAAGGACAAAAAAGGTACTGTACAGTTCTGACAGCCAACAAACATGCTTCAGTCCCTTCATGAATACAAGCATATACTTGGTTCACCAGTTGGCAATTAGTATAGCATGTACCATGTTCCCAAAGACAGTGCATGTTGAAAACAGGTTTAGAGATTTACAGAAGACAATGCACAAATTAACACACAACTAATTAATGTGCCTTGGTAGCTTTAGGCCATGTTCACACAGTGCGTTTTTTACTGCGGAACCGCCGCGATTTTGCCGTTGCGGCTCCGCAGCTGTTTTCCATGCAGGGTACAGTACACTGTACCCTATGAAAAACAGGAACCACTGTGCACATGATGCGGGAATCGGGAAAAAAAGCCGAGCTGAATAGCTGCGGTAAAAAAAGTACCATGTCACTTCTTTTTGCAAAACTGCAGCGGTTCTGCACCCATTGACCTCCATTGTGAGGTCAAACCCGCAGTAAAACCCGCAGATGAAAAATATATCTGCGGGTTTTACTGCGGTTTGTGGTGCAGAACCGCTGCAGTGTGGCTGCCCCCCGTGCCCCAATCCCACCCCCCCATGCTCCGATGCCACCCCCCGTGCTCCGACGCCCCCCCCCCCCCCCCCCGTGCCCTCATCTCCCCCCCTTATACTTACCCGGCCTCCCGGTGTCCGTCCGTCCGTCCGTCTTCTCCCTGGGCGCCGCCATCTTCCAAAATGGCGGGCGCATGCGCAGTGCTCCCACCGAATCTGCCGGCCGGCAGATTCGTTCCAAAGTGCATGTTGATCACTGAGATATAACCTATCTCAGTGATCAAAATAAAAAAAATAGTAAATGACCCCCCCCCGCCCCTTTGTCACCCCCATAGGTAGGGACAATAAAAAAATAAAGAATTGTTTTTTTTTTCCACTAAGGTTAGAATAGGGTTAGGGGTAGGGTTAGGGGTAGGGTTAGGGGTGGGGTTAGGGGTAGGGGTAGGGTTAGGGTATTTTCAGCCATTTTAACCCTAAAAAAACTCCCTAGAAAACACACAGACTCTGCATAGAAAACTGCATAAAAAAACACACTAAAAAACGCATCAAAAAACGCACCAAAAACGCACCAAAAAAAAGGACCTGCGTTTTCTGCCAAGAGCTGCGGTTTTTAGTGCAGAAAAAAAAAGGATGGAAATCAGGAACGTGTGAACATGGCCTTAAAGTCATGTCCCCTTTTTCTGACAAGACAATTTGTTGCTATCTGAAAAGTGTTGCGGCCATGCTATATGCTGCTATTATCAATTAGCTATTGAACCCGTTCTACGCCCGGGTGGCGAGCATTTATAATGGTATATGGTCTCCATCCTGGTATGTGCTGCTCCATCATGCGTCCCCATCCTGTCATGTGCTGCACCCATCCTGCGTCCCCATCCTGTCATGTGCTGCACCCATCCTGCGTCCCCATCCTGGTATGTGCTGCACCCATCCTGCGTCCCCATCCTGTCATGTGCTGCACCCATCCTGCGTCCCCATCCTGGTATGTGCTGCACCCATCCTGCGTCCCCATCCTGTCATGTGCTGCACCCATCCTGCGTCCCCATCCTGTCATGTGCTGCACCCATCCTGCGTCCCCATCCTGTCATGTGCTGCACCCATCCTGCGCCCCCATCCTGTCATGTGCTGCACCCATCCTGCGTCCCCATCCTGTCATGTGCTGCACCCATCCTGCGTCCCCATCCTGGTATGTGCTGCACCCATCCTGCGTCCCCATCCTGTCATGTGCTGCACCCATCCTGCGTCCCCATCCTGTCATGTGCTGCACCCATCCTGCGTCCCCATCCTGTCATGTGCTGCACCCATCCTGCGTCCCCATCCTGTCATGTGCTGCACCCATCCTGCGCCCCCATCCTGTCATGTGCTGCACCCATCCTGCGTCCCCATCCTGTCATGTGCTGCACCCATCCTGCGTCCCCATCCTGTCATGTGCTGCACCCATCCTGCGTCCCCATCCTGTCATGTGCTGCACCCATCCTGCGTCCCCATCCTGCGTCCCCATCCTGTCATGTGCTGCACCCATCCTGCGTCCCCATCCTGGTATGTGCTGCACCCATCCTGCGTCCCCATCCTGTCGTGTGCTGCACCCATCCTGCGTCCCCATCCTGGTATGTGCTGCACCCATCCTGCGTCCCCATCCTGCGTCCCCATCCTGTCATGTGCTGCACCCATCCTGCGTCCCCATCCTGGTATGTGCTGCACCCATCCTGCGTCCCCATCCTGCGTCCCCAACCTGTCATGTGCTGCACTCATCCTGCGTCCCCATCCTGGTATGTGCTGCACCCATCCTGCGTCCCCATCCTGTCATGTGCTGCACCCATCCTGCGTCCCCATCCTGTCATGTGCTGCACCAATCCTGCGTCCCCATCCTGTCATGTGCTGCACCCATCCTGTGTCCCCATCCTGGTATGTGCTGCACCCATCCTGCGTCCCCATCCTGTCATGTGCTGCACCCATCCGGGGGCCTGAGCAGGCGGGGACACCGGCGCGCTGTGGGGGTCAGGTGCCGGTATCGCCGCCAGCTCAGGCCCCCCAGCACTTACTATACTCACCTGTCTGTCCCGTTCCAGCGCTGAGCGCCGCCATCTTCCCGGTCTCCTGGCTGTGACTGTTCAGTCAGAGGGCGGCGCCGGCGCGCATTAAGCGCATCATCGCGCCCTCTGAACTGAAGGTCACAGGCCGAAGACCGGGAAGATGGCGGCGCTCAGCGGTGGAACGCAGGACAGGTGAATATAGGTGATACTCACCCTCCTGGCGGTCCCTGCTTCTCTGTTGGAGATCGCGGTGTGCGTTCAGTGTGAACGCATACCGCGATCTCCCGGGAGCGTCACTCTGTGAGGCCCAGAGTGCGCCGGCGCTTGCGCCTGCGCAGTCTATAAAGGCTTCGGACAGAGTGACGCTCCCAGCGTTATATTATAGATGTAACTTTATAAATCGGAGTGATTCCATTGGTAAGTGCAAAGTAAACTTAAAAATAAAAGTAGATGGATAATTAAAGCTTTCACTATTACACAAAGCTGCATGTCTCCATGTGTAACGCACCACACACGCGCACACGCACACCTTACTCCTTTGACATTACCGCCACATCACGCTCTACATATTATCAATTTCATATATTGCCTGTACCTAGAAACATACCTGATTGCCCCCTTGTCCATGACATCCAAACAGTGAGATGTGAGCTCCAGTGGGGTTATGATCTGGTGCATTGTAATCTAAACACTCGGATGGTATGCCCATGCTGCGGATCTGAAGGATACATTAAATGCAATCTTTACATTTAACTCCTTTAAAATGAAATCTTGAAATGTAATATGTATTAACTCCTGGTATACCCAACAAAGAAACAGACTGAGGGATATTAGTGGGCATTACATTTAGCTCAATCAACATGTGGCGTGCAGCCACTATCATGCCCTATAAAACTATGCAAAGAATGTAAAGGGGTTGTCTGGGATTATTTCTTTTCTCATGGGCTCTTATGAGCTGCTTTGTAGACAGGCATGACTACAGACATCATGTTGACTGACAGCTGGCTCCCCCAGATATGCAGCAGGAAGTTGGATGCCAATCAGCATGATATCGGCAGTGACGCCCCGTCAACAAAGCAGAGTAAAGAGAAGCAGCTACTCGGTCGTTGTGATGTAATTGGAAGCCGCAGAATGGCCAGCAGCAGCGGTCCGTGACTGCTCTGAGACAGCTTTGATCTGTGCCAGGCAGAGAGTTAGCAACTACCTGCAAGTTCCTAGGCCCATAAGAAAAAAAAAATAAAATAGTCCTGGATAACCCCTTCAAAGAAGCACATGACAAGACAATAGTGAGGCCTCTATACAAGTCACAACTGGTTCGGTAAGTTATCAAATACCTGTTTCTAATTGCACACAGTATTCCAAGACAGGTTATCACACATGGGGTTGCTTAGTTTGGGAAGGGGGAAGGTGGCATAGAAGTTACCTCATTACTATATCAGAGTGACATGAGACAGATCTGTTGTAATGACACTGATAGTGTCACTGTGGAAAGCCTAGATGGCACAAGCAGAGGGCACAGGACCGAGAGCCGGGAGGGTAAGGAGCAGGGCACACAATGCGCACAGGACCTTAGACTAAGGCACACAGTATGTACAGGACCTGACACTAGACAGTCACGTGACCGCAGAGTGGCAGAGACACAACGAGAGAGGACGGGGAATCAGCCGAGAGCGCAGAGCACATGGAAGAGACCAATAACGAAGTCAGTGGGGAGCCGATCGTCAAAGCCGGACGAGAGCGAGGTACCAGGGACAAGACAGAAGAATAAACTGAGATGAGCCAAGGGGTCAGAGAACCAGGAAGGACAGATAAGTACCGAGCAGAAAACAGAGGCAGAAGTTTAGGGGACAAAACCGGGTCATACACAACAAAGCTCACACGCACAGAGGCACTACGATTACAGATGAGTAACCTGGGTCAGGAACCACAAACCAAGTACGTGGAAGTATTACTGACACCTGACCCAGGAACAACTATTATTAAATAGCCCCCCCAGAACAAGAGAGGCAACTCACGTTAACCCTGACCTGACCAGGACGGAGGCTGGATCATCCCCGTCCAGAGTCAGGACATCTGTATTATGATTTTTTTTTATACACTGCTCAAAAAAATAAAGGGAACACTAAAATCCCACATCCTAGATATCACTGAATTAAATGTTTCAGTTGTAAATCTTTATTCATTACACAGTAGACTGTTTTGAGAACAATAAAACCTAAAAATAATCAACGTAAATCATAACTAATATCCCGCGGAGTTCTGGAGTTGGAATGATGCTCAAAATCAAAGTGGAAAATGAATTTACAGGCTGATCCAACGTTAGTGGAAATGCCTCAAGACAAGGAAATGATGCTCAGTAGTGTGTGCGGCCTCCAAATGCCTTTATGACCTTCCTACAACGCCTTGGCATGCTCCTGATGAGGCGGCGGATGGTTTCCTGAGGGATCTCCTCCCAGACTTGGACTAAAGCATCCACCAACTCCTGGACAGTCTGTGGTGCAATGCGACGTTGGTGGATGGTGCGAGACATGATGTACCAGATGTGTTCAATCGGATTCATGTCTGGGGAACGGGCGGGCCAGTCCATAGCTTCAATGCCTTCATCTTGCAGGACCTGCTGGCACACTCCAGCCACATGAGGTCTGGCATTGTCCTGCATTAGGAGGAACCCAGGGCCAACCGCACCAGCATATGCTCTCACAAGGTGTCTGAGGATCTAATGGCAGTCAGGCTACCTCTGGCGAGCACATGGAGGGCTGTTCGGCCCTCCAAAGAAATGCCACCCCACACCATTACTGACCCACTGACAAACCGGTCATGCTGAAGGATGTTGCAGGCAGTAGATCGCTCCAGACTCTGTCACGTCTATCACATGTGCTCAGTGTGAGCCTGCTTTCATCTGTGAACAGCACGGGGCACCAGTGGCTAATTTGCCAATCCTGATGTTCTATGGCAAATGCCAAGCGTCCTGCACGGTGTTGGGCTGTGAGCACAACCCCCATCTGTGGACGTCAGGCACTCAGACCATCCTCATGGAGTCTGTTTCTAACCGTTTGTGCAGACACATGCACGTTTGTGGCCTGCTGGAGGTCATTTTGCAGAGATTTGGCAGTGCTCCTCCTGTTCCTCATTGCACAAAGGCTGAGGTAGCGGTCCTGCTGCTGGGTTGTTGCCCTCCTACGACCCCCTCCACTTCTCCTGGTGTACTGGCCTGTCTCCTGGTAGCGCCTCCAGCCTCTGGACACTACGCTGACAGACACAACAAACCTTCTTGCCACAGCTCGCATTGATGTGCTATCCTGGATGAGCTGCACTACCTGAGCCACTTGTGTGGCTTGTGAAATTGATGGCCAAACAGTGTTGCTTCCTAAGTGGACAATTTGATTCCATGGAAGTTTGATTTACTTTGAGTTATATTCTGTTGTTTAAATGTTCCCTTTATTTTTTTGAGCAGTGTACATAGGCATGGGATAATAACAATTGAGCATGCTGTACATCTTGAGGAAAGATTATTCTACAGTCTTATACATGGGGATTTTTTACTGTAAGGGTATGTGTCCACGTTCAGGATTGCATCAGGATTTGGTCAGGATTTTATATCAGTATTTGTAAGCCAAAACCAGGAGTGGAACAATTAGAGGAAAAGTATAATAGAAACATATGCTCCACTTCTGCATTTATCACCCACTCCTGGTTTTGGCTTACAAATACTGACATAAAATCCTGACCAAATCCTGATGCAATCCTGAACGTGGACACATACCCTAAGAGCAGTGAGACTATTGAGCTCTATGACACATACTGTTGTATGGATTATATTTTTAAAAAGTCAACAGGGCCCTAGAGGTCTTTCAAGAAAGTTGTAATTGTCACGCTCACGCCCTGACTGGTGGGCGTGAGCCAGGGGGTTTGTGGACCCACTGTGCCACAAACCAGACTACCCAGGAAAGGGCTTGACTAGGACAGCTGCCTTGGTTTTCGCTGGAGCCTCTGATGGGGAGGTCAGGCTTTGCGGCAGGCAGCTGCCAGGTGCTACTCCAGGGTAGTGTCTGGCTGTGGCTGCTGATCCCACTTGGGAAACAGGAACACTAGGACAGGTGCGGGTGACAGGCAGGACTGGCAGATGAGCACGGCTGAAACTCTGATGAGTAGGCAAGCAGGCACAGCTGAGACACAGGGCAAGCAGGCAGAGCTGAGACAGGGCAGGCTGGTGTGGTGTATGAAGGTAGAGATCTGTTCACACAGCGGATGCTAGTACTGGAACAGACAGGAGCGAGTGGAGTATGAAGGGACAGGTTGGGACCTTTTCACACATGAGATGCAGGTATGGAAACAAGCAGGAGGGAATGAAGTATGAAGGAACAGGTTGGGACCTGTTCACAGAGGAGGTGCAGGTACGAATACAAGCAGGAAGGAAAGAAGTATGAAGGAACAGGTTGGGACCTGTTCACACAGGAGATGCAGGTACGGAAACAAGCAGGAGGTAATGAAGTATGAAGGAACAGATTGGGACCTGTTCACACAGGAGGTGCAAGCAGGAAGGAATACAAGCAGGCAGGAAATAAGTATGAAGGAACAGGTTGGGACCTGTTCACACAGGAGATGCAGGTACGTAAACAAGCAGGAGGGAATGAAGTATGAAGGAACAGATTGGGACTTGTTCACACAGGAGATGCAGGTACGGATACAAGCAGCAAGGAATGAAGTATGAAGGAACAGGTTGGGACCTGTTCACACAGGAGGAGAACCGCAAGGCTGTGGATAAGAGCGGTAGAGCAGCAAGAGATAGTGCAGCAACAGAAGCTAAGCAGAGCGGAATCGCAAGGACTGCGGAGAGGAGCTGCAGCAAGAGATTTCTGCAGCAGGAGTGGAGCAGAATAGAATGGAGCAGAACCGCAGGAATGCGGAGCAGAGGTAAAGCTGCCAGAGAGTGGAGCACAGACAAAGTCACAAGGGTACAGAGCAGGCAGTGACGCAAGAGTGCGGAGCATAAGCAAACAGAGGACACAAGGAAAGACACAGCCGGGAAAGAAGCCACAGACAAGGAGACAGAGGTAGGACAAAGTTCAGACAAGGTAATAGAACGAGACAAGGTACAAGAACAAAAACACAGGGACCAGGATATTCTGCCACCTGGAGGGCAGACAGACAATTACAAAGCAAGGCTAGAATTAGAACAAAGACACTGAGACCAGGATATACAGCTTCCTGGAGGGCAGACAAACAAGATCAATGCAAGGCAAGGAGAAAAGCCTCGAGAGAAGGAAAAACACAGAGCAAGACCTGGCAGCGCAGTAGCAAAACACTAACTGAGTTTAGACATTGCACAGGCCAGTTCGATAAGGTGGAGCTGCCCTAAATACTATAATAATAATAATAATCTTTATTTTTATATAGCACTAACATATTCCACAGCGCTTTACAGTTTTGCACACATTATCATCGCTGTTCCCGATGGGGTTCACAATCTAAATTCCCTATCAGTACAGTATGTCTTTGGAATGTGGGAGGAAACCTGACTACCCGGAGAAAACCCACGCAAACACGGGGAGAACATACAAACTCCTTGCAGATGTTGTCCAAGGTGGGATTAGAACCCATGTCTCCAGCGCTGCAATGCTATTCACTGAGCCACCGTGCTGCCCATACTAGAGGCCACTTGGTAATTGGTCAGGGACACATTAGACAGGTGCGCCCTGATTCCATAAGAACCAGAGAGTTCTGGCACCGCTCCCCTAAACACACAGCCAGGAAGCAAGCAGAGCAGGCAGAAAGCAAGAGGCACAGAGCATGGAGCCGGCAGCAGACAGAGACCACAACATGACCTGGAGCAGTGTGAGGTGTAAGATGGTGAGTGATGGATGGGATGCCATGCAGTGATGCCCGCAGAGCTGTTACAGTAATTAACGTTACTTAACAGTAAGAAACAGGTTACTTGTGTTAGAATTTACGGTGATCACCATAAAAGGATGAATGACTTTTTCCATCTAATAAAAGGCAATTAACAACTGCCTCATAGGGATTTTTGTGTTCTTCTTGATCAACCCTGTAGGACAATGGGTGTTGTGGATTCTGTTTTTGGGCTCCCTCTGGTGGTTACAGATGGTACTGGGTGACTTGTGTTTTCTGCGGTCTCTGGTGTCCACCTGTTCTATCAGGATATGGGAGTTTCCTATTTAACCTGGCTTTCTTGTCATTTCCTCGCCGGCTATCAATGTAATCAGTGTGTCTTGTTACCTCTGCTTCCCGCTTCTGTAATCTTCAGGACAAGCTAAGTTTTTGATTTTCCTGTTCCACGTTTTGCTTAATTTTTGTCTTAGTCCAGCTTGCAGATATGTGATTCCTTTTTGTTGGTTGCTCTAGTGGGCTGATATTACTCCTCATGTTCCATGAGTTGGCACATGAGTTCAAGTAATTTCAGGATGGTTTTTGTAGGGTTTTTCGCTGACCGCGCAGTTCACTTTTGTATCCTCTGCTATCTAGATTTAGCGGGCCTCATTTTGCTGAATCGGTTTTCATAACTACGTATGTGCTTTCCTCTCATTTCACCGTCATTACATGTGGAGGGCTGCTATTTCTGTGGGGTGTTTCTCTGGAGGCAAGAGAGGTCTGTGTTTCTTCTAATAGGGGAAGTTAGTCCTTCGGCTGGAGCGAGACGTCTAGGATCATCGTAGGCACGTTCCCCGGCTACAGCTAGTTGTGTGTTTAGGTTCAGGATCGCGGTCAGCTCAGTTTCCATCACCCTAGAGCTTGTTTTGTGTTTTGTGCTTGTCCTTTTGTGATCCCCTGCCATTGGGATCATGACAGTATAGCCGGCCAAAAGTGGTAATCGTATTGGCTGAAGTAGGAGGAAAGTAGTCTGAGGAAGTTTTTTTTTTTTTTTCTCCCCTCAGAGTTTGCTGCCTAGCCTTAATTGCAGCCTGGCTGCGTCTTACCTCCTCTTAATCCTTGAATGGCTCTGACCTCAGCTGTTTATCATGGACGTCCAGAGTTTGGCTTCCAGCCTGAATAATCTTGCTGCTAAGGTTCAAAATATACAAGATTTTGTTGTACATGCTCCTGTGTCTGAACCTAGAATTCCTATCCCAGAGTTTTTTTCTGGAGATAGATCTAGTTTTCTGAATTTTAGGAACAATTGCAAGTTGTTTCTTTCTTTGAAATCTCGCTCCTCTGGAGACCCTGCTCAGCAAGTCAAAATTGTTATATCTTTCCTGCGGGGTGACCCTCAGAATTGGGCATTTGCATTGGCACCAGGGGATCCTGCGTTGCTCAATGTGGATGCGTTTTTTCTGGCATTGGGTTTGCTCTATGAGGAACCTAACCTAGAGATTCAGGCTGAAAAAGCTTTATTGGCTCTCTCTCAGGGGCAAGATGAAGCAGAAATATATTGTCAGAAATTTCGGAAATGGTCGGTGCTTACTCAGTGGAATGAGTGCGCCCTGGCTGCAAGATTCAGAGATGGCCTTTCTGAGGCCATTAAAGATGTTATGGTGGGGTTCCCTGCGCCTACAGGTCTGAATGAGTCCATGACTATGGCTATTCAGATTGATCGGCGTTTACGGGAGCGCAAACCTGTGCACCATTTGGCGGTGTCTTCTGAACAGGCACCTGAGACAATGCAATGTGATAGAATTCAGTCCAGAAGTGAACGGCAAAACTATAGGCGGAAAAATGGATTGTGTTTTTATTGTGGTGATTCAGCTCATGTTATATCAGCATGCTCTAAACGCACAAAAAAGGTTGATAAGTGTTGCCATTAGTACTTTACAGTCTAAGTTCATTCTGTCTGTGACTCTGATTTGTTCATTATCAGCCATTTCCGTCGATGCCTATGTGGATTCAGGCGCTGCCCTGAGTCTTATGGATTGGTCATTTGCCAACCGCTGTGGGTTTAGTCTGGAGCCTCTGGAAGTCTCTATTCCTTTGAAAGGAATTGACTCTACACCTTTGGCTATGAACAAACCTCAGTACTGGACACAAGTGACCATGCGTATGACTCCCGTTCATCAGGAGGTGATTCGCTTCCTGGTACTGTATAATTTACATGATGTCTTAGTGCTTGGTCTGCCATGGTTACAAACTCATAACCCAGTCTTGGACTGGAAAACGATGTCTGTGTTAAGCTGGGGATGTCAGGGGGTTCATGATGATGCACCTCCGATTTCTATCGCTTCATCTACTCCTTCTGAGGTTCCTGTATTTTTGTCTGATTATCGGGATGTTTTTGAGGAGCCTAAGCTCAATTCGCTTCCTCCTCACAGGGATTGCGATTGTGCTATAGATTTGATTCCTGGCAGTAAATTTCCTAAAGGACGTTTGTTCAATCTGTCAGTGCCAGAGCATACTGCTATGCGGGATTATGTTAAGGAATCCTTGGAAAAGGGACATATCCGTCCATCTTCGTCCCCTTTGGGAGCAGGTTTTTTTTTCGTGGCCAAAAAAGATGGTTCCTTGAGGCCTTGTATAGATTACCGTCTTTTGAATAAGATTACAGTCAAATATCAGTATCCTTTGCCATTGTTGACTGATTTGTTCGCTCGCATTAAGGGGGCTAAATGGTTCACTAAGATTGATCTTCGGGGTGCGTATAATCTTGTGCGGATAAAGCAGGGTGATGAGTGGAAAACCGCATTTAATACGCCTGAGGGCCATTTTGAGTATTTGGTGATGCCTTTTGGACTTTCTAATGCTCCTTCCGTCTTCCAGTCCTTTATGCACGATATTTTCCGTGAATATCTGGATAAATTTATGATTGTGTATTTGGATGATGTTTTGGTTTTTTCTGATGACTGGGAGTCCCATGTTCAGCAGGTCAGGAAGGTGTTTCAGGTCATGCGGGCCAATTCTTTGTTTGTAAAAGGTTCAAAGTGTCTCTTTGGAGTCCAGAAGATTTCTTTTTTGGGGTATATTTTTACCCCTTCTACTATTGAGATGGATCCCGTCAAGCTTCAGGCTATTTGTGACTGGACGCAGCCTACATCTCATAAGAGTCTACAGAAGTTCTTGGGCTTTGCTAATTTTTATTGTCGTTTCATAACTAATTTTTCTAGTGTTGTTAAGCCTTTGACGGATTTGACTAAGAAGGGTGCTGATGTTGCTGATTGGTCTCCTGCGGCTGTGGAGGCCTTTCAGGAACTTAAGCGCCGGTTTTCTTCTGCTCCTGTGTTGCGTCAGCCAGATGTTTCGCTTCCTTTTCAGGTTGAGGTTGATGCTTCCGAGATTGGAGCGGGGGCGGTTTTGTCGCAGAGAAGCTTTGATTGCTCAGTGATGAAGCCATGTGCGTTCTTTTCTAGAAAGTTTTCGCCCACTGAGCGGAATTATGATGTTGGTAATCGGGAGCTTTTGGCCATGAAGTGGGCATTTGAGGAGTGGCGTCATTGGCTTGAGGGTGCTAGACATCGTGTGGTGGTCTTGACTGATCACAAAAATCTGATTTACCTTGAGTCTGCCAAGCGTCTGAATCCTAGACAGGCTCGTTGGTCACTGTTTTTCTCCCGTTTCGATTTTGTGGTTTCATACCTGCCAGGTTCAAAGAATGTGAAGGCGGATGCTCTTTCTAGGAGTTTTGTGCCTGACTCCCCTGGAAATTCTGAGCCCACTGGTATCCTTAGGGATGGGGTGATTTTGTCGGCTGTCTCCCCAGACTTGCGACGTGCTTTGCAGGAGTTTCAGGCAGATAAACCTGATCGTTGTCCGCCTGAAAGACTGTTTGTTCCGGATAATTGGACCAGTAGAGTCATCTCCGAGGTCCATTCTTCTGCGTTGCCAGGTCATCCTGGAATATTTGGTACTAGAGACTTGGTGGCCAGGTCTTTTTGGTGGCCTTCCTTGTCGAGGGATGTGCGTTCTTTTGTGCAGTCTTGTGAAGTTTGCGCTCGGGCTAAGCCTTGCTGTTCTCGCGCCAGTGGATTGTTGTCACCTTTGCCTATCCCGAAGAGGCCTTGGACGCACATTTCCATGGACTTTATTTCGGATCTCCCTGTCTCTCAAAAAATGTCCGTCATCTGGGTTGTGTGTGACCGCTTTTCTAAGATGGTTCATCTGGTACCCTTGCCTAAGTTACCTTCCTCCTCTGAGTTGGTCCCTCTGTTTTTTCAGAATGTGGTTCGTTTGCATGGGATTCCGGAGAACATCGTTTCTGACAGGGGATCCCAGTTTGTGTCTAGATTTTGGCGGACGTTCTGTGCCAAGATGGGCATTGATTTGTCCTTTTCGTCTGCATTCCATCCTCAGACGAATGGCCAGACGGAACGAACTAATCAGACCTTGGAAACTTATTTAAGGTGTTTTGTTTCTGCTGATCAAGATGACTGGGTTACCTTTTTGCCGCTTGCCGAATTTGCGCTTAATAATCGGGCTAGTTCTGCTACCTTGGTTTCTTCTTTCTTTTGTAATTCGGGGTTTCATCCTCGTTTTTCCTCTGGTCAGGTGGAGCCTTCTGATTGTCCTGGAGTGGACATGGTGGTGGATAGGTTGCATCAGATTTGGAGTCATGTGGTGGACAATTTGAAGTTGTCCCAGGAGAGGGCTCAGCAGTTTGCTAATCGCCGTCGCCGCGTGGGTCCTCGACTTCGTGTTGGGGACTTGGTGTGGTTGTCTTCTCGTTTTGTTCCTATGAAGGTCTCTTCTCCTAAGTTCAAGCCTCGGTTCATCGGTCACTATAGGATCTTGGAAATTCTTAACCCTGTGTCGTTTCGTTTGGATCTCCCGGCATCGTTTGCTATTCATAATGTGTTTCATCGGTCGTTGCTGCGGAAGTATGAGGTACCTGTTGTTCCTTCGCTTGAACCGCCTGCTCCGGTGCTGGTGGAGGGAGAATTGGAGTATGTTGTGGAGAAGATCTTGGATTCTCGTGTTTCCAGACGGAAACTCCAATATTTGGTCAAGTGGAAGGGTTATGGTCAGGAGGATAATTCTTGGGTGGTTGCCTCTGATATTCATGCTGCTGATTTGGTCCGTGCATTTCATAGGGCTCATCCTGGTCGCCCTGGTGGTTCTCGTGAGGGTTCGGTGACCCCTCCTCAAGGGGGGGGTACTGTTGTGGATTCTGTTTTTGGGCTCCCTCTGGTGGTTACAGATGGTACTGGGTGACTTGTGTTTTCTGCGGTCTCTGGTGTCCACCTGTTCTATCAGGATATGGGAGTTTCCTATTTAACCTGGCTTTCTTGTCATTTCCTCGCCGGCTATCAATGTAATCAGTGTGTCTTGTTACCTCTGCTTCCCGCTTCTGTAATCTTCAGGACAAGCTAAGTTTTTGATTTTCCTGTTCCACGTTTTGCTTAATTTTTGTCTTAGTCCAGCTTGCAGATATGTGATTCCTTTTTGTTGGTTGCTCTAGTGGGCTGATATTACTCCTCATGTTCCATGAGTTGGCACATGAGTTCAAGTAATTTCAGGATGGTTTTTGTAGGGTTTTTCGCTGACCGCGCAGTTCACTTTTGTATCCTCTGCTATCTAGATTTAGCGGGCCTCATTTTGCTGAATCGGTTTTCATAACTACGTATGTGCTTTCCTCTCATTTCACCGTCATTACATGTGGGGGGCTGCTATTTCTGTGGGGTGTTTCTCTGGAGGCAAGAGAGGTCTGTGTTTCTTCTAATAGGGGAAGTTAGTCCTTTGGCTGGAGCGAGACGTCTAGGATCATCGTAGGCACGTTCCCCGGCTACAGCTAGTTGTGTGTTTAGGTTCAGGATCGCGGTCAGCTCAGTTTCCATCACCCTAGAGCTTGTTTTGTTTTTTGTGCTTGTCCTTTTGTGATCCCCTGCCATTGGGATCATGACAAATGGGTTGTCCTTGATGGACTGCTGTGTATTTTAACTATCAACTTAAAGAGGAGAACTTAACATATACACATATTCTGTAGACAGACTCAGTGGCATGTCAGTGTGCTAGCCATTTTCACGTCTTTTTCTTTTGGATAGAGACATGTGAAGAGTTTTGTTAGATCCACAGCCAGAACCTACAAGTCAATGAATGGGTCCTTGAAGGGAACTTTTGTGTTGCATCCATGTGTGAATTTGACCTAACTGGCCACATTTCCAGTATATTACCACAATATCCCACAGAGTTTTTTAATCATTAAAATTTACACAATGATTAAAAAATTGCAAAATTTGCCTTTTTTGTTTTGATAACACTGTTAATATAAATCATATAAATAGCACAGAATAGGGCATCATAATATCAAAGAGTATACTTACAGCCCCATGCCAGCCAGGACGATCTTCTGGGACATGTAAATCTGGAAACACATTTCTCAAGTACCAATCAAAATTCTCACACTGCAATCTCTCTCGAAGTAATTGTCGATCAGAAATATCACCATATTTTTCCTAATATAAAATAAAGTAAACAAATTAAAGTAAAAAAAAAAAAAGAATCCTGCAAGCTACAGTAAATTTCCTGTGCAGTTTATTTTTCATTGTGTATTATAGGTACACTTTAAATAAAAAATGTTTTTTGGATCAATGTTAGAATGAGATTTAACCCCTTAGTGGTAAAGCCAATTTTGCCTCAATGCATGTGTCAAATTTTATAAATCTGATCAGTGTCACTTTGTGTTATAACTCTGTAACACTCAACGGATCCCACCGATTCTGAGAACGTTTTTTCATGACATATTGTACTTCATAATAGTACTAAAATTTGTTCAATATGACTTGCGCTTATTTGTGAAAATATCAGAAATTTGGTAAAAAGTTTGCAATTTTCAAACATTTCATTCTTATGCCTTTAAGCCAGAGAGTTATGTCACACAAAATAGTTAATAAATAACATTTACCGCATGTCTGCTTTACATCTGCATAATTTTTTAAACAATTTTGTTAGGAAGAAAAAAGGGTTCAAAGTTGATCGTAATTTAATTTTTCCATCAAAAGTTACAAAATTATTTGTCACATTTGAAGTGACTCTGGGGGGCCTTTATGACAGAAAATACCCAAAAGTGACACCCCTGCACCCCTCAAAGTCCTCAAAACCACATTCAAGAAATATATTAACTCTTCAGGTGGTTCACAGTAGCTAAAGCAATGTGGAAGGAAAAAACTTTTTCCCCACAAAAATTTTACTTTAGCCCCAGATTTTGTTTTCACAAAAGGCAACAGGAGAAATTGCACACCAAATATTGGTACTCATTTTCTCCTGAGTACGAAGATACCCCATATGTGGGGGATTATTACTGTTTGGCTGCACGGCATGGTTCAGAAGGGAAGTAGCACCATTTGACTTTTTTAACACAAAAATGACTGGAATCGAGAGCTGATGCCAGGTCGCGTTTGGAGAGCCCCTGATGTGCCTAAACAGTGGAAACCCCCCACAAGTCACCCTATTTTGGAAACTAGACTCCACAAGGAATGTAACTAAAAGTGTGGTGGACACTTTGAACACTCAGGTGCTTCATAGAATTTTATAACGCAGAGCCATGGAAAAAATAAAATGGAAAACAAATAACATTTCCCCCACAAAAATTTTACTTTAGCCTCAAATTTTTTTTTCCCACAGAAGCGCAACAGGAGAGAATGGACACCAAAATATCTCCCGAGTACGCAGTTACCCCATATGTAGAGGAAAACTACTGTTGGGCGCACAGCAGGGCTCGGAAAGGAAGGCATCACGTTCTGAAACACAGACTTTGATGGAATGGTCTGTGAACGTCATGTCACGTTTAGAGAGACCCCGATGTGCCTAAACAGAGGAAATCACCAACAACCTACCCAATTTTGAAAACTAGACCCCTCAAGAATTTTATCCAGGGGCATATAATGAACATTTTCAACTCACAATTGCTACACAGCATTTGATAATATTATGTCGTTCTATTGGAAATTTTCTTTTCTTTTCAAGAAAATGTTGTTTTAGCCCCAAATTTGTAATTTTCACAATACATAATTGGAGAAAACAGACCCCATAATTAGTTACGCAATTTTTTCCGAACACGATTATACCCCATATGTGGTCAAAATTTCTGTTTGGACTCATGGCAGTGCTAGGAGAGGAAAGAGCGACATTTGTCTAGAATAGACTGTGAATGCCATGTCGCATTTGGAGAGCCTCTAACATGCGAAAACAGCAGAAACCCCCCTCAAATTTCCCCATTTTAGAAGCTAGGCCCTTCAAGGAATTAATCTATTGGTGTACTGAGCATTTTTAACTACAGCTGATTCACAAAATTTTATAACATTTACGGCAGATGTGAGAACAAAAAAATTATTTTTTTCACTAAAATACTGTGGCACCAAATTTATACTTTGCACGAGGGATAATAGGAGAAATTGGAACCCAGGATTTGTTATGGAATTTCTCCAGAACGTGGCAGCAGCCAACATTTGGTTGTAGAATGTTTGACAGAAGTCAGGGATCGGATAGGAATGAGCGCTACTTGGCTTTTAGGATGCACATTTTGTTTGACTAGATTGTGGGCCCCATTAGCTGGGCCACTGAGGTGACAGAACAGCAGAAACTCTCCAGAGGTGAGGTATTGGAAACTTCACTGCCTAAGGAATTCATTTAGGGGTGTAGTGAGTATTTTGAACACATACAGTGGGGCAAAAAAGTATTTAGTCACTCAGCAATAGTGCAAGTTCCACCACTTAAAAAGATGAGAGGCGTCTGTAATTTACATCATAGGTAGACCTCAACTATGGGAGACAAACTGAGAAAAAAAAATCCAGAAAATCACATTGTCTGTTTTTCTAACATTTTATTTGCATAATATGGTGGAAAATAAGTATTTGGTCAGAAACAAACAATCAAGATTTCTGGCTCTCACAGACCTGTAACTTCTTCTTTAAGAGTCTCCTCTTTCCTCCACTCATTACCTGTAGTAATGGCACCTGTTTAAACTTGTTATCAGTATAAAAAGACACCTGTGCACACCCTCAAACAGTCTGACTCCAAACTCCACTATGGTGAAGACCAAAGAGCTGTCAAAGGACACCAGAAACAAAATTGTAGCCCTGCACCAGGCTGGGAAGACTGAATCTGCAATAGCCAACCAGCTTGGAGTAAAGAAATCAACAGTGGGAGCAATAATTAGAAAATGGAAGACATACAAGACCACTGATAATCTCCCTCGATCTGGGGCTCCACGCAAAATGCCACCCCGTGGGGTCAGAATGATCACAAGAACGGTGAGCAAAAATCCCAGAACCACGCGGGGGGACCTAGTGAATGAACTGCAGAGAGCTGGGACCAATGTAACAAGGCCTACCATAAGTAACACACTACGCCACCATGGACTCAGATCCTGCAGTGCCAGACGTGTTCCACTGCTTAAGCCAGTACATGTTCGGGCCCGTCTGAAGTTTGCTAGAGAGCATTTGGATGATCCAGAGGAGTTTTGGGAGAATGTCCTATGGTCTGATGAAACCAAACTGGAACTGTTTGGTAGAAACACAACTTGTCGTGTTTGGAGGAAAAAGAATACTGAGTTGCATCCATCAAACACCATACCTACTGTAAAGCATGGTGGTGGAAACATCATGCTTTGGGGCTGTTTCTCTGCAAAGGGGCCAGGACGACTGATCCGGGTACATGAAAGAATGAATGGGGCCATGTATCGTGAGATTTTGAGTGCAAACCTCCTTCCATCAGCAAGGGCATTGAAGATGAAACGTGGCTGGGTCTTTCAACATGACAATGATCCAAAGCACACCGCCAGGGCAACGAAGGAGTGGCTTCGTAAGAAGAATTTCAAGTTCCTGGAGTGGCCTAGCCAGTCTCCAGATCTCAACCCTATAGAAAACCTTTGGAGGGAGTTGAAAGTCCGTGTTGCCAAGCGAAAAGCCAAAAACATCACTGCTCTAGAGGAGATCTGCATGGAGGAATGGGCCAACATACCAACAACAGTGTGTGGCAACCTTGTGAAGACTTACAGAAAACGTTTGACCTCTGTCATTGCCAACAAAGGATATATTACAAAGTATTGAGATGAAATTTTGTTTCTGACCAAATACTTATTTTCCACCATAATATGCAAATAAAATGTTAAAAAAACAGACAATGTGATTTTCTGGATTTTTTTTTCTCAGTTTGTCTCCCATAGTTGAGGTCTACCTATGATGTAAATTACAGACGCCTCTCATCTTTTTAAGTGGTGGAACTTGCACTATTGCTGACTGACTAAATACTTTTTTGCCCCACTGTATGTACCTCACAGAATTTTAAAATGTTGAGAAGAAGAAATAGGACATTTTAGTGATAAAACTGTAATTTTTGCATTTGCTGCAAACTTGTCAGGTACACAAGTGTTAATAGGTGAAACTGGATCCCACAATTTATTGCACAATTTCTCTCAAATGTGGTGCTGTCCCACCTATCGTCAGAAATGACTGTTTGGTCATAAGTCAGGGCTGAGAAGGAAGGAACGCCATTTGGCTTTTGGAGCAGAATTTGGTAGAATAGTTTACGAGCATCATTTGTGCCGCCCCAAAGGTGCCAGAACAGCAGAAACCCCCCAAAACTGACCCCATTGTAGAAATTGCACCTATCAATACACTAGTCTATGGCTGCAGTGACTATTTTGTAGCACTCCGTAAATGAAGTGCGGTCTCCCCAATGCAATAATGCAAAATATGGCCCACTTACAGTGGTTTAAGCACAGTGATGCTCAGAAGGAAGGGGACATTTAGATTTCAGAGTGCATCAGTCACTGGATTTTATTTGAGTGGGCGGGAGCCGTGGTTTTCCAGAGTCTTTGTTCTAGCAGTAACCTGTAAACCCCCTATAGTTCCAGTGACAGATGTGGGTCCTGAGTGGGGGCAGGTTTTTGAGGGATAAATTAGGGGTTTTGTTGGTAACATTTTGGAGTATATAATATTTTTTGATTGCTTCTAGAATAAGGCTGGTCCACATTCTAGTGTCCTACACTGAGTACTTACATTGGGGTCTCCATGTAAATCCCATAAAAATGTGAAAAAAAAACCCCCAACAAACCCACCCACCATGAGGCAGATGGAGACACTTTGGACTCAGTTTGGCATCTGCTCCGGTGGCATCCATCTTTTTAGGCATGCACAGATCTGTGGCCGACCATGATAGTGCAAAAAAAGAGAGACACCTAAAATGATGGGACACTGCCAGAACGCAGACCAGTACAAAGTGACTCCGTCTGCCTTATAAGTGAGTGGGTCCATTGGGGGTTTTGTCTGAATCACAGTTTTGGGAAATTTACACGGACACCCCGACATTAGTGCTCAGCAGAGAGTGCAGGGTAAATGTGAGAAGAGCCTTGTTCTGATTTTTGGAAGGTAGAATGAATAAAATAGACAATGGTACAAGAATAGTTCTTATTTTTATTTTTGCGCGGTTCACCATGCGGTATAAGTGATGAGGCGGATTTATTCTTTGAGTCAGTATGATTACAGATATACCAGATTTATATATATTTTTTTGTTTTAGGTTTTACTGCTTAGGTTTGGCATATTTACTTTTTACGGCGTTCGCCATACAGAATAAGTAACGTGCAGCTCCATAGATCGGGTTGTTCTGGACATGGAGATATCAATTATGTGTACTTTTTTATTTTTATTTTAATCACAAAACGCTCACTTATGTGAAAAAAAACTGCTTTTAGTGATTTGTGTGGGCTTTTTTGTGTTGTATGTTTTCGCTGAACAGTTTGGCTATGATTTTCAACAATAGTGTTAAAAAAAAAAAAAACAATGTGCAGTTTAACTGGGAAAAAAACAAAAACAAAAAAACACATGGACCGCATCTGCAGTTTGTGAACTTGGTCAAATAGTTTCCAGTGTTGCTGAAACATGTAACTCTCCCTATGATGGGCGAGTTAGATACTTACATTTAAAAAAAAGTAATATTACAATCCACAAAACATAGGTTATATTGTGACCGGGAACAACCTCTAACAAATGTAACTACTTTAAATAAAGTAATATATATATATATATATATATATATATATATATATATATATATATATATATATATATATATATATCTATCTATATCTATATATAAATATATATATATATAATCGTCTAAGGCAGGGGTGTCAAACTGCATTCCTCGAGGGCCGCAAACCATGCGTGTTTTCAAGATTTCCTTAGCTTTGCACAAGGTGCTGTAATCATCATGTGTTTAGGTGATTAAATTATCACCTGTGCAGTACAAGGAAATCCTGAAAACATGACCTGTTTGCAGCCCTTGAGGAATGCAGTTTGACACCCCTGGTCTAAGGGGCACTTCCGTCTGTTTGTCTGTCTGTCACGGAAATCCCGGGTTGCTGATTGGTCGCATCCGGCATACCCCCCTCCAGTCAGTGCTCACACAGGGTTAATGGCTGCGTTACACCGCGTTATGCCGTGGTGTAATGCAGTCCGTTAACGCTGCTATTAACCCTGTGTGACCAAATTTTTACTATTGATGCTGCCTATGCAGCATCAATAGTAAAAAGATCTAATGTTAAAAATAATAAAAAAATAAAAAATCATTATATACTCACCTTCCGGCGCCTTTCCCGCTCCTCGCGACGCTCCGGGCCATGCATTGCGGTCTCGCAGGATGATGACGTAGCGGTCTCGTGAGACCGCAATGCATTCTTGGGACCGGAACGTTGCAAGGAGCATCGCTAAACGCCTCGCCTGGATCCGCCGGAAGGGGAGTATATAACTATTTTTTATTTTAATTCTTTTTTTTTAACATTTCTCTGCTATATCTGTGCATCATGAATCGTGGTATGTGTTAAAGGGAACCTGTCACCCCGTTTTTGAAAGATGAGATATAAATAGTGTGAAATAGGGGCAGAGCTGGGCTTTACATTAGTGTCCTTTTGGTGCCTTTATTCCCCCGGGATGCTGCTGAAATACCTTTGTGAAGTGTCCGTTTTGTCCTGTCAGTCAAGTTGGTCTGGTCGAATGGGCGTTGTAAAATAGCGGTTCCTCCCCCACCTCATGCAATTCCCTGCGAAGTTTAGTTCCGCCGTTGGCGTTATGTTTAGCGCTTGCGCAGTGAATTTGCCTCCGGCAATCTGTGGGCAAAGCATAATTGACATCATTGCGCATGCGCGGGCCTTCACTTTAGCCGGGGTGCCCCGGAAGTTGTCATATCGGCAAAGTGTTATTCTGGATGCCGTATCTCATCCCACACTGCGAGCGTAAGTTTTGTGCCAAGATCGCTCGCCTGCCTTACGCTCGCAGTGTGGGATGAGATACGGCATCCAGAATAACACTTTGCCGATATGACAACTTCCGGGGCACCCCGGCTAAAGTGAAGGCCCGCGCATGCGCAATGATGTCAATTATGCTTTGCCCACAGATGGGCAAAACATAATGCGCAGGCGCCGGAGGCAAATTCACTGCGCAGGCGCTAAGAAAAAGCGCGATCTGTGCTATTCACAGATCGCGTTTACGAAAGACAAGCCGAGAATCAGGGGGAGGAACCGCTATTTTACAACGCCCATTCGACCTGACCAACTTGACTGACAGGACAAAACGGACACTTCACAAAGGTATTTCAGCAGCATCCCGGGGGAATAAAGGCACCAAAAGGACACTAATGTAAAGCCCAGCTCTGCCCCTATTTCACACTATTTATATCTCATCTTTCAAAAACGGGGTGACAGGTTCCCTTTAAAGAGGGGGGCCCACTGAGACTCTTTCGCCCGGGGCCCTCAAAAACCAGGAGCCGGCCCTGGCTTCACTAATTGTTCGCGGCCGGGCGTGACCAATCAGTGACAGGCGCGGCCGGCCGAATCCTGTGTATAAATTGAATTATTCTGAAAAATTCATAAATAAACTACATACATATTCTAGAATACCCGATGCGTTAGAATCGGGCCACCATCTAGTTTTAAGATAAAGCTTTGTCTTTATACATGTGAGAAGCGGTGCATATTTGAGAACTATGTAATAATTTACCCATACCTTTCTAGCTGGAGGGTTTCTGTTGTAGAAATGCTCCTTATAGCCATCCATCCACACTTCGGCAGCACGAGCAGTATTCTGTAGAAAATTTGGTCGTGCATAAGGGGCTTTTTTGGGAAAAACATGTCCAACATGGGAACATGGGTGGATCTCAAGAGTCCCACCACACTGCCAAACCTAAAATGGGCAAAAGGTATATGAAAGAAATATCAGGTGGTCAAGTCACATTAAGGCTTTGCCTACATTTCCCTTAAGTATGCATCAAACATAAGGCCCAAAGGCAATGTCCCAAAATATGTTCGACACAAAGCCCAAATATGTAACAATATATCATATACAATAAAACGAATATGGAGCTACATACACATAACACACTGGGGAAAATAAATATTCGATCACTGCCAATTTTGCAAGTTTTCCCACCTACAAAGAATGGAAAGGTCTGTAGATTTTATCCTTCCAGTCTCACCACCCTTCAAAGATTTTTTTTATTGGGTTCAGATCTGGAGACTGGTTAGGCCACTCCAGGAGCTTGAAATGCTTTTACGGTGTCACTCCTTAGTTGCCCTGGCTGTGTGTTTCGGGTCATTGTCATGCTGGAAGACCCAGCCACGACCTATCTTCAATAGTCGTACTGAGGGAAGGAGGTTGCTGGCCAAAATCTCTTGAAACTTGAGCACATTCATCCTCCCTTCAATACAGTGCAGTCGTCCTGTACCCTTTGCAGAAAAACAATCCCAAAGTATGATGTTTCCCCCACCATGCTTCATGGGGTCATACTCATCCCGGAGTTCTTGGGGTTATACTCATCCTTCATCTTCCTCGAAGCACGGCGAGTGGAGTTGATACCAAAAAGTTCTATTTTGGCCTCATCTGACCGCGTGACCTTCTCCTATGCCTCCTCTGGATCATCTAGATGGTCACTGGCGAACTTCACACGGGCCTGGACATGTGCTAGCCTTGAGCAGGGGGACCGTGCATGCCCTGCAGGATTTCAATCTATGATGGTAATAGTATGATACTAACGGTAACGTTTGAGACTGTGGTCCCAGCTTCCTTCAGGTCAGTGACAAGGTCCTCCCATGTAGTTCTGGGCTGATTCCTGACCTTTTTCAGAATCATCCTTACCCCACGAGGTGAGATCTTGCATGGAGCATCAGAGCGAGGAAGATTAACAGTCATCTTGTGCTTCTTCTAATAAGTTTACCAACAGGTGTTGCCTTCTCACCAAGCTAACTTGCCGATTGTCCTGTAGAACATCCCAGCCTTGTGCAAGTCTACAATTTTGTCCCTGGTGCCCTATTACAGCTCTTTGGTCTTGGTCATGGTGGAGTGTGATTGTGTGGACAGGTGTCTTTTACAGGTAATGACTTCAAACAGGTAATGAGTGCAGAGTAGGAGGGCCACTTAAAGAACAATGAACAGGTCTGTGAGAGCCAGAATTCTTGTTGGTCGGTAGGTGATCAAATACTTACTTAGTGCAATACAATGCAAATGTAATATTTTTTTTTAAGATACTGTCTCTCCACTCTTTGTAGGTGGGAACACTTTCAAAATCAGCAGTGTATCTATATGCACATGTGGGGAAAAAAGGGAATCCAGCACCAAGAGATAAAATCACTTACCTTTAATAGTATTCATTTAAAATAAAAATAGGCTATAAGACATACAAAAACTGGATATACCGGAAGGAGAGTGCCTGTGTAAACTGTACGCGTTTCGAACACAGAGAGACTAAGAGCACTTCGAAACGCGTACAGTTTACACAGGCACTCTCCTTCCGGAATATCCGGTTTTTATATGTCCTATAGCCTATTTCTATTTTAAACGAATACTATTAAAGGTAAGTGATTTTATCTCTTGGAGCTGGATTGCCTTTTTTCCACATGTGCATCTCTAGGCGTCTGGCAGAGATGCGAATCCGTGCTCCAGATTTCCTGGACTCATACGGAAATTAATCTAAAGGGTGAGCTGAATATACCTTTTTTTCTGCAGTGTATCTATATACACACACCTCTATCGATCCATAGACACACACACACACCTCAGCATAAATGAGTACACCTCCCTTTGAAAAGTAATTTTAATCAATATATCACTGAACACAAGAACACTTTCCGAAATTTTGAAATGACAAATAGAACATTTTTTTTAAACCCATAACATGAAAGTAAAGTTAACATAACTTTCATTTCATTTAGTTTTACTCAAATTAGTTTGATGCAAAAATAAGTACACCCAATATCAAAACAAAGTACATGTAGATCTTTGTATGACCTCGATGATTTTTAAGGACAGCACCAAGATTTTTAGGCACATAATGAATACGTTGGTGACATTTTGCAAGATTATCTTTTTCCATACAACCTCTCAGAGTCTGAATACTGGATGTAGCGTGATGTTCAACTTGTCTCTTTAGAATTCCCTATAGGTATTCGGTTGGGTTCAGATCACGAGACATACGGTACTTGTGTGACAGCTCTCCAGCGACCAAACAGCGACGCTGCAGCGATCGGCATCGTTGTCTCTATCACTGCAGCGTCGCTTAATGTGACAGTACCTTAATTCTGGAGTTTTTACTTTTTTCACTACACCGTTTACCGATTGGATTAATTCTTTTTATATCTTCATAGACCTGGCAATTCTGAAAGCGGCGATACCAAACATGTGTATTTTTAATTTTTTTGTTACTGTTTTATTTTGAATGGGGGATGATTTGAACTTTTATATTTTAAATTTTTAAAAACTTTTTTTTTAAACTTTACTCATGCTTCAATAGTCTCTATGGAAGACTAGAAGCTGTGATCATCCGATCGCTTGTGCTACATAGAGCAGAAATGCTCACTTGCTATGAACGCCGGCCGCTGGGCAATCTGACGATGATAACCACAGGGGTCTGCTACAGATCCCTGTTGTCATGCCAACCCATCAGCAACCAGCAGTCATGTGACACAGGCGCCGACGGGCGGGATTAGTGACATATATCCAGCACAATCAGAGATTGACAGCAGAATTTAACAGATTAAAAGATGCGGATGGATCGCAGGTGTTAGGGGCACGTCAGCTAATGAGATCAGCTGACATTTGCCAGGAAAGATGTGGGTTCAGTGCCAGAGACCACATCAAAGGGAGAGACACAACATGTGCAATACATGTACGGTGCATGTTGTGAATGGGTTAAAACACATAGGTTTGTAATGCATGAGGTACTTTCTGATTCATACGGAATGAATCATGTGACAGGTTTCTCTTAAATCAAACCTTCATGTCCCCCCCATCTTCCATGTAGCCTGTGCTCAATTACAAAAGTCGCAGAATACTACAGGACACTACATTCCACAAGTTTAAAGCGCTTGTTTTCTGGTGAGAACGCGATGAGGACTAAATACATGAAATTTTGCTCAAGACTAATAGGTTTACACTAATACATACTCTGAATGAAAGCTCCAAGTTTTCCCCACCCCAGACTTCCATGCCCATGTCATAAGTGCCAAGGTATTCAAAATATTTCTTGCTTACAGCAAACAGTCCACCAGCCATAGTTGGAGACCTAAAAGAATGAAAACAAAAGATTTACATGAAATTAAAAACATAGAAAATTAACATACTCCAAACTAGGCACATAAATAAATGGCATCTGGTGTGTTGGCTTTGGAAATATGGCTTCAATATTGTGATTACTTTTTCTAAAAACTAAATTGTCAAGCTATAACAATTCCCTTGAAAAGTGGAACTATGTAATACTGTAAGAAATGCTAAACCCATTTGCTCTACAGTCAGCATCTGCACAGTGTGAAATGGCTACAAACAGGACAGGCTTCTGACACTGAAGCTGTTATCTGACATCATGGTCTTGCAATAAGAATTTTCTTTAACTTTCTGCCAAGCGACATACTATAGATGCAAGGGTGTGGAGGGCACTGTACTCCAAGGCCTGTGACCTTTAATGTTCTCACTTTAAATCATTAGCATTTTCCATTCACTTCAATGGGGCTATATGATCTGTGTCTGGACGTTATATGATGTGTACAAGTAAACCTTCCTTTCAAATAGAAAAAAAGATTAAGGATATGTCCACAAGCTGCATTTTTGACAAAATTTCTCCTCTCCGCCGACAAAAAAAAAAAACACAGCTTTTTCATGAACAAGCAAAGTGAGTTAATTTTCAGAACTCTCGTGCACATGCTGCCGATTTTCTCCTCACAGATTTGAAGCAGTTTCTAATATGCAGCTGGTTCATTCTTTGTGTTTTGCAGGGTTTTTCACCCATTCAAATGAACAGGGGAAAAAAACATGAATCAAAAATGCAGACAAAATTACGTGAAAAATCAATGGATCCAAAAATGAGATCCATAAGATTCACAGCATTCTCAGATCAGACTCAGTCATAAAGATCAACGGGGATCCAAATGCTTCTAATCCGTTTCCGTGTCTTGCAGATGTGTTTAGTAAAAAGTTTGAATAAAAACATCACCTTCCAGGGGTCTTTTTATTGGCTTGGGAAGAAAACCATCACTCCAGAAAAAAAAAAAAAAAAAAAAAAAAAATTATATATATATATATATATATATATATATATATATATATATATATATATATATATATATGTGTATATATATATATATATATATATATATATATATATATATATATATATATATATATATTCTGTATTTTCTGGCATAATCAGTGGATACCATCAACTTATGTAGAGGAGAAATACAATGTATATTACACAAGAGCATTTTACAAGATATAAATGCTGCACGCCAATTGTATAATACTGCCAGCAAGTAACATTAAAACAGTTGCACAACTTTAAGTACTGTGCTAATTACAAATTTAGACCTAATAAGTCTATTTCGGGAAACATAACAGGTATAATTACAGTTAAGTAATGAAAGAGATTCTGTACTGACAACATAATTAAGCGAATACCACATCTAATACTCATCTCAGAGATAAAACAAAGCAAAGAGCTTTGTTGCGCCTGGATACAAGCGAGTAACAAATCTGTCGTTAAACATCTTGGATATCTTTAGTTAGTGCTAGTGTCAGCTTAACAAGTAAAACCGGAAAGGCAGCTTGTTGATCTCAGAGAAGAAGGCAGCAAACCAAGGGAGAAACTTCTACCAGCTGTAGTCACCTGCTCGTACAGCATAAATGTATGACTACAGGACTTGGATGCACGTAATATTCTTTACAAAAAGGTGAAGATATAAAAATACGTAAAAAGAAATACTAGAATGGATTAAAACCATCCCAAAAATTAGAGATCGTCATGGAAAACATAGGTGTGTTAAGATCCAAAACGGTCCTCGCCAGTTTGCAGGTTGTAGTCAAAGTTGTGTGCATTTGCTATAGGTACTAGCAAAGGGTTTCCTCCCACTCTCCACAGAAAGTCACTCAGTCAGTATGTTTTTCATATTGGTTACACTTGCCACCCTCCTGTATGTAAAAATAGCTTCCTTTCTGACTTTACAGAAACCTGTTTTAGCATACAGTTTATACATGCGTGATATCTTATATACAGTGGGAGAAATAAGTATTTGATACCTTGCTGATTACGTAAGTTTGCCCACTGACAAAGACATGAACAGTCTATAATTTTAAGGATAGGTTAATTTTAACATTGAGATATAGAATATCAAAAATAAAATCCAGAAAATCACATTGTATAAATTATATACATTTATTTGCATTTTGCAGTCAGAGATCGAGGGCGTCGCATGGATAGGCAGAAAGATAAATATGGGAAACCTGTGTAGTGTTTTATTTCATTAAAATACTTTATTCTTGCTGTGTTAATTTAACCCTTTCACAACTATAGGATTAGTAATGGATGGGTATCTTATTGACACCTCTCCATTACTAAGCCGGCTTGATGTCACCTTACAATACAAAGGTGACATCAACCCCACAAATATTACCCCATATGCCACCACTACAGGGCAGTGGGAAGAAAGAGGCTAAGTGCCAGAATTGGTGCATATTAGAGATGCGTCATTTCTGGGGTGGCTGGGAGTTGGTGTTTGTAGCGGGGGGAAGCAATAACCATGGTCCCTTTATAGGCTATGAATATCAGTCCGCAGCTGTCTGCATAGCCTTTTCTGGCTATTAATTATAGGGGGACACCACGTCATTTTATTGTGGGGTGTCCCCCTCTTTTAAGAGACAGTAAAGGCTAAATATACAGCTGCGGGCTGATATTCATAGCCTGGGAAGATCCATGGGTATTAACCCCTTCCTAGGCTATAAACATCGGCCCCCAGTTGCTGGCTTTCCCACTCTGGCACAGAAAATTGAGCAGGAGCCCACACTATTTTTTGTTTTCTTTTAAATTGAACAGATATTGCGTTTAAGGCCGGAGTCACACTTGCGAGAAACTCGCACCTCAATACCCAGCACTGCCACCGGTACTCGGGACCGGCGTGTGCGGCTGCATGTATTTCTATGTAGCTGAACGCTCTGGTAGGAGTGTCGGCAGCAGTGCCGGGTACTGAGGTGTGAGACTTGTGCGAGTTTCTCGCAAGTGTGATCCCCGGCCTAACGCAGATTTTGTGTGTCTGTGTCTTTATTTAACTCTCTATGTACCATTTTATTATGTTTATTACTAAACATCAGGCTTGGTATTATCCATCTAGCTATAGATATATCTATCCATCTATCTATAGATATAGCTATCTATCTATAGGTAGTTAGATACATCTATAGATAGATATAAAGATAGATATATCAATATATATATACACTATGTTCCAAATTATTATGCAGATGACATTTTTCTCGGCTTTTCCTAAATGGTCGGTGCAAATGACAGTCCAGTCTAATAAAAGTCATCACCCGTTAGAGTATACATCGAATTTTATTGAAGAAACCTCCCAATGATAACAGTATAATCTCCAAAATGAATAAAAACTCAAAATGCACTGTTCCAAATTATTAGGCACAGTAGAATTTCTAAACATTTGATATGTTTAAAAGAACTGAAAATGCTCATTTGTGGAATTTGCAGCTTTAGGAGGTCACATTCACTGAACAAAAAAAGCTATTTAACTCCAAAACATCCTAACAGGCCAAGTTACATGTTAACATAGGACCCCTTCTTTGAAATCACCTTCACAATTCTTGCATCCATTGAACTTGTGAGTTTTTGGAGAGTTTCTGCTTGTACGTCTTTGCATGAAGTCAGAATAGCTTCCCAGAGCTGCTGTTTTGATGTGAACTGCCAACCACCCTCATAGATCTTGTGCTGGATGATACTCCAAAGGTTTTCTATAGGGTTGAAGTCAGGGGAAGATGGTGGCCACACCACGAGTTTATCTCCTTTTATGCCCATAGCAGCCAATGACTCAGAGATATTATTTGCAGAATGAGATGGGGCATTGTCATGCATGAAGATGTTTTTGCTCCTGAAGGCACGTTTCTTTTAGACCATGGAAGAAAGTTGTCAGTCAGAAACGCTATTTACTTTACAGAGGTCATTTACACATCTTCAGGAACCTTAAAGGGCTCTAACAGCTGTTTCCCCATGATTCTGGCCCAAAACATGATTTCTCCACCTCCTTGTTGACGTCGTAGCCTTGTTGCGACATGGTGGCCATCCACCAACCATCCACTACTCCATCCATCTGGACCATCCAGGGTTGCTCCACACTCATCAGTAAACAAGACTGTTTGAAAATTATTCTTTATGTATGTCTGGGCCCACTGCAACCGTTTCTGCTCATGAACACTGCTTTTAGGGGTGGCCGAATAGTAGGTGTATGCACCACAGCAAGCCTTTGGAGGTTCGAGGGACTCCAGAGGCACCAGCAGCTTCAAATAACTGTTTGCTGCTTTGTAATGGTATTTTGGCAGCTGCTCTCTTAAGGTACCTTCACACTGAGCAACTTTAGAACGATAACGATCCGTGACGTTGCAGCGTCCTGGATAGCGATATTGTTGTGTTTGACACGCAGCAGCGATCAGGATCCTGCTGTGACATCGCTGGTCGGAGCTAGAAGGCCAGCGATGTGTTCACTTGTAACCAGGGTAAACATCGGGTTACTAAGCGCAGGGCCGAGCTTAGTAACCCGATATTTACCCTGGTTACCATTGTAAATGTGAAAAAAAAAAAAAAAAATCATTACATACTTACATTCCAGTGTCTGTCGCGTCCCCCGGCGTCAGCTTCCCTGCACTGTGTCAGTGCCGGCCATAAAGCAGAGCACAGCGGTGACATCACCGCTCTGCTTTACGGCCGGCGCTTACACAGTGCAGGGAAGCTGACGCCGGGGGAAGCAACAGACACCGGAATGTAAGTATGTTGTGTTTTTTTTTTTTTACATTTACAATGGTAACCAGGGTAAACATCGGGTTACTAATCGCAGCCCTGCGCTTAGTAACCTGATGTTTACCCTGGTTACCCGGGGACTTCGGCATCGTTGGTCGCTGGAGAGCTGTCTGTGTGACAGCTCTCCAGCGACCAGACAACGACTAAACAGCGACGCTGCAGCGATCGGCATCGTTGTCTATATCGCTGCAGCGTCGCTTAATGTGACGGTACCTTTAATCCAACAAATTTGTCTGGCAGAAACCTTCCTCATTATGCCTTTATCTGCATGAACTCTGTCTGTGCTCTGTTTCAGTCACAAATCTCTTCACAGTATGATGATCACAAAGTTTTTGTGAAGTATCTAATTTTTTCATACCTTGTCCAAGGCATTGCACTTTTTAACGCTTTTCAGCAGCAGAGAGATCCTTTTTATTTCTCATATGGCTTGAAACCTTTGGCCTGCTTAATAATGTGGAACATCATTTTTAAGTAGTTTTCCTTTAATTAGAATCACCTGGAAAACTAATTATCACATGTGTTTAAGATTGATTTCAGTTATCTATTGAGTCCTGAGACACAATACTATCCACAAGTTTATTTAAAAAACAAAACAATTAAATCTTTATGACACAAATCCAATTTGCATAATAATTTGGAACAGTGTATAATGATAGATCTATAGATATATTGATAGATATATATCAATATATATATATATATATATATAGATCTATAGATCTATCGATAGATCTATCATCTATCTATCTACAGATCTATCATTTATCGATGTATCTATTTATTATCTGTGTGTGTAAACATTATTCTTCAATGGAGCATGTAAATGAAGAGGTTGGACAAGAAACAACATCAGAATTCTTTTTTTTTTTTTGTTAAATAATAGATATTTATTTAAAACGCATGAAAATCCGCATTAAAAAATGCATCAAATCAGCGCAATATTTACCTGCGTTGTCTGCCAAGAGATGCAGAATCTGAGCATAAAATTCCATAGGCAAATCTGCAACTTGTGTACATACCCCTAGAAGCTTGGAGATAAAGTGCAATGTGCTAGCCAGCAAAGACATGGGTTAGCACCCATATATACAGAATGGCTTGAAACAAGCCTATTCAAGCAAGCGAAAAGTAAGAGGGTAGACTTACTAATTTAGACGTGGCAATGTACTGGCAACACGCTGTCCCCACCGCCCCAACGCATGTTTCGTTTTGACTACTTCAGGAGGCGTGTTCAGGAGGAGAAGCTGTTGGCGATCTCCGAGAGCTGCTACTGCGCACGCGCGGACGGTGCCATCTTGGATGAGGACATTTTTTTTCTTCTCCAGCATGATGGCGCCACCGGTGCCTGCGCAACAGCAGCTATCAGTTCTCTATACAAACAGAGAGCTGCTACTGAGCAGGTGCCTCGGGCGCCATTTTCAAAATATTTTTTTTCCTCAGTCAAGTAAATATGCAAAAGGGATTATTAAGTGCACAGTACATGTGGCTATGCTGCCAAGGCCGGCACCTGCCTGCAGAAGGGTGGTTGTTTCTTTTTTTTATTTTTTATTCAGTATGTACAGATATTCATTATGTAAACTAGGGGGCAGGTCAGTGAGGGATCAGTGACATGTCAGCAGTCTGCATTATGAATATATAGTCAGAGCACCACATACACCAACCCCGCCTTAGGGCACGATCATATTATTAACACAAAACTGAAAATAAAGATTTAAGAACAACCACAAGACGGATTTCATCAACCAAGGTGTCATTTAATTCAGTATAACGGCGCCGACCTAACACTGTCTGTAGGTTATTATGCACAACCCTGCAGACAGGTTCCCTTTAAAGAAAATACACTTAGGCCTTCTTTACATTTCTGCATTTTATCATCATTTGTAAACCAAAACTAGGAGTGGTTTCAAACCATGTACAAATCTTTTAACTACAGATTTTCTGATTCCATTCACAATTTTGGCACAAACATGAACATGTGAATAGAGCCCGATTTAAAGCTATGTTTACACATTGCAATTTTTTTGCTGCATTTTTATACAAGTTAAAAGCTGCTTTTTACAGTACGAGCAAAAACTGTTAGATTTCAGAAATCTCATACACACACTTTATTTTTCCTGACTTTGAAAAAAAAGACCTAGGTCCATCAAGTTCATCCTTTCTCCACCAATTACAGACTGAACTGGAAAACACTTGCGTTTTTGAAAACTGTAGCATGTCAATGTGTTTTTTCACCCATAGAAAGCAGAGGAAGTGCAAAAACGCAGCAAAAACACGGCTATGAAATTTTGCAGCGTTTTATTTATTTTTTAACGAAAACAAGAAGGTACAGCAGGATATGAAACTCATTTATTTTTGTGATTTTCCCAAGTTTAAACCATGTCTTTGTAACCTCACATAAGTATAATTTAATTAAGTTAGTGATGTGTGAAAGTAAACAATGTCCTACCAATTCTACTTCCCTTTGCTAACCTTAGGGTGGAAGCTAAGCTGAACTTTGGAATCCTGAAAAACACGAAGCAAAAAATATTTTGACTGCAGCTTTTTTTCTGCCAAGAGATCAGATTCTGGCTGCAGAAAAAAAAAAAAAAACAGCAGAAAAGCAACGTGTGAACATAGCCTAACCATTCTCTACTAAGAAAGTGGTTTCAGAGTTAAGGTACCGTCACACATAACGATATCGTTAACGATATCGTTGATTTTTGTGACATAGCAACGATATCGTTAACGAAATCGTTATGTGTGACAGCGACCAACGATCAGGCCCCTGCTGGGAGATCGTTGGTCGCTGGGGAAAGTCCAGAACTTTATTTTGTCGCTGGATCTCCCGCTGACATCGCTGAATCGGCGTGTGTGACGCCGATTCAGCGATGTCTTCACTGGTAACCAGGGTAAATATGGGTTACTAAGCGCAGGGCCGCGCTTAGTAACCCGATGTTTACCCTGGTTACCGTTGTAAATGTAAAAAAACAAACACTACATACTTACATTCCCGGTGTCTCGTCATGTCCCCCGCCGTCAGCTTCCCGCACAGACTGGTGAGCGCCGGCCGGCCGTAAAGCACGCTGTGCAGCGGTGACGTCACCGCTGTACTTTACGGTCAGCGCTCAGTCAGTGCAGGAAGCTGAAGGCGAGGGACATGACCAGACACCGGGAATGTAAGTATGTAGTGTTTGTTTTTTTACATTTACAACGGTAACCAGGGTAAACATCGGGTTACTAAGCCTAAGCGCTGCCCTGCGCTTAGTAACCCGATGTTTACCCTGGTTACCCGGGGACTTCGGGATCGTTGGTCGCTGGAGAGCTGTCTGTGTGACAGCTCTCCAGCGACGCTGCAGCGATCGACATCGTTGTCGGTATCGCTGCAGCGTCGCTTAGTGTGACGGTACCTTTAGGCCTTATTGATATCTATCTACGGTATGTATTTATTTATTATTTATCAGTATTTGTAACCCAATACCATGAGTGGAAGGAAGAAATGCCGCTCTTACAATCATTAGCTTGAATGGCTGGACCTTGGTCTCAGCATTTACTCACAAAAGAATGTATAGTTTTTTTATTTTTACAGCAGTGATGTGAAGTAGAATAAATATACCGTAATAAAGTTAGGTAGAATTGCTACCTATATGGATTATTTGTATTCTGGATCATGCTTGTTTGGCTACAACAATAGCCACTACAATAGCACTTGGTTATCTGAGTATCGTGCTCGGATAATATGTTCGATTCCTCGCGGCTGCACGTTTTGCAGATGTTAGATAGCCACAACACATGCGGGTATACCTTCTTTTTATTCGCTCATCACTAGTAAAGACGGATTGCTCCAAGGCACAATGCGGCAGTGGGACGTGGTCAGGAGCTGATTAGACATTCAGAACAACAAGACATGAAAATAACTGTACTATCACCAAAATCTACATTTCACCAGTTGGATGAAGCAAGTTAGGAGGGCTGCGCTGCTGAAGTAAATCAATTCTTCAACAAGGATGATTATAAAAAGGGTTTTTATAGGTGTCTAAGTGGCAAAAAAAACAAGTATTTGTTTTTTTCACATGATAAGATTATGAAATGTGTTGCAAATAAAAAAAAAGTATCATTTTTCCAATGTATTGCTCATTATAGACCTTCTTCAAAAAGGTAGACATTTTGCGGCACTCCGGTCAATATTATGCAAAATTCTTTATTACAGGTAATTAAAGACTGGTGCAAACTACAACATGGAGAACATGTAACAAATACTCAAAAAAGATAGCAGCAACGACATGTCAAAATTTTAGACCATTACTAAGGAGCTGGTTACTGCTCTGACTGTAGTGGAACCCACAATACCCACGTTCTATCTCCTCCCTGAGATCCACAAAAATAAGGATATTCCACCAGGTCGCCTGATCATATCGGGTCGGGGAAATTACTTGGAGGGCGTCAACCGGTGGATAGATTCTATGCCACAACCTGGCTGAGGAATTGCCTTCTTTCCTCAAAGACACTAACCAACTACTTCAGAAAGTTGATGGTCTATCTCTTGATGCTGATACCTTGTTTGTGACGGCTGATGTAGAGTCGCTATACACCAATATAAAACATGGTGATGGCCTTCGGGCCGTCAAATTCTTCCTGACAACATCTAACATTTATGTGGGGATGAGAGCCCTTATATTGGAATTATTGGATTTGACTTCGACCCATAATTTTTTGTTTTTAAGGGGTCCTTCTTCCTACAGATCCAGGGAAAAGCCATGGGGGCGGCCTTTGTGCCCTCCTATGCTAATCTGTTCCTGGGTCCGTGGGAGAGAGACCTCTTCCTGAGATCAGCGGGGGTCTATGGACCGCGTCCTACTTTGGACGCGGTACATAGACGACATCCTCATGATCTGGCATGAAACCCCTGATTCCCTTCAGAATTCCATGCAAATGTTGAACAGTAATGACCAGAACATACAATTGACTTTCACATATGACCAGAACAAAATTGAATTTCTGGACGTTATGTTAAAAAGGGACTCAATGGGGATGATCCAGACAGGGATTTACGGAAAACCCACCTCTTCGAACATGTTGCTGCATGCCTCCTCCTCCCATCCCTCACATATGGTGCACTCAATACCAATAGGGCAGTTCCTTCGTCTGCATCGGATATGTTCGACAGACAGGGATTATGAGGAGCAGGCTGGTGACCTTAAAAGAACGTTTCGGGAACGGGGGTAAAGTCATCGGTCTATCAAAAGGGCATATAATCGGGGTAAGCATAGCTCTAGGAATGAGTTACTATACAAGTCAAATGTAAAAACTAAGAAACCCAGTGAAATCAGATTACTGATTTTCACTCCCAGGTAGAGGGTGTAACAAAGGCCCTCTGTCAATCTTGTTCAATTCTGAAAACTGATCCCATCATTGCACAATTGCTACCGGATCAGCCACTGATGACATACCGCCATTCCAGAAACCTTTGTGAATATCTGACGCGGAGCCACTATGTCAGTGATCCCCCGATAACGTTCCTGAATAAAAATAAAGTTAAGGGAGGTTGTTCCACCTGCGGACGCTGTGTGGCATGCGTTAACATCGATCGAAGTGATTTGTTCACGGATTCCCGTGGTTTGAATAACTACACAATACGGAAATCCATTAACTGCACAACGAGAAACGTGATATACTATGCACCTGCCCGTGCTCCCTGATCTATGTGGGACTTACTACGCGCCAACTAAAAATCCGGATCAGGGAGCACGTGTTGGGCATTTAGGCCGCAGAAAATGAGGATGATATCACAACCTTAAAGACCATACCCAAACATTTTAAAGTACACCATCAAAGTGACAGTTGAGGCTTTAGGGTCAAAGGTATAGATGTATTGGAAATAGGCATACGCGGTGGTAAGACCACCCAATGTCTAGCCCAACTGGAAGCACGCTGGATTTGGGCCCTCAACACAGTCCATCCACATGGTCTAAATGAAAATTTGAATTTTTCCTCATTTCTGTGATTGCTGTCTGCTGTGTGTCTATGCACCCGTTGGCACCTATGCTGTATTGTTTTTTTTTTTTGTTCCAATAATTTTTATTAGACTTTTACCTTTAACTGGGAAGGTAAAGAAAACAGGAAAGGAAGGGGAGGAAGGGGAGGGGATAAAATGAGGAAAGAAAATAAACCCCTAACGGTAGGGGAAAAGAGCAGGTTTACATACATGTATAAATTCACATATTTGCGGTAACATTTTAGGCAATATACTTATATTAATAAACAAAATGTAGTAATCTGGCGCTCAGTGAGAAAATAGCACCTGCTCTGTGTGGGTACATTAGTATGACCCGTAACAACAAATAGATAATTCGGAACATGAAAAGGATATACAGTGGGGCAAAAAAGTATTTAGTCAGTCAGCAATAGTGCAAGTTCCACCACTTAAAAAGATGAGAGGCGTCTGTAATTTACATCATAGGTAGACCTCAACTATGGGAGACAAACTGAGAAAAAAAATCCAGAAAATCACATTGTCTGTTTTTTTAACAATTTATTTGCATATTATGGTGGAAAATAAGTATTTGGTCAGAAACAAACAATCAAGATTTCTGGCTCTCACAGACCTGTAACTTCTTCTTTAAGAGTCTCCTCTTTCCTCCACTCATTACCTGTAGTAATGGCACCTGTTTAAACTTGTTATCAGTATAAAAAGACACCTGTGCACACCCTCAAACAGTCTGACTCCAAATTCCACTATGGTGAAGACCAAAGAGCTGTCAAAGGACACCAGAAACAAAATTGTAGCCCTGCACCAGGCTGGGAAGACTGAATCTGCAATAGCCAACCAGCTTGGAGTGAAGAAATCAACAGTGGGAGCAATAATTAGAAAATGGAAGACATACAAGACCACTGATAGTCTCCCTCGATCTGGGGCTCCACGCAAAATCCCACCCCGTGGGGTCAGAATGATCACAAGAACGGTGAGCAAAAATCCCAGAACCACGCGGGGGGACCTAGTTAATGAACTGCAGAGAGCTGGGACCAATGTAACAAGGCCTACCATAAGTAACACACTACGCCACCATGGACTCAGATCCTGCAGTGCCAGACGTGTCCCACTGCTTAAGCCAGTACATGTCCGGGCCCGTCTGAAGTTTGCTAGAGAGCATTTGGATGATCCAGAGGAGTTTTGGGAGAATGTCCTATGGTCTGATGAAACCAAACTGGAACTGTTTGGTAGAAACACAACTTGTCGTGTTTGGAGGAAAAAGAATACTGAGTTGCATCCATCAAACACCATACCTACTGTAAAGCATGGTGGTGGAAACATCATGCTTTGGGGCTGTTTCTCTGCAAAGGGGCCATGACGACTGATCCGGGTACATGAAAGAATGAATGGGGCCATGTATCGTGAGATTTTGAGTGCAAACCTCCTTCCATCAGCAAGGGCGTTGAAGATGAAACGTGGCTGGGTCTTTCAACATGACAATGATCCAAAGCACACCGCCAGGGCAACGAAGGAGTGGCTTCGTAAGAAGCATTTCAAGGTCCTGGAGTGGCCTAGCCAGTCTCCAGATCTCAACCCTATAGAAAACCTTTGGAGGGAGTTGAAAGTCCGTGTTGCCAAGCGAAAAGCCAAAAACATCACTGCTCTAGAGGAGATCTGCATGGAGGAATGGGCCAACATACCAACAACAGTGTGTGGCAACCTTGTGAAGACTTACAGAAAACGTTTGACCTCTGTCATTGCCAACAAAGGATATATTACAAAGTATCGAGATGGAATTTTGTTTCTGACCAAATACTTATTTTCCACCATAATATGCAAATAAAATGTTAAAAAAAACAGACAATGTGATTTTCTGGATTTTTTTTTCTCAGTTTGTCTCCCATAGTTGAGGTCTACCCATGATGTAAATTACAGACGCCTCTCATCTTTTGAAGTGGTGGAACCTGCACTATTGCTGACTGACTAAATACTTTTTTGCCCCACTGTAAATAGTAGTACCTAAACAAGCTATTCGATAAAGTACTAAATTATGAAATATGTGCGGGGTTTAAGGGAATATTTCATTCCAACGTGCCCATTTCCTGTCGAACCTCCTCAGGTTGCCAGTGACTCTAGCAAACTTGTCCTCGTAGGACCTATGGAGCATAAGGGTATCTATGATATTTTGTAGAGTTGGAACTTCTTCTGATTTCCATTTAGAGGCCAACAGATTTTTAGTGACAAGGAAAAGGTGGATGACTAACGGCCTGAGACTAAATTGGATCTTAGAGATCTCTAATGAAAGAAGAGTCAGTTGGGGAGAGAGTACGAGATCTTTTCCAATAATCTTAGAAACCAAGTCTCCAACCTTTTTCCATAGGGGAGTGATTTTTGGGCAACTCCAGAACACATGAAGCAAATGACCCACCTGACCGCAACTCCTCCAGCAATTTGGAGATTGTTTTGCGTCAATGTGGTGGACTCTATCTGGTGTGAAGTACCATCTGGTCATGGTTTTGAAGAACGATTCTTTTAGAGGCATGGAGATTGTTGCTTCATATGCGTTGGAGATTGCTTCTTCCCACTCCTCTACTTGAAAATTTATGTGGAGATCTTTCTCCCATCTAATCATAGAGGGTTTTTTTTCCATGTCAGTGTCTTTGTTGAAGCAATCATAAATATATTTGTGGCTCCAGAAAATAGGATGCCCTATGTTGGAGAGCAAATTTATTGCTGCAGTGAAAAAGTATGGCTTCTTCTCCAGAAATGAATGTGTAAACTCCTTGATAATTTGGAATTCTGTGAAGGAAGTTGGAGGGACTTTAAATTTGGTTTTTAATGAGGAAAAGGAAACAAAGTTCTCCCCGTCGTGAATATCTTTGAGGAATTTAATTCCTGAGTCAAACCAAATGGGGCTAATTGATTGGTTGAAAAATAATGCTATAAGTTTAATTGGCATATTGGCTAAGGCGAGGATTCTTTGAGGGCCTCTTTTTGGTTTTGAAAATCTATCCCAGGCCGAACATGTTGCAGAGAGAACTGGGTGTGTTACGAATTGAAATCTTTTAATGTTCATGATTTTAATCGAGGATGATATCTTTTGGTGATCTGTCTGAGTTTAACGATGTCTCCAGGTCCACCCAAATAGGTACCTCCCCCTCTGACCACCAGTGGATCGATTGCCTTATAAGAGTAGCATTATAGTATGCCGTAATGTTAGGGATGCTAAGGCCTCCTCTAGATTTATTTTTAAGAAGAGTTTTGCTAGCAACTCTTGCTTTTTTATCCCCCCAGATAAAACGATAGAAACTTTGTTGTATTGAATTGAGATGGTTTTGAGGGACTAAGATAGGAAGTGACCTTAATATGAAGGCTATTTTGGGGAGTATAAATGTTTTAACAACAAGGACCCTTCCCCACCAGGACAGTTCCTTTCAACCGTGGAAGTTGAATTCCATTGATAATTTGTTGATGATTGCCTCCAGATTGACAGGAACCAGTGAGTCCAGCCTCCTAGTGATGATTATTCCCAGATATGAAAAGCTCTTTTCCGCCCATTCCCAAGAAGATAGTTTTTTTATTTCATTGATTTCGAATCTGTTTAGGTTAAATGGCATAATATGGGATTTTTTCACGTTGATCTTAAAATAAGAAATTTTTGAAAATGAATCGAGGATTTCATTTAATCTGGAGATGGATTTTACTGGGTTTGAAAGAGAGAGGATGATATCATCTGCGAATAGACCTATTTTGCAGGTAACGTTTGAAAATTCAATGCCTGATATTTTTACATCGTCCCTAATCATTTGAGCCAGTGGCTCGATGGCCAGAGCAAATAAGAGGGGAGATAGGCGGCACCCTTGTCTCGTGCCATTTGAGATAGTGAATGAAGGGGACAGGTGATTGTTGGCGTAAATCTTTGCGGATGGGTTTGAGTATAGAGCTAGAATTCCTGACAGACACTGGGGGTTGAAACCGAATTTCTCCAAAACCAGCTTGAGGTATTCCCAGTTGAGGCGATCAAAAGCCTTTTCTGCGTCGAGTGATATTATTACCGATGGGACTCTCCCTGAATTTATTTTTTTAATTATACTGATGAGTTTTCTTGTGCCATCGGTGGCCTGTCTGGACCTGACAAACCCTATTTGGTCCCTATTAATTACTCTCGGAAGGATGTTGTTAAGTCTATTTGCAAGAATTTTGGAGTAAATCTTGATATTGGTATTAATTAAGGAGATTGGCCTATAGTTTGCTATATTACTTAGGTCTCCTTTTAGCTTGGGGATAACAACAATCGTTGCCTCCAACATTTCCTTGGGGAATGAACCCTCTATAAATGCCTTATTAAATATGCTAGAGAGGTGGGGGGTTAGTATTTCGCCAAAGGTTTTGAAATAGTCGTTTGTAAAACCGTCGGGGCCAGGGGCTTTATTTGGTTTCAAATTTGTGATAGTGTTTAGGATCTCTTCTTGTGAGAATGGTGCCATAAGGGATAAAAGGTCCTCTTGTGATAGTTTAGGGAGATTAAGAGAGGTGAAGAAGGCCTCAGGATCTATTCTAGTCGGTGCTGACGAAGTTTCATTTTTTTTAATATTGTATAGGGAGGAATAAAATTTGCCTAATTCTTCCACTATTTTTTGTGGGAGTGAAAGGAATTTATTTTTTGAGGATAGAATTTTGTCTATTCTATTGCTGACTCTCTTTCTTTTAAGTTTATTCATCATAAAGCTCAATGGTTTGTTGAGAAAGGCGTAATTTTTGAATCTATCAGATTTGATGACATTGTCATAATGGGAAAAAATCTCTACTTTAAGTGCCTGTCTTAATTCTATCAGTTCTGACTGAATTTTGGTGGATGGGGGAGATTTTTTTAGTTGAAAATCCTCTTTCATTTTTATTAGGTTCTGGATTTCTTTGATTTTGGCTTCGTTTATTTTTTTGTATCTGGAGTAAATTTGCATAAGGGTCCCTCTAAGGACTGCCTTATGGGCATTCCACAGAGAGAAGGGATTGATGTTGTCAATGTTGTTGTCAGTAAAGAAATTTTTAATGTCAGATTTAATTTTGTTTTGGTGGATTGGGTTGGACAAAATTGAAGATTTACATTTCCATAGAAACTGGCTCCTGGTCCCTGCAATAGAAACAATCTCACATGTGACTGGGGAGTGGTCCGAAACCGTCCTGGGGAGAATGGCCGCATTGCTGAATCTGGAAATAGAGAAGACATCAGATAGGATTAGGTCAATTCTCGAGGCAGGCCGACTGGTGGACAGAAGAGAAATGAGTGTATTCAACTGAGGACGAATTAAGGCACCTGAAGACATCAAAAACCTCATTGTCAGACAGCCATTTGTTAAGTGTGGGGGCTTTGTGTCTGTTTTTGGCAGAGGAATCTAAGTGCCCATCTGGGACAATATTGAAATCGCCCAGAATGAGCAGGACCCCTTTTTTAATCAAATCAATTTTTTTTACTAATCTGCTCAAGAATCTTAAATGGTTTTTGTTTGGAACATACACATTTACTATGGTAAAAACCTGGTTGTTTATCTTGCAAGATAGAATATGGTAATGTCCCTCTGGGTCTTTGGTTTCTTGAAGTAATTCAAATGAGACCCCACTTCCAATCATGGTCAGGACTCCTGCCTTTTTCCTTATGTTAGATGACTCAAAAACATGAGGAAAGTTGTTCATAGCAAAACAAGGGTGATCATTTTTTTTGAACTTTGTCTCTTGAAGGCATATCACCTCCGGATGAAGTTTTTTAAGCTCTTTTTTTTATGGTGAACCTTTTTTGAGGACTATCAAGTCCTCTAACGTTGTAGGTCACACATTTAATACTCATATTTATGGTCAGCCTGAGGAGGAAACAGCAGAAAATGTCACGGATCTAAATTAAATGTTTGGTGTGGGTTGGGGTAGCTGGGAATGATGAGGGAAGAAACTAGTTTTCCCTTTTGTTTTGGTAAAGGTACTACTTATATGAGAAGAGAGACAATTGACCGAACACAAAGATTCAGTGTAACAATGTAACACAAAAAGAAAAGTTTATAGCCGAACAGTAAATACTACCAATTATAAAGTCGTCGGTAGGGTTGAGCGAAACGAGTCGAACATTTTCAAAAGTCGCCGACTTTTGGCGAAGTCGAGTTTCATGAAACCCGATCCGACCCCTGTGCGTGGTCGGCCATGCGGTACGCGACTTTCGCGCCAAAGTCGCGTTTCAATGACGCGAAAAGCGCCATTTCTCAGCCAATGAAGGTAAACGCAGAGTGTGGGCAGCGTGATGACATAGGTCCTGGTCCCCACCATCTTAGAGAAGGGCATTGCAGTGATTGGCTTGCTGTCTGCGGCGTCACAGGGGCTATAAAGGGGAGTTCCCGCCGACCGCCATGTTACTGCTGCTGATCTGAGCTTAGGGAGAGGTTGCTGCCGCTTCGTCAGAAGCAGGGATAGCGTTAGGCAGGGTCCATTAACCACAAAACCGCTTGTGCTGTAGCGATTTCCACTGCCCAACACCACCTTCGGTGTGCAGGGACAGTGGAAGCTACATTTTTTTTTTTTTTTCCCCTCAGCGCTGTAGCTCATTGGGCTGCCCTAGAAGGCTCCCTGATAGCTGCATTGCTGTGTGTACGCCGCTGTGCAAACCAACTGCTTTTTTCAAAGCACAAATCCTCTTGTTCCTTCCTTTCTGCACAGCTATCTTGTTTGTTTGTCCACACTTTTTATTTAATTTGTGCATCAGTCCACTCCTTATTGCTGCCTGCCATACCTGGCTGAGATTACTGCAGGGAGATAGTAATTGAAGGACAGTTCCTTTTTTTTTTTTTTTTTTTTTTTTGTGGGAGATTAAGATTGACATTTCTGCTAGAGTGCCATCTCTGTCTGTGTCATCTCTCACTCAGTGGGCCATAGAAAGCCTATTTATTTTTTTGCTTGATTTGGGTTCCAAAATCTACCAGAAAAAAATCACAACATCAATCAGTGGGAGAAAAATATTGGCCTCAGGGCTTGTGTGCCACTCCTTACTCCTGTGTGTGCCATCTCTCACTCAGTGGGCCATAGAAAGCCTATTTATTTTTTTGCTTGATTTGGGTACTAAATTCTACCTGAAAAAATCAATAAATCAATCAGTGGGAGATTAATATTGGCCTTTGGGCTTGTGTGCCAGTCCTAAGCGTGCCATCTCTCTCTCTCTCAGATAGTGGGCCATAGAAAGCCTATTTTTTTATTATTTTATTGGGTTTATAAATTTTCCCTGGAAAAAAAAAAAAGTGGGAGATTAATATTGGCCTCTGGGCTTGTGTGCCAGTCCTGAGCGTGCCATCTCTCTCACAAATAGTGGGCCATAGAAAGCCTATTAATTTTTTTGCTTGATTTGGGTTCCAAAATGTACCAAAAAAAATCACTAAATCAATCAGTGGGAGATTAATATTGGCCTCTGGGCTTGTGTGCCACTCCTGACTCCTGTGTGCGTCATCTGTCACTCAGTGGGCCCTAGAAAGCCTATTTTTTTATTATTTTATTGGGTTTATAAATTTTCCCTGGAAAAAAAAAAAAGTGGGAGATTAATATTGGCCTCTGGGCTTGTGTGCCAGTCCTGAGCGTGCCATCTCTCTCACAAATAGTGGGCCATAGAAAGCCTATTAATTTTTTTGCTTGATTTGGGTTCCAAAATGTACCAAAAAAAATCACTAAATCAATCAGTGGGAGATTAATATTGGCCTCTGGGCTTGTGTGCCACTCCTGACTCCTGTGTGCGTCATCTGTCACTCAGTGGGCCCTAGAAAGCCTATTTTTTTATTATTTTATTGGGTTTATAAATTTTCCCTGGAAAAAAAAAAAAGTGGGAGATTAATATTGGCCTCTGGGCTTGTGTGCCAGTCCTGAGCGTGCCATCTCTCTCACAAATAGTGGGCCATAGAAAGCCTATTAATTTTTTTGCTTGATTTGGGTTCCAAAATGTACCAAAAAAAATCACTAAATCAATCAGTGGGAGATTAATATTGGCCTCTGGGCTTGTGTGCCACTCCTGACTCCTGTGTGCGTCATCTGTCACTCAGTGGGCCCTAGAAAGCCTATTTTTTGTTTTATTTGTTTGCTAAATTCTCCCTGAAACAATCATTTTATTTTCTTTGGTTTCTAAATTATTCCTGAAAAAAATCATTTTTCTTGTATTTTTTTTTCTCTCAAGTCTCCCTGAAAAAAAAAAAAAAAAAAAAATCTGTGGGAGATTCATATTGCCCCTTCTGCTTGTGTGCCAGTCTTGACTCCTGGGTGTGCCATCTCTCTCTCTCTCCCCAATTGTGGGCCATAGAAAGCCTATTAATTTTTTTGCTTGATTTGGGTTCCAAAATCTACCAAAAAAAAATCACTAAATCAATCAGTGGGAGATTAATATTGGCCTCTGGGCTTGTGTGCCACTCCTGACTCCTGTGTGCGTCATCTGTCACTCAGTGGGCCCTAGAAAGCCTATTTTTTGTTTTATTTGTTTGCTAAATTCTCCCTGAAACAATCATTTTATTTTCTTTGGTTTCTAAATTATTCCTGAAAAAAATCATTTTTCTTGTATTTTTTTTTCTCTCAAGTCTCCCTGAAAAAAAAAAAAAAAAAAAAATCTGTGGGAGATTCATATTGCCCCTTCTGCTTGTGTGCCAGTCTTGACTCCTGGGTGTGCCATCTCTCTCTCTCTCCCCAATTGTGGGCCATAGAAAGCCTATTAATTTTTTTGCTTGATTTGGGTTCCAAAATCTACCAAAAAAAAATCACTAAATCAATCAGTGGGAGATTAATATTGGCCTCTGGGCTTGTGTGCCACTCCTGACTCCTGTGTGCGTCATCTGTCACTCAGTGGGCCCTAGAAAGCCTATTTTTTGTTTTATTTGTTTGCTAAATTCTCCCTGAAACAATCATTTTATTTTCTTTGGTTTCTAAATAATTCCTGAAAAAAATCATTTTTTTTTGTATTTTTTTTTCTCTCAAGTCTCCCTAAAAAAAAAAAAAAAAAAAAATCTGTGGGAGATTCATATTGCCCCTTCTGCTTGTGTGCCAGTCTTGACTCCTGGGTGTGCCATCTCTCTCTCTCTCCCCAATTGTGGGCCATAGAAAGCCTATTAATTTTTTTGCTTGATTTGGGTTCCAAAACCTACCAAAAAAAATCACTAAATCAATCAGTGGGAGATTAATATTGGCCTCTGGGCTTGTGTGCCACTCCTGACTCCTGTGTGCGTCATCTGTCACTCAGTGGGCCCTAGAAAGCCTATTTTTTGTTTTATTTGTTTGCTAAATTCTCCCTGAAACAATCATTTTATTTTCTTTGGTTTCTAAATAATTCCTGAAAAAAATCATTTTTTTTGTATTTTTTTTTCTCTCAAGTCTCCCTAAAAAAAAAAAAAAAAAAAAAAAATCTGTGGGAGATTCATATTGCCCCTTCTGCTTGTGTGCCAGTCTTGACTCCTGGGTGTGCCATCTCTCTCTCTCTCCCCAATTGTGGGCCATAGAAAGCCTATTAATTTTTTTGCTTGATTTAGGTTCCAAAATCTACCAAAAAAAATCACTAAATCAATCGGTGGGAGATTAATATTGGCCTCTGGGCTTGTGTGCCACTCCTGACTCCTGTGTGCGTCCTCTCTCACTCAGTGGGCCCTACAAAGCCTTTTTTTTTTTTTTTTCCTAAATTCTCCCTGAAACAATCATTTCATTTTATTTGTTTTATAAATTCTTCTGTAAAAAATAATTTTTTGTTATTTTTTTTTTTTTCTGAAGTCTCCCTTTTAAAAAAAACAAACACAAATCAGTGGGAGATAAATATTTACATTTGCGCTTCAGTGACAGTCCTGCGTGTGTGCCATCTCATTTGTTGCCAACAACAACAGAGTGTGTAACATTGTGGCTGATTTTCGTTGTGGTCTCACCCACCTGTAAAGGGGTAGCTAAATCATACTGAAGTTATAGCTCACCGTGTAAGTTGTGTGACAGCAACAAATACCGTTCGTTTGGTAACGTTTTTAAAACAATGAGGAAGTCTGGTGGAAGAGGTCGTGGCCGGGGGCGTTCATTGTCAGCTGGTAATGAGGGTAGTGGTAGTGGTGGAGCATCAGCTGGTCCTGGGAAAAAAAATATTGCACTTAAGTCTGGAGCTGTGGAGCCAGGTTCGTCGTCTGGCTACACAAGGCCTCGAACGCTCCCTTTTCTGGGAGTAGGAAAACCGCTTTTAAAGCCGGAGCAGCAAGAGCAAGTTTTGGCTTATCTTGCTGACTCAGCCTCTAGCTCTTTTGCCTCCTCTCGTGAAACTGGTAAATGTCAAAGCAGCGCGTCGTTAGTGGATGTTCACGGTCAGGGACAAGTCGCTTCCTTGTCCTCTTCAGCAAAAACAACAACAGAGAAGAATGCAGCAGGCGACACAACGGGTTACTCCATGGAGCTCTTTACACATACCGTCCCTGGCTTAGAAAGTGAAGCAGTTAACAGTCCATGCCCATTCCAAGTTGAATCTGACATGGAGTGCACTGATGCACAGCCACAGCCAGACTACTATGCTGGTCCTTTGACTCAGACCACAACATTGCCCTCGCAGGGTGCTGATCAAGAATCAGACCCTGATGAGACTATGTTGCCCCATCACGAACGCTATACCACCGACCGACACGGTGACACAGACGAAGTTGCACACGAGCTACAAGAAGAGGTAATAGATGACCCAGTTCTTGACCCCGATTGGCAGCCATTGGGGGAACAGGGTGCAGGCGGCAGCAGTTCTGAAGCGGAGGAGGAGGGGCCGCAGCAGGCATCAACATCGCAACAGGTTCCATCTGCCGGGCCCGTATCTTGCCCAAAACGCGTGGCAAAGCTAAAACCTGTTGGAGGACAGCTGTGGCCATCCGGTTAAAGCTCAGTCTGCAATGCCTGAAAAGGTATCCGATGCTAGAAAGAGTGCAGTCTGGCATTTTTTTAAACAACATCCAATTGATCAGCGCAAAGTCATCTGTCAAAAATGTTCAACTACCTTAAGCAGAGGACAGAATCTGAAAAGTCTCAATACAAGTTGCATGCATAGACATTTAACCACCATGCATTTGCAAGCCTGGACTAACTACCAAACGTCCCTTAAGGTTGTAGCACCCTCGGCCAATGAAGCTAGTCAGCAACGCAACATCCCTTCCGGCAGTGTAGGGCCACCATTTTCCGCACCACCTGCAGTATCTGTGCAGGTTTCTTTGCCAGGCCAAAGCCGTCAGGGTCAGGGAATCACCAGTTTCGTAGTAGGAAACACTGCATCTAGGGCACCGGTGGCAACAATACCATCTCCCACCGTCTCTCAGTCTGCCATGTCCACCGGCACCCCCGCTAGTTCCACGATCTCCAGCTCTCCAGTCCAGCTCACCCTACATGAGACTATGGTTAGAAAAAGGAAGTACTTAGCCTCGCATCCGCGTACACAGGGTTTGAACGCACACATAGCTAGACTAATCTCGTTAGAGATGATGCCCTACCGGTTAGTTGAAAGCGAAAGCTTTCAAAGCCCTGATGGACTACGCTGTACCACGCTACGAGCTACCCAGTCGACACTTTTTTCCAGAAAAGCCATCCCAGCCCTCCACCAGCATGTTAAAGAGCGCATCGTCCATGCACTCAGGCAATCTGTGAGCACAAAGGTGCACCTGACAACAGATGCATGGACCAGTAGGCATGGCCAGGGACGTTACGTGTCCATCACGGCACACTGGGTAAATGTGGTGGATGCAGGGTCCACAGGGGACAGCAAGTTTGGGACAGTTCTGCCTAGCCCACGGTCTAGGAAACAATTGGCTGTAGCCGTTCGCACCCCCTCCTCCTCCTCTTCGTCCTCCTGCAGAAGCGAGAGCTCGTCCACAGACCGCAGTCGCACAACCACTCCATCCGCAGCTGCCACTGTTGCACACCAGGTCTCCCATTATGGGGCAGCTACTGGCAAACGTCAGCAGGCTGTATTGGCTATGAAGTGTTTGGGCGACAACAGACACACCGCGGAAGTTCTGTCCGAGTTCTTGCAGAAAGAAACGCAGTCGTGGCTGGGCACTGTAGATCTTGAGGCAGGCAAGGTAGTGAGTGATAACGGAAGGAATTTCATGGCTGCCATCTCCCTTTCCCAACTGAAACACATTCCTTGCCTGGCTCACACCTTAAACCTGGTGGTGCAGTGCTTCCTGAAAAGTTATCCGGGGTTATCCGACCTGCTCCTCAAAGTGCGTGGACTTTGCTCACATATCCGCCGTTCGCCCGTACACTCCAGCCGTATGCAGACCTATCAGCGTTCTTTGAACCTTCCCCAGCATCGCCTAATCATAGACGTTGCAACAAGGTGGAACTCAACACTGCACATGCTTCAGAGACTGTGTGAACAGAGGCGGGCTGTTATGTTTTTGTGGGAGGATACACATACACGGGCAGGCAGTAGGATGGCAGACATGGAGTTGTCAGGTGTGCAGTGGTCGAAGATTCAAGACATGTGTCAAGTCCTTCAGTGTTTTGAGGAATGCACACGGCTGGTTAGTGCAGACAACGCCATAATAAGCATGAGCATCCCCCTAATGCGTCTGCTGATGCAAAGTTTGACGCACATAAAGGATCAGGCGTCTGCAGCTGAGGAAGAGGAAAGCCTTGATGACAGTCAGCCATTGTCTGGCCAGGGCAGTGTACAGGACGAGGTAGCGGGCGAAGAGGAGGAGGAGGACGAGGAGGATGATTATATTTTTAATGAGGAAGCTTTTCCGGGGCCACTGGAAATTGGTGGCGCGGCAAGGCCGGGTTCTGGTTTTTTGAGGGACACAAGTGACATTGATTTGCCTGAAACTGCCCCTCAACCAAGCACAACCGCAGATTTGAGAACTGGAACTTTGGCCCACATGGCGGATTATGCCTTACGTATCCTCAAAAGGGACACACGCATAACTAAAATGATGAATGATGACGATTACTGGTTGGCCTGCCTCCTTGATCCTCGCTATAAAGGCAAATTGCAAAATATAATGCCACATGAGAACTTGGAACTAATATTAGCAACCAAACAATCAACTCTTGTTGACCGTTTGCTTCTGGCATTCCCTGCACACAGCGCCCGTGATCGTTCTCACACGAGCTGCAGGGGCCAGCAGACCAGAGGAGTTAGAGGGGCAGAAATCAGAAGTGGCGTTGGCCAGAGGGGTTTTCTGACCAGGTTGTGGAGTGATTTTGCTATGACCGCAGACAGGACAGGTACTGCAGCATCAATTCAAAGTGACAGGAGACAACATTTGTCCAGTATGGTTACAAACTATTTTTCATCCCTTATCGATGTTCTCCCTCAACCGTCATTCCCATTTGATTACTGGGCATCCAAATTAGACACCTGGCCAGAATTGGCAGAATATGCATTGCAGGAGCTTGCTTGCCCGGCAGCTAGTGTCCTATCAGAAAGAGTATTCAGTGCTGCAGGTTCAATACTAACAGAAAAAAGGACTCGTCTGGCTACCCAAAATGTAGATGATCTAACCTTCATTAAAATGAACCACAACTGGATTTCGAAATCTTTTGCCCCACCTTGCCCGGCTGACACCTAGCTTTCCTATGAAAAGGTCTTGCCTGTGGACTATTCTGAATGCCTTTTCCAATCTCGTAATTTTCTGCACCTGATTGTCCAGCATACGACATGTTTACACCTCACTAAATGGCCAAACTCCCCACACGGGGCCGTGGTATCGACACTTGGCGACAGCACCCGTGAGAGTGCAGTTTGTCTGAAGAGGTGGGTGAGCCCGCTTTTGGTCGACGGCACTGCCACTGGGTCCCTCCTAGTACAATAAAGTGTCTCTGGCGGTGGTGGTGCGCACCCAACGTCAGACACATTGTTGTAATATGAGGGGCCCTGGGCCTGTACCGCCGGCCACAAGAGTTTCCCCCCACCCCAGCTCAAACAGTGCACTACCACTTGCAAAATTATCTCACAGCTCCACCAATGTTTAGTCTATGCGCTGACATCCTTCAATGCCTGCCACTGACAATACCATTGTATTGACATTTTTGTTATGTTAGGCCTTCGATGCCTGTCTGTGGTCACTCCTTCCACTAGGCCTCCACTGACCACACCACTGCTGCCCGTGTACCCCTGTAACCAATTTAAAATTGCCTACAGCCATGTGTTATTATTTTAGGCCTTCGATGCCTCTCTGCGGTCACTCCTTCCACTAGGCCTCCACTGACCACACCACTGCTGCCCGTGTACCCCTGGAACCAATTTAAAATTGCCTACAGCCATGTGTTATTATTTTAGGCCTTCGATGCCTGTCTGCGGTCACTCCTTCCACTAGGCCTCCACTGACCACACCACTGCTGCCCGTGTACCCCTGGAACCAATTTAAAATTGCCTACAGCCAGCCCAATTTTTTAATTTTAGGCCTTCGATGCCTGTCTGCGGTCCATTCTTTCAACTACTACTACACTGACCAGGGCACTGCTGCCCGTGTACCCCTGGAACCAATTTAAAATTGCCTACAGCCATGTGTTATTATTTTAGGCCTTCGATGCCTGTCTGCGGTCACTCCTTCCACTAGGCCTCCACTGACCACACCACTGCTGCTCGTGTACCCCTGTAACCAATTTAAAATTGCCTACAGCCATGTGTTATTATTTTAGGCCTTCGATGCCTGTCTGCGGTCACTCCTTCCACTAGGCCTCCACTGACCACACCACTGCTGCCCGTGTACCCCTGGAACCAATTTAAAATTGCCTACAGCCAGCCCAATTTTTTTATTTTAGGCCTTCGATGCCTGTCTGCGGTCCATTCTTTCAACTACTACTACACTGACCAGGGCACTGCTGCCCGTGTACCCCTGGAATCAATTTAAAATTGCCTACAGCCATGTGTTATTATTTTAGGCCTTCGATGCCTGTCTGCGGTCACTCCTTCCACTAGGCCTCCACTGACCACACCACTGCTGCCCGTGTACCCCTGTAACCAATTTAAAATTGCCTACAGCCATGTGTTATTATTTTAGGCCTTCGATGCCTGTCTGCGGTCACTCCTTCCACTAGGCCTCCACTGACCACACCACTGCTGCCCGTGTACCCCTGGAACCAATTTAAAATTGCCTACAGCCATGTGTTATTATTTTAGGCCTTCGATGCCTGTCTGCGGTCACTCCTTCCACTAGGCCTCCACTGACCACACCACTGCTGCCCGTGTACCCCTGGAACCAACATCAGAAAATAAAAAAAAAAGTATTTTGCTTATAAAAAAGAAAATACTGGTGAGATATCAAATGCAGACATTTTAACATTAAAAACAAACACACAACTAAAATCTGGTACAGTACTAAAAATGGCCACCAGCTACAATTACTTTCTCCTGCAAGTAGTTAACTGAAAGGTTTTTTAAATTGAAAACACAGATATGGCATCCACCGAGTGTTGTCCTGTCGCGTCTTCTTTATATTATTGCCGAGAAGATGCAAAACAATGAAAATAATAAAATCATTAATTACCAAAATAATAGAGAAAGTCAACACCACATTGCAAATAAACATTCATTCCAAATAAAGAAGCAGGGCGCGTCCGAGGGTGAGTATATACCTAATAAGAATATAATCACCCTCGGATGCGCAATGCTTATTTCCAACAGCCTTCCTTCCTAAGAATCAGCCCTTCCGTGGTGTAGAGAGACGTTGTGTTACACTCCAAGGTGTTCCCCAGGTTGCCTTTCCTGAGCTTCGATCTTCCGGCTCTCGTTTAGTAGTTGTTGGAAACTACGCTGCATTAGGCCTTCAAATTGGGTATGGGGTGTAGAGAGATGGTGTGTTCCACTCCAAGGTGTTCCCCAGGTTGCCTTTCCTGAGCTTCGATCTTCCAGCTCTCGTTTAGTAGTTCTTGGAAACTACGCTGCATTAGGCCTTCAAATTGGGTATGGGGTGTAGAGAGAGGGTGTGTTCCACTCCAAGGTGTTCCCCAGGTTGCCTTTCCTGAGCTTCGATCTTCCGGCTCTCGTTTAGTAGTTCTTGGAAACTACGCTGCATTAGGCCTTCAAATTGGGTATGGGGTGTAGAGAGAGGGTGTGTTACACTCCAAGGTGTTCCCCAGGTTGCCTTTCCTGAGCTTCGATCTTCCGGCTCTCGTTTAGTAGTTGTTGGAAACTACGCTGCATTAGGCCTTCAAATTGGGTATGGGGTGTAGAGAGAGGGTGTGTTCCACTCCAAGGTGTTCCCCAGGTTGCCTTTCCTGAGCTTCGATCTTCCGGCTCTCGTTTAGTAGTTCTTGGAAACTACACTGCATTAGGCCTTCAAATTGGGTATGGGGTGTAGAGAGAGGGTGTGTTACACTCCAAGGTGTTCCCCAGGTTGCCTTTCCTGAGCTTCGATCTTCCGGCTCTCGTTTAGTAGTTGTTGGAAACTACGCTGCATTAGGCCTTCAAATTGGGTATGGGGTGTAGAGAGAGGGTGTGTTACACTCCAAGGTGTTCCCCAGGTTGCCTTTCCTGAGCTTCGATCTTCCGGCTCTCGTTTAGTAGTTGTTGGAAACTACGCTGCATTAGGCCTTCAAATTGGGTATGAGGTGTAGAGAGAGGGTGTGTTACACTCCAAGGTGTTCCCCAGGTTGCCTTTCCTGAGCTTCGATCTTCCGGCTCTCGTTTAGTAGTTGTTGGAAACTACGCTGCATTAGGCCTTCAAATTGGGTATGGGGTGTAGAGAGAGGGTGTGTTACACTCCAAGGTGTTCCCCAGGTTGCCTTTCCTGAGCTTCTATCTTCAGGCTCTCATTAAATTGTGGTTAAATGGAACAACTGCATTTGGCGTACTAGTTGGTTTGGGGCCTACTATCGGTGTCTGCCACTCCTTGCTGTTCTCCTGGTTTCCTGTCCTGAAATTCCATTTTCAGGCTCTCGTTAAGTAGTTGTTAATGTTAGACTGCATTTGGCCTACTAGTTGGGTTGGGGCCTACTATCGGTGTCTGCCACTCCTTGCTGTTCTCCTCCACTGAACAAAGCTGTGCCGCCTGTTTACTACGGTTGCCAATTTTGAACTGCATTTCGACTACTTACTGATTTGGCCCTACTCTCTGTGTCAGCCTCTCATTCCAGTTGTCCTCCACTGCAATGCCCCCTGGTTATTCCTGTGTTACCAATTTTGAAGTGCATTTAGCCCACTTTATTCTTTGGGCCTATATCTGTGTTTCCACTTCATCGTGCCCATTGCCCAGCCAGTGATAGATGAGTCTGCTGGTACATTGACCCATAACGCAACATTCCCCGTGCATGCTACACAACAACATTGTGACCCTGCTGAAAGTCAGGTTGCTCTTCCCGCATACGTTACCACCTTACACGGGGACAAAGAGGAAGGTGCAGATGAAAGTGCAGGTTCCTTCATCAGGTGGGGGGAGGAATACTAGTTGGCGACGTCACTGGCACAGGGCCTCTCATAGTACGCAAAAGTGTTGCTGCCGGTGGGAGGCGCCCCCGCCGTGCAAACACACCGCTGTACTTTGAGGGGCCCTGTGCCAGTGCCAATGCCAACAAGTGTGCCCCCCCTGCTTGCTCAGGATCACAGCACTTGCAAAGTTGAAATACTTACCTCTCCCTGCTCCACTGCCGTGACGTGGTCCAGATTTCCTGGGCCCACTAATTACTTGAACCAGCCCTACCCCACACAACTTTAGCCAAATGACCCCCAATTTCAAATGCCTTCCAATTATTATAAGGTAAATTACGCTTGACAAGCTTCATTAAGAAGAATGGATGGTTTTGACATTAAAATGGGCACTCTAGGTGTTTTCCTGGCCCCCACTCACTGCCGACTATGCTGCCCCATTGACTTGCATTGGGTTTCGTGTTTCGGTCGATCCCGACTTTACGTCATAATCGGCCGATTTCACTCGACCCGACTTTTGAGATAGTCGGGTTTCGCGAAACCCGGCTCGACTCTAAAAAGGTCAAGGTCGCTCAACTCTAGTCGTCGGTAGTGGCCTTGTAGAAAGGCACTCTCCTTTTTCCTGAGGGGGGGAAAGTTCGTGTGGAGAGCTCCGGACTTGAAATCCTTTAGTAGATTGAAGAAATTCCTGAAAGGCTTAAACTTGGAGAAAGATTCAAATATATGTAACAGTTAGTGTAAACAATAATGCAGCGTTATTAATATATTAAGGCATGAGGCCTAAACAGTTAGACTAAGACCTACATAGAAACATTATTGATCAGGTCTTCCCCTGGCTAGATAGTGGGGGGGAACGCCCCTGGCGGGGGGGGTCACGCAATGAGGACAAGAAATCTTGACCCTCTTCTTTGGTGAAAATAGGGATAGTTTTATCTCTATAATGGACCAGAAGCTTCAGAGGGAAACCCCATTTGTATTGGATTTCACGATCTCTGAGGGCGGAGGTGATCAATTTAAAGTCCTTCCTTCCCTCAATGGTTTCTTTAGATAAATCTGCAAACAATTTGAGATTTGAATAGGGGTCTGGGAATTTTTTGTTTTCTCTCATGTAGTTTAGAATTAATTCTTTCACATGGAAAAAGTGAATACGTAAAATAGTATCCCTTGGGGAATCTTGGGGGATGTTTGGGGGCTTAGGTAGTCGATGTATTCTATCGATCATGAGGTCTAGGTCACTAAGAGAGGGGATCACTTTTTTGAAGAGTGCTTTAGTGTAACCCATCAGTTTGTTATTTGTAACACTTTCGGGAATGCCTCTAATCTTGAGGTTATTCCTCCTATTGCGGTCTTCTATATCCGCCATTTTGAGTTTAAGCCTTTTTAGTTCTTGGCTAATATCGTAGTTTTCTGCAGATAGGTTTTTGGCGCATTTTTCGACTTTAGTCACTCTGACCTCTTGTTTTTCTATTTTGTTGTTAATCTTGTCTATGGCGTTTTGAAATACTGTTGTGTGTTTTTCAAAGTTGATGGTTATAGTTTCTTTTATTTCGTCTTTTAGCGTGGACGACAGATTTAGTAGGAAAGATTCCATATTTTTTTGCATTTGATCGAATGGATCTGTGGGCCTACTTTTGTCAGGTAGAGGAGAGGGGATATCAGTTTTGGGCCGGGATTTGGATGGGCCTAAATTATTTAAAGCATCATCATACTCTACGTCTGACGTGTCTGGGGAAGTAAAGCATTTGTTCCCCCATGTACCTGGGCCTTTTCTTTTATTTGAAATGGATAGATCCATTTCATCAGAGAGCCGGGATGTATCAGGGAGGTCCTCAAACTCCAGGATTTTCTTGGGAAGATTAGCTAAGACAGATTTGGGGGGATTATCTTTTCTATCTCTATCTCGGGGTGATCTCAGACCCAGGCCCAATGGACTTAGTTTATTAACCTCATCCCTCTCAGGGTCAATTTTGGTAGTTTTAGGTCTGTCAGACCTTTGGGGTAAAGATGATTGAAGGGTATTACTTTTCTTCCTCTGGGAAGTCATTTTAGGAGGAAGAATTATTATATCACTATATATGGAAGCGATTCAGAGATTTTCACAGTATTTGAAAGGCTTTATGGAGTATGAGAATTAATCACCTAGATGTAACTAGAGCCCCTAAACAGGGGGCTGGAATGCAGATTAACCCAAATATGTGCTTTGGTCCCCGATCCCCAGATGGAGATGGGCTTAGAGAAATATGAATGTGAGAGAATTTTTGATAGTTGTCAGAGAGTACCACAATTTTGAAAGACTCTGAGTAATGAGAATTGGTATACAGGTATATATGCAGGCGAGTCAGAGAGTACCACAGTGCTTGAGAGACTCTGTGAGTTATGAGAATTAACCGTCTAGATGGACCCAGAGCCTCGGTATAGGGAATTAGAATGCAAAATTACCCAAATATTTGGTCCCCGATCCCCGACTGGAGATGGGCTTAGAGAAATATGAATGTAAGAGAATACTTGATAGTTGTCAGAGAGTACCACAATTTTTGAAAGACTCTGTGTAAGGAAAATTAACCACCTAGGTGATCCCAGAGCCCTAATATAGGGAGCTGGAATGCAGATTTACCCAAATGCTTTGGTCCCCGATCCCCGGCTGGAGATGGGCTTAGAGAAATAAAGCTTTAAGAGAGCATATAATAGTTGTCAGAGGGTACCACAATTCTTAAAAGACTGTGGTCTATGAGAATTAACCACCTAGATGGTCCCAGATCCCCTATACGGGAACTAGAATGCATAATCACCCAAATACGTGCTTTGGTCCCCGATCTCCAGTTGGAGATGGGTCTAGAGAGATATAGAAGTAGGAGAATGTATGATAGTTACAATACTGCGAAGCTTTAGAGATCCCAGACAGTAAATAACATTTACATTAATACTTGTGTTAACCTTTGAGGAGCGTTGGTTACAATTCCCCGATGGTATATGATTTGATGCAGCTTCTACCTCTCAACAAGGGGGTGCTTTATTTATATCCCCAACTCCCTGCAGTAAGAATTGTGCCAGTTTATCTGAATGAACAGAGAGGGAGATTAAGAGGGACACCTTAAATCAAGCTGCCGGGAGCGTGACCCGTGAGTACAAACAACAAATAATAAGCAATAGAGTACTTGGCCCCAATGTGGAGCTTATCACAGCAGGGTCTCCTGCAGACTGTGCCTCCCCGGTTTCAGATTATTATGCAACCGGTAGAATTCCCCTCTTGCGGTTAAGAGAGAAAGTGAGGAGAAGAAGGGGGTTACAGCGTTATTGCCGCGGCGCTGTTATGGCTCTGCAAAGATGCTTGAGACTGTGACCGGCAGGATTCCCCTACTGTTGTTTACAGGGAGAATGGGAGGAGGAGCTGATGTGATGATGCAGCGGCGCTGCTGTGGCTCCGCAGCGGCGCACAAATGGTGCTGGCGCTTTTTTGTCTATTTATATGGCCGCTGAGTGGCTATTACTCACGGCTGCTTGCTTGTGTTTGTCGGCTCTGCCGACTGGCTGGTGTCTGAGGGTCCGTTCCGGTGGGACCTTAGGTGCGCTGTGTGAGATCTTCACTCTCCCTATGGAGAGCCGGGCTGCAGCGTCGCGGTATGAAGGACCGGCGTGCTGGCGCGCATCGATCTTCGGCTCGCCGCACGAAGCCCTCTCACCGCCGCCTTGTCTTCCCGGCGGGTTCCCGACCGGGGGGTTTCCCGGGAAGCTGTGGTGTCGCTGAGAGCGCGTCAGTGTGGGGCTCTCGTCGCCTCCCTTGAGAGTGATGGGGAGCGAAACTGACCTCTTGAAAGCCGCGGCTCCGCAGTGTCTGCCGGCCGCAACGGTGTCAGCACGCAGGGCCACCCAGGCTTTGTCTCTTCGCTGGTGGGCTCAGTGCACTTCTGGGGGGTCGGATAGCTGCAGGCTTACTCCGGATTAGTTACAATAAAGATTCTTTGTCTCACCTGCAGGGTTAGAGTTTTAGGAAAAGCGGCGCCGGTGAAGAAAGTAGTTCCTTGGCGTCTTACTCCAGCGGCCCGGTTTTTTTCCTCTGGCGAGCTCGGTGGTCCACAGGGATCTCAGCACAGATCCTCCACCGCTCCCCCGGGTCAGGATTAGTTCTTGGCTGGAATCCCAGTCCAGATTCCTCAGGGTTTCTTGCAGTGGCCTGAGTAGGCCTGAGGAGGCCTTGCAATAGGCCTAAAAGGGGCCTGATTTCCCTGGAGCCAAAAACGATCCAAAAGTGGTCCAAAATGCAAAATAAAAGGCTCAGGTGGTGCCCCAAATGTAGCCTAACAGGATACAGAGAGTTTTTAGCTTGGATGGCACAAGATGGGTAGGTTTTGAGTCGGATTAGAGGATTTCCCTCAGGAGCTCACGGATCTATGTCCTACATGGGCAAGATCCAGGCCACGCCCCTTGCTGTATTGTTTTTAACCGGTTTTAATTATTTTTTCTTTCCATTTCCTCTATATTTTAGGTGTTTTGTATTTACGTCTTCTACCCTTCAGATTTTTCTCATGTTCTTTCGGACCGGGTTGTCGAGACTAATGGGTGTGGAGGCTTCACTCCTGAAAGAAGATCCTCCATATATTTTTTGGAATATAGTAAATGCATTAGAATGTTGATTTATGTAGTCACATATCTTTGCATGGGAAAGGATGGGTCACAATGTTACATCGGGGACTTGAGGGGTGATTATTATTACCATATATGGAATTATTGTACTTAGTTGTATTTATTTGGTATGGTTTCTCTTATATGAGAAGCCATTATTTTCCTGACCTCCCCAATTTTGAATCATGTATAAGTGAACATGTGTGAACTATTTTTTCTGACTTGATAATATATGGTTGATTATCGTTGGATTGAACAACATATGTATTCCAACTAAGGTCATGGTTAATTGGACATGGTAGATAATGTTACAGGCATGTCAATACGAAATATATGGTCTGTACGATTACTGATAGATCTGTATGACTGGCAGCGTATCTAATATTGTATGCTGTCATGATTTCCATATATGTCAGTATCCAAAGTACTGTATATCATATGGCCTGGAGTGAGCTTAAATAATATTTATAGCCACCGAATATGTGCGCTTACTATTGTATGATGATAGTCTACACCTCTTTATGAATTACCTCTGGTGACAGTGTGGCGGACCCGTACGAATTCATGTCCTGCCCCGTGACTCTTGGCTGCTCTCGGCCTCTGTATGTGTGAGAGGTTGCCATGGTGTTTCCACTGTGCTCCTCCCAGGCATGACGCTGACGCTGCCGTGAGTCCCGGGTTGCCATGGCAGTGAATGCGTCACTTCCGGTCCGCGGCTCCGTCACTTCCGGTCCGGCGGATATTTATACCTCTGGTTCTGCGTATTTTGTCATGCCCCCTGATGAAGGACATCCGAAACGCGCATCGGGGTGACGCGTCAGTCCTGCATGCTCATTTGTGTCACTCATTTGAGGTAAGTATGGATACTTTGGCACTTATTATTGGGTATGCATAATACAATAGTTTTCTTGCTCTAAACCCCACATTAGTGATCCTTTCAGAATCTGTTTAACACAAATTTTGCACATGTATATTGTTACTTGCACTCTGATGAAATATGGGTGATTGTAATGAAGTATATTTATGCTTGATATAATATCTCTATTTATCTGCCTGCCTACTTCTTGGGCTGAGGCATCAATTTCAACAGCTATGGGTGTTTTAATGGCTGCATTGTATGTTCTCTGTTCCTGTCATTTACTTGTTAGTTATTTAAAACTTTAATAAAAGTATTATTTTTTAATATGGACACATTGGATCGCATTTTGTGTGTGGTTTTCACATTCCCCCTTTGGATTAAACATGGAGAACATGTATACATATGGCAACAGCCATTGTGCCTCAGCCAGCCATTTCTTTCTGGTTCCTCTTTGGGTTTTTTTAGTGATGAGCGAGTGTACTCGCTGCTCGGGTTTTCCCGAGCACGCTCAGGTGACCTCCAAGTATTTGTCACTGCTCGGAGATTTAGTTTTCATCGCGGCAGCTGAATGATTTACAGCTAGCTGATACCCTGGAGAACATGATAAATGCCAGTTTTTACGGTCCCCCATCACATGATCGGAGTAATTCACCAAAAAAGGCAGATTTTTAAATTCATTTCCCTCTCCTCTGATATGATCTAGCATATCAGAAGAGAGAAATGGGGTCCCCCAGGCCCCTCCATACCTCCACCATCCCTGGGCCCTCCTACTCCATCCCCCAGCCCTCCCCATCATCTTCCTGGAAGAAAACAGCAGGCGCATATGCTGTGCACCTGCCAAGATCTCCCAGCCGGTACCCAGCAACAACAGGGGATTTTTCCTATTGGTTCATTTTGATCACCGTGATTGAGTGTATCACAGTGAGCAAAATAAAAATAAATAGTCAATCAAACCCCCCCCCCCTCCCTTTGCATTCCTCAGATAAAATTAAAAAAATTGATTTTTTTTCCCCCCATTCTTTGCAGTTAGGGTTAGGGTGGGGTTAGGACTTCGGTTAGGGTTGAGGTTGGGGTTGTTTTGGGGTTAGGGTTGTCGTTAGGGCTGTGTTAGTTAGATTTGGGGGACTTTTCAAAAGTTATAAAAAAAAAAAAAAATGACGATGACGGCTATTGTTGCGCGCAAGTGCTCGCCGATGCAAACTGGAGTAGCGAGCACTTGACATGGTGCACGCCATCGATTCCAGACAATTTTGCGTTCAAAAAGTCAAATGGTGCTCCCTCCCCTCTGAGCCCTGCCATGAGCCCCAACAGTGGATTTTCCCCATATATGGGGTATCTGTGTACTCAGGAGAAACTGCACAACAAATTTTGTGGTCCATTATCTCCTGATACCCTTGTAAAAATAAAAAAGTTTGAGGCTAAAGTAAATTTTTTGTGAAAAAAGTTACATTTTTTTCTTCCACATTGCTTTAGTTCTCGTGAAGCACCTGAAGTGTTGATAAACTTCTTGAATATGGTTTTGAGCACCTTGAGGGGTGCAGTTTTTAGAATGGTGTCACTTTTGGGTACTTTCTGTGATATTGACCCCTCCGTCACCTTCAAATGTGGTTGTGGTCCCTAAAAAAATGGTTTTGTAAATTTTGTTTGAAAAATTAGAAATTGCTGGTCAACCTTTTATCTTTATAACTTCCTAACAAAAAAAAAAAAATTATGTTTCCAAAATCGTGCTGATGTAAAGTAGACGTGTGGGAAATGTTATGTATTAACTATTTTGTGCAATATGACTCTCTGATATAAAGGGCACAAAAATTTTAATTTTGAAACTTGCAAATTGCATTTTTTGCCAAATGTGTATTTTTTTCATAAATAAACGCAAGTCATATCGAAGAAATTTTACCACTAACATGAAGTACAATATGTCACGAATACGGTAAACATTCTCAGAATCAGTGGGATCCATTGAAGTGTTCCAGAGTTATGACTTCATAAAATGACAGTGGTCAGAATTAAAAAATTGGCCTGGTCAAGAAGGTGAAAACAGGCTTCGGGTGAAGGGGTTAAAATTGTATATTTTTTCATTCATAGTTGCTGTATGATATTTATGTACTGTAAGTATAGACATAAATCTGTACATTCATTTATATTTCAACATATTTTAATACAAGATATTTCAAAAAGGTTCCAGAGCTATAACCTCATAAAGTGACAGTGGTGAGAATTGTAAAAATTGGCCCGGTCATTAAGGTCAAAATTGTCACAGTCACTAAAGGGTTAGATCTGGAGTATGTCATTTCAAATACTGCTTTCACTCATACTAATGAGTCAGGAAAAATATGCACCAAAAACTCAAGCAAAAAAATAAAATCTGTTTTTTCTGCTGTGTTTTTACTGCCGAGATACAGAAATGGTGCGGGAATGTCTGCACCAAATACTTAAAGGGACACTGTCACCTGAATTTGGAGGGAACAATCTTCAGCCATGGAGGCGGAGTTTTGGGGTTTTTGATTCACCCTTTCCTTACCCGCTGGCTGCATGCTGGCTGCAATATTGGATTGAAGTTCATTCTCTGTCCCCCATAGTACATGCCTGCGCAAGGCAAGATTGCCTTGTGCAGGCATGTACTACGGCGGACAGAGAATGAACTTCAATCCAATATTGCAGCCAGCATGCAGCCAGCGGGTAAGGATAGGGTGAATCAAACACCCAAAAACCCCGCCTCCATGGCTGAAGATTGTTCCCTCCAAATTCAGGTGACAGTGTCCCTTTATTGTGTCCACGTACCCCAAGGTACATGCCTGTGTGTCAAGATCTATAAGTAGCAAAATGGTCAGAATGGCATAATCTTCACCAGAAAAAAGAAAAAAAAGGGCTCACCCAACCTCTTTGAAAAAAGACATACAAGGATGAAATACATCAGTGTAAGGAAGAAATGCAATCCAACTCTGGGCTTTCAAACACAAGACAATTAAACACTATCTTATTTCCCCCCCAGAGGCTTTCCTGTGCACGTCCTCGGGCACCGTCTACCAACCGGCACTCAGTACTGACAGACAAACCCCGTTATCAAAAACAAAACGTTCTGAAGCATCCGACAGTGAGCTGGGAGAATGTCGCTTTATTAGGGGATACCGAAGTCAGATAAAAGCACTGTACACGGCATTATGGAAAGCTCCTGCTAGGACAGGCAGTAGCGGAAGCCCTTTAACCCTTCATCCCCAAGGCTGTTTGCACCTTCATGACCAGTGTCACTATGTGGTAATAACTCTGGAACGCTTCAACGGATCCCAGTGATTCTGAGATTGTTTTTTTTTTAGTGACACATTGTACTCCATATTAGTAGTATTTAGGTCAATAGGATTTGCATTTATTTATGAAAATATAAAAAATGACAAACTTTCTGCAATTTTCCAACATTAAATTTTTATGCCCTTAAGCCAGAGTATTAAAACAAATTACCACTTATCTGGCAGATCATTAGAGTTTGTGTATGTGGAGTTCAGCAGTGCAGATCCCCACGGATCAAAAGAGCTCTGTCTGTGAAGTCCCCCATTAATATGGCTAATCATCAAGCATGCACTGCTCCATTCATAGTCTATGGAGACAACACAGACAGCAGGGTACTGACTAGTCATTCCATCTGGTGGTTAGCTTTCCGATACCAGAAGGTAATATCAGGCTGAATCAGAAACCAAAGAGGACAAGCAGACACTTGTCATTCCAGGAGTATAATATCAAATCAGACACTTCCTTTTTTTTAGACTAGATTAATGTACGTGATTCTGTGCTTCTGCTCTGCAAACTACAGTTTTGAATGTTCTGAATATATTTAAAAGGAAACTCTATTTTCCCTCGCCTTAAAAATAGTAATCAGTAATGGATTCCTTAATGCGGGATTGTAAGCATGGCTCATCACTTAGGACAGGGGTCCCCAACCTGTAGCTCGGGAGCCACATGTGGCTCGCGGGCCCATGATGTGTGGCTCGCGGCTGCCTGCCAGCTTCGTCCAATAGCACCAGGTGTAAAGAACTACTAAGAGCAGATGTCTAAATGGTGAATTTTTTGTGTAGCCCTGTATGGAAGAACAGATCTGAATGGGGGTGAGATAGGAAACCGTGGAGCTTGGCATACTGCCTTTGTGTGATTTCAGTGGAAAAGTTTTGGTTATCATTATACCGGTAATGGAGGCTCTCGGTATCACTACTGTGAGTGGGGAAGGAGCTGGTTGTGGCTCGCGACCCTCTCTCAGAGCTGAATGTGGCTTGCGACCCTCTTTCATAGCTGGATGTGGCTCTCAAGGTCAGAAAGGTTGGGGACCTCTGACTTAGGATGTAGGGTGAGCTGGCCAATATCTGAAATGTATATATTCCAGAGGACAGAAACTCTCCAGCAAAGTGAATAGGCGTTTCAGTCTTGAGGAATTGATGGAGGCTCTCTGTGATTGCGCCAAGAACTCTTCCTTTAATTGTGAATCATCAGATCCATCTGCATATCATGGGATGGATTCACAAGACCTGGTCCATCGGTCACGTCTGAAATTAGTGGCTGCTGGGTGGGAGCCCCGAAAACCACCTGCTACCTGACGCCATCCATGGCTTTTATTTGATTTGCCCGCCTGGCGCAATGTCATTGTTGCAGCCTGATGCACGTGACATTGGTACAGGCATGGATGCAGTCAAATAATAGGCAATCTCCACGTCTCTCATCTGCAGCCACAGGTTGCAAACCTGGGAAATAGACCAACTCCTGCAAATCGATCTGCACCAACTCTATTCCCGTCCACAAGATAACTGCTGATGGAGGAGCTTATGGCCAAACATCTTTCATCCTTCTTAACAGGTTAATCCTATCTCCAAGATCCTATCCCAATATGTAGTAGGAATAATAAGACCTCCAATTAGAAATGTAGTATACCATTCAACTGGCCCACAATGACCAATCCACTTTCCAGGAAACTGTTCATGTAGGAATGCTCCGACCTGACACCCATAATGTGGTGGTGCATTGACAATACAACACAATGGGCAGCGCTTTGAACACATTTTATAAGTGGTCATAAACTTGTAAAAAAAATCATGAAAGACTAAAGTTACGTTAAAACCAAGCACATCATTGGTTTTTTTTGAGAAATTCTCAATAAGTTTGATGTGTCACATGACCCTCTTCCCATTGGAAAAAATAAAATTGGGTCCAAAATGTCCGACTTCAAAATGGCCGAAATGGTCACCACCCATCTTGAAAAGTTTTCCCCCTCCCATATACTAATGTGCCACAAACAGGAAGTTGATATCACTAGCCATTCAAATTTTATGTAGGTGTATCCATATAAATGGCCCACCCTGTACATTAGCAATTCAGTAATCTCCAAGAAGCCATTTAATTAGATCAGTCACACATTATTGCAGTATTAAAAGGGTTGTCTCATGCTGCTTCTTCAGGAGGGCTCACTCCCCTGCCTCCTGATGTGCATCCTCCCATGCTGCTTCTTCAGGTGCGCTCACTCCCCTGCCTCCCGATGTGCATCCTCCCATGCTGCTTCTTCAGGAGCGCTCACTCCACTGCGCATCCTCCCATGCTGCTTCTTCAGGAGCGCTCACTCCCCTGCCTCCCGATGTGCATCCTCCCATGCTGCTTCTTCAGGAGCGCTCACTCCCCTGCCTCCCGATGTGCATCCTCCCATGCTGCTTCTTCAGCAGCGTTCACTCCCCTGCCTCCCGATGTGCATCCTCCCATGCTGCTTCTTCAGGAGTGCTCACTCCCCTGCCTCCTGATGTGCATCCTCCCATGCGGCTTCTTCAGGAGCGCTCACTCCTCTGCTTCCGGATGTGCATCCTCCCATGCTGCTTCAGGAGCGCACCCTCCTCTGCTTCTGGATGTGCATCCTCCCATGCTGCTTCTTCAGGAGCGCTCACTCCCCTGCCTCCCGATGTGCATCCTCCCATGCTGCTAGAAGCAGCAGATTTGTCTTTGCAGCATCAGGAGTGTGGGGGCACTGAAGCTAGCACTCCATCGAGCTACAGTGCAGCGCTTCCAAGCTCAGTAGCAAAGAGCTTGTGAGTGCTGCCCTGCAGGTCTTAGAAGCTGGCTACCACTGACTGCACAGGTAAGTGGTAATCTAGGCAACCAACAGTAAACTACAGAACTAAAAATCTCTCTGTTCTTGAGAATGGAGATAATTTCTAATATGAGATGATTTGCAAAGTTACTTGTTTTTACATTTACTCTTTTTAGATATGAGACACAACCCCTTTAACCATCAGGCAACACACAGATTACCTTATAGGATCTATCCTAGACTTTCTTCTTTGACGTTCCTTTTCTGGTACCGCATGCCATTGAAAAGTCAAGCGCCAGTCAAATCCACCAATCATAGGTTCACCAGTCTGCATATAAAACTCGAAAGTGTTCCAGTCAATTGTGTCAATAACCGGACAGACTACGGCAGTTTCATTTTCTCCAATCCTGCAAGAAAATATCAGAAATAGCAGTGAAACATCCACTGATGGATTATGCAGCACAGGATTTCATAGTTATCAGCGATTACTCGGCTGTAGATAATGAAGTCAATCTAAGAAACGCAAATCTACAGTAAAAGACTTATCCTACAAATCCAACCATGTCAATATGTGGTTACATGAATGGAAAAGATGGCTCCTTTCATTAATGATATACGGTAGGAAAAAAATCATAATCAGTTATTTATAATAGTGTAATTCCACACCAAGCTACACTACAGCAAAGAAGATTGCTGCTACTTGTACCAGAAATATTAAAGGGAACCTGTCACCCCGGTTTTTCAGTACGAGATAAAAATACTGTTAAATAGGGCCTGAGCTGTGCGTTACTATAGTGTATTTTGTGTACCCTGATTCTACCCCTAAGCTGCCGAAATAACTTACCAAAGTCGCCGTTTTCGCCTGGTCAGGTCAGATGGGCGTGGCGACATCGCTGTATCTTCCCCCAGATCTTGCATATATTTCCGTTGGTGGCGTAGTGGTTTGCGCATGCCCATCTTCTGAATCCACTGGGCAGGAGAAGAAAAAACGCGCGATCGGCGCTATTTCCCTGGTGATCTGTGCGGGCGGCCATCTTCCTGAGGCCGCGCATGCGCATATGGAGTCCTCTGCTGCCCGGAGCTTCAGGAAAATGGCCGCGGGATGCCGCGCGTGCGCAGATGGAGATCGCGGCGGCCATTTTCCTGAGGCCGAGTTCACATCTCAACTTCAGGAAAATGGCCGCCGCGATCTCCATCTGCGCAAGCGCGGCATCCCGCGGCCATTTTCCTGAAGCCCCGGGCAGCAGAGGACTACATATGCGCACGCGCGGCCTCAGGAAGATGGCCGCCCGCACAGATCACCAGGGAAATAGCGCCGATCGCGCGTTTTTTCTTCTCCTGCCCAGTGGATTCAGAAGATGGGCATGCGCGAACCACTACGCCACCAACGGAAATATATGCAAGATCTGGGGGAAGATACAGCGATGTCGCCGCGCCCATCTGACCTGACCAGCCTGATTGACAGGCGAAAACGGCGACTTTGGTAAGTTATTTCGGCAGCTTAGGGGTGGAATCAGGGTACACAAAATACACTATAGTAACGCACAGCTCAGGCCCTATTTAACAGTATTTTTATCTCGTACTGAAAAACCGGGGTGACAGGTTCCCTTTAAACTGCATTTACACATAGATTATGGAGAACGAGAATTCCTAGGAAGGCTCATTTTACGATAATCTTTCACTCAAAATAGGCTGCTGATGACCTAAGCAAACACTCGTTTATTGGGTGAAATTATCTTTTGCGCAGAGCAAGAGACCAATGTTCTTGACAACTCATTGTCATGTATAAATAGAACCATGGCAGTCAATGAGCACAGAGTGGTCTATTATAGATCACTTCTAGCACATCATTTACTTCCATCTGGCTGTGTAAACAGGTTACTAAACGGCTGCCGATCGGTAAGGCCATGTTCACAAGTTGCGTTTGTCGGCGTTTTTTTAATGAACATTTTCAGCTGTGGTTCAGAGTACCAGCAAAGTCTGAGATTCCAGAAATCTCATGACCACAGCTTGGTTTTTTTATCCACGGTATTTTGTGCAATATCTTGGTTTTCAGCGTTTTTCACCTATTGAAAGGAATGGCTGGTGCCAAAAAATGCTGCAAAAATGCAGGTATCAGGTTTTGCTGTGTTTTTGTGCCAAAATCTGATGAAGAAGAATCAGATTTTTTATGCACTAAACTTTAAACTTTTTTGAAGCAAGTTTCTTACTGCCAAGAGAGCAGGTTTTGACTGTGGAAAAAAAGGCACCGTGTGAAGATACCCTAAAGGTTACCAATAGGCAGTTATGTAGTGTCACCGCTCCGCCTGTGTAAACTGACTCTAAGGCTTCCTTCAGACAAATATATGAACAATGATGAACAATCTAAAAATGGCAGCTGAAATACTATATACGTTCTAATGAACCCAAGTCACAATACCATCCATCCCTCCAGAATGAGAGGGATCAGATGGTAGATTCAGAATATGTACTGCTAAACATCTCAGGAAACGCTCGAGTAAATGAGGCCTTATACTCACACACCTCTCAAGCACTGGCTCCAGCCAGCCAGGGACGCATTCACAATGGCAATCCAGGAATGTCAGCACATCACCAATTGCGTAGGTTGCACCAATTAGCCTCGCTCGTACAAGTCCTTCGCGTTTTGTTGTCCTGATTAAGCGCACCCTCTCCAGTGAGCTGATGTAGTTTTCAAGCTGGGACTTTAAAAAAACTACAAAAAAAAAAGTCAGTGAAATTCAATGTTAACAATACATATACCGTATATACTCGAGTATAAGCCAAGATTTTCGGCCCAAAAAAATGGGCTGAAACTGCCCCTCTCTGCTTATACTCGAGTCATGGAAGGCGGGGTGGGGGTCGTCGGGTGAGGGGGAGCGACGCCTGTCAAATACTCACCTGCTCCCGGCGCTCCTGACGCAGTCCCTGCATGTCCCACAGTCTTCGAGCACGGCAGCTTCTTCCCCTGTTCAGCGGTCACTGGTACCGCTCATTAAAGTTATGAATATGGATTCCACTCCCATAGGGGTGGAGCCGCATATTCATTACTGTAATGAGCGGTACCACATGAGCGCTCACTACATGATGAAGCTGCCGCTCCCGAAGACCGTGGGACATGCAGGGACCGCGTCAGGAGCACTGGGAGCAGGTGAGTATATCATATTCACCTTTTCCGCGTTCCATTGCTGCCCCGTCTTCTTGCTGTGACTGTTCAGGTGAGAGGGCGCGATGACGTATTAGTGTGCGCGCCGCCATCTGCCTGAACAGTCAGTGCGGAGAGAAGGGACGCTGAGGAGCAGCGACGAGAGGGGAGTATGTCATTTTTTTTTTTTAGTGCAGCAATACCAGCAAAGTTGAGTCAAAGCCCAATTTCTCTCTCCTTAAACAGTAAACAGCACAACAGCACATATGCAACCAGGCTAAGGAATCCACATATAGACTGTGTTGATATCCCTTTAACAAGAGCATCGGGTATGATGCCGGGATTTATGAGCACACGGTCTACCTACTAACCTTTTTTTTTTGATTGGGCATTCTATCTAATCAGAATTGGTTTGTCATATGTATTTTTAGGGACTCTGGTTTATGAGAGTTATTACATCCCTATGATATGTCTGTCCGGATGGACGTTGTAATTGATTGAGTGTAATTTTAATGTGCACTATATCACATTATTTTTGTTTGTTGGGGTAGTTTTAAGAAATATATTATTAAAAGTTATATTTTATTATTTTTTCTCTGTGCTGTTTACTACAACTTTTTTAGTGCAGCAGCAACATTATATGTGGCACAATGCATAAAGAACTGCATGGAGCATTATATGGGGCATCTATGGGGCCATAACTGCATGGAGCATTATATGGGGCATCTATGGGGCCATAAAGAACTGCATAGAGCATTATATGGGGCATCTATGGGGCCATAAAGAACTGCATAGAGCATTATATGGGGCATCTATGGGGCCATAAAGAACTGAATAGAGCATTATATGGGGCATCTATAGGGCCATAAAGAACTGCATAGAGCATTATATGGGGCATCTATGGGGCCATAAAGAACTGCATGGAGCATTATATAGGGCATATTTGTATATGGAGCATCTTATGGGGCCATAAAGAACCGCATGGAGCATTATATGGGGCATCTATGGGGCCATAAGGAACTGCATGGAGCATTATATGGAGCATCTATGGGGCCATAAAGAACTGCATGGAGCATTATATGGGGCATCTATGGGGCCATAAAGAACTGCATGGAGCATTATATGGGGCATCTATGGGGCCATAAGGAACTGCATGGAGCATTATATGGAGCATCTATGGGGCCATAAAGAACTGCATGGAGCATTATATGGGGCATCTATGGGGCCATAAAGAACTGCATGGAGCATTATATGGGGCATCTATGGGGTCATAAAGAACTGCATGGAACATTATATGGGGCATGTATGGGGCCATAACTAACTGCATGAAACATTATATGGGGCATCTATGGGGCCATAGAGAACTGCATGGAGCATTATATGGGGCCATAAAGAACTGCATGGAGCATTATATGGGGCATCTATGGGGCCATAAAGAACTGCATGGAGCATTATATGGGGCATCTATGGGGCCATAACTAACTGCATGAAACATTATATGGGGCATCTATGGGGCCATAGAGAACTGCATGGAGCATTATATGGGGCCATAAAGAACTGCATGGAGCATTATATGGGGCATCTATGGGGCCATAAAGAACTGCATGGAGCATTATATGGGGCATCTATGGGGCCATAAATAACTACATGAAACATTATATGGGGCATCTATGGGGCCATAAAGAACTGCATGGAGCATTATATGGGGCCTATTTTGTATGGAGCATCTTATGGGGCAATAATGAACTGTATGGAGCATTATATGGGGCTCTTGATTCAATATGGATATTCAAAAACACTTAACCTAGTGATGTCTCAATTAATTTTACTTTTATTGGTATCTATTTTAATTTTTAACATTTACCCGTAGCTGCTGCATATTCCACCCTAGGCTTATACTCGAGTCAATAAGTTTCCCCAGTTTTTTGTTGCAAAATTAGGGGGGGGTCGGCTTATACTCGGGTCGGCTTATACTCGAGTATATACGGTATTTTATGGATCATCTTTGCACCATAATTTGTGCAATTCTAACATTCGGAGGTACGTTGTCCCTCACCTTCCCAGAAAACTGCCCCATGTATGAGTGATAGTTACATATTTTACCTTACAGCTTATTACGGCACATTGCAGCTGTAAGAAGGGGGTTATGGTTAGTTCCATATGCCTCCATTACAGATATGGAATACATGTGTCATTAATATAACCTATGAATTAGCCTGTACAACCTTTATCTGTAGCTTGCAAAGTTTATTATCCAAATGACTCTTCCGCGCATGTAGAAAGAGGCAATTATATTATGTACAAGGATGATGAAATGGTAATTGTTACACACTAGAACAACACACTTTACAATGTCTTGATTACCTTTATCACTGAAGTCATCAACTAGTATGATTTCTCTTAATAGTACTGCCGGGGACATTTCTAAGACACTGTGAATCGTGCGGAGTAAAGTGGACATTGCCTCATTGTAAAACGCAATTATAACAGATGTGGTTGGAAGTTTCCTGTAGTTGTACCCTTTGGACTTACACCTAAAAAATAAAATAAAAAAAATATATATACACTGACTAATAGTTTGACACAACTAAATGAAAAATGTGACTGGACATTTAGTAAGCTCTTTATTTCCCTATCCCTTACTGGAATGCAGAAACTAAACAAAGTACCCAGGGAAAACAGATGCAAACGCGGGGAGAACATACAAACTCCATGCAGTTGTCCTTGGTCAGAATCAAACCTAAGTCTCTAGTGCTGCAAAGCAAATGCTAACCACTGAGCCACCGTGCTGCTCATCGGTGCAAAAGCATTAATGTCAGTGGTACTGGCTGACGGCTAAGGTGTATGAGGAGATATACACTGTGTGCAGAATTATTAGGCAAGTTGTATTTTAGAGGATTATTTTTATTATTGATCAACTACGTTCTCAAACAACCCAAAAGACTCATAAATATCAAAGCTTAATATTTTTGGAAGTTGGAGTGGGGTTTTTTTTAGATTTGGCTATCTTAGGAGGATATCTGTTTGTGCGGATAACTATTACTGTGCAGAATTATTAGGCAACTTAATAAAAACCAAATGTATTCCCATCTCACTTGTTTATTTTCACCAGGTAAACCAATATAACTGCACAAAATTTAGAAATAAACATTTCTGACATGCAAAAACCAAACCCCAAAAAATTAGTGACCAATATAGCCACCTTTCTTTATGATGACACTCAGCAGCCTCCATCCATATATTCTGTCAGTTGCTTGATCTGTTTACGATCAACATTGCGTGCAGCAGCCACCACAGCCTCCCAGACACTGTTCTGAGAGGTGGACTGTTTTCCCTTCCTGTAGATTTCACATTTTATGAGGGACCACAGGTTCTCTATGGGGTTACAGATCAGGTGAACAAGGGGGCCATGTCATTATTTTTTCTTCTTTGAGACCTTTACTGGCCAGCCACGCTGTGGAGTAGTTGGAGGCATGTGATGGAGCATTGTCCTGCATGAAAATCATGTTTTTCTTGAACGATACCGACTTCTTCCTGTACCACTGCTTGAAGAAGTTGTCTTCCAGAAACTGGCAGTAGGTCTGGGAGTTGAGCTTCACTCCATCCTCAACCCGAAAAGGTCCCACAAGTTCATCTTAGATGATACCAGCCCATACCAGTACCCCACCTCCACCTTGCTGGCGTCGGAGTGGAGCTCTCTGCCCTTTACTGATCAAGCCTCTGGCCCATCAAGAGACACTCATTTCATCAGTCCATAAAACCTTTGAAAAGTCAGTCTTAAGATATTTCTTGGCCCAGTCTTGACTTTTTATCTTATGTTTCTTATTCAAAGGTAGTCGTTTTTCAGCCTTCCTTTCCTTGGCCATGTCCCTGAGTATTGCACAACTTGTGCTTTTTGTTACTCCAGTAAAGTTGCAGCTCTGAAATATGGCAAAACTGATGGCAAATAGCAGCTTCACGCTTGATTTTCCTCAATTCATGGGCAGTTATTTTGCGCCTTTTTTGCCCAACACGCTTCTTGCGACCCTGTTGGCTATTTGCCATGAAACGCTTGATTGTTCGGTGATCACGCTTCAAGAGTTTGGCAATTTCAACACTGCTGCATCCCTCTGCAAGACATCTCACAATTTTGGACTTTTCAGAGCCCGTCAAATCTGTTTTCTGACCCATTTTGCCAAAGGAAAGGAAGTTGCCTAATATTAAGCTTACCTTATATAGGGTTTTGATGTCATTAGACAACACCCCTCCTCATTACAGAGATGCACATCACCTGATTTACTTAACTGGTAGTTGGCTCTCAAGCCTGAACAGCTTGGAGTAGGACAACATGTATAATAAGTATCATGTGATCAAAATACAACTTGCATAATAATTCTGCACACAGTGTACAGGATGACCAATCGCTAAGTTCCAATGGAGTTAAGACGCCATGCTCGAATAGTGTAGTAAATAAACGCGGCACTCTGTGGGATATGAGTTTTGGTGCTCGAGTAGGGTATCCAACCCCAATAGCAAATAAAAAAAAACAAAATTGAGCTTAAATTGAGTTGGTGCACATGCAGAAGTTAAACGCATGTTCACATTGGCCACAAAACATTGAAACCTACAAAAGAAAAAAGTAAACGAAAACCCTGATGTAACTAAGGCTAGGTTCACATTGCGTTAGCGTATGCGCTGAACGGATTGCACTAACGCAATGTCCAAAAAGGGATCGCGTTTGGCGATCCCGCTAGCGCAGATGCCCGATCTGCGCTAGCAAAGAACGGACCTTGAACGCTGCAAGCAGCGGTCGAGGTCCATCCGAAAATAACGGGACATCGCTGAACCATGCCAAAAATGGCATACGTTAGCGATGCGTTAGCGATCCGTTAGCACATTGCGGTCAATTGGTGCGCTAACGGATCCGTTACATAGCGTTAATTGTGCCAATTTTGCCATGTAACGGATTCCGTTAGTGGACACCCACTAACGCAATGTGAACCTAGCCTTAGTAAAAAAAAGCAAAAGTGCTTTTGAAAAACACAGAGTTTTTAGTAATACTGTTTTTTGATCAAAAAATAGCACAAAAGCCATCCCACCTCGTCACGGTAACTCTGATCGGGACAGTCCTACAATGTCTAATATTAAAACCTTACATTGTGTCAATGTTGACCTCAGTGTGAATAAGGGCAGACAAAAAGACTGGGCCCAACCAGTGAAACACTAGACTGGGGAAGCCTTAAGGTACTGTCACACTAGACGATATCGCTAGCGATCCGTGACGTTGCAGCGTCCTCACTAGCGATATCGTCCAGTGTGACAGGCAGCAGCGATCAGGCCCCTGCTGGGAGATCGCTGGTCGGGGAAGAAAGTCCAGAACTTTATTTCGTCGCTGGACTCCCCGTAGACATCGCTGAATCGGCGTGTGTGACACCGATTCAGCGATGTCTTCACTGGTAACCAGGGTAAACATCGGGTAACTAAGCGCAGGGCCGCGCTTAGTAACCCGATGTTTACCCTGGTTACCAGCGTAAAAAAACAAACAGTACATACTTACATTCAGCTGTCTGTCCCTTGCCGTCTGGTTCCTGCACTGACTGCTGGCCGTAAAGTGAAAGCAGAGAACAGCCACAGCGGTGAGTCACCGCTGTGTGACTCACCGCTGTGCTGTGCTTTCACTTTCACTTTACGGCCAGCAGTCAGTGCAGGAACCAGACGGCAAGGGACAGACAGCTGAATGTAAGTATGTACTGTTTGTTTTTTTACGCTGGTAACCAGGGTAAACATCGGGTTACTAAGCGCGGCCCTGCGCTTAGTTACCCGATGTTTACCCTGGTTACCGGGGACCTCGGGATCGTTGGTCGCTGGAGAGCTGTCTGTGTGACAGCTCTCCAGCGACCAAACAGCGACGCTGCAGCGATCCGGATCGTTGTGGGTATCGCTGCAGCGTCGCTAAGTGTGACGGTACCTTAATATAGTCTCTAGCTCAGAAACAGGGAGATGTTTACTTAGTTACATCAGGGTTTTCGTTTACTTTTTTCTCTTGTAGGCCCCAATAGCAAATGTCTAAGAATAACCCGGCACTCAAAAGGTTTGTGAAAAACAGAAAATACAGCTTATTCTTATCCAGACACAGAACCAGTTTGTTGTTGAATGTTTTTGGTCCCAGATGGACCTTCTTCAGAACAGTTCAATTTATCTGGAATGTGAGGATAATATGTATAACCAGTGGGGGAGTCACTCTGATAATGTTTGAGCTATCACCAACACTAAATGCAGTGTGTAGACCTGAGGTAAGTAGTGCACCACAGCGCGCTTCCCCCGGCGACACAGAACGCCACCAGCGCTGGAGCTCCACTATGTGCTGACCACCGGATCCCCTTAGCGCCTTAGTGCACTACTACCCAGCCTGAGTACATGTAGGGGTTGCCTACTTGCTAGGGAATCCCCACATGTAATCAAGCTGTCTAGTAGCCGCAAATCATGCTGCTGAGGCGATGAAAACTTAATCTCCCAACACTAACAAATACTCGGAGACCACCCGAGCGTGCTCTGGAAAACCCGAGCAACGAGTACACTCGCTCATCACTAATGAGAAGGAATTTTGGAGGCGTTATCTGTGACAGTTGCGTGGTTTGTAAGTGTGATAACTCCCTTCCCTCCTGTAACTTTGCTTATTCCCCCGTCCTACACTCCCTGGTGCATTTCTCTGCTATATGTGAATGAATATTTGTATGCCTGGTATTTTCAGTTTACCCTTGTTTGTGTTGCCTTGCTCGTAAGGGTTGATGTACTGCAGTGCACAGTAGCACCCCTCTTCCCTAGGTGGGGGAAAAGAACAGACAGAGGGGGCTGATTCAGGAGATAAGGAAAGGGTGGCAGCCCTGGCATCTTCACCTTCAGAAGTATCAAGGCGGAATAGGGAAAGCTAGGGTGCCCCCTAGTGTTAGGTACAGGAAGGAGACCCTGGTCTCGGGTCACCCGACAGTTGGGTCGTGACAATTGCATAGCAATGGAATTTACCAAATACATCTTTTTTCTCCTTTTTTTCCCTACTGTCTATTAGAAACAAGAAATGCAGAGCACTAAAAGCAATCATGCTGCCAAATCTGAAATAGTAGAGAACAAAAACTTTGTAAAGAAGAATTGTGCTGTTGGAAAATGAAATGCAAACCTACTAGTAAATGGAAAATGGTAAAACAACCCTTGGATATGGAAAGCTAAAAGCAAACAAAAGACAGAAGGCAGAGCATGGGACAAATATGACATTCCTTCAAGCACTTGCACTTAGTACTGGAAATATGCCACCTTCAGCATAAAGCTTCAGGCCATGTTTTTCTATGACACAGCGTAGATGTGCATGCCATCTTCAATGGAACATATGAGACCTCGCTGAGCACCGAGTGCTTGGATAATGAGGTCTCTGTGTGCGCCAGTCACGCTGAAATGTAGCAGTTGAAAGCTTAGGCGATTGCAGAAGACCTCCTGATCCCTGAGGGATCATGTACAGTTCCAGCTCCACATTAAAGAATAATGTAATCCAGATCTGTATTGTCTGTGGTTATATAAAAACTTCTAACTATTTGGGCATTTTTTCACATCCATAGAAATATCACAACTAACCCTGCAAGAACAGTAAGAAAACAGCTCTGCTGCTTAGATCCAGGCCTAGGGCAGATGTTTTAACAGCTGTTGTAGAGGAAATGTAGTATTACATGACGTTCATTTAATACAAAGGTTGGAGTCCGCCAGAGCAGAGATGATCTCAGCCACATCCATATGCCCTATCAGGGGTTGTCTTCATGAGACATTGTATTCCCTGTCATTTTCTCCAAGCACTGTGATTGGAATGGGACAAAAACGATCCCTGTTTCACCGGCTTTAGGCAAAGATGGCCAGATATGATATTTTAAAGGCTTAGACAATGTTAGATAAGACGTTAAAACTATATTTTTATCTTTATTAATCCCATGAAATCATTGCTACTTGTAGCACAATCTATAATGTTAATTTGACCGGCTAACGCAACGCCGTTGTAAGAGACCACTGCTGTCCCCACGATGCTCCTTGGAAGAAAGGCTCACCCTGATATAAATCACCAATAACTTTACTAACAAATAATGTGGTCCTGCTGGTGTTTAATTAGAGAGAACCCCTTCTACTGTCTCCCAAAGAAACTGGAACATGAAAGTTAATAACTGTTAGTTGAGGGGATAGCAAAGGCATTTGATTTCTTGAGGGTAGGTCATGAAGGTGAGGCATAGGGCTGCTTAGATAATTTTTTCAGGACTTTTATATTGATGGCCTATACTGACACCCCTGACTGATCAGCTACATGCAGATATGGCGAAGTTCTGAGAAGTGCGAAGTCCTCCGGGCACATCCATCTACTTTTAGTATTGACCATGCCTGGTAATGTAGCTTTTTGTAGCTCAGTGTCATGGAAGTGAATGCGACTAATCAGCATTGCTGGACAGAGCGCCAACGTCCCTTTAATCATTATTAGGGTTGATCGGATAAGCTCTTATCTGAAGCAATTCTAATAGCTATAGCACTTACCGAAGAGCTGCATCGGTAACCTGGATACAAGGAGCGCTCCCGCTAATCAGCTGTTCTGAGCCGCAGCTGCATGTGTCACGGCTGTGTGACTGTCACACCACATGCAGCTGCGGCTCGGAACAGCTGTTTAGCGGAAAATTTATATATAATCTGTCAGTATGTCTTTGGAGTGTGGGAGGAAACCCAAGCAAACATGGGGAGAGCATACAGGCTCCTTGCAGATGTTGTCCTTTGGCGAGATTTGAACCCAGGACCTCAGCACTAACCCCTGAGCCACCGTGCTGCCCCTTTAATCAGTTGACTGATATTGATGGTCTGTAGAGACATCCCCCACCAACGTACACACACACATACACAATCATTAGCTGCATCAAATCACACAAGATTGAGAGAGGCTTGTTTTAGGGTATGTGTCCACCTTCAGGATGGCCGGCGGTTTGGACGGAAACCCGATCCGTGCTAAGCTCCGCCCCCTTCTGAAGACGCGATGATGCCGGATGTGTTCATAGCACACATCCGGGATCATCGCACCCCACACATAGGGCCCTGTGTTATACCTTGCGGCGACGCAGCGTCGCTGCAAGGTACACGGACATGCTGCAATCTTAAAAGATGCGCCACATGTCTGGAGTTGCAGGACCGCCGGATGCGTGTTACCACACATAGTGGAGATGGGATTTCATAAAATCCCCTCCACAATGCTGGAACATCTGGACGCTGCGTGTTTGACGCTGCGGCCCCACGCAGCGTCAAACACGCAGCATTTCCTGAACGTGGAAACATACCCTTAGACTTCTGTCTGAACCTTGGTATTTAGGCCTCATTCAGACATCGGTGAATTTCCTAGTACGCAAAAAAAAAAAAAAGCAAACAAACAAATTTTCAGTTTTTATCATCAGTGACTTTTCTTGCATGAAAAAAAAAACCTAACTACAAAGCTTCTCGTATCCTCTACAGCAGGGGTGGAGAACCTCAGGCCCGTGGGCCATTTACAACCCTTGATGACCTTTCATCCGGCCCCCAAGCAGCTTTCCCGGGCACTGCTGTGCTAGGGCCAGCAGCCCTTTAAAGGGACACTGTCACCTGAATTTGGAGGGAACAATCTTCAGCCATGGAGGTGGGGGTTTTTGGGTGTTTGATTCACCCTTTCCTTACCCGCTGGCTGCATGCTGGCTGCAATATTGGATTGAAGTTCATTCTCTGTCCTCCATAGGACACGCCTGTGCAAGGCAAGATTGCCTTGTGCAGGCATGTACTACGGAGGACAGAGAATGAACTTCAATATTGCAGCCAGCGGGTAAGGATAGGGTGAATCAAACACCCAAAAACCCCGCCTCCATGGCTGAAGATTGTTCCCTCCAAATTCAGGTGACAGTGTCCCTTTAATTTCTTTCTGCTCCACACAGTGTTCAATACAGAACTGTTGTGAATTCTGTGGCAGAGCTCCCTCCTGTGGTCACAAGTGGTACTTCGGCTGATTCTGTCTGTGAGCTTCCGTTGGTGGAGGAGAGTGGTACTGCGGCTTCTGAGTTTCCTTCCTCAGGTGATGTGGTGAAGTCGTTAGGTGCTGCTCTATTTAACTCTACCTGGTGCTCTGATCCTGGCTTCCAGTCAATGTTCTAGTATTGGACTTGTTTCCTCCTGGATCGTTCCTGTGGCCTGCTGCTCTGCATAGCTAAGTTCCGCTTTTGTTATTTTGTTTGCTGTTTTTTCTGTCCAGCTTGCATTTGGTTTTTCTTGCTTGCTGGTAGCTCTGGGACGCAGAGGGTGTACCTCCGTGCCGTTAGACGGTACGGAGGGTCTTTTTGCCCCCTTTGCGTGGTTGTTTGTAGGGTTTTGTGTTGACCGCAAAGTTACCTTTCCTATCCTCGCTCTGTTCAGAAAGTCGGGCCTCACTTTGCTAAATCTATTTCATCTCTACGTTTGTCTCTTCATCTTACTCACAGTCATTATATGTGGGGGGCTGCCTTTTCCTTTGGGGTATTTCTCTGAGGCAAGGTAGGCTGTTTTTCTATCTTCAGGCTAGCTAGTTTCTCAGGCTGTGCCGAGTTGCATAGGGAGCGTTAGGCGCAATCCACGGCTGCCTCTAGTGTGGTTGGAGAGGATTAGGGATTGCGGTCAGCAGAGTTCCCACGTCTCAGAGCTCGTTCTATGTTTTCTGGGTTATTGTCAGATCACTGTATGTGCTCTGACTACTATGTCCATTGTGGTACTGAATTACCTAATCATAACACAGAGGTGCGTGCAATGAAAGATTATGTCCTAACACCAGTGCCAGGTCGTACTTTGTATGGTCCCCGAACAATGGTATAAATTCCTAAATGGCCCTTTCCCCACCCCTGCTCAAGAGTATTAAAAACTGACAGCAGATGGATGACTGTGTGTGCTGTGAGTGACTTTTTACAGACCAATAGACTCATGTAGGCAATGCTGAGCTGTGAATAGGACACGGATCAGTTTGTTTGTTTTTTTTTTACATAAGGACAAGTAAGATTTTACACAAGATACCTGTGATCACTATGTAATAACCGGTGAACTATACAATAAAACAACGAGGCCAGAGTCACTAGTTATAGAAACCTGCTAGTTTAAAGTCACACTTTGTGAATAAATTGTTGCTACATGTACTAGCCTAAATTTTTGTATAATTGTAAATCTGCAACAATTTGGGTCATGCAAGCAAGATCCCTAAATATACTCAATTTTGCAAGCAGCGTCCGCGGCGCGCCACAAAACACCGGCACATCGCTAGCACGTGCCGAAAATGGAATTTTTTGTGCAGATTCTGCATCTCTTGGCAGAAAACGCAGGTGCGGATTTGATGCGTTTTTTGTGAGGATTTACTTTGGATTTTATGCGTTTTTACCCCTGCGGATTTCTATAATGGAATGGGTACAAAAATGCTTCAGATCCGCACAAATAAATGACATGCTCCTTCTTTTCATCCGCAGCGTTTTCCATGCGGACTTTTCCGCAGCATTAGCACAGCAATTTTTTTTTTCCATTGATTTACATTGTACTGTAAATCACTTGTGGATCTACAGCGTTTCTGCACGGAAAAAAACGCTGCAGATTCGCAGTAAATCCGCAACGTGTGCACATAACCATAATCTCAGATAGCAAAAACAATTATTTGTGTTATAATTTAGAAAGGTTGTTAGAAACCTCTCCCACCTTGAACATAATCCTGTTAACTTCCACCAGTTTTCCCCTTGAGAAAAGGTGTAGTCTTAAGGTACTGTCACACTAGACGATATCGCTAGCGATCCGTGACGTTGCAGCGTCCTCGCTAGCGATATCATCCAGTGTGACAGGCAGCAGCGATCAGGCCCCTGCTGTGCTGTCGCTGGTCGGGGAAGAAAGTCCAGAACTTTATTTGGTCACTGGACTCCCCGTAGACATCGCTGAATCGGCGTGTGTGACACCGATTCAGCGATGTCTTCGCTGGTAACCAGGGTAAACATCGGGTAACTAAGCGCAGGGCCGCGCTTAGTAACCCGATGTTTACCCTGGTTACCATCCTAAAAGTAAAAAAACAAACACTACATACTTACCTACCGCTGTCTGTCCCCGGCGCTCTGCACTCCTCCTGCTCTGGCTGTGAGCGTCGGTCAGCCGGAAAGCAGAGCGGTGACGTCACCGCTCTGCTTTCCGGCTGCCCGGCGCTCACAGCCAGACCAGAGAAGCAGAGCGCCGAGGACAGACAGCGGTAGGTAAGTATGTAGAGTTTGTTTTTTTACTTTTTAGGATGGTAACCAGGGTAAACATCGGGTTACTAAGCGCGGCCCTGCGCTTAGTAACCCGATGTTTACCCTGGTTACCGGGGACCTCGGGATCGTTGGTCGCTGGAGAGCTGTCTGTGTGACAGCTCTCCAGCGACCAAACAGCGACGCTGCAGCGATCCGGATCGTTGTCGGTATCGCTGCAGCGTCGCTTAGTGTGTCGGTACCTTTAGTACTTCACAAAAAAAAAACCCTTCCAAACCGATACAGAACCCTGTATGCACTACAAAGGAACTACAGTTGTGGCCAAAAGTATTGACACCCCTGCAATTCTGTCAGATAATACTCAGTTTCTTCCTGAAAATGATTGCAAACACAAATTATTTGGTATTATTATCTTCATTTAATTTGTCTTAAATGAAAAAACACAAAAGAGAATGAAGCAAAAAGCAAAACATTGATCATTTCACACAAAACTCCAAAAATGGGCCAGACAAAAGTATTGGCACCCTCAGCCTAATACTTGGTTGTACAACCTTTAGCCAAAATAACTGCGACCGACCACTTCCAGTAACCATCAATGAGTTCCTTACAATGCTCTGCTGGAATTTTAGACCATTCTTCTTTGGCAAACTGCTCCAGGTCCCTGATATTTGAAGGGTGCCTTCTCCAAACTGCCATTTTTAGATCTCTCCACAGATGTTCTATGGGATTCAGGTCTGGACTCATTGCTGGCCACCTTAGAAGTCTCCAGTGCTTTCTCTCAAACCATTTTCTAGTGCTTTTTGAAGTGTGTTTTGGGTCATTGTCCTGCTGGAAGACCCATGACCTCTGAGGGAGACCCAGCTTTCTCACACTGGGCACTACATTATGCTGAAAATTTTTTTGAAACAAAACAATATTGAAGCCAGCATATTAAACAAATAATTTAAATAGAGTAGGGTGGACCTCAGGGAAATGGAATATGCTGTATGGATAAATGGGGACCAGCTACCAAAAAACATGTGCTAAACAAAAAAGAAAAGGAAACAGACAGCCATATAGTCCCATAAAAGATAACTCTTTATTGAAATACATTAAAAACACCAGACAAAAAACAGGGGTACAAGAGGGGATGGAAGTACGCTCCTAATGGCAATGAAAAGCAGGTCTGAGAGCCAATCCACAGACCGTGCTGCAATAGTGGCGTAATGTTACAAGACACTTCCCCATACCACATAATAAATAATCAGATCAATACAGGGCAAGTGCCCTCGCATGGGAAGTATAGCATATAGTATCAATAAATCAACATACCCACAGCAGGCACCACGGATCCAGGGAACAGACAAGCAGGCCAGACCCCGACGTGCGTTTCGGAGCGAACAGCTCCTTCATCAGGCTCCTGGTGGTGTTTTTAATGTATTTCAATAAGAGTTCAGAGTTATCTTTTATGGAACCATATGGCTGCCTGTTTCCTTTCCTTTTTTGTTTTGCAAAATTTGTTGGTAGTCTTCAGACTTCATAATGCCATGTACACGGTCAAGTAGTCCAGTGCCAGAGGCAGCAAAGCAACCCCAAAACATCAGGGAACCTCTGCCATGTTTGACTGTAGGGACCGTGTTCTTTTCTTGAATGCCTCTTTTTTTTCTCCTGTAAACTCTATGTTGAAGCCTTCGCCCAACAAGCTCTACTTTTGTCTCATCTGACCAGAGAACATTCTTCCAAAACGTTTTAGGCTTTTTCAGGTAAGTTTTGGCAAACTCCAGCCTGGCTTTTTTATGTCTCGGGTAAGAAGTGGGGTCTTCCTGGGTCTCCTACCATACAGTCCCTTTTCATTCAGACGCCGACGGATAGTACGGGTTGACACTGTTGTACCCTCGGCCTGCAGGGCAGCTTGAACTTGTTTGGATGTTAGTCGAGGTTCTTTATCCAACATCCGAACAATCTTGCGTTGAAATCTCTTGTCAATTTTTCTTTTCCGTCCACATCTAGGGAGGTTAGCCACAGCACCATGGGCTTTAAACTTCTTGATGACACTGCGCACGGTAGACACAGGAACATTCAGGTCTTTGGAGATGAACTTGTAGCCTTGAGATTGCTCGTGCTTCCTCACAATTTGGTTTCTCAAGTCCTCAGACAGTTCTTTGGTCTTCTTTCTTTTCTCCATGATCAATGTGGTACACACAAGGACACAGGACAGAGGTTGAGTCAACTTTAATCCATGTCAACTGGCTGCAAGTGTGATTTAGTTATTGCCAACACCTGTTTGGTGCCACATGTAAGTTAAAGGTGCTGTTAATTACACAAATTAGAGAAGCATCACATGATTTTTCGAACAGTGTCAATACTTTTGTCCATCCCCTTTTTTAGGTTTGGTGTGGAATTATATCCAGTTTGGCTTTAGGACAATTCTTTTTGTGTTTTTTCATTTAAGACAAATTAAATGAAGATAATAATAACAAAGAATTTGTGTTTTGCAATCATTTTCAGGAAGAAAAGGAGTATTATCTGACAGAATTGCAGGGGTGTCAATACTTTTGGCCACAACTGTACCAGTAATTGCATGTTACAGTCTTACTTTCCCTGTCGCATTTGACCAAATCCTCAACTCCCCACACTACAGTGGAGAAATGAATTAGAACAATCTAAAAACATTCTTTTACTATCGTCACTCCTGGTTTTGTGATGAATTCCCTAGGGCTCATTTACACACCGCACATGTGGGTGCAGCATGTAAAGAAAGCCGCATAGAACAAACAAAGGTAACTTTCCAGGTTTAACCAAATACTAACTAATTAACGATTGCACTGAATCATGTCGACAAACATTGTGCTTACATGGAGTAAATGTGAAACAAGGCTTTCCCACCAATTAATTTTGATGGCAGCCCTGTGCTACTGTGATCTTTTCCAGGCTCCCTTAATTTAGCAAAAAGCTATTACACCTGCTTATCACACAATCATGTGATTTTACAAGGCAACAACTCTTCCCCTGCAAAATCAAAAGATTATGTCAGAAACATCCTTTTCTCCCCAGGGGAACACCGAACTGTACACGCTCTGAAGCTTTGCCTCAGCATTGGAGGAGCACAGTGGTACTAAAGCTGGCCGATTTGGGGGTTACACCTATACTCCAGCGATCAGGACCCCTTTAGAGCAGTGACCATCTGCTGTGAGCGGTAGAAGAGTGTCAGTGCTCCGAGCCTCTTGCATCATATAATCGGAGCACAGCTGCAGAGGAGACGGAGAAAGTAATTTCTCCATCTCCTCCATTACCGGTGACTGCGGGAACTGCACTGCCCTCGGGTGATTTCCGATGTGATGTTACCCACGCACCCATAGACTTATATGGGCAAGTGCGGTCTGATTCATGGATGCCATCGCAGCATGCTGCAACTGTTCTCGCATTCCGAATGGGCATGAGAAAATAATCACGGATGTGAGCTGCCACATAGGTTAACATTTGGCCGAGGGCAATTTGATTGTCGGATGACACTCGTCCGACTACATCGCAAATGGGAGCGAGCCCTTATAGAAGAGAGCTAACAAGAACTGTGCATGTTTGGCCATCACTGCCACACTGCAGCAATGGAAAGGAAACTAGGCAATTAGCAGTATACAAAATAAGACAACCCCCATATGATCCTAAGGTATTTGCTATGCAATCTGAGAGCAGCATTTTGTAGAGGCTGATTACAGTGATATGTCCCTTACTAAAGGTACCTTCACACTGAACGATATCGCTAGCGATCCGTGACGTTGCAGCGTCCTGGCTAGCGATATCGTTCAGTTTGACACGCAGCAGCGACCAGGATCCTGCTGTGATGTCGTTGGTCGCTGCAGAAAGTCCAGCACTTTATTTCGTCGCTGGACTCCCTGCAGACATCGCTGAATCGGCGTGTGTGACGCCGATTCAGTGATGTCTTCACTGGTAACCAGGGTAAACATCGGGTTACTAAGCGTAGGGCCGCGCTTAGTAACCCGATGTTTACCCTGGTTACCAGCGTAAAAGTAAAAAAAAAAAAACACTACATACTTACCTTCCGCTGTCTGTCCTCGGCGCTGTGCTTCTCTGCACTGGCTGTGAGCGCCGGCCAGCCGGAAAGCACAGCGATGATGTCACCGCTCTGCTTTCAGGCCGCTGTGCTCACAGTCAGTGCAGGAAGCAGAGCGCCGGGGACAGACAGCGGAAGGTAAGTATGTAGTTTTTTTTTTTTACTTTTACGCTGGTAACCAGGGTAAACATCGGGTTACTAAGCGCGGCCCTGCGCTTAGTAACCCGATGTTTACCCTGGTTACCGGCATCGTTGGTCGCTGGAGAGCTGTCTGTGTGACAGCTCTCCAGCGACCAAACAGCGACGCTGCAGCGATCGAAATCGTTGTCGGTATCGCTGCAGCGTCGCTGAGTGTGAAGGTACCTTAAGCTAGGTTTTGCTTTTTTCAAAACAATCAATACTTTATCAGCATGAGATTATCATTGTGCCCTCTAGTCAATTGCTCTGTGCAACCATGCGCCGCCGCAGCTTTTTGTTAATGTACAGTGTACACAGTACCAATCTGCAGCAGCAGATAAAACAGGGATTGTTTCAAAATGACAGCATGCAAACCAGAAAGTGACAATGCTGGAATCAGGGTCTCAGCCCCTACATAAATATGCTCTCAAATCATATAGCAAAATCCAGGTGACAGATTCCCTTTAACCATTCTTACAATGAAGCATATCTCAAGACCTTGCATTTTTTTTTTTTTTCTTATTTTTTGTCTACTGCTGATTGCCTAGGTTTCTGGCCACTACTGCAGTCTCATGTGTCAGACACATTGCTGGAATCAGGGTCTCAGCCTCTAGATCATGCTGGTCTCAGATTAAATTGCAACAACCTGGTTACAGTTGTATAGTAGGGAAGCGCAGATCAATATTTTCACTGGTGGTTGACAGTTTAGAGTAGTCAATGCGTAAAAGTGATATCCCTGATGGTTTAGCATATGAAAGGGCTTACTAGTATCATCCCTGGTGCTTTTTAGTAGACAAGGGCTTACTAGTATCATCCCTGGTGCTTTTTAGTAGACAAGGGCTTACTAGTATTATCCCTGGTGGTTTACAGTAGTGAAGGGCTTACTAGTATCGTCCCTGGTGGTTTACAGTAGTGAAGGGCTTACTAGTATCATCCCTGGTGCTTTTTAGTAGACAAGGGCTTACTAGTATCATCCCTGGTGGTTTACACTACAGTAGTGAAGGGCTTACTAGTATCGTCCCTGGTGGTTTACAGTAGTGAAGGGCTTACTAGTATCGTCCCTGGTGGTTAACAGTAGTGAAGGGCTTACTAGTATCGTCCCTGGTGGTTGTCAGTAGTGAAGGGCTTACTAGTATCGTCCCTGGTGCTTTACAGTAGTGAAGGGCTTACTAGTATCATTCCTGGTGGTTTACAGTAGTCAAGGGCTTACTAGTATCGTCCCTGGTGCTTTACAGTAGTGAAGGGCTTACTAGTATCATTCCTGGTGGTTTACAGTAGTCAAGGGCTTACTAGTATCGTCCCTGGTGCTTTACAGTAGTGAAGGGCTTACTAGTATCGTCTCTGGTGGTTTACAGTAGTGAAGGGCTTACTAGTATCGTCCCTGGTGGTTTACAGTAGTGAAGGGCTTACTAGTATCGTCCCTGGTGGTTGTCAGTAGTGAAGGGCTTACTAGTATCGTCCCTGGTGGTTTACAGTAGTCAAGGGCTTACTAGTATCATCCCTGGTGGTTTACAGCAGGGGTCCCCAACTCCAGTCCTCAAGGCCCACCAACATGTCATGTTTTCAGGATTTCCTTAGTCTTGCCCAGGTAATAATTGCATCACCTGTGCAATGCAAAGGAAATCCTGAAAACATGACCTGTTGGTGGGCCTTGAGGACTGGAGTTGGGGACCCCTGGTTTACAGTAGTGAAGGGCTTACTAGTATCGTCCCTGGTGGTTTACAGTAGTGAAGGGCTTACTAGTATCGTCCCTGGTGGTTTACAGTAGTGAAGGGCTTACTAGTATCGTCCCTGGTGGTTAACAGTAGTGAAGGGCTTACTAGTATCGTCCCTGGTGCTTTACAGTAGTGAAGGGCTTACTAGTATCATTCCTGGTGGTTTACAGTAGTCAAGGGCTTACTAGTATCGTCCCTGGTGCTTTACAGTAGTGAAGGGCTTACTAGTATCATCCCTGGTAGTTTACAGTAGTGAAGGGCTTACTAGTATCGTCCCTGGTGGTTTACAGTAGTCAAGGGCTTACTTGTATTATCCCTTTTGGTTTACAGTAGTCAAGGGCTTACTAGTATCATCCCTGGTAGTTTACAGTAGTGAAGGGCTTACTAGTATCGTCCCTGGTGGTTTACAGTAGTGAAGGGCTTACTAGTATCGTCCCTGGTGGTTTACAGTAGTGAAGGGCTTACTAGTATCGTCCCTGGTGGTTAACAGTAGTGAAGGGCTTACTAGTATCGTCCCTGGTGCTTTACAGTAGTGAAGGGCTTACTAGTATCATTCCTGGTGGTTTACAGTAGTCAAGGGCTTACTAGTATCGTCCCTGGTGCTTTACAGTAGTGAAGGGCTTACTAGTATCGTCCCTGGTGGTTTACAGTAGTCAAGGGCTTACTTGTATTATCCCTTTTGGTTTACAGTAGTCAAGGGCTTACTAGTATCATCCCTGGTAGTTTACAGTAGTGAAGGGCTTACTAGTATCGTCCCTGGTGGTTTACAGTAGTGAAGGGCTTACTAGTATCATCCCTGGTAGTTTACAGTAGTGAAGGGCTTACTAGTATCGTCCCTGGTGGTTTACAGTAGTGAAGGGCTTACTAGTATCATCCCTGGTAGTTTACAGTAGTGAAGGGCTTACTAGTATCGTCCCTGGTGGTTTACAGTAGTGAAGGGCTTACTAGTATCATCCCTGGTAGTTTACAGTAGTCAAGGGCTTACTAGTATCGTCCCTGGTGGTTTACAGTAGTCAAGGGCTTACTTGTATTATCCCTTTTGGTTTACAGTAGTCAAGGGCTTACAAGCATCATCCCTGGTGGTTTACAGTATTTAAAGGCTTACTAGTATCGTCCCTGATGGTTTACAGTAGTGAAGGGCTTACTAGTATCATCCCTGGTAGTTTACAGGATTGAAGAGCTTACTAGTCTTATGGTAGATAACAATAGCCAAATAAGTTTGTCCAAAAACCGTTCCTCCGGACCCTTGACAACTATATAATTATGTACCAACGGCAAGGCAGTGCATGTATGTGTTCTCAATAGGGAAAGGGGAATAACGTGAAGCTAGACAGCTCTGACTAAGCTTAACTCCAGTGAGAACAACATATAGGACATGCGGAAATCCAACATGCCCAATTCTTCCCTTCCCCAAGAAGATCGTCAAGGCTGTCGTCAATTGTCACTGGGCAAAAAGACATTCACAGACCAATTTGATCGACACGTCATTCAGAAAACATCCGTGTGAAATCCTAAATGTGTGACCATCCTCCAACTTGTGATTATATACAGCTCTGGCAAAAATTAAGAGACCACCACATGAACACCCTGCCATGAGAGCCCAATCTCCAGCCCTGAACCACATTGAAAACCTCTGGAATGTAATCAAGAGGATGATGGATAGTCACAAGCCATCAAACAAAGAAGGACTGCTTACATTTTTGCACCAGGAGCATTGTGAAAGACTGGTGGAAAGCATGCCAAGACGTATGAAAGCTGTGGTTAAAAATCATGGTTATTCCACAAAATATTGATTTCTGAACTCTTCCTGAGTTAAAACATTAGTACTGTTGTTTCTAAATGAATATGAACTTGTTTATTTGCATTATTTGAGGTTTGAAAGCACTGGGTTTTTTTTTTCTTAATTTTGACCATTTTTCTTTGTCCGAAAAAAACAATTATTGCTTGGAAATTCGGAGACATGTTGTCAGAAGTTTATAGACTAAAAGAACAATTTACATTTTATTCAAAAATATACCTAGAAAGAGAAAAATCAGACAAACTGAACATTTTGCAGTGGCCTCTTATATACAGCTCTGGCAAAAATTATCAAAAACCAATTGGCCTAATTAGATGACATCCAACACAGCACCCAGGGACACATATGTACATTCGTTCATTTCTTATTCAGTGGAACAAGTGACTATCCTGGTTATGGAGAAATTTAGGCATAGTAAAATGGTTATAACACTTCGTACCATTACATCTTGATTACTTACTCATACATCCTGTTATCCTGGATGTGACGATGCAATGAAAGCTGGTCACTCAGATAGATATTAATTGCATACTTTTCAATGCTTTCCTCCTGCATCTTCTTTTCGGCAGAATTAAGCTGCAGGTGAGCCGCTTTTCCCCACTCTCCGAGTGCATTTGGATTTGGGGAAGGTTTATTATACACAGGACGGGCTAAGTCCTCCTCTTTCTCTTCAGTGGCAGGTAAATCTCTGTCCAATCTTTTATTTGTAGCATGGTCCTCTTTTTCCAAGGAAGAGAAAGAAGAAACAGAAAGTTCTACTACCATATAGGTGACCATAAACAGTCCGACCAATACAACAGTCTTCACAATGAGTGAGCATCTCCTCAGGCGGATCCTCATGGCATGAGACTTGTGATCTGGCCCAAGTACCAGCTCAACTGACACTGCAAGTCTGAAAGAAGACAGACATTAGATCACATCGGGAAATTTGGGCAAAATGTTATTGGCAGAGAGCTGGTCATAGTGCTTAATATATTGCAGCATCTCATAGGAAACATCCATACGTGGCATAAAGCAAGCTACACAAGTCAATATTTATCTTAGAACCGATTCTAATTAGTGCAGCAATGTTTACCTTGGAATAACATATTAAAGGAACTAGAAATAAATATAAATAAACACGTCTGTGGATTCATGTCAAGGCAGCAGGTTCTTACATGACTTTGGTCAGCAGCGTAAAAAGCAATAATCCAGAACCTGCCGCCATATCTAGGTCATGAAAAGTCTAAAAATCTACACATTGCTACGTTGTGCTTTTTTTTCCCCAGCAATTGTGGTAAACCACATCGCAACTTGTTCCTAAGAGCAGATAGCAGGACCTTTACATGATGCCTTAGGTGTCCAGGACCTTCGTCTCAAGTAGTGCAGAGCCATGAGAAAATGTAATGATAAACATGATCCTGCTGCACTAAAGGTCTACACATATAGTAGTGGCCCCCAAGATTACATATCAGGGTCCTAAATGATCATTTTAGTACTTTTAACATTTAATTAACCTATTATTACCAAAGGGAAATCTCCCTTAAAAATCACATATTCCGTAGCAGCTCGTCATAGAGGGTTGGTGAGATACATGGAGATTTACTATAACTTCTTGTGAAACTAATCTTAATAACTGGTCTTAGACTGAGTTCACACTTTGTGGCAACCTGACTGCAACAAGTGGATTGCAGCAAGTCTATTATGGACAATCTATTGTCCTTCCTCAGAAAATAACTTGCTTACACCAAGGAACAAGTGTCTGACCCATCATTGCCCCATGTAAGAGCGTTTTAATGCTCCATGATCAGAGAAAGCTCGGCCCATAGGTCAGGTTGATACAAATGTAAGGTCACGGTGACTCACAAGAGAAACAAATAGAAGGTTATAAAGCAAGGTCAGAGAGATTTGACAAATCGGATGCTTCAAACACTTTGATCAAATGTCCCATCCGTTAGCTTTCTTACACCGTATCAGCACTGTGTGCCGCCTGTCACCATCTGCTTAATTTATGTAACTATACGAGAAAGCTTTGCACCAAGAACAGAGCGCCTATTTTTTGTCTACAACGTTTTTTTCTCACTACACATCTTAATGGCTCATCATCTAGAACTGCCATAAGTTTTTATCTGGTAGCGGTTTGCGCACATTCTGAAAACAGGGGTGCATGGTCCTTTGTTTTAAATAGAAAGTCGTTGATTTTATTTTTAAATGTTACACACCTCAGATAGGCTTTAGTGGGCATTAGTATGTGATCAGTACTGGATCCGTACTTCTGAGGGAACTTCTAAAGCATCCGTCCTTCCTTGAAATCAGCCACTCAGTATATCCAGTATTACGGATACATGGCTATGTTGGGGACAATCTCCCAAAGTATGTAAGGTTATGTATGTGCAAAGATGGATCGTTAATTTCATCACTTCAGACCCCCCCAAAATGGACTGATCTTGTTTTCAGCAGTTGGGCGTTGAGTAAAATTCATATAATTGTTAATTGAGTTTGGTCTATTTTTTCTCTAAATTGTACTGCCAGTGTTTCACAATAATTATCTCACATTTAGAGTTCGCCCACACTGCGGTATATTCGCTCATGCGATAGCGTTGGGCAGGTTATGTAAATGACACTCGGCTCCAACTTTGTCAGAGTTAGATCCGAGTGTCATCTTACTGTGATCCGATTTTATTATCGCAACTCAGGTTTGAAGAAGGAGAACTTAATTTCTACATCTTCTCCATTGTCTCTATGAGCGGACATCAGACTGATGACATCCGATTGCAGGCGATGTTTCACAAGCACCTGTAGACTTGACGAATATCGGATGCACTCACAGCATGCTGCCCTAGTATGGTCCGAGGGCTAGCCTATAAAACATCACATAGCACATGGCCGTGTTATACCCTAGTGTGTGCTCTTTAAGACACTGGCACAACCACCAAGGTTTTCCTTGGGGAAGCTGGCAATCTGGTCCTGTAAGCGGTTTAGCTGGCGGTTATGCCATAGCTTTTTTATGGCAGCTCAGCGGCTGGTGTTTTTTGCTATTATTTATTCTAACTAGCAAATAATGAATAGGCTACTTCTTTAACGGCGTCACAGTTTCCATAACACGGAGATTAAAAGATGTGACAGACTGAACGTGTGCACAGCAATGTCTTTTAGATTGCGCATTATAGTTATTATTATTAGATTGTGCATTATGTTCGCTTTTTGTGGAGCTTTTTCAGGCAGATTCCGTCTTGTGAACATAACCTTATGCTCATTGTGGGAATGTAGCCTCTCTTAAGTTTTTGATGTTGCAGATTTTCTGCAGCATTCTACACCTCTTAAGTAAATTCGGTTATTTGTGTTTTTACTCATGAACCTTGTTAATTTTTGATCCTTCCCGGTATTTGGCTTTAATAAAAAAAAACTTTATTGATACAGTTATGTGCGGATTACCTGAGTTTTGTAACCTTCGGATTTATCACATCTAATGCAATTCTATGGGGAAAATCTGCATATAACACTCAGTTTACCCACAAAAGAAATTGACATATTGCAGATTTGAAACACATGCAACCCAACTCCATTTACACATCATAAAAAAAAAATAAAAAAAAAAACAGCCATTGTAGGAACTTAAAGGGACACTGTCACCTGAATTTGGAGGGAACAATCTTCAGCCATGGAGGCGGGATTTTGGGGTTTTTGATTCACCCTTTCCTTACCCGCTGGCTGCATGCTGGCTGCAATATTGGATTGAAGTTCATTCTCTGTCCTCCATAGTACACGCCTGCACAAGGCAAGATTGTCTTGTGCAGGTATGTACTACGGAAGACAGAGAATAAGCTTCAATCCAATATTGCAGCCAGCATGCAGCCAGCGGGTAAGGAAAGGGTGAATCAAAAACCCCAAAACCCCGCCTCCATGGCTGAAGATTGTTCCCTCCAAATTCAGGTGACAGTGTCCCTTTAACCTTAGGCCTCATTCACATGACAGTATTTTTGATCAGTATCTGTATGCCATAACCAGAAGAGTTTAAACTGTTACCTAAATATCTACTTTTTTTTGCTTTTTTTAATGCTAATTTTCAGCTGCTTTTTACAGTACCAAAGTCTATGAGATTTCAGAAATCTCATGCACACACATTGGTTTTTTGTGTCATCACTCAGGATTTTGCGCTTTGCTGCTTTTTTTTTTTGGACATAGAGCAGGTCACTTCTTTCGGCGTTTTTGCAGCGTTTTTCACCCATTGGCTTGAATGGGTGTTGAAAAAACGCTGCAAACATTCAGGTATCATTATTTGCAGCGCTTTTGCTGCAGAAAAGTCATGGGAGCACTATGCACAAAAAGACACAAGTTAGCCCAAAAACAGTACCAAAACCTGCATTTTTGCAGCAGCTTGTTTCCTGCAAAGAAATCAAGAAAAAAAAGCAGCAAAAACACCCAGTGTGAACTTACCCTAACCCTTTAATAAAAAAAAAACAAACACTTATTTATAGCACACCAACAATGAGACTACTACAGTAATCTCCTAAAAGAACACATCAAAGTAAGGCAGTAACAAGCTTAGACTTTGTCGTTCAGGATGAAGCACAGTCAGAAATAAAATACAAAAAAAAAGTGTGGCCATGATATCGGAGTGCCTGCTTCATTATTCGATAGATGTTCATTAATTTAAGAAATATATATTTCAGTGATAAAAACTGACTTCCTACGAAGTTTGGGCAAGGTCTACTACTTCTTGGATGGCTCTTCTGCACAGGATGTACGGTAAACAGGAAAAACTTTATAAATGTCTGCCGTCACAAGAAAGATGTGGAGTGGTTCATATTTTATTGCTTGATTATTTTATGCATTTTTTGAAAAATTTATAAACATATAGTTTTTCCAAAAATCGACCATCAAAATTTAGAATTTAACTTCTCAAAAACAAAATATCAAGAAACATACTTGAGTCATATCAAATGAACTCTGATCAAAATGGTGCCTTCCCCACATCTCGATCTTAATTTTACTCCGAGATACGATAAACAATATAAAGTCAAATTGAGGCTTTCAAAACTTAATTCACTAAAGTAGCACTCAAAAAAACAAAGAAAATATACTAAGAGGTCAGGTAAAAAAAATATATATATTCAGATCACTTGAAATGGAGTGACCCATAACCGGTACAATAATTGGGGACTGATTACTGGTGGGGTTTGGCAAACAGCATAAAAAAGGAATGCAGAAAACACTGGCATTTTTAGTTGCATTACCTCTCAAAACAAGTTATTATAGTTAAAAAATGTATTGTGTAAGGTTTTCTTTAACATTAAATTGTATATTACGAAAAATGGCTCAAGGACCTGGTTGCAATGTTTTTTCTACACTGGAGTTCGGAGATTATAGGCTTTAGACATTTAGAGTATCTAATTTGCAAGATTCCACTTCACCAAGATTCTTCTCTGGGGGTGTTAACTTTTTCTTATTTATGATGCTGCCCAATCATAAGAAGGCAGTTATAGGGGGGGGGGAAAGCAGATGCCCAAAGAGATGGTTAGACCAAGCATTTTTACTGTGATCTGGTGAGACAGACGTGATGGGTCTCACTTGACCACACTGACAACTCTCAGTCTCGTCACTGGGGCCTCATTCAGCCGTCCGTGTTGTACCCACTTTTTTACACGGATACTACACGTACCCATTAGAATCTATGCTGCTGCTCATAAGTCCGTGTAAAACACACAGACATGTCCATTTTTTTCCCGGCAGCAGAGATGAAAAGGTCCAAAACGAGTCTATGGGTTTGTGAAAAACAAGTACAAACACAAGGATGGCATCTCTGTGCTGTCTGTGTTCACCATTTCACAGGATGGGAGAAGCTTTGTAATTTATTTATCCATTCGTGAAAAACCTTGATGACACTTGTTGACAGCACAAAGTTTTATTTTAAAAAAATGACATTCCAAAAATACACAGGTGAAGACACACAATAAAACGCCTGAAAAGTAACTTAATTGGTGCAGAAATGCTGCAACATCAAAAACGCACCAGATACTCATGGAAACAGAGTTAGGGCTCGTCATGACGACCGTGTAAATTGGATGAGTGCTAGCCATGATTTTAACAGATAGCACTGCTACCCATGTTATTCTATGGGGATGGACACGGCGTGGTCAGAGGATGGAATGGGGGGGGGGGGGGGATTCACAGCATGCACGGTGTTTGCCTCTGAGAATCCGAAGGCACTTGCCCATTGACGTCTGTGAAATGGAATCAACCACACTTGGTCAACATCTAACTGCGATCCAGTTTTCACGGACTTACATAATGGAAAAGGTTGAGGAAAAAAAATTTTCTCTCTCCACCCCCGAGAAAATTGTATCCCACTTTGATTAGCGCAACTGGACTAATTTTCTCGGAGAGAAACCGGTTGTCTACACCTAACCTTAGGGTGTGTTCATGACGTTTGAAGTAGAAACACCTCAACCAAGAGTCACATTTTTTGAACTCCTTGTGGTTTTTGGAGAGTTTCTGCTCCAAACACTCAGTGACAATAGAAACCTTAAAATGAACACACTCTTAGTGTGATTAAAATACTCACCTAGCTTCCGGATCCCTCGCTGTAGCGTCCTCTCCTGGCCGCAGCTTCTCCTGTATGCGGTCACGTGGGGCCGCCGATTACAGTACTGACTATGCGGCTCTGCCCCTTTGGGAGGCGGAGCCGCATATTCATGATTGTAATCGGCGGCCCCACGTGACTGCATACAGGAGACGCTGCGGCCAGGAGAGGACGCTACAGCGAGGGATCCGGAAGCTAGGTGAGTATTTTAATCACAGCGGGGAAGAAGGGGGGGGGGGGGGCGCACAGGGGGTGGGAGGGGGATGGCACCTGGATCTGCATTTTAAACACTAATATTCATATGTTCCCTGCAGCAAACGCTGCTGCAAGGAACATATGAATCGCGGCTTCAGCACCAGTGGGGGGGACAGCGCTTAATGTAGCGCTGTCTCCTGCATGGCACACGGACTGCACACGGACAATGTACGTGTGCGGTACGTGTTTTACACGGACCCATTGACTTTAATGGGTCCGTGTGATCCGTGCGCTCCCACGAACATTGACATGTCTCCGTGTTTGGCACACGGATACACGGTCCGCAAAAAATCAATGACATCTGAAAAGATGCATTGATTTTTATGTGTCTACGTGTGTCAGTGTCTCTGGTACGTGAGGAAACTGTCACCTCATGTACCGGAGACACTGACGTGTGAGACTGGCCTTAGGATATGTACACACACAGTAGCGCTGCGAAACTGCTGCAAAGAATGAACATAATGCACAGCAAAGTGAAAGTGACGTTGCTGTGCACACATTCAGCATCTTTCTACTTCTTTTAACTTCTCAAGATTAAGAAACTATGAGGTGGCATAAAGTAGTAATATGGTTAGTCTTGCCGCCATAGTGTAAAATACAACGGAGTGACTTCAGGCACCCCTTACAGAGGGCCTGTCACCAGCTCAAAAGCGGACAGTTACCACTGATACCGGAGTATGCCTTTTTCTTTTTTAATTCCACCATATGGTTCCAGAGGTACAGGCCTTCTTATTTAGGGCTAAATTGTATGGTCTTTACCAAGAGGGCGTTACATCCAGGATATTAATGCAGAGCAGTCTAAAGACACGTCACCAGAGAATCCTGTGAGCAACGCTCCCTTGGTAAAGCCCTAAATAATTAATGCTGGATAAAAAGGCCTATATCTCTGGAACTGTATGGCGGATTTATAATACAAAACAAAAAATGCACACACACGTCATACTCAGGTGCCGCAGGAATAAGAAAAACGTTGCCACTTTTGACTAAGTGATGGGTCTTTAAATATTATTCATTGGTATACTTAAGCAATGTAAAAAAAATGCAGGTCTAAAAATAAATTAATCTATATTCTTTTAAACCTGATGAAGTGCTAATCTTGGGCACAAAACAAATTACCGTATATTCAATGCTCAATTCTGGGTGTATATGACCGCCTTCTGGACATCTGTCTAGTCAGCAGTCTTCCCCATGATAGTGGAGCCTACTGAACCTCATTAGAACTCTAGTGCCAACTATTGGAAGTAGCAATCCTAACACTCAATTTCGACTCTTTAACGAGCCTTGTCACATGACTTAGGATAATAGCCAAACCAGAATCTCAATTTGCAGACACAATGTTTCAGGGTACTGCCACTCTTCAGTGCAAAGTAGAGATCTGGTTTGGCTGATTGAGAGGCGTCTTTTATCCTAAGTCACGTGACAAGGCTCGTTAAAGAGTCGACATTGACTGTTAGGATTGCTACTTCCAATAGGTGGCACTAGAGTTCTAGTCCTCTTCCTCTCTGAAGAAACAATTTGCTATTTCCCAGAGGAGCATTGCAGCTTTAAGTCTCCTCACCTCGACATGCTTAACATGTCACTCTCCGCAAGGAGATACGATATTTCTTGGATACTGAAACTGAAAAATTTACTGAGATAATGACTTTTGGGTTTTCATTGGCTGTAAGCCATAATCATAAACATTAACCCCTTCACCCCGAAGCCTGTTTTCAACTTCCTGACCAGGCCATTTTTTTCAATTCTGACCACTGTCACTTTATGAGGTCATAACTCTGAAACGCTTCAACGAATCCTCGTGATTCTGAGACTGTCTTCTCGTGACATATTGTACTTTATGATAGTGGTAAAATTTCGGTCTATATGACAGAAAATGCCCAAAACTGACACCATTCCAAAAACTGCAGCCCTCATGGTACTCAAAACCACATTCAAAACGTTTATTAACCCTTCAGGTGCTTCACAGGAATTTTTGGTATGTTTAAAAAAAATTGAACATTTAACTTTTTTTCACAAAATTTTTACTTCAGATCCAATTTGTTTTATTTTACCAAGGGTAACAGGAGAAACTGAACCACAAAAGTCGTTGTACAATTTGTTCTGAGCACGTCAATACCCCATATGTGGGGATAAACCACTGTTTGGGCACATGGCAGAGCTCGGACGGGAAGGAGCGCCATTTGACATTTCAATGCAAAATTTGCTGGAATTGAGATAGGATGCCATGTCACGTTTGGAGAGCCCCTGATGTGCCTAACAGTGGAACCCCCCCCCCCACAAGTGACCCCATTTTGGAAAGAAGACCCCCTAAGGAACTTATCTAGATGTGTGTTGAGCACCTTGAACCCCCAATTGTTTCACTAAAGTTTAGAATGTAGAGCCGTGAAAATTAAAAAATGATTTTTTTTTTCCCCAAAATGACCTTTTAGCCTGCAATTTTTTATTTTCCCAAGGGTAACAGGAGAAATTGGACCCCAAAAGTTGTTGTCCAATTGGTCCGGAGTACGCTGATACCCCATATGTGGGGGTAAACCACTGTTTGGGCGCATGGCAGAGCTTGGAATGGAAGGAGCGCCGTTTGGAATGCAGACTTAGATGGAATGGTCTGCAGGCGTCAGGTTGCATTTGCAGAGCCCCAGATGTACCTAAACAGTAGAAACCCCCCACAAGTGACCCCATATTGGAAACTAGACCCCCGAAGGGACTTATCTAGATGTGTTGTGAGAACTTTGAACCCCCAAGTGTTCCACTACAGTTTATAACACAGAGCCGTGAAAATAAAAAATCTTTTTTTTTTTTTTTCCACAAAAATTATCTTTTAGCCTCCGATTTTGGCACAGTGTAGGCACCCGCCACTCATACTCACAGTGTAGGCTCCCGCCACTCATACTCACAGTGTAGGCACCCGCCACTCATATTCACAGTGTAGGCAGGCACCCGCCACTCATACTCAGTGTAGGCTCCCGCCACTCATACTCACAGTGTAGGCACCCGCCACTCATACTCACAGTGTAGGCTCCCGTCACTCATACTCACAGAACTTGAGAACTTTGAACCCCCAAGTGTTTCACTACAGTTTATAACAGAGCCGTGAAAATAAAAAATCTTTTTTTTTTTCCACAAAAATTATTTTTTAGCCCCCGATTTTGGCACAGTGTAGGCACCCGCCACTCATACTCACAGTGTAGGCACCCGCCACTCATACTCACAGTGTAGGCACCCAACACTCATACAGTGTAGGCACCTGCCACTAATACAGTGTAGGCACCCGCCACTCATACTCACAGTGTAGGCACCCGCCACTCATACTCACAGTGTAGGCTCTCGTCACTCATACTCACAGTGTAGGCTCCCGACCACTCATACTCACAGTGCAGGCACCCGCCACTCATACTCACAGTGTAGGCTCTCGTCACTCATACTCACAGTGTAGGCTCCCGACCACTCATACTCACAGTGCAGGCACCCGCCACTCATACAGTGTAGGCTCCCGCCACTCATACTCACAGTGTAGGCACCCGCCACTCATACAGTGTAGGCTCCCGCCACTCATATTCAGTGTAGGCAGGCACCCGCCACTCATACTCAGTGTAGGCACCCGCCACTCATACAGTGTAGGCACCCGCCACTCATACTCACAGTGTAGGCACCCGCCACTCATACTCACAGTGTAGGCACCCAACACTCATACAGTGTAGGCACCCGCCACTCATACTCACAGTGTAGGCTCCCACCACTCATACTCACAGTGTAGGCACCCGCCACTTATACTCACAGTGTAGGCTCCCGTCACTCATACTCACAGTGTAGGCACCCGCCACTCATAGTGTAGGCTCCCACCACTCATACTCACAGTGTAGGCACCCGCCACTCATATTCACAGTGTAGGCAGGCACCCGCCACTCATACTCAGTGTAGGCTCCCGCCACTCATACTCACAGTGTAGGCTCCCGCCACTCATACTCACAGTGTAGGCTCCCGCCACTCATACTCACAGTGTAGGCTCCCGCCACTCATACTCACAGTGTAGGCTCCCGCCACTCATACTCACAGTGTAGGCTCCCGCCACTCATACTCACAGTGTAGGCTCCCGCCACTCATACTCACAGTGTAAGCTCCCGTCACTCATACTCACAGTGTAAGCTCCCGTCACTCATACTCACAGTGTAGGCACCCGCCACTCATACAGTGTAGGCTCCCGCCACTCATACTCACAGTGTAGGCTCCTGTCACTCATACAGTGTAGGCAGGCACCCGCCACTCATACTCACAGTGTAGGCACCCGCCACTCGTACTCACAGTGTAGGCTCCCGTCACTCGTACTCAGTGTAGGCTCCCGTCACTCGTACTCACAGTGTAGGCACCCGCCACTCGTACTCACAGTGTAGGCTCCCGTCACTCGTACTCAGTGTAGGCTCCTGTCACTCATACAGTGTAGGCAGGCACCCGCCACTCGTACTCACAGTGTAGGCTCCCGTCACTCGTACTCAGTGTAGGCTCCTGTCACTCATACAGTGTAGGCAGGCACCCGCCACTCATACTCACAGTGTAGGCTCCCGCCACTCATACTCACAGTGTAGGCTCCCGCCACTCATACTCACAGTGTAGGCTCCCGCCACTCATACTCACAGTGTAGGCTCCCGCCACTCATACTCACAGTGTAGGCACCCGCCACTCATACTCACAGTGTAGGCACCCGCCACTCATACAGTGTAGGCTCCCGTCACTCGTACTCACAGTGTAGGCACCCGCCACTCGTACTCAGTGTAGGCTCCCGCCACTCGTACTCACAGTGTAGGCTCCCGTCACTCGTACTCACAGTGTAGGCTGCGCACCAGGGACTCATCCCCGCCGTACGAGGCTCTCCGGCCGCTTCAGGGAAGTGCACTGCTTGTCCCTGCGCCGTCGCCTCCTTTCACTTTCTCGGAGCCTCCTGACGTGTCTATGGCCGCCCCTCCTCTCCAGCCTTCCGCCTCCTCCGGATCATGTGTCTGGCTGACCCCTCCACAGAATGAGGACAGGGCGGTCATTGCGAGCGCACATCTCCGGACTGGTAGCAGGCGGTGCTGTGAGCCCGGGGAACCCCCGCTCTCTGCTCTCCCTCACAAGACATGGCGGGAGGACAGAGCCCCAGCCTCCCGTCCTGTGTCGGGTCATGTATGGGCTCCATAATGGCGTGTGTATGATGCGGTAGGCCAGTGCTGTGCTCCCAGAGCCCACATACACGTCGTTTCTCACTTTATTACTATGCCGTCAATACTTAAAGAGAACCTGTCTGCGGGATTTTACCACGGAAAGTACAGCCATGGCCATGTTAGCGCTGTTATACTGATAATAATGACACCTCAGGTGAAGAAATCCATTGTGTACATCGTCTATAATCGTTATGTGAAGTTTCCTTGTATTCATATCTGGGTGCATTGGGTGGGCCTTTTGTGGGGTCTTCAGCTTTGTTCCGTCCCCTGCGCTGTATCTAGATGTATTATCTTCATGTAAAATGTCGTGTCGGCGCTGTCCCAGCTGCTCGTAGAAGTCTTCAGGAAAATGGCGCCGGCTGCTGATGCGTAGGCTGCTCCGTGCCACCGACACCATTTTACTGGCGCCCACCATTAGTTCAATCTGTGCAAGCACCGCCCGTGGCTAGGCAGCGCCGGCACGGTTACCGGCGCCGCTTACTGTGTACTGAGCCGTGACTGAAGCCTATGACTGAAAGCCTGAGGCCGGCCGCACACGATCTGGCAGCGCTTTGGACACAGCGCACCTTCATTGCACAAGTCTGCAGCGTCCAACAGCAGCATTTACTGATCGTCTGCCCATACCCGGAGGCTGCAGAGAGAAATACAGTTAATTTCCTCTGGGCAGTGGCCACAGAAATAGACCATAGCGATTTATGACAGGACAAGTTCCCTTTAGGGGGGCATACCACAATTTATAATTGTGTTGAAAGCCAAGAGACCCCTCCGATCACCAGAGAGAGGGACTCTGGGCCTTTGTTCACTCCAACCACTCTGACTTGAAGAAATAGACAGTACGCACCTTGCCACCATTGGCATTGGCAGCAAAGACCAGAGGGGAACTCAGAGCTCATGGTCTCTAATGCAAAATCTCCAAAAGAGAACTATCATGTGTATTAATAGTAATTTGGGTCACGCCTTTCTTTCTTCTAAATCTTTTCGGAGGGGTTCATCAGGGACCTTTGAGGGCTCGATACTGGTCAGCAACAATGGTCTCCGTTTATCATACCATTTCAGCCTCGGCAGGCAGTGCGGAGAGCCTTCCACTTGTATTGCACATAGTGCACAGTAAGCTGACATTTTAGGCTTCTTTCACACTTCCGTCTTCTGCTGTGCGTCGTTGTGCAGTAAAATGACGTGTCGACGGACGATATGAAAATAGTGAAAAACGTGTGTGACGCATCCGGTGTAATGACGGATGCGTCGTTTGTGTTGTCACAATTTCAATGGAGAAATTTCAGGAAATCAATTGTCTGGGAGAGAGAGAGAGACTTTTTCCCAGATTTGAAAATCCGTCCGGGCATGCTCAGAGGGGAAAACGTCCATAGGCTTCCATTATAGCCGACGATGGGCAGCGCAGGATGCGTCGCTGACCGATTTTCCGAGGTGCAGAAAAAACGTACCTCCGCACGACAGACCGTTATTTTACGACGGATCCAGTGCACGACGGATGAAACGGATGGCCATCCGTCACAATCTGTCGCTAATACAAGTCTGTGGGAAAATGCAGGATCCTGCATTCTCAAAAATCGATGGATTGTGACGGGAGCTGAAAGACAGAAGTGTGAAAGAGGCCTTATCACTACCTTCGCAACCTTGCGCCTTCAGGTGTCATCAATATTCAAGTGGCCGAGCGCCGTAGCGCATCGCTGATATCTTTGACACCATTGTGTCATTCAAGTGCACCCAAAAGACATCTCCATTGGTGCGACGTCACCTCCCGTAATGAGACACTATGTATTTATAGCCTATTTGTTTCACCTGTACTTGGCACTTTATTCTAATGGTATTTAGGCCACTAAATATTTGTAAGCAAAAACTAGGAGTGGGTGATAAATACAGAAGTGGTGACATGTTTCTATTATACTTTTCCTCTCATTGTTCCACTCCTGGTTTTGGCTTAATCAGAGGAACAGTATAATAGAAACACGTCACCACTTTTGTATTTCTCACCCACTCCTGGTTTTGACTTCCAAATATTGAACGTGGCTTTAGACATATAATTTGCATCTGCCTATGGGACCATATTTTCTATCATTCTCAGCATTTGTTATGACAAACCAGTGTTTATATATGCGGTAAGATATTATTGATCATAATTAGCAGCCTATGAATATACGATTAAGCAGAGCTATTCTCCACGTCAAAGAGACAGAAACCAAACTTGATGGAACCCATTGTAGGTCTTTTGGGGTACATTGGGTGCTTGTAGTACGATGGATCTGACAGAGCATCAGGACTTTTCATTATAAATTGAATCTGCAGTGTTACAGTAACTAAAGGTACCTTCACACTGAGTGACGCTGCAGCGATACCGACAACGTTGTCAATCGCTGCAGCGTCGCTGTTTGGTCGCTGGAGAGCTGTCACACAGACAGCTCTCCAGCGACCAACGATCCCGAGGTCCCCGGTAACCAGGGTAAACATCCGGTTACTAAGCGCAGGGCCGCGCTTAGTAACCCGATGTTTACCATGGTTACCAGCGTAAACGTTAAAAAAACAAACACTACATACTTACCTTCACCTGTCTGTCCTCCAGCGCTCTGCTTTCCTCTGCACTGTCAGCGCCGGTCAGCCGGAAAGCAGAGCGGTGACGTCACAGGATGCAGGAGGAGTGCAGAGAAGCACAGCGCCGGGGACAGACAGCGGAAGGTAAGTATGTAGTGTTTGTTTTTTTAACGTTTACGCTGGTAACCAGGGTAAACATCGGGTTACTAAGCGCGGCCCTGCGCTTAGTAACCCGATGTTTACCCTGGTTACCAGTGAAGACATCGCTGGATCGGCGTCACACACGCCGATCCAGCAATGTCAGCGGGAGATCCAGCGACGAAATAAAGTCCTGGACTTTCCTCAGCGACCAACGATCTCCCAGCAGGGGCCTGATCGTTGGTCGCTGTCACACATAACGATTTCCTTAACAATATCGTTGCTACGTCACAAAAAGCAACAATATCGTTAACGATATCGTTATGTGTGACGGTACTTTTAGGCTAAGAAGTCTGGGAAATCTCAGTATACATATGCAGTATAAAGTCTGAACACATCTTCCGCTGATGATCACTGCTGAACTCCAGGGGTTGACACTGATCACTGCACAGCCTTCCAGTACAGTAATCCTGAAAACATGACCTGTTTGCAGCCCTCAAGGAATGCAGTTTGACACCCCTGGTGAAGACCATCACCCCTCTCACATAAACTACTGGTCACTGAACTATAGGATACATTTGTTCTTGACATTACAGACCTTAGTTACAAGTAAGCATTGAGTTCAGTGAACCTGAAGTCCTCACTGATACATACACAGGACAGGTTTATAGGGTTATTCCCATCTTCTGAAGTGATGACATATTGATAGGATAGGGTATGTCATTTGTAACTGATTGTACAGGGGAAGGGGTGTGTCGACTTCACTCACCTCTGGGGAGGGGAGACAATGACCCAGCAGGGATCGGCTCTCTGGCGCTACCACTTACCCCAGGTCAGTCAGGGTACAGCACTGAGGGAAAATAGATGCCTGAGAGGCTTCCCTTAGGGTACGTGTCCACGTTCAGGATGGCCGACGCTTTGGACATAGCGGAAAACTCACTCCGCCCCCTTCGTAGACGCGATGATGCCGGATGTGTTCATTGCACCCCACACATAGGGCCCTGTGTTTTACCTTGCGGCGGTGCAGCGTCACCGCAAGGTAAACGGACATGCTGCGATCTAAAAAGACGCGCCGCATGTGTGGAGTCGCAGGGCCACCGGTTGCGTGTTACCACACATAGTGGAGACGGGATTTCATAAAATCCCCTCCACTATGCTGTAACATCTGGACGCTGCGTGTTTGACGCTGCGACTCAACGCAGCGTTTCCTGAATGTGGAAACATACCCTTATAGGTACGAGTTATTGAGGAGCTCCCAGTGAGGGGGGATATGTATCACCAGTCCAGGCTGAGGATGAATATATGTAAACCTCACGGCCTTCACTGTCAGAGTTCCTCCCTAACACAGTATGATATGCTGCCACCAGTTCCTTGCTAGATATAAGCCACGTCTGACAATAGGTTTATATCTGGTCAGAAACCAACACCGGGGTAGTGTATAATATGACCAACCAAGCATGCGGACCTGGGGATTCGTGAATCGAGATAAAAGAGCAGCCCAAGATTAATTTTTTATTTAATCACCGAAAGGCGCACTAGAAAGATACAGGTATGTACTGTATATACAAGAGCAAATATACAAGTATACAGTCAGGAGTATGTAATATATAAGAGGTGCTCACTGTACAAATGCAAAATGGTGCTCTGAAGGAAAAATAACATAAATATAAAAAGCAAGAGCCTTCGGCACTCAATAAGAACAATTTATTGTTCAGTGTTCAAAATGAAAAAAGAGGCAAAAACATCCACCAAATACAAAGGAAACCAAAGACAGAGTGTTGGTATGCACAGATTTACTTCAGCTGCTACGTTTCGGCAGCATAATGCCTTTTTCAAGCCAAATCTGTTTAGGACAGTTTACGGTGTAGAAATAACCATGGCCGTAATGCCAGTAGTTGGTGTGTGCCCCGATGCGGCCGCAAAGGACGGGAAAGCTTGTGGGAGCGTCACATGAAGCTTTTTTTTTTCCATGGCTTTTAACCTGGTTAATGCCGCTGTCAATCTCCAACACCAGCATTTACCATGCACCAGCAGGGGGGCATGTTATTTCCATTGCTGATTGGCGTGCCCATGACTTGTTGGCATGGCGCCGATGGGTTGTCCTTAGTCATGAGCGAGCACTAAAATGCTCGGGTGCTCGTTGCTCGGGTCGAGCAGATTGGAATACTCGGCTACTCAGCCAGAACAACGAGCCCAATGTAAGTCTATGGTAGACCCGAGTATTTTTACCGCGATCCCCCCAGGGGTCCTTTAAAGGTCTAAAAACATCTTAACATGATGGAAACACTGCTCAAATGACACAGGGACCTCATGGGGATCACCCCTGGAAGCATTCCTGACTCCTAGTTCACAGCTTTAATCAATTTTTTCTGAGATTCATGCCATTTTTCCCGATGCCACAAAAAACACATTAAAACGAAACCAAAACAGATTTTGCTGGGAAATATGTCAAGGTACATCCTTTGCAGGTTAATGACTTGCCTGTAATGCCAAATATTTAACCCCAGACCGAAAATTTCCTCCGTCACTTAGGCTTAGTTCAGACGCAGTATTTTTTAAGCGTTTTTCAACTTTAACATTGCTTTCAACCACTACAAATGCATTCACTGGGAAATGTTATTGTAACATTTAACACCCCTAGCTGGCCATGTGGCATGTGATACATAAGCAGACCCATCTTGTTTCATTTATGAAACCATTTACTGCTGCATAAGGCGGCATTAATTTTCTTAAAGGGCCATTATGAAACAGTGGGTCTCCTAAGCTGTTGTAGCCTATGCTGTGAGTGGATTTGCTGCCAAGACTTACGACGCACCATAATACCCCTTTCATAAGATGTCCAGAAGGGACTCCTGAAAAAGTGTTGCATTGAATTCAAGGCCTGCCCTGCTACCAATTCATATGCACCCAAATAAGCCTTAGAACCCACATACTGGAAGGGCCCATGAAAATCCACTTCACAATATGCATTTTGTACTCACGAACTCCTTTGTGTTACACATTGGCAGGAAGGCGTGCCCTTCTGCATAGTCAGTCATATGCATCCCATTAGGCCTTTGAACCCACATACTGGATGGGCCCATGAAAATTCACTCGTATGTTTTAATGGTATGATGGTTCCCTCTTTGCACAATTATTTACAGGAGAATTTGGCAATTTTATTTGACATGTTTTTAACACTAAGGTTCAGACACGGCTTTAAAAAATGCTAATACTTGCAACACAAGGCAATTTTATTGCAAACTACAAAATTCAAGGAATAGTATGATTGAATAGTGTGAGTGCGTACACTTTTGTATGTGTTAACATACACAGGTTAATAAGTACATATATGGATTAAATAAATATAGTGATTACATATATATATGAAGATTAACTACATACAGTATACGTAGATCATCACCAAGAGGCTTTTAAACATCATCCATCTGGAATAGTAGAGATGTAACACCAAGACAGAGAACCCCTAGAAAATAAAAGCCACAAGGATTTAGAACAAACCACGACCGGCATAGTTTCAGTAAACCTTAATGTTTTACAATGACAAACAGCAAATATATAGAGGCTTAGAACTGTCTGTGAAGTGAATTAACAAACATTTATCAAGATTGTGTCACTATGAGCATTGTCTGTCACATCTGTAAGTGTTTTGGAAGAAATGCAGCTATGTGATTATCTGAGTGCATTGGGTACACAGTATTTTAATCTTGGTTACAAATCGCCATTTGTATATTCGCCATTTGTACATTTGAGGCAGCCAAAGTTAAGGCTCTCAAGGAGAGAAACTAATATAGAGGACAAAGAATTAATTTTAATGAACTACTGAGCCAAACAATCAGCATTGCTTTATCAAATTTATATGAAGTGTATTGTGGAACCAGGCACAAAAAGGAGCTTTTCAAGTGAGCTCTTTAAGGTACACAAATGTTATGAAGTGTTTGCCAACAAGGATGTGGTTTCACCAATGTGGGGTACCTTTTTTAAAAATATTCTAGTGCCATCACAGCCTCCCTTGCTCAAACTTCACCAGCCTATAACAGTACAAAGCACGTTCACCTTGGTGATCTAGTGGCAGTTATTCAAGAGACATTGCAGGAGACAGACTTAAGAATTAGGCCCAGTGTAGTGTTGTGTGTCTCTGAGACTTGTAATGCAGTGCATGATCTGCCAAACAATTCCCCAATGGGGGTACCTTTTTTAAAAATAGACTAATGCCATCGCAGGCCCCTTGGCCAAACTTCACTATAACAGTACAAAGCACGTTCACCCTGGTGATCTACTGGCAGGTACAGGACAGATTGCAGGAGACTGAGTTAAGAAGTAGGCCCAAAGTAATGTCATGCCCAATTTCCCAATGTGGTATCCTTTCTTTAAAAAAAATAAGAATGCCATCACAGCCCCCTTGGCTAAAATGCACCGTACAGAGCACGTTCACCCTGGTGATCTACTGGCAGGTACAGGACAGATTGCAGGAGACCGAGTTAAGAAGTAGCCCCAATGTAATGTCATGCCCAATTCCCCAAGGTGTTGTCCTTTTTTTAAAAAAATAAGAGTGCCATCACAACCCCCTTGGCCAACATGCACCGTACAGACCACGTTCACCCTGGTGATATAGTGGTTCTGGATGATGAGGATAGGGAGGAGGATAAAAACAAACAGACCAAATCTGGAAGCGCATACCCATGTGTGGTTGTGAAGAGGTGCATGAGAATACACCTCCCAAAAGAGAGAATGTATTTGAGGTTATGTTTCTCTGTTTTCATTTGGTGGTGTACAGAAGTCTTTCCCAATCCAGCCCTTGTTCATTTTTATAATAGTCAGCCTGTCCGCATTTTCAGTTGACAGGCGGATTCGCTTATCTGTTATAATTCCACCAGCGGCACTAAAAACCCTCTCTGACAGAACGCTAGCAGCAGGGCAGGCCAGGACCTCCAAGGCGTAGAGAACCAGTTCATGCCACGTGTCCAGCTTGGATACCCAATAATTAAAAGGCACAGAGGAATCACGGAGGACATTTGTACGATCTGCAAGGTACTCCCTCACCATCTTCATAAACATTGCACTTCTTGTGACAGCACTCCTTGCCTCTGGGCCGCCACGATTGGAAGGTCTGAGAAAACTGTCCCAGAACTTGGCCATAGTTCCGCTGCCTGAGCTGGATTGCACTTCTGTCTCTCTTGCTTGGACTCCTTGGCTGTACAACAAACTGACGTCTGCTGCCAGCGTTCTCACATGGGAATTTTCTTAGTAGTTCCGCTACAAGGGCCCTCTGGTACTGCAATATTTTAGTACACCTCTCTGCCTCAGGCAGAAGAGATTGAAAGTTCTCCTTGTAGAGTGGGTCGAGAAGTGTCACCAACCAGTAATGAGTGTCACCCAAAATTTTGATAATGCGAGGGTCACAGGAAATGCAGCGCAACATAAAGTCAGCCATGCGTTCCAGATTGCTAACAGGCAAGACTTCTGTGTCCTCACCAACAGGACGACTGACCAAGCTGTTCTCCTCATCCTCTTCCTCCTCCCTGTCCTCATGCCATCCCCGATGAACAGACGCTAATACAGATGTGTTTGTACTACCGCCTATAGCGAATGAAAGTAGCTCCTGTTCTTCATCCTCATTGCCTACCAATCCACGTTGAGAAGACATGAGGCTGGGCGGAGTGTAATCCCCCTGTATGTTTCCTTGTTCCATGTCCTCGTGCTCTGCCGGCAATGCATCCTTTTTAATTGTGAGCAGAGAGGTTTTCAGAATGCTAATTGTTAAATATTAATTATTAATTGAATTATTCTTATTCTGTACTGAGCCCATTGCTTCTTGCTGACATTACAAAAAGCTATTTCTGTGTGTGTAGCTCAACACTATATAAAGAGTAACACGTGGTCTTTGGGACATATAAATAACGTCTCTTAGGAGGGTGGGGGGCTTTTTGTCACGTGGGGGCTGCCACCTCCTGCCTTCACCATCATTCTCCAAGGACATCAGACAAGACACAAGGAAGGAATAGCCGGTAGCCATAAGTACTTCAGAGTTCACCCAGACAGACGGTTTTACCATTCAGGACTTTGGGAAAGATGAGTAACAAGCGCTGATATATACAGTACAAATAGACAATCTTCGTAACTATTTCATCTACTTTTTTTTTTTTTGCTGCAATGTGGTTTTTCTGTCGACAATTCAATAAACCACTACTTTTTATGAGAATATCATGACATTTTTCTTTAAGAGTAAGCACCTGGTGAATAGTCCTGATTAAATAAATGTGCAAAATAAGCATATTTAACACTAATAAGTGGGATGGAGACGCTAATTATGGCATCATCGCCACTCACCATCTTGGTGCAGTCCTCAAAGTTTTGGAGGATGTTACATACAGTGGGGCAAAAAAGTATTTAGTCGGTCAGCAATAGTGCAAGTTCAACCACTTAAAAAGATGAGAGGCGTCTGTAATTTACATCATAGGTAGACCTCAACTATGGGAGACAAACTGAGAAAAAAAAATCCAGAAAATCACATTGTCTTTTTTTTAACATTTTATTTGCATATTATGGTGGAAAATAAGTATTTGGTCAGAAACAAAATTTCATCTCAATACTTTGTAATATATCCTTTGTTGGCAATGACAGAGGTCAAACGTTTTCTGTAAGTCTTCACAAGGTTGCCGCACACTGTTGTTGGTATGTTGGTCCATTCCTCCATGCAGATCTCCTCTAGAGCAGTGATGTTTTTGGCTTTTCGCTTGGCAACACGGACTTTCAACTCCCTCCAAAGGTTTTCTATAGGGTTGAGATCTGGAGACTGGCTAGGCCACTCCAGGACCTTGAAATGCTTCTTACGAAGCCACTCCTTCGTTGCCCTGGCGGTGTGCTTTGGATCATTGTCATGTTGAAAGACCCAGCCACGTTTCATCTTCAATGCCCTTGCTGATGGAAGGAGGTTTGCACTCAAAATCTCACGATACATGGCCCCATTCATTCTTTCATGTACCAGGATCAGTCGTCCTGGCCCCTTTGCAGAGAAACAGCCCCAAAGCATGATGTTTCCACCACCATGCTTTACAGTAGGTATGGTGTTTGATGGATGCAACTCAGTATTCTTTTTCCTCCAAACACGACAAGTTGTGTTTCTACCAAACAGATCCAGTTTGGTTTCATCAGACCATAGGACATTCTCCCAAAACTCCTCTGGATCATCCAAATGCTCTCTAGCAAACTTCAGACGGGCCCGGACATGTACTGGCTTAAGCAGTGGGACACGTCTGGCACTGCAGGATCTGAGTCCATGGTGGCGTAGTGTGTTACTTATGGTAGGCCTTGTTACATTGGTCCCAGCTCTCTGCAGTTCATTCACTAGGTCCCCCCGCGTGGTTCTGGGATTTTTGCTCACCGTTCTTGTGATCATTCTGACCCCACGGGGTGGGATTTTGCGTGGAGCCCCAGATCGAAGGAGATTATCAGTGGTCTTGTATGTCTTCCATTTTCTAATTATTGCTCCCACTGTTGATTTTTTCACTCCAAGCTGGTTGGCTATTGCAGATTCAGTCTTCCCAGCCTGGTGCAGGGCTACAATTTTGTTTCTGGTGTCCTTTGACAGCTCTTTGGTCTTCACCATAGTGGAGTTTGGAGTCAGACTGTTTGAGGGTGTGCACAGGTGTCTTTTTATACTGATAACAAGTTTAAACAGGTGCCATTACTACAGGTAATGAGTGGAGGAAAGAGGAAACTTAACAGGTCTGTGAGAGCCAGAAATCTTGATTGTTTGTTTCTGACCAAATACTTATTTTCCACCATAATATGCAAATAAATTGTTAAAAAAAACAGACAATGTGATTTTCTGGATTTTTTTTTCTCAGTTTGTCTCCCATAGTTGAGGTCTACCTATGATGTAAATTACAGACGCCTCTCATTTTTTTAAGTGGTGGAACTTGCACTATTGCTGACTGACTAAATACTTGGTCTTATAAGAACTGAGGTCTTATGTGTGGAGTCACAGGACAATCACAGAATAAGTACCCATTCCATTTCACTTTGTCACTAGGTGTCACAACATCACCCACCTAAAATTTCAGGTCATTGAAAATGTGCCTCCCCTGAGACATGGGGGCGACAGGATAACACTTCTTAAATGTCGTGAAGCTTTTTGGATCTACAAGTTGGAAACCCTCCATCGAAAAGGCCTATTGCCTTATTTTCCATATTTTTCATGTTTCAGCATTATGTTCCGGCACTCTCGATTGGTTACTCGGTACTGCATATGTATTTGTACTAGTCTCTACCTGATATTATAAATTTAAACTGTGTCCCTGCAATGTGCATCCATTCCATATTGTACCTGCTTGATTCTAAGGATATGTTTCCATGTTCAGGAAACGCTGCGTTTTTGACATACCCGCAAAAATGGACATGCGGCGCGTCTTTTAAGAACGCAGCATGTCCTTTCAATGAGCAAAACACACAAGAACACCGCAGGTGACCTGCCAGTGACCTCAGGTGCAGATTTGGTCAGGATTTTACCTGCATAAAATCCTGACCAAATCCTGTCGCAATCCTGAACGTGGACACATACCCTAATACGTCTCTCTCTTTTTTTCAGAGTCGTTTATATTGATGCATCAGTGTCTCTCTGACAGATCATGGGCACTTCACATTGGAACCACACCACTGGACCCGATCACCGTATCTGCTATATTTTCCGTCCACTTACCCTCCCATCTTCCAAACGTCCACCAATATGTTAGGATCTCCCCTACCATTAACTATGCGATCACATGACTTGCAATCTCCATAACGCTGTGGTCCGCAAACATCCCGGTACTAGGTGACACGCACGGCCATACTGTTTCCGCCTACGTCATTTCCGGTTTCCGGACATATCACTCAGACGGGCACAGGTGTTATGACCTGGTGGTTAGGACAATAATGGACCTGGTGGTTAAGAGCACACGGAAAGACCTGATAGTTACCATAATACAGGACAAGCTCTGGGACGTGGGAACTCTGCTGACCGCAATCCCTAATCCTATCACACACACTAGAAATAGCCGTGGATTGCTCCTAACGCTCCCTATGCAACTCGTCACAGCCTAAGAACTAGCTAGCCCTAAAGATAGAAATATAAAGCCTACCTTGCCTCAGAGAAATTCCCCAAAGGAAAAGGCAGCCCCACACATATAATGACTGTGAGTTAAGATGAAAATCACAAACACAGAGATGAAATAGATTATAGCAAAGAGAGGCCCGACTTACTGAACAGACAGAGGATAGGAAAGGTAACTTTGCGGTCAGCACAAAAACTACAAAAAACCACGCAGAGTGCGCAAAGACCCTCCGCACCGACTCACGGTGCGGAGGCGCCCCCTCTGCCTCCCAGAGCTTCCAGCAGGCAAGACAAAATATCAAAATGGCAAGCTGGACAGAAAAATAGCAAACAAGAAAAAAACAAGCAGGAAACTTAGCTTCTGCTGGAGAAAACAGGTCACCAGAACGATCCAGGAGCGAACTAGACCAATACTAGAACATTGACAGGTGGCATGGAGCAATGACCTAAGTGGAGTTAAATAGAGCAGCCAGCTAACGAATTAACCTCGTCACCTGTGGAAGGAAACTCAGAAGCCGCAGCCCCACTCACAACCACCAGAGGAAGCCCATGGACAGAACCAGCCGAAGTACCATTCATGACCACAGGAGGGAGCTTGACAACAGAATTCACAACAGTACCCCCCCTTGAGGAGGGGTCACCGAACCCTCACCAGAGCCCCCAGGACAAGCCAAATGAAAGGCACGAACCAGATCGGCAGCATGAACATCAGAGGCAAAGACCCAGGAATTATCTTCCTGACCATAACCCTTCCACTTGACCAGGTACTGGAGTTTCCGTCTCGAAATACGAGAATCCAAAATCTTCACCACATACTCCAACTCCCCCTCAACCAACACCGGGGCAGGAGGATCAACGGATGGAACCACAGGCGCCACGTATCTCCGCAACAACGACCTATGGAACACATTATGGATGGCAAAAGAAGCTGGAAGGATCAAACGAAATGACACAGGATTGAGAACCTCAGAAATCTTATACGGACCAATGAAACGAGGCTTAAACTTAGGAGAGGAAACCTTCATAGGAACATAACGAGACGACAACCAAACCAAATCCCCAACACGAAGTCGGGGACCCACACAGTGCCGGCGGTTAGCGAAACGTTGAGCCTTCTCCTGGGACAATGTCAAATTGTCCACCACATGAGTCCAAATCTGCTGCAACCTATCCACCACAGTATCTACACCAGGACAGTCCAAAGACTCAACCTGCCCTGCAGAGAAACGAGGATGGAAACCAGAATTGCAGAAAAACGGCTAAACCAAAGTAGCCGAGCTGGCCCGATTATTAAGGGCGAACTCAGCCAATGGCAAGAAGGACACCCAATCATCCTGATCAGCAGAAACAAAGCATCTCAGATATGTTTCCAAAGTCTGATTAGTTCGTTCGGTTTGGCCATTTGTCTGAGGATGGAAAGCCGAGGAAAAAGACAAATCAATGCCCATCCTAGCACAAAAGGATCGCCAAAACCTCGAGACAAACTGGAAACCTATGTCCGAAACGATGGCGTAACTATCCGGTGCCCCATCCTGATATATCTTTGTCTGCTGTTACTCTGTAATGTATAAAAGAAAATAAACCATTATACTCATCAGGGGCTTACATAGAAGTAATGGGGATCCATATAAGTATAATGCACCCCCACAGTCCTCCATATAATATTATGAGTGTTGTGGGCCGATGCGGCCCACCACCATACCACCTACCTGGCATTTGCGAGTATTTCCAGATGACCAGTCCGATGTTGATTGGAATGGAGCGTCGGTTATTGAATGGAGCGGTGGTCTCTCGGGTGCTACCACTATACCAATGTCTTTGAGACTGAAGGAGATAACCAATCACTCTTCTCTATGGGCTACCTTATGTATGAGGACCCCTAGTTCAGAGCAGGGGGAACCTTGCAATCCCGCATTTGTCACTGTGTGGAGGGGAAATACAGGTTACCATGGGCCCACCTTATTGAAACATCCAAAAGAGAATGAGTTACAATAAGTCATCCCCAGCCCAAGTGAGAAAGGTAGTGATGGTGGAAAAGGGAACCTAGAACTCATCACCTACCACAAGACATAGAGCAATAGGGACAGCATGCTCCAGGACCACCAGAGTGTGGCACACTGGGGCTTCATAAACATGGCATGAGGGCACTAGGCACTTGACCCAGGGGCTGCACTGTGTGAGCAGTAGATGGCACCCTCTCACTTTACTTCCTGGTGCCGCAGCTTTGTCATCAGCTCAGCCCTGACCCCCCTTGCTCTGCTGTAACGACAGCTGTGGGGGCAACTTGTGAAACTTTCCTCAAGGTGTCCGGGGCAGGGAGAGGAGAGGCCATCACTCACTCCTGGCCAGGTGCCTGCTCTTCCTGCTCCATGTGTTTGTTATGTTCACTGGACAGGAACAGAAACCTTATAAGAGAAGTCACTGTAAGCCTGGACTCTTCATGTGCTGGAGGTCAGGTCTGTCTGTTGCCGTGCGGGAGGAATTTCCTGCACGGCACCAGATTTGAACTTTTTCTGGTGCCGACGTGCATTTGACTTGCCGGGCCCTTGACCTGACGGGCCGGTCGCACTGGCGACCGCTGCGACTGTGGTAGCTACACACCTGCATTTGTCTTAGGCTTCTTTTACTCTTGCCGTGTTTTTGCGGCCCCAATACATTTCTATGGGGCTGCAAAAACTGGCCACAAAAACTCAGAGCGCCGTATGTTGTATGGCCGTGAGGGCTGTATTTACGGACATGAAAAAATATCGAGCCTGCTCAATATTTTTCACGGCTTACGGACATGGCCCCCATTGAAAATCAATGGGGCCGCAAAAACAATGGAAGCTTGTTTTTGCGGTGCACCGTGAAAACCGTATTTACGGAACGCCTTTTTTTTTCAATACTTTTTCCCTAGTATTTGAAACCAGAAAAACTGAGTTTTTGCGGCAGACCATGAAAATTATGGCAATACGGCCCACAAAAATGGGCGTCAAAAATCACGGCAACGGTAAAAGATGCCTTATGGTGTGAAATAGACCCAAATTGGAACAGAAATAAACTACATAAAAGAAGATTGTTTCTGGATTAATTAGGAAAATCCCTTATTAGGCCATATATTAAAGGGAGAAAATTTAATCCCAGAAGTGAAGGAGCAGCAGCCATTGTTGAAAGTATCCTGCAGCGTGCTCAAGCAAGCGAAACCACAGCCTCCACCAGTACTGATGCCAGCCTAGAAAGAAAAAGATGCTGTTTTTGTCCTCCATCAAGTGACCATAAATCAAATATGACTTGTTTCAGTTGTTAGTACAACTAATGTCTGAGATACCATCTAGTAGGGCACTTCAAGATACTATATTCAACTAATCCCACACCAATACACATGGGAAGAACGAAGAGATCCCAAGAATTAAAAACCAAATATTTATTGATACAATAATTAAAAACATACAATAAAAAAGCAAAATAACCGTAGGGGACCCCACAGAACAAGGTACAGAATCAAAACACCATACTCAGAAGTATAAAGATATAGGCGGTAACTGTAGGATAACCAATAAACATAAGGGCATGTATACTGAGTGTGTCAGATATATATTGGTTACGAGAAATCCCAATAATTACTAAGATGGCATAATGCTGATAACTGGCACAGTGGCCACATATAAACTAACTAGCCATAGTAATATTTGTGAATATTTAACCATATAAAAGTATCGCTAAATAGTGATGGTGGATACCAATAAGAATCCGGATCCTTAACCTCAAACGCCCACTCAGCGCCCACCAACAGACCGCAGCTAGAAATAAATAATAAAGGGATGGTGTTTACCTTTCATACAGTGGCGTCCCCTCACCCCGACGCGCGTTTCGCCTCCTGCTTCTTCCGGGGAATAAGAATCCGGATCCTTAACCTCAAACGCCCACTCAGCGCCCACCAACAGACCGCAGCTAGAAATAAGAAATAATAAAAGGATGGTGTTTACCTTTCATGCAGTGGCGTCCCCTCACCCATACGCGCATTTCGCCTCCTGCTTCTTCCGGGGACACCCCCGGAAGAAGCAGGAGGCGAAACGCGCGTCGGGGTGAGGGGACGCCACTGTATGAAAGGTAAACACCATCCCTTTATTATTTCTTATTTCTAGCTGCGGTCTGTTGGTGGGCGCTGAGTGGGAGTTTGAGGTTAAGGATCCGGATTCTTATTGGTATCCACCATCACTATTTAGCGATACTTTTATATGGTTAAATATTCACAAATATTACTATGGCTAGTTAGTTTATATGTGGCCACTGTGCCAGTTATCAGCATTATGCCATCTTAGTAATTATTGGGATTTCTCGTAACCAATATATATCTGACACACTCAGTATACATGCCCTTATGTTTATTGGTTATCCTACAGTTACCGCCTATATCTTTATACTTCTGAGTATGGTGTTTTGATTCTGTACCTTGTTCTGTGGGGTCCCCTACGGTTATTTTGCTTTTTTATTGTATGTTTTTAATTATTGTATCAATAAATATTTGGTTTTTAATTCTTGGGATCTCTTCGTTCTTCCCATGTGTATTGGTGTGGGATTAGTTGAATATTGTTTCAGTTGTGCAAAATATGTATGTAAAAGACATGTGCATTATTGTTGAGCTGAATGAATAGAATAGTGTGAACCTTTAGGGTATGTGCACAAGTTGCGGATTTGGCTGCGGATCCACAATGGATTTGGCCCTGCGGATCCGCAGCAGTTTTCCATGCGTTGTACAGTACCATGTTATTTTCCGCAGCATGTCAATTCTTTGTGCGGATTCCGCAGTGTTTCACACCTGTTCCATAATTGTAATCCGCAGGTGTAAAAACGCAGACGAAATCCGCACAAAATCCGCGGTGAATCCACAGGTAAAACGCAGGGCGTACAGTTGAATTTCATATTATAGTTATGGTTAGTTATACGTAGTTATAGTTAGCTATATTTGTTATAGTTGTTGTAGTTATAGTTGTAGTTGTTATAGTTATCCAAACAGGAAGAAAATAGCAGCACCACACAAGTCTTCCAGTAAAAAAAAACCTTTGTCCTTTATTTTAACAACGTGCTGTGGACATGGTTACAGAGGGCAGGATAATTGCAAGACGAACTGGTTAGGTTAATGGACAAACCATTAACTTAACCAGTTCGTCTTGCAATTATCCTGCCCTCTGTAAGGCTACGTTCACATTTGCGTTGCGTCGGGCGCAACCGCGGCGACGCATGCGTCATGCGCCCCTATATTTAACATGGGGGCGCATGGACATGCGTTGTGCTGCGTTTTGTGACGCATGCGTTTTTTTTGCCGCAAGCATTAGGGCGCAGAGGACGCAGCAAGTTGCATTTTTTTTAGTCCAAAATTCGGCAAAAAGGATGCATGCGTCGCAAAACTATTCGTTTTAGCATGCGTTTTGGTGCATTTTTGTTTGCGTTGTGCGTTGTGTCTCCGACGCAACATCGCACAACGCAAATGTGAACGTAGCCTAACCATGTCCACAGCACATTGTTAAAATAAAGGACAATGGTTTTTTTTACTGGAAGACTTTTGTGGTGCTGCTATTTTCTTCCTGTTTGGATTTCCACTCATGTTTTTTCAAGCGTTTGGTGGGGTTGTCGACTCAGCTCATCCTACTGAACTCTGCTAAGACTGCTCAAACAGTGAGTACTCACCTGTTTCTTAGTGCCATTCAGCTTTTTTCTTGTTTTTTTATGGACTGCATATGTTGTTATAGTTATCAAAGCACAAGTTTGTAATTTCAGTGCAGAATGCAATAAGGCGGTGCAACCTTACTCAAAACAAAATAAAAAAAATTAAGTTTTTTATTTGACAATGACCAACCATGTTCACATTACAGTTTAATAATGCTACAGGTATTCAAATAATACACATAAAGTAGCTAAAAACAACTTTAATAGGTCCGGTTAAAAATGACCGTAACAGTACAAGTATAGTTGACCCGAACAGAACAGCAGGGTTATCCCCTTTCCGATATTGGGCATAATAATACAGGCAGTGAGCCCACATCTTTCCCAGCACATGTCAGCTGTTTTGAATAGCTGACATGTGCCTCTAACAGCCACAGGTGGAATTGCGATCCACACGCAGCTGTTAACCAGTTAAATGTCACTGTCAATCTCTGACAGTGGCATTTAACTCGTGCTTACCGGAAGCTTGCTGGAAATCCCGCCCATCGTTGCCCGCGTGACGTGATTGCGGGTCACCGATGGGTTGGCATGACAACCAGAGGTCTACAGCACACCTCTCTGGTTGTCATAGCTGGATTTCTCTGAGTGCCATCCGGTGGTCGGTGCTCATAGCAAGTGAGCAGTCCTGCTACACACAAGCGATCTGATCGTCGCCTGTATGTAGCAGAACCGATCGGACAAGTGCAGCTTCTAGTCTCCCATAAAGACTATTGAAGCATACAAAAAAGTAAAAAAATAAGTTTTAAAAAATATTTAAAAATTTTAAAAAAATGCATAGTTCAAATCACCCCCTTTTGCCCCATTCAATGTAAAACAATAAAAAAATCCAACATACGGTACACATATTTGGTATCGCCGCTTTCAGAATCGCCCAATCTATCAGTATAAAAAAATAATAATTAGCCCGATGGTAAACGGCGTAATGAGAAAAAAATTCAAAACGTCAGAATTACTTTTTTTGGGTCACCACCACATTGCAATAAAATACAATAACGGGTGATCAAAAGATTGTATCTACACCAAAATGGTATCAATAAAAATGTCAGCTCTGCTCGCAAAAAATGTGCTTTCACCCAGTTCCAGATCATGAAAAATGGAGGAGCTACAGGTCTCGGAAAATGGCGCATTTTTTTTTTTTTTTACCAAAGCTTGGAATTTTTTTCACCACTTAAATAAAAAAGAACCTAGACATGTTTGGTGTCTATGAACTCGTAATGACCTGGAAAATCATAATGGCAGCTCAGTTTTAGCATTTAGTGAACATGGTAAAAAACAACAACTGTGGAATTGCACTTTTTTTGCAATTTCAGCGCACTTGGAATTTTTTTCCCGTTTTCCGTACAGCGGCTGGGCTATCACTGTGCCTGCTTTAAAGAAAATCAATATTCACTGCTCCCCACACCCATGGGAGTGGAGATCAGTGAATATTTATTCTCTTTAGTAGCAGGCACATGTGTTCGCTCAGCGGCTGCGGCTAACAGTGTGCCTGCTATTAAAGAAGATGAATATTCACTGCTACACACGCCCATAGTCCCGTGCATGGGGAGCAGTGAGTATTCCAGCACCTGTCCTATGCCTATAATCAGCGCATGACGTCACTGCCATGTGGTGCTTACAAGCAGAAATCAGCTGCTGTCATCAGAACAGAACTGTCATGATCCCAATGGCAGGGGATCACAAAAGGACAAGCACAAAAACAAAACAAGCTCTAGGGTGATGGAACCTGAGCTGACCGCGATCCTGAACCTAAACACACAACTAGCAGTAGCCAGGGAACGTGCCTACGATGATTCCTAGACGTCTCGCGCCAGCCGAAGGATTAACTTCCCCTATAAGAAGAAACACAGACCTCACTTGCCTCCAGAGAAACACCCCACAGAAATAGCAGCCCCCCACATGTAACAACGGTGAAATGAGAGGAAAGCACATACGTAGTTATGAAAAAAGAATCAGCAAAAATGAGGCCCGCTAAAGCTAGATAGCAGAGGATACAAAAGTGAACTGCGCGGTCAGCGAAAAACCCTTCAAAAAACCATCCTGAAATTACTTGAACTCATGTGCCAACTCATGGAACATGAGGAGTAATTTCAGCCCACTAGAGCAACCAGCAGCAAGGAATCACATATCTGCAAGCTGGACTAAGACAAAAATTAAGCAAAACGTGGAACAGGAAAATCAAAACTTAGCTTGTCCTGAAGATAACAGACGCAGGGAGCAGAGGTAAAAAGACACGCTGATTACATTGATAGCCGGCAAGGAAATGACAAAAAAGCCAGGTTAAATAGGAAACTCCCATAACCTGATGGAACAGGTGGACACCAGAGACCGCAGAGAACACAAGTCACCCAGTACCATCAGTAACCACCAGAGGGAGCCCAAAAACAGAACTCACAACAGTACCCCCCCCCCTTGAGGAAGGGTCACCGAACCCTCACGAGAACCACCAGGGCGACCAGGATGAGCCCTATGAAAAGCACGGACCAAATCGGCAGCATGAACATCAGAGGCAATCACCCAAGAATTATCCTCCTGACCATAACCCTTCCACTTGACCAAATACTGGAGTTTCCGTCTGGAAACACGAGAATCCAAGATCTTCTCCACAACATACTCCAATTCACCCTCCACCAGCACCGGAGCAGGAGGCTCAAGCGAAGGAACGACAGGTACCTCATACTTCCGCAACAACGACCGATGGAACACATTATGAATAGCAAACGATGCCGGGAGATCCAAACGAAACGACACAGGGTTAAGAATTTCCAAGATCCTATAGGGACCGATGAACCGAGGCTTGAACTTAGGAGAAGAGACCTTCATAGGAACAAAACGAGAAGACAACCACACCAAGTCCCCAACAAGAAGTCGAGGACCCACGCGGCGACGGCGATTAGCAAACTGCTGAGCCCTCCTGGGACAACTTCAAATTGTCCACCACATGACTCCAAATCCGATGCAACCTATCCACCACCATGTCCACTCCAGGACAATCAGAAGGCTCCACCTGACCAGAGGAAAAACGAGGATGAAACCCCGAATTACAAAAGAAAGGAGAAACCAAGGTAGCAGAACTAGCCCGATTATTAAGGGCAAACTCGGCAAGCGGCAAAAAGGAAACCCAGTCATCTTGATCAGCAGAAACAAAACACCTTCAATAAGTTTCTAAAGTCTGATTAGTTCGTTCCGTCTGGCCATTCGTCTGGGGATGGAATGCAGACGAAAAGGACAAATCAATGCCCATCTTAGCACAGAACGTCCGCCAAAATCTAGACACAAACTGGGATCCCCTGTCAGAAACGATGTTCTCCGGAATGCCATGCAAACGGACCACGTTTTGAAAAAACAGAGGAACCAACTCAGAGGAGGAAGGTAACTTAGGCAAGGGTACCAGATGAACCATCTTAGAAAAGCGGTCACACACAACCCATATGACGGACATTTTTTGAGAGACAGGGAGATCCGAAATAAAGTCCATGGAAATGTGCGTCCAAGGCCTCTTCGGGATAGGCAAAGGTAACAACAATCCACTGGCCCGAGAACAGCAAGGCTCAGTCCGAGCGCAAACTCCACAAGACTGCACGAAAGAACGCACATCCCTCGACAAGGAAGGCCACCAAAAAGACCTGGCCACCAAGTCTCTAGTACCAAATATTCCAGGATGACCTGCCAACACAGAAGAATGGACCTCGGAGATGACTCTACTGGTCCAATTATCCGGAACAAACAGTCTTTCCGGCGGACAACGATCAGGTTTATCCGCCTGAAACTCCTGCAAAGCACGTCGCAAGTCTGGGGAGACAGCCGACAAAATCACCCCATCCCTAAGGATACCAGTGGGCTCAGAATTTCCAGGGGAGTCAGGCACAAAACTCCTAGAAAGAGCATCCGCCTTCACATTCTTTGAACCTGGCAGGTATGAAACCACAAAATTGAAACGGGAGAAAAACAGTGACCAACGAGCCTGTCTAGGATTCAGACGCTTGGCAGACTCAAGGTACATCAGATTTTTGGGATCAGTCAAGACCACCACACGATGTCTAGCACCCTCAAGCCAATGACGCCACTCCTCAAATGCCCACTTCATGGCCAAAAGCTCCCGATTACCAACATCATCATTCCGTTCAGCGGGCGAAAATTTTCTAGAAAAGAACGCACATGGCTTCATCACTGAGCCATCGGAGCTTCTCTGTGACAAAACCGCCACCGCTCCGATCTCGGAAGCATCAACCTCAACCTGAAAAGGAAGCGACGTATCTGGCTGACGCAACACAGGAGCAGAAGAAAACCGGCGCTTAAGTTCCTGAAAGGCCTCCACAGCCGCAGGAGACCAATCAGTAACATCAGCACCCTTTTTAGTCAAATCCGTCAAAGGCTTAACAACACTAGAAAAATTAGTTATGAAGCGACGATAAAAATTAGCAAAGCCCAAGAACTTCTGTAGACTCTTAAGAGATGTAGGCTGCGTCCAGTCACAAATAGCCTGAACCTTGACGGAATCCATCTCAATAGTAGAAGGGGAAAAAATATACCCCAAAAAAGATATCTTCTGGACTCCAAACAGACATTTAGAACCCTTTACAAACAAAGAATTGGCCCGCAGGACCTGAAACACCTTCCTGACCTGCTGAACATGAGACTCCCAGTCATCAGAAAAAACCAAAACATCATCCAAATACACGATAATAAATTTATCCAGATATTCACGGAAAATATCGTGCATAAAAGACTGGAAGACAGAAGGAGCATTAGAAAGTCCAAAAGGCATCACCAAATACTCGAAATGGCCTTCAGGCGTATTAAATGCGGTTTTCCACTCATCACCCTGCCTTATCCGCACAAGATTATACGCACCCCGAAGATCAATCTTAGTGAACCATTTAGCCCCCTTAATGCGAGCGAACAAATCAGTCAACAATGGCAAAGGATACTGATATTTGACTGTAATCTTATTCAAAAGACGATAATCTATGCAAGGCCTCAAGGAACCATCTTTTTTGGCCACAAAAAAAAAACCTGCTCCCAAAGGGGACGAAGATGGACGGATATGTCCCTTTTCCAAGGACTCCTTAACATAATTCCGCATAGCAGTATGCTCTGGCACTGACAGATTGAACAAACGACCTTTAGGGAATTTACTGCCAGGAATCAAATCTATAGCACAATCGCAATCCCTGTGAGGAGGAAGCGAACTGAGCTTAGGCTCCTCAAAAACCTCCCGATAATCAGACAAAAATACCGGAACCTCAGAAGGAGTAGATGAAGCGATAGAAATCGGAGATGCATCATCATGAACCCCCTGACATCCCCAGCTTAACACAGACATTGTTTTCCAGTCCAGGACTGGGTTATGAGTTTGTAACCATGGCAGACCAAGCACTAAGACATCATGTAAATTATACAGTACCAGGAAGCGAATCACCTCCTGATGAACGGGAGTCATACGCATGGTCACTTGTGTCCAGTACTGAGGTTTATTCATAGCCAAAGGTGTGGAGTCAATTCCCTTCAAAGGAATAGGAACTTCCAGAGGTTCCAGACTAAACCCACAGCGATTGGCAAATGACCAATCCATAAGACTCAGGGCAGCGCCTGAATCCACATAGGCATCGACGGAAATGGATGATAATGAACAAATCAGCGTCACAGACAGAATGAACTTAGACTGTAAAGTACCAATGGCAACAGACTTATCAACCTTTTTTGTGCGTTTAGAGCATGCTGATATAACATGAGTTGAATCACCACAATAAAAACACAATCCATTTTTCCGCCTATAATTTTGCCGTTCACTTCTGGACTGAATTCTATCACATTGCATTATCTCAGGTGCCTGTTCAGAAGACACCGCCAAATGGTGCACAGGTTTGCGCTCCCGTAAACGCCGATCAATCTGAATAGCTATAGTCATGGACTCATTCAGACCTGTAGGCGCCGGGAACCCCACCATAACATCTTTAATGGCCTCAGAAAGGCTATCTCTGAATTTTGCAGCCAGAGCGCACTCATTCCACTGAGTAAGCACCGACCATTTCCGAAATTTCTGACAATATATTTCTGCTTCATCTTGCCCCTGAGAGAGAGCCAATAAAGCTTTTTCAGCCTGAATCTCTAGGTTAGGTTCCTCATAGAGCAAACCCAATGCCAGAAAAAACGCATCCACATTGAGCAACGCAGGATCCCCTGGTGCCAATGCAAATGCCCAATTCTGAGGGTCACCCCGCAGGAAAGATATAACAATCTTGACCTGCTGAGCAGGGTCTCCAGAGGAGCGAGATTTCAAGGAAAGAAACAACTTGCAATTGTTCCTAAAATTCAGAAAACTAGATCTATCTCCAGAAAAAAATTCTGGGACAGGAATTCTAGGTTCAGACATAGGCGTATGTACAACAAAATCTTGTATATTTTGAACCTTAGCAGCAAGATTATTCAGGCTGGAAGCCAAACTCTGGACGTCCATGATAAACAGCTGAGGTCAGAGCCATTCAAGGATTAAGAGGAGGAAAGAAGCAGTCAAGCTGCAATTAAGGCTAGGCAGCAAACACTGAGGAGGGGAAAAAAAAAAAAAAAACTTCCTCAGACTACTTTTCCTCCTACTTCAGCCAAAACGAAGACCAATTTTTTCGGGCCGGCTATACTGTCATGATCCCAATGGCAGGGGATCACAAAAGGACAAGTACAAAAACAAAACAAGCTCTAGGGTGATGGAACCTGAGCTGACCGCGATCCTGAACCTAAACACACAACTAGCAGTAGCCGGGGAACGTGCCTATGATGATTCCTAGACGTCTCGCGCCAGCCGAAGGATTAACTTCCCCTATAAGAAGAAACACAGACCTCACTTGCCTCCAGAGAAACACCCCACAGAAATAGCAGCCCCCCACATGTAATAACGGTGAAATGAGAGGAAAGCACATACGTAGTTATGAAAAAAGAATCAGCAAAAATGAGGCCCGCTAAAGCTAGATAGCAGAGGATACAAAAGTGAACTGCGCGGTCAGCGAAAAACCCTTCAAAAAACCATCCTGAAATTACTTGAACTCATGTGCCAACTCATGGAACATGAGGAGTAATTTCAGCCCACTAGAGCAACCAGCAGCAAGGAATCACATATCTGCAAGCTGGACTAAGACAAAAATTAAGCAAAACGTGGAACAGGAAAATCAAAACTTAGCTTGTCCTGAAGATAACAGACGCAGGGAGCAGAGGTAAAAAGACACGCTGATTACATTGATAGCCGGCGAGGAAATGACAAAAAAGCCAGGTTAAATAGGAAACTCCCATAACCTGATGGAACAGGTGGACACCAGAGACCGCAGAGAACACAAGTCACCCAGTACCATCAGTAACCACCAGAGGGAGCCCAAAAACAGAACTCACAACACAGAACGCTGTGAGAGAGCACAGGAAAGTAAGTAGAATATCTTATGTTTTTCTGATGCGGCCATGCATACCAGAATAGAGATGAGGGGACCATGCGGGCCAGGACAGGGATGAGGGGACAATGCATACCCGGATAGGGATGAGGGGATCATGCATACCAGGATGGGGATGAGGGGGCCATGCATACCAGGATGGGGATGAAAGGACCATGCATACCAGAATGGGGATGAGGGGACCATGCATACCAGAATGGGAATGAGGGGACCATGCATTCCTGGATGGGGGTGAAGAAATCATGCATACCAGGATGGGAATTAGGGGACCATTCATACCAGGATGGGGATGAGGGGACCAAGCACACCAGGATGGGGATGAGGGGACCATGCACACCAGGATAGGGATGAGGGACCATGCACACCAGGATGGGAATGAGGGGACCATGCATTCCAGGATGGGGATGTGGGGACCATGCTAATGTGGCACCCCTAGGGGTATTTGCCACAAAAATAGTTACTGACACTAGACACAAATACTAAAATAGCAAAACTGCACTACCACCTCCGGCCAGAAGGGGGAGCTCCAGAGACTCCCCTTAATCCATTCTGGTCTGAGAGAAAAAATGGCAGTTGGGCTAAGGAGCTGATAGTGAGAGGTCATACAGCTGAATTTCTAACAGCCCTATGATGGTTTCCAGGCCCAAATCACCGGCCTGAGGAGAAGAGGGACAGAGAAAAGGGACATTGTGAGAACCGGGTAGCATTAATCACTACCCAGAACAGGCGCAAAAACGGATACCGGATCCGTGGCTGTATTCATTATATATAATACAGCAACCGGAAAAACGTGAGGTGATATCAGCTTCACTAGGGCCGGACGCAGCAACAGACACAGAGTTCAGCGGTACTCCCGGAGGGGGTAAGCCGATAAAAGGACTCGGGTTGCCCGTCGAACCAGGACCCGGAGGGGGCAGATTGGGCCGGCAGCCAGTTCACATACAGCAGCAGAGCCACACAGAAATTGCGCACAATAAGAGGCGAAGACCCCGGCAGGGTCAAAGTAACTCAGAGTTCCCATACAGACTCCGGTGACAGGACTGGTTGTAAATCCTTTTATGTTAAAGTAAACTGGTTAAACGTTTCAGTGCCTCAGTCTTTCATTTGGACAATAGCCATCTATCCAGGATCGGGATCATCGCCGCTGGGAGAACCTGCTGCTGATCAAGTAAGTGCCTGTCCCCTCACAATACCCCTTACACTGTGCATTGCCTGAGGCCACAGCACCGGGTCAAGTCACCCATGACATCCCCCTCAAGAGACAGACCCCATTGGTCCGGTGCTGGGTATCCCGGTCTCTTGGGCGTCACAATTGGCGTCACGAACAGGATCTAGCCAGCCCGTATACCGGGTATTGTGTGCCGTGATTGGAGCCCAAAACTGTGAAAACTTGGATGAAAAATCTTGAAAATTGACTTTATTAAAGAAAAATCCATTCCCCATTGAAAACTATTGAAAGTGACTTTTCCCCATTGGTTATAATGGAGTAAAGATGGCCGCCATCCCCTGAGGTAATCACTTCATAACCGTTAGGCACGAGACTGTTAATTGAGCTACGCCATCACCTGAGCCCCAGTCTAACTGAAAAACTTCAGAATCCGCCATTACAGAGCGCGGTGGGTGGGAGCAGCAGGGGGCGTGTCATTGTGGGCGGCACCAAGCTGAGCGCTCTGACATCAGAGCAAGGGGAAAATCGATCCTGCTGCACAGCGGAACGAATCTACACTATCCCGACGGAAGCGGAGGACCGGAAGGGTCCGGATTAACTAAGGGGGCACAGTATGTCGCAGCACGGAGACGCCGCAGCACCCGGCGACGCTAATGCAGCTGAAAGACAGAGTGTCGATAGAGAGTCTGGTAGCGCAGCGGTGCAAGGAGTGGCGCCCATCATGCCGGTGCTGATGCCATATACCCCGGGTGGCCCATGGCTTCCAATGTATGAAGGTGGTGTCAGAACCTCCCACTCCCGTCTCCAAGACTTTACACGTGCTGCGCCGATTCTTTGGAATGCACTACCTAGGTTAATACGATTAATCCCCAATCCCCACAGTTTTAAGCGTGCCCTAAAAACTCATTTGTTCAGACTGGCCTACCGCCTCAATGCATTAACCTAACGATCCCTGTGTGGCCTATTTATAATAAAAAAAAAAAAAAAAAAAAAAGGTTCCTCGCATCATGTTCTCATACACTTTATGCAGTATTAGCCCTCTGTGTCTGTACTGCTACATACTTAGGCAGGTAACTGGTTCATGCAGCTTTACATGAACACCTGAGCCTTACACTATAGCTGGTCCGAATAACTAAAGCAATTGTTACCATCCACCTCTCGTGTCTCCCCTTTTCCCCATAGTTTGTAAGCTTGCGAGCAGGGCCCTCACTCCTCCTGGTATCTGTTTTGAACTGTATTTCTGTTATGCTGTAATGTTTATTGTCTGTACAAGTCCCCTCTATAATTTGTAAAGCGCTGCGGAATATGTTGGCGCTATATAAATAAAATTATTATTATTATTATTATTACCCTTGACGATTTCAGAGAAAAGATGCTGGCCCATTTTGACATGTTCCCTGTGGGTGAAGTTCAGCGTGTTAGTCTCCTGATGATGCAGTTAAGTGGCCATGCTAAGCGAGAAGTCACAGCATGGGCAGCTGATCTAAAAGGCACTGTTGAACGCATATTTGCTGGATTAAAAGCTACATTTGAAACCACTGCCAGCAGCAAAGCTAAAGTACGATTCTTTAATTGCAAACAAAAAGTTAATGAGGGCGTGAGAGACTTTGCCTTAAACCTGCAGGAAGCCCTTAAATCACTTACACGGGCTGAACCCATTTTTAACACCGGAGCGGATAAACTGCTAAGAGATCAATTTATTGAGGGACTCTACACCCCTTCTCACCGGGGGCATGTGAGCATGCTTGTTTTTAAGAACCCTGAATTGACATTTGCCCAATTAAAGGAGAGCGTTATACGTCTCCAGCTGGCAGAGGCACCTCGGGATCAGGAGCCTGCGCAACTCATGGCAGAGGCTCCTCAACAACATGGAGTACCAGTGACATCAGCTATGTCCGGGGCCATTGCTAAGCCCCTGGGGCCCAGTACTAATGAGGCTCTTCAACAAAAGCTTGACTCTTTAACTGATGTTGTTGCTTCAATGGCTAAAACCATGCAGGAGATGAGAGGACCCAAGATGGAGTTGTCAAACCGTAGAGAAGGTGTTCCATGGATGAGACCCCGGAGATACCCGACATGGAGAGGACGACCCCGCGACCGCTACCAACCGGATGGACAGCCCATTTGCCGCCATTACCAGCAGCCAAGCCACTTTGCACGAGATTGTGATTTAAACGGGAATCCCCTGGGAATGCGGGCCGCTTCGCAGGAATGAACTTTCAAGGCCCAACACCCTGGCACGACAGGTACATCGGAGGACGACTCATTATCCCTATCGTGCTGGACGGAATGCCCCTCAACGCTTTGCTGGACACAGGTTCCCAGATTTCATCTATACCGTATATCCTTTATAAGAGGTACTGGGCTGATGCAGATATTGATAAAGGGCCCTCTGATGTTGAACTAGATATATGGGCCAGTAATGGTAAGTTGGTACCGAAACTAGGATTCAGGGAGATGACCATAAAGATTGGTAAAGTAGAATTGAAGAAACAGGGTATAATTGTTGTTGATGTTGACCGGCGGAACTGTGAACCAACTGTATTGATAGGAATGAATGTGTTAGAGAACTGCTTTTCTGAAGTCATTTCTGTCTTACAGCAAATTGCTGAAACTGCCCAATCCTGCCAGCAGAGAGTTCTCCAGAGGGAAATAAAAGTATTGATGTTAAGGCAACAGGTAGAAGTTGCAGGTGGAGAAATCGGCAGTGTGAGGGTAAGTGATTCAACGTCTATTGTAATCCCACCAAAAACAGAAATGCTGGTATGGTGTAGAGCAGCCATTGGTACTAAGGGACGAGATTATCAAGCCTTAATAGAACCAGTGTACACCGACAGCAGGCCCACTATACTCACAGCACGAGGGATAGTCGAGGTACACCGGGGACGAGTGCCGGTACGACTTTTGAACTGTGGAGAGGAAGAGGTCACTTTGCCAAGGTATGCTACAATGGCAAAGCTATATACTGTTGACAACAATGCCATCACAACCATTGAGCCCTTAGAACCAACCTGTCAGGTGGAAGGCAATGGCTCAGATGGAGAAATGGAGGATTGGTGCCAACAGCTACACGTGGGCATAAATTCAACACCTACCCATCAAAAACAAGGGGTGTATAGGCTAGTGACGGAATATGAACAAGTCTTCAGTAAACACCCATTGGACTTCGGACGGATAGAAGGGGTAGAACACACAATCCCCACAGGTGACCATCCCCCAATAAAAGAAAGATATAGACCCATACCGCCCGCTCACTATCAATGTGCAAAAGATATGCTGAGGGAAATGAAACAGGCCGGGGTAATAAGAGACAGCTGTAGCCCCTGGGCGGCCCCTCTAGTGATTGTCAAAAAAAAAGATGGAACTATGAGAATGTGCGTAGACTACCGGCAGATTAATAACATCACCCATAAAGATGCCTACCCTTTGCCTAGGATAGAAGAGTCCTTGACTGCTTTGAAATCTGCTAATTATTTTTCCACCTTAGACTTAACAAGCGGGTATTGGCAAGTCCCTGTGGCTGAGAGAGATAAGGAAAAGACGGCATTCACCACACCAATGGGTCTAAGTGAATTTAATCGCATGCCGTTCGGACTCTGCAATGCATCCGGTACCTTCCAGCGGCTGATGGAATGCTGCCTCGGACACAAGAACTTCGAGACCGTCCTCCTGTACCTAGATGATGTGATCGTCTACTCAAAGATTTACGAACAACACTTAAAAGACTTGGCAGAAGTGTTCGAAGCCTTATCCAGGTATGGCATGAAAATCAAGCCATCCAAATGTCACCTTCTCAAGCCAAAGGTACAGTACCTGGGACACATCGTGAGTTCGGAGGGAGTAGCACCGGATCCCGAGAAAATAACCGCCATAAGGGATTGGCCGAGACCTACCAGCGCAAAAGAAGTGAGGCAATTCCTGGGATTGGTGGGTTACTATCGCAGATTTATAAAAGGATTTACCAAGTTGGCAGCACCCTTGCAAGACGCCTTGGTAGGGCAGACGAAGAAACCTTCAAACCGAAACCCTCCTTTCCAGTGGAACGACGAAAGGGAAGACTCCTTTGAACAACTAAAGAAGGCACTAACCGGAGAAGAGGTTCTGGCATACCCAGATTACCATCAACCTTTCATCCTCTACACCGATGCCAGTAATGTGGGACTAGGAGCGGTGCTGTCACAAAAGCAAGAAGGTCGGGAGAAAGTCATCGCCTTTGCAAGTAGAAAGCTCCGGCCTACTGAAAGAAATCCAGAAAATTATAGCTCCTTCAAATTGGAACTACTGGCAGTAGTTTGGGCTGTGACGGAACGTTTCAAACACTATCTGGCCGCTGCAGAATTTATTGTCTATACTGACAACAATCCGTTGACCCACCTGGACACAGCCAAATTAGGTGCGTTAGAACAGCGATGGATAGCCCGGTTATCTAATTACAACTTCAAGATCAAGTATCGAGCAGGTCGCAAGAATGGAAATGCCGATGCCCTATCCCGGATGCCACACTTGAGAGATGTAGAAGAAGAAACGGGGCAGCTTGAAGAAATTGAACTACCAGCCTTCCATCATCCCAAGGCAAAACATCATCAGTCAAGTACCTATCAGAAACAACAAGAGGTGAATTTTAATCCGTTAGCACACCATAGATGGGCTGACACCCAAGACAGCAATCCGGCTGTGAAGTTGGTGAAGGAACTGTTAACTGAGCAAAGTGCATATCCCGATGAGGATGCCCCAGAAGAGACGCATCAACTCTGGAAAGAGAGAGGCAAAATGTTCCTGTATCAAGGGAAGCTCTGTAGAAGGTACACCAATCCGAAAACACATGAATTGGTTTGGCAGATTATCGTGCCTAAACAAGATGTCAAGATGGTCCTCGAAGCTTACCATAATGGTGCTGGTCACTTTGGTTGGAAAAAGTTAGAAGTACTTCTAAGAGAAAGATTTTATTGGGTCGGGATGAGAAAATCAATCGAACAGTGGTGCAGAAATTGTGGCCCGTGCAACCTCAGAAGAAACGATCAAAAGAACCAAAGAGCACCACTGCAGCCCATAATCACCAAACAACCACTTGAACTTGTAGCCATAGACCACGTGAAGTTAATACCAAGCCGGTCCGGCTATGTCTATGCCTTGACCATCGTGGACCATTATTCACGCTTCTTGGTAGTAGTACCCGTAAAAGATCTGACAGCAAAAACAGCAGCCAAAGCGTTCCAAACGTACTTTTGTAGACCCCATGGATATCCGGAACAGGTTCTCACCGACCAAGGTACAGCCTTTGAATCAGAGATCTTCAGAGAATTCTGTAATATGTATGGTTGCAAAAAGATCAAGACGACGGCCTATCATCCACAAACAAACGGCTTATGCGAGAAGATGAACCATATTGTAATAGACCTACTAAAGACTTTACCTGAGACAGAAAGGAATCAATGGCCAGAGAAATTGCCTGACTTGGTGGATCTGTATAATCATGTCCCGGTGAGCTCCACCAACTGCACCCCAGCTTATCTTATGCGTGCAAGACCCGGCCAATTACCAATCGATCTAGAAATGGGAATTCTGAAACCAGACGCAGAAGTTCAAGACTCCAATTGGGATATCATACGGCAAAAGCAGTATCGCCAAGTGCAAGAGAGTGTGGAAAGAAGCCTTCAGCAAACTAGAGAAAGACAAGAGCGAACTTTCAACCAGAATGCTCTAGCGACCCCATTAAGACCGGGTGACCAAGTGCTCAAGAGAAATCGTCGAACCAATAAACTGGACAATCAGTGGGAAGCCGTACCCTACACAGTTTTACCAACAAGAGTGGATAATCCTAAAATGTGTCTCATTAGCAAAAACGGAGGCTTAACATCTGTACTAGTGTCAAGAGACAATCTTAAATTATGTCCGGAAGCATTGAAAGAGCCAGACGTTGTCCAGCCAGAACCAGAAGTTATTCAACCCATACAGGTTCAACCAGTAAAGGAAAAAGAAGAGGAAGTGTATCACACCTGTATAGGAGACTTTCCCAAAACCCTACTAACATACCATGGTGCAGTAGTGGTTCCCATGGTGGCCTTTTATCCAACACCGAACCCAATACCAGAAGTCCCAAGACAGGAAGAGGCTGACCCCGTAGTACAGGAGGTTCCAGGCCAGGAAGAACAGATTCCTGAAAAGAGTAATCCCATTCACGGTGGACTTGCCAACTCCATAGTTATGGAATTATCTTTAGCAGAGCGGGCAGATACTACATCCGCAGTAGACAGTAGTACTCCACATGAAGAGATACTGCTATTACGTAGATCACAGCGTAGTACCCAGGGTCAATTACCGGCCAGGTATGCAGATTACCAACTATAAAGCTCATAATGTGAATTGTATATATGTTATGCCGTATATAGTTAAACAGAAAATGTAGTATAGTCATTGTTATCAGTCTGCAACGTTTAAGCCCAGTACCTACAGAGACTTGTCTGTATGAACTTCTTGCATATTCTTGAACTTGTTATCAGCCCGGAGGCACTAAATCAAAGCTCCGGAAAGACTGCTTTTTGAACTTTGCTTTTTGCTCTTTTTGAACTTTCTTTAGACTTTATATTGAGTACCTTCAAGGGTAGAACTGTATTAATGGACGCTATTTGAAGTGACTTTTTACAGAACTCTATTTTTGTTTCCTTGAGTGGTTTTTGTAACTTTTCATTTTTAAGACTCTGTACATATTAATTGTTATTTCAAAATGTTATCGTCCCACAGTCCCGGAGTACTGTTCTTAACTAAGGGGGAATGTGGCACCCCTAGGGGTATTTGCCACAAAAATAGTTACTGACACTAGACACAAATACTAAAATAGCAAAACTGCACTACCACCTCCGGCCAGAAGGGGGAGCTCCAGAAACTCCCCTTGATCCATTCTGGTCTGAGAGAAGAAATGGCAGTTGGGCTAAGGAGCTGATAGTGAGAGGTCGTACAGCTGAATTTCTAACAGCCCTATGACGGTTTCCAGGCCCAAATCACCGGCCTGAGGAGAAGAGGGACAGAGAAAAGGGACATTGTGAGAACCGGGTAGCATTAATCACTACCCAGAACAGGCGCAAAGACGGATACCGGATCCGTGGCTGTATTCATTATATATAATGCAGCAACCGGAAAAACGTGAGGTGATATCAGCTTCACTAGGGCCGGACGCAGCAACAGACACAGAGTTCAGCGGTACTCCCGGAGGGGGTAAGCCGATAAAAGGACTCGGATTGCCCGTCGAACCAGGACCCGGAGGGGACAGATTGGGCCGGCAGCCAGTTCACATACAGCAGCAGAGCCACACAGAAATTGCGCACAATAAGAGGCGAAGACCCCGGCAGGGTGAAAGTAACTCAGAGTTCCCATACAGACTCCGGTGACAGGACTGGTTGTAAATCCTTTTATGTTAAAGTAAACTGGTTAAACGTTTCAGTGCCTCAGTCTTTCATTTGGACAATAGCCATCTATCCAGCCATCTATCTAGCCATCATCGCCGCTGGGAGAACCTGCTGCTGATCAAGTAAGTGCCTGTCACCTCACGATCCCCCTTACACTGTGCATTGCCTGAGGCCACAGCACCGGGTCAAGTCACCCGTGACATCCCCCTCAAGAGACAGACCCCATTGGTCCGGTGCTGGGTATCCCGGTCTCTTGGGCGTCACACTTACCAGGGTTGTGAGGAGGGGACCATGTATACCTGGACTGGGGATGTATATATACCAGGATCAGGGATATTAGTTCAGAATTGACCACATTTTTTGCTTTAACTTTTTCTATTTTCCTCCTCTAAAAACTAGGTGTGTATTATACTCTGAAAAATACAGTATATTTTACTCATGTAAAACGCACACAGACTGTTAATTTTTTTTTAGTTATTTTTAACTGGTTGGCAGTAATTGAGGGCTTTCAGAAGGCACCAGGCTATCATGACAATCCATTGGCACCCTGAGATTATCTCTAAGTGGGAGCCAATAGGTGTCTAATTTGGTGCGTCACCCTGACTGCGCCACTTAAAGAAGCATTCCCACCAAAGATTGTACCGTCATAATATATTGTAATCATATTATACAGCTCTGGCAAAAATTAAGAGACTGCAAAATGTAGGAAGAGTTCAGAAATCAATATTTTGTGGAATAACCATGATTTTTAATCACAGCTTTCATGCGTCTTTGGCATACTTTCCACCAGTCTTTCACACTGCTTCTAGCGCAAAAATTTAAGCAGTTCTTCTTTGGGCTTGTTTCCATTTGCGAGAAACAGGTCCGTGTCTCGCATGTGGAAACGAAGCTCTGGCGCCGGCACTCCGAAGCGGAGCGTGCGGCCGCATAGCAACACATGGAGCTGCACGCTCCGCTCCAGAGTGCCGGCGCCAGAGCTTCGTTTCCACATGCGAGACACGGACGGGTTTCTCGCAAATGGAAACAAGCCCTTTGTTTGATGGCTTGTGACTATCCATGATCCTCTTGATTACATTCCAGAGGTTTTCAATTGGGTTTAGGTCTGGAGATTGGGCTGCCCATGACAGGGTTTTGATGTGGTGGACTCTTAAATTTTACCAGAGCTGTATAGCACTGTGTACTTACAGTGGCTCATTTTGCCTTTCTACCCAGCTAATTTTTCTCTATTCTATTAGGTCTATGACATTACGTGATTAACCTCTTCACGACCATTGACCTATATTTTTACGTCAAAGGTCATGTCTCTGACTTTGATGCAGGCTCCTACACCTTTGACATCTGCACATCATGACTGATTTCCCCCTGAAGTACTGCTATTTACTGCACAGGCGATCGGATGATCGCAGCTTCAAGTCTAAGGCTATGTGCACACGTCCGGAATTGCTGCGGAAATTTCCGCAGCAATTCCGCAACTGTGCCGCGGGTAAAACGCATGCGGAATTGGCATTCATTTTTGTTAAAAATGGTTATTACGCAAAAATATCTAATCAGGACTATTCACCAGGTGCTTACTCTTAAAAGAAAAATGTCACTGTATTCTCATGAAAAATATAGTGGTTTATTGAATTGTCCATAGGAAAACCACATTGCAGCAATAAACATAAAAGTAGATGAAATATTTACGAACAGATTGTCCGTGTGTAAATATCAGCGCTTGTCTTGTTACTCATCTTTCCCAAGGTCCTGAATGGTAAAACCGTCTGTCTGTGTGAAGTCTGAAGTCATCATGGCATGGAGTAGAATTATTGCTATCAGCTGTTGTTCCTTCTTTGTCCGACGTCCATGGTGAAGGCAGGGGTGACAATCCCACGTGACAAAAGGGCCCCCACACACTCCTAAGAGATGTTTATATACATTTCCTACAGACCACGTGTCCTCTGTATATGGAGTTAACTTATACTCTGAGCTACATACACAGAAATAGCTTTTGATAGTGTCAGCAGGAAGCAATGTGCTCAGTACAGAATTGAGAATAATTCAATTACGGTAATAATTAATATTTAACCATTTTCCCGCTAAACACTAGCATTTTACAGGTCGGGGTGACTTTAGGCCAACAGACGGCTATCACATGTGCAGGGAGGCTTATCTTAGTTATCCCTCCACTGCTAACAATGTGATGAGAAAACACACACAAGGCTATTGACCTCTTAGTTTACAGCAGGGGCTTATTGTAGGTATCCCACTGCTTTTCAATATACCACAAACTGCAGGGATTTATGTATATCCCGCTTACAGTTCCACTTAACACTTACAGCTCTCTGGCGCCCCCTTACTCTCAGGTCAGATTAGGTACTGCACCCTGGGTAATTGGTCGCCAGAAAGGCTGCCTGCTATGTACTGGCTATTGGGCACGCTGCAGCGACGCGGTAAACTACTTCCACTCAGGCAGGAACAATAATTATCAATGCCGCTTCAGCATAACCCAAAAGTCAGCACGGTATCACTGCCACCAGCTTCGATTAAACGGGTCCGAAGCTAACCCAACACAGTAGCGTATTTCCCTTCAAGAGACAGGGTACGTTTAGAGCATGGAGAATGAACTAATATATAATATTATATCCCATAAAAAAATTAGGCAGTGCTTTATCAAAAATATTTTATAAAGATGTTACAAATGAGACAATTGCAAATATGTACAAGGGTAATTATGAAATAAACAGGGATTAAATGAGAAAAGGTAACACTCACATGTTCAAAGCATGGCAGGCAACCAGGCTAGTGGAGTTTTTTCCATACGTCCCAGCTCATTGGACGTGCTGCTGGCTTCAGGAGAAGACAAGAAGTCAAGAAGAAGTGACTCCTCAGAGCCTGCCAGACACTTAAAACCTTAAGGCTGTGACATCACAGAAAGGCTGGTTTATCCAGACCCTCCTCTCTCTACATTCTGAGTAAACTTTAAACTATTCTCTCTAATTTCTATAACTTCGCTACAAAACATGTCAGAGTCATAACAAACCCATCATTCATCTCGGATTAACGTGGGCATTCTAATGAGATCAAATATGTCCTATCTGGGATACATATTTACAGAGAAATCCGTACTTCTTTACCAGATGGAGTTAGAAGCCCGTGTTTCGCGGGATGGGTAGATACACCGAGTGAGAATACGAATATATATTTTCGTGTTCTTAACGTAAACATTGTGCATAATATCGTACAAAAACCAAACAAAGAATCTTTCATGGATCCTAGAAGTTTCTAGTTCACTTATAGCTGGACAAGAGCTTACACGGCAGGAAATGCCGGTTGTAAATACCTTTCGGCCATAAAACTCCCCCCAGTACATTGGCAAAGCAGCTCTTGGCTGAGTGAAAGGGAAGGGGGGCTTGTTAGCCCACAGCCTTGAGCAAGAGAGCTACTTATATGATATTTCATACCATATCGTGACACACACAAACTCACATTTTCCCAATTAATTTTGCACACTATAGCTTTGTTGCAATGTTGTATAGTCTGACCTCAGTGGTGTAACTATCCGGTGCCCCATCCTGATATATCTTTGTCTGCTGTTACTCTGTAATGTATAAAAGAAAATAAACCATTATATTCATCAGGGGCTTACATAGAAGTAATGGGGATCCATATAAGAAGTATAATGCACCCCTACAGTCCTCCATATAATATTATGAGTGTTGTGGGCCGATGCGGCCCACCACCATACCACCTACCTGGCATTTGCGAGTATTTCCAGATGACCAGTCCGATGTTGATTGGAATGGAGCGTCGGTCATTGAATGGAGCGGTGGTCTCTCGGGTGCTACCACTATACCAATGTCTATGAGACTGAAGGAGATAACCAATCACTCTTCTCTATGGGCTACCTTATGTATGAGGACCCCTAGTTTAGAGCAGGGGGAACCTTGCGATCCCGCATATGTCACTGTGTGGAGGGGAAATACAGGTTACCATGGGCCCACCTTATTGAAACATCCAAAAGAGAATGAGTTACAATAAGTCATCCCCAGCCCAAGTGAGAAAGGTAGTGATGGTGGAAAAGGGAACCTAGAACTCATCACCTACCACAAGACATAGAGCAATAGGGACAGCATGCTCCAGGACCACCAGAGTGTGGCACACTGGGGCTTCATAAACATGGCATGAGGGCACCAGGCACTTGACCCAGGGGATGCACTGCACTGTGTGAGCAGTAGATGGCACCCTCTCCACTCTGTTCTCACCTGCTGAGTGTGTGAGCGTTACACAGCCTGTGCGCTCATTACAGAGCCGCCTCTCACTTTACTTCCTGGTGCCGCAGCTTTGTCATCAGCTCAGCCCTGACCCCCCTTGCTCTGCTGTAACGACAGCTGTGGGGGCAACTTGTGAAACTTTCCTCAAGGTGTCCGGGGCAGGGAGAGGAGAGGCCATCACTCACTCCTGGCCAGGTGCCCGCTCTTCCTGCTCCATGTGTTTGTTATGTTCACTGGACAGGAACAGAAACCTTATAAGAGAAGTCACTGTAAGCCTGGACTCTTCATGTGCTGGAGGTCAGGTCTGTCTGTTGCCGTGCAGGAGGAATCTCCTGCACGGCACCAGATTTGAACTTTTTCTGGTGCCGACGTGCATCTGACTTGCCGGGCCCTTGACCTGACGGGCCCAGTCGCAGTGGCGACCGCTGCGACTGTGGTAGCTACACATCTGCATTTGTCTTAGGCTTCTTTTACTCTTGCCGTGTTTTTGCGGCCCCAATACATTTCTATGGGGCTGCAAAAACTGGCCACAAAAACTCAGAGCGCCGTATGTTGTATGGCCGTGAGGGCTGTATTTACGGACATGAAAAAATATCGAGCCTGCTCAATATTTTTCACGGCTTACGGACACGGCCCCCATTGAAAATCAATGGGGCCGCAAAAACAATGGAAGCTTGTTTTTGCGGTGCACCGTGAAAACCGTATTTACGGAACACCTTTTTTTTTCAATACTTTTTCCCTAGTATTTGAAACCAGAAAAACTGAGTTTTTGCGGAAGACCATGAAAATTATGGCAATGCGGCCCACAAAAACGGGCGTCAAAAATCACGGCAAATGTAAAAGAAGCCTTATGGTGTGAAATAGACCCAAATTGGAACAGAAATAAACTGCATAAAAGAAGATTGTTTCTGGATGAATTAGAAAAATCCCTTATTAGGCCATATATTAAAGGGAGAAAATTTAATCCCAGAAGTGAAGGAGCAGCAGCCATTGTTGAAAGTATCCTGCAGCGTGCTCAAGCAAGCGAATCCACAGCCTCCACCAGTACTGATGCCAGCCTAGAAAGAAAAAGATGCTGTTTTTGTCCTCCATCAAGTGACCATAAATCAAATATGACTTGTTTCAGTTGTGCAAAATATGTATGTAAAAGACATGTGCATTATTGTTGAGCTGAATGAATAGAATAGTGTGAACCTTTAGGGTATGTGCACAAGTTGCGGATTTGGCTGCGGATCCACAATGGATTTGGCCCTGCGGATCCGCAGCAGTTTTCCATGCGTTGTACAGAACCATGTAAACCTATGGAAAACCAAATCCACAGTGCACATGCGGTTTATTTTCCGCAGCATGTCAATTCTTTGTGCGGATTCCGCAGTGTTTCACACCTGTTCTATAATTGTAATCCGCAGGTGTAAAAACGCAGACGAAATCCGCACAGAATCCGCGGTGAATCCACAGGTAAAACGCAGGGCGTACAGTTGAATTTCATGTTATAGTTATGGTTAGTTATAGGTAGTTATAGTTAGTTATATTTGTTACAGTTGTAGTTATAGTTGTAGTTGTTATAGTTGTTATAGTTATCCAAACAGGAAGAAAATAGCAGCACCACACAAGTCTTCCAGTAAAAAAAACCTTTGTCCTTTATTTTAACAACGTGCTGTGGACATGGTTACAGAGGGCAGGATAATTGCAAGACGAACTGGTTAGGTTAATGGACAAACCATTAACCTAACCAGTTCGTCTTGCAATTATCCTGCCCTCTGTAAGGCTACGTTCACATTTGCGTTGCGTCGGGCGCAACCGCGGCGACGCATGCGTCATGCTCCCCTATATTTAACATGGGGGCGCATGGACATGCGTTGTGCTGCGTTTTGTGACCCATGCGGTTTTTTTGCCGCAAGCATTAGGGCGCAGAGGACGCAGCAAGTTGCAGTTTTTTTGCGTCCAAAATTCGGCAAAAAGGACACATGCGTCGCAAAACTATGCGTTTTATCGTGTGTTTTGGTGTGTTTTTGTTTGCGTTGTGCGTTGCGTCTCCGACGCAACATCGCACAACGCAAATGTGAACGTAGCCTAACCATGTCCACAGCACATTGTAAAAATAAAGGACAATGGTTTTTTTTACTGGAAGACTTTTGTGGTGCTGCTATTTTCTTCCTGTTTGGATTTCCACTCATGTTTTTTCAAGCGTTTGGTGGGGTTGTCGACTCAGCTCATCCTACTGAACTCTGCTAAGACTGCTCAAACAGTGAGTACTCACCTGTTTCTTAGTGCCATTCAGCTTTTTTCTTGTTTTTTTATGGACTGCATATGTTGTTATAGTTATCAAAGCACAAGTTTGTAATTTCAGTGCAGAATGCAATAAGGCGGTGTAACCTTACTCAAAACAAAATAAAAAAAATTAAGTTTTTTATTTGACAATGACCAACCATGTTCACATTACAGTTTAATAATGCAACAGGTATTCAAATAATACACATAAAGTAGCAAAAAACAACTTTAATAGGTCCGGTTAAAAATGACTGTAACAGTACAAGTGCATAGTTGACCCGAACAGAACAGCAGGGTTATCCCCTTTCCGATGTTGGGCATAATAATACAGGCAGTGAGCCCACATCTTTCCCAGCACATGTCAGCTGTTTTGAATAGCTGACATGTGCCTCTAACAGCCGCAGGTGGAATTGCGATCCACGCGCAGCTGTTAACCAGTTAAGTGCCACTGTCAATCTCTGACAGTGGCATTTAACTCGTGCTTACCGGAAGCTTGCTGGAAATCCCGCCCATCGTTGCCCGCGTGACGTGATTGCGGGTCACCGATGGGTTGGCATGACAACCAGAGGTCTACAGCACACCTCTCTGGTTGTCATAGCTGGATTTCTCTGAGTGCCACCCGGTGGTCGGTGCTCATAGCACGTGAGCAGCCCTGCTACACACAAGCGATCTGATCGTCGCCTGTATGTAGCAGAACCGATCAGACAAGTGCAGCTTCTAGTCTCCCATAAAGTCTTTATTTGTATTGAAGCATACAAAAAAGTAAAAAAATAAGTTTTAAAAAATATTTAAAAATTTTAAAAAAATGCATAGTTCAAATCACCCCCCTTTTGCCCCATTCAATGTAAAACAATAAAAAAAATCCAACATACGGTACACATATTTGGTATCGCCGCTTTCAGAATTGCCCAATCTATCAGTATAAAAAAATAATTAGCCCGATGGTAAACGGCGTAATGAGAAAAAAATTCAAAACGTCAGAATTACGTTTTTTTTGGTCACCACCACATTGCAATAAAATACAATAACGGGTGATCAAAAGATTGTATCTACACCAAAATGGTATCAATAAAAACGTCAGCTCTGCTCGCAAAAAATGTGCTTTCACCCAGTTCCAGATCATGAAAAATGGAGGAGCTACAGGTCTCGGAAAATGGCGCATTTTTTTTTTTTTTTACCAAAGCTTGGAATTTTTTTCACCACTTAAATAAAAAAGAAAACAGGGATCCCAAATGCATAATGTGAGATAACGGGTCCCGGCGACAATCCCGCCAGTGAACCCCGGACTCACTAAATCTGCTCAAAACATATCATAGTTCACGGAGAAAAAACTGAGCATAAATGAACAGTTTTTTATAAACTTTATTCCACGACCAATAAAATAACATAAAGTCTCATATCAAATATCATAGAGTAATATGAACAAAGATGAAAGCTTGAAATATGCTGACAAGTAGCCCCCATACCCCTACTCCCCCAAACCCCTACCCACCCCCTAAAAAAACCTGTGGGAGGAAAAAACAGGTTGAAGCACCAAACACTGGTCAGAATATGCACATAGACACAAGTGTGTCCAACCAAAAAGAACCTGGCCCCAAAAACTATAGAACAATATTTAACAGGACGTCATAATTGTACCAATAGCCGTATAAATTGGCATAAAGCCAGTACCAGGGGAAATCAGGTCCACAGGTAAAGAAGACACCAGTGTGCCTCAACCTACAGGGTAGGCGCCCATGTACAAAAAAGTGCCATCCAAGCTGCAGCTATACAAAAATACCAAAAGTCATAATGACCAGCGTAGGAACACAGGCTTACCTACTAACCGGGCAGGGTGGAGAGACAGTCAGGAGGTGGTCCCCGACGCGCGTTTCGCGGCCACAAACCGCCGCTTCCTCAAGGGGATAGCTATAATGTGCCCAAAAGGACCCTGAAATAGCCCCTGACCCCGGTCACGTGGTACCCGGCGGCCAATGGCAGTGGCGCGATTGGCGCATGCGCACTGTGTCCGGCAGGTCCTGGCAGTGCAAACCAGCGTCAAGGCAAGCGCGCAGGAAAAACCTGTAGTGTGCGAGCGAGCCCTAGAGACGCTGGTGCACGCCAGGACAAGGCGGGACCGAGCGCGATGCGCACTGCCACCAATGTATAAGAAGATAGTAATTACAGATGGCCTGAGCTAATACACCCGTCCAAAACTCCGCCCCCACCTATCGGAACAGAAGCTAGTCCGACGTCCTCCCCCAGCTCCCATACAGACAGACCCATAGACACATACAGCAGCATTATTAAAGGAGAATAGTCCAATTTTGGTGCATCAATTCACAGCTGCGGTGCATAGATTCCTTGCTTCATGGATACAGTGTCCATAGTGCTGGATGGGAGACGTCCAATTCAGTTACACTGTGATAATAGTTGATGGGATCTTTGTCACAAGTGGTGGTAGAAGTTGACGGGACCACAGGGTGACATAACAGGGAACACCTTTAGGCACAATATTACTTTGGTTCACTATTGATAGAGATAAGAAGAATTTTAAAAAAACATAAACATTAACCAAAAAACATTTAAAATACCATAAAAACAACCACCCGACTGCTATCGGGTAAGGAGGCCCCGGTAAGGAGAGAAATTAATACTGTGTTGACATACAAATTCAGGACTGCACAGGAGGTGAATGATAAAGTGAACACGCCATGAGCAATGTGGAGCAATGCCTACAAGTAGGGGGCAAAACTCAATGCCTCATTTAGGCCCTTTGGTGCCATAGTGCCAAGTTGCACTATCCATTTCGTTTCTTTTTGCACCAGCAACTTTTTATTGTCCCCACCCCGAACACCCAGATGCAAGATGTCGATACCTCTCACACTCAGTAATTTTGCATCACATTTGTGGTGCAACCTAAAATGGCGTGGGATTTATTTAAGTTCAGAAACATCAGGCACCGTCCTGGCCGCACCAATGTCCCGCACATGCTCACGGACCCTAACTCTCAATTCACGAGTAGTTAAGCCCACGTAAACCATTGGGCAGGGACACGTGGCATAGTAAATCACGTTAGTTGTGCCACAAGAAATTCGTTCTCTGATGTCATATTTTCTAGTCCCATCCGTAGATGTAAAACTAGAGCATCGCAGAACATTGGTGCAGGCAAGACAGTGCCCACATGGGAAACAACCCTTATTGGGACCCCTCGTACCAAATGGGTTGTTCGGGGTGGGGACATAGTGGCTACGCACCAATAAATCGTTGAGGTTTTTACACCTCCTCGACGTCATCTGTGGATTAGGGCCAAGGGTGGCCACCAGGGAGGGTTCGGTCCCTAAAACGGACCAATGTTTAGCGAGGATGGAGCGCATATTGCCCCACTCGTGGTTGTACGTTGAAATAAAACGAATGGGACCAGCCCCATCCCTGTTGGTCCGCTTACTGAGCGAGTGCAATAGAGTCTCACGCGGCGTTCTTCTGGCGCGCTCATAGCCGTTTTTGATGGATCTCCGGCTATAACCCTGGGCCAGAAAGCGACCTTTCAGGTCGGAAGCTTGTGCCTCGAATCTGGACTCAGAAGAGCAGATTCGCCGCATCCTGAGGAACTGTCCGACCGGGATGGCCCTCACCGTGGAGGGGTCATGTGCCGATGAGGCATGTAGAAGTGAATGAACAGAAGTCGATTTTCTGAAGACATCCGCCTGGATGCACCGAGAAGAATCGACCTCCAGGCGGATGTCCAGAAAATCGACCATATTATTATTATTATTATTATTTATTTATATAGCACCATTGATTCCATGGTGCTGTACATGAGAAGGGGTTACATACAAGTTACAAATATCACATACAGTAAACAAACTAACAATGACGGACTGATACAGAGGGGCGCGGACCCTGCCCTTGCGGGCTTACATTCTACAGGATTATGGGGAAGGAGACAGTAGGTTGAGGGTTGCAGGAGCTCCGGTGTTGGTGAGGCGGTAGCTCCGGTGTTGGTGAGGCGGTAGCTCCCGTGTTGGTGAGGCGGTAGCTCCGGTGTTGGTGAGGCGGTAGCTCCGGTGTTGGTGAGGCGGTAGCTTCGATAGTGATGAGGCAGCAGCGGTGTCAGTGCAGGCTGTGGGCTTTCCTGAAGAGATGAGTTTTCAGGTTCCGTCTGAAGGATCCGACTGTGGTTGATAGTCGGACGTGTTGGGGCAGAGAGTTCCAGAGGATGGGGGATATTCGGGAGAAGTCTTGGAGGCGATTGGATGAGGAGCGAATAAGTGTGGAGGAGAGAAGGAGGTCTTGGGAGGACCGGAGGTCACGTGAGGGAAGATATCGAGAGATTAGTTCAGAGATATATGGAGGAGACAGGTTGTGGATGGCTTTGTAGGTCAGTATTAGCAATTTGAACTGGATACGCTGAGGGAATGGGAGCCAGTGAAGAGATTTGCAGAGGGGGGAAGCGGAGGAGTAGCGAGGAGAGAGATGGATTAGTCGGGCAGCAGAGTTAAGGATGGACTGGAGAGGTGCAAGGGTGTTAGCAGGGAGGCCACAGAAAAGGATGTTGCAGTAGTCAAGGCGGGAAATGATGAGGGCGTGCACAAGCATTTTAGCAGATTGGGGGTTGAGGAAAGGACGGATCCTGGAGATATTTTTGAGCTGGAGGCGACAGGAGGTGGAAAGAGCTTGGATGTGTGGTTTGAAGGACAGGGCAGAGTCGAAGGTTACTCCGAGGCAGCGGACTGTGGGTACAGGGGAAAGCATGATGTCATTGACTGCGATAGATAGGTCAAGTAAGGAAGATTTGTGGGATGGAGGAAAGATCATGAGTTCAGATTTGTCCACATTGAGTTTGAGGAAGCGAGAGGAGAAGAAGGAGGATATGGCTGATAGGCACTCTGGGATTCTGGACAGCAGAGCGGTGACGTCTGGGCCAGAGAGGCAGATCTGAGTGTCGTCAGCATAGAGGTGGTACTGGAATCCATGGGACTTTATGAGTTGTCTCAAGCCAAGTGTATAGATTGAGAAGAGTAGGGCTCCTAGAACAGAGCCTTGGGGGACTCCAACAGAGAGAGGGTGGGATGAGGAGGTAGTATGGGAGTGGGAGACGCTGAATGTGCGGTTGGAAAGGTACGAGGCGATCCAGGATAGGGCGATGTCTTTGATGCCAAAGGAGGAGAGGATCTGTAGTAGGAGGCAGTGGTCAACTGTGTCGAAAGCAGAGGACAGGTCTAGAAGGAGGAGTACAGAGTATTGTCCAGTAGCTTTGGCGGTAAGTAGGTCGTTAGTGATTTTGGTCAGGGCAGTCTCAGTTGAGTGATGGGGGCGGAAACCAGATTGTAGATTGTCGTACAACAAGTTAGATGAGAGGTGGGAGGAGAGTTCAGCATGGACGTGCTGCTCCAGGAGTTTGGAAGCAAATGGGAGCAGCGATATTGGGCGATAGCTGGACATAGCAGTTGGATCGAGGGTTGGCTTTTTAAGGATAGGCGTGATTGTGGCATGTTTGAACGCAGAGGGGAAGGTGCCAGAAGTTAGTGATAGGTTGAAGAGGTGAGTTAGGGATGGGATAAGTGTGGTGGTGAGGTTGGGGAGGAGGTGGGATGGGATGGGGTCGAGCGCACAGGTGGTGAGGTGGGATTTGGAGAGGAGACAATTAAGTCCCCCTTCAGTGATGTTGGAAAGGGAGGTTATGGGGTTTGGGCATTGGTCTGGTATACAAAGGGGTTGTGGTAGTTGAACAATAAAGTCTTGCCTTGTCTGGTCGATCTTATTTTTAAAGTGTGTGGCAAAGTCCTCAGCAGAGATGAGGGAGGTTGGAGGGGGCAGTGGGGGGCGGAGGAGGGAGTTAAATGTTTTGAATAACTGTTTGGGGTTGTGGGATAGGGAAGATACGAGGGTTGTGAAGTAGGCCTGTTTAGCAGAGGTGAGTGCAGATTTAAAAGCGAGTGTTGCTTGTTTGAATACAGTGAAGTCGTCTTGCGAGTGTGTTCTCTTCCAACGCCGCTCCGCAACCCTGGACACTTGCCTTAGCTTTTTGGTGGTGTTATTATACCAAGGTTGTCTATTGATACGTCGCGCTCTGCCATGGACGAGAGGGGCAACCGTGTCAATAGCTGATGCGAGAGTGGCATTGTAGAAAGCAGCAGCACTGTCTGTGTCGTGGAGTGAGGATATGGATGCCAGTGGTAGGATGGAGTCAGAGAGTGTGTGGGTGTCTAGGTGTGCAAGGTTTCTGCGTGGGTGCGCATGTTGCTGGATATGGATGATTGGTGAGGAGGACAGGGATGAGAAGGTGAGCAGATGGTGGTCGGATAGAGGGAGAGGGGAGGTGGTGAAGTTAGATAGAGAGCAGAGACGGGTGAATACCAGGTCTAGTGTATGCCCATCCGTGTGGGTGGCTGCGGAGGACCACTGAGTAAGTCCAAAGGATGAGGTAAGGGACAGAAGTTTGGAGGCTGTTGACTGAAGGGTATCAATGGGGATGTTGAAGTCACCCATGATGATGGTGGGAGTGTCAGCAGAGAGACCATAGTATTACTATACGTATATGTCAATCTAATGTTGAACATATTGTTATTCAAAGTACCCATGAAGTCCTCGAGCTGCCGGACAGTCCCGTCCCACAAAAAGAAAATATCATCAATGAAGCGATACCAGCACAGCACATGGAAAGCGGCCCGCGGGCCCTCGTTGCCAAAAAGGAATCTCTCCCAGTGACCCAGGAAGAGATTAGCGTACGAGGGCGCACAGGCCGCGCCCATGGCTGTGCCACGCTTCTTTAAATAAAAAACGTCTTTAAAGACAAAAAAGTTGTGGGTAAGGACATAGTCCAGCAGCTCGAGGACTAGTCCACGTAGTGGGCCGTCCAGGTCGGAGGTCCCCAGGAAGAAGCGAGCTGCCTCTAAACCACAGGAGTGTTCTATTCAAGTGTACAAACCCTCCACGTCAGCAGTGACGAGGAGGGTTGTATCGTCCACAAGGATGCCATCAACCCGAGCCAGGATGTCAGTTGTGTCGCGAACGTATGAAGGTAATGTTTGGACCAGAGGTTTCAAGTAGAAGTCTATAAATCGACACACATTGTCGCACAAACCCCCAATACCGGACACAATGGGACGTCCCGGGGGGTTGAGGGCATCCTTGTAGACTTTTGGTAACAAGTAAAACGTTGGGGTCCTGGGGGATCTGACCATCAAAAACATTTTTGGGGATAATACCCCCCTCCTGGGCACCAACAAGGATCCTCTCCAGCTCTCGCAGGTACGTACCCATCGGATTGAAGGATAACCTGAGGTAAGTATTGGAGTCCCGAAGCTGGCGAAATGCCTCCCGTTCGTACTTCTCGCTTGGCCAGATCACAATGTTCCCCCCCTTGTCCGCAGGTTTAAATACTACATCCTGCAAATAAAAAAGAACCTAGACATGTTTGGTGTCTATGAACTCGTAATGACCTGGAAAATCATAATGGCAGGTCAGTTTTAGCATTTAGTGAACATGGTAAAAAACAACAACTGTGGAATTGCACTTTTTTGCAATTTCAGCGCACTTGGAATTTTTTTCCCGTTTTCCGTACAGCGGCTGGGCTATCACTGTGCCTGCTTTAAAGAAAATCAATATTCACTGCTCCCCACACCCATGGGAGTGGAGATCAGTGAATATTCATTCTCTTTAGTAGCGGGCACATGTGTTCGCTCGGCGGCTGCGGCTAACAGTGTGCCTGCTATTAAAGAAGATGAATATTCACTGCTACACACGCCCATAGTCCCGTGCATGGGGAGCAGTGAGTATTCCGGCACCTGTCCTATGCCTTACATCAGCGCATGATGTCACTGCCATGTGGTGCTTACAAGCAGAAATCAGCTGCTGTCATCAGAACAGAACGCTGTGAGAGAGCACAGGAAAGTAAGTAGAATATCTTATGTTTTTCTGATGCGGCCATGCATACCAAAATAGAGATGAGGGGACCATGCGGACCAGGACAGGGATGAGGGGACAATGCATACCCGGATGGGGATGAGGGGATCATGCATACCAGGATGGGGATGAGGGGGCCATGCATACCAGGATGGGGATGAAAGGACCATGCATACCAGAATGAGGATGAGGGGACCATGCATACCAGAATGGGAATGAGGGGACCATGCATTCCTAGATGGGGGTGAAGAAATCATGCATACCAGGATGGGAATTAGGGGACCATTCATACCAGGATGGGGATGAGGGGACCATGCATACCAGGATGGGGATGAGGGGACCATGCACACCAGGATGGGGATGAGGGGACCATGCACCCCAGGATAGGGATGAGGGGACCATGCACACCAGGATGGGAATGAGGGGACCATGCATTCCAGGATGGGGATGTGGGGACCATGCTTACCAGGGTTGTGAGGAGGGGACCATGTATACCTGGACTGGGGATGTATATATACCAGGATGGGGGATATTAGTTCAGAATTGACCACATTTTTTGCTTTAACTTTTTCTATTTTCCTCCTCTAAAACCTAGGTGTGTATTATACTCTGAAAAATACGGTATATTTTACTCATGTAAAACGCACACAGTATGTTTATTTTTTTTAGTTATTTTTAACTGGTTGGCAGTAATTGAGGGCTTTCAGAAGGCACCAGGCTATCATGACAATCCATTGGCACCCTGAGATTATCTCTAAGTGGGAGCCAATAGGTGTCTAATTTGGTGCGTCACCCTGACTGCGCCACTTAAAGAAGCATTCCCACCAAAGATTGTACCGTCATAATATATTGTAATCATATTATACAGCTCTGGCAAAAATTAAGAGACTGCAAAATGTTCAGTTTTTCTGACTATTTTCTCTTCATACGTAAATTTTTGAGTAAAATGTAAATTGTTCTTTTAGTCTATAAACTTCTGACAACATGTTTCTGCATTTCCAAGCAATAAATTTGGCATTTTTTTTCTGATAAAGAAAAATGGTCTAAATTACCTCAAATAATGCAAAGAAAACAAGTTCCTAATCATTTAGAAACAGCAATACTAATGTTTTAACTCAGGAAGAGTTCAGAAATCAATATTTTGTGGAATAACCATGATTTTTAATCACAGCTTTCATGCGTCTTGGCATACTTTCCACCAGTCTTTCACACTGCTTCTAGCGCAAAAATTTAAGCAGTTCTTCTTTGGGCTTGTTTCCATTTGCGAGAAACAGGTCCGTGTCTCGCATGTGGAAACGAAGCTCTGGCGCCGGCACTCCGAAGCGGAGCGTGCGGCCGCATAGCAACACATGGAGCTGCACGCTCCGCTCCAGAGTGCCAGCGCCAGAGCTTCGTTTCCACATGCGAGACACGGACGGGTTTCTCGCAAATGGAAACAAGCCCTTTGTTTGATGGCTTGTGACTATCCATGATCCTCTTGATTACATTCCAGAGGTTTTCAATTGGGTTTAGGTCTGGAGATTGGGCTGCCCATGACAGGGTTTTGATGTGGTGGACTCTTAAATTTTACCAGAGCTGTATAGCACTGTGTACTTACAGTGGCTCATTTTGCCTTTCTACCCAGCTAATTTTTCTCTATTCTATTAGGTCTATGACATTACGTGATTAACCTCTTCACGACCATTGACCTATATTTTTACGTCAAAGGTCATGTCTCTGACTTTGATGCAGGCTCCTACACCTTTGACATCTGCACATGATGACTGATTTCCCCCTGAAGTACTGCTATTTACAGCACAGGCGATCAGACGATCGCAGCTTCAAGTCTAAGGCTATGTGCACACGTCCAGAATTGCTGCGGAAATTTCCGCAGCAATTCCGCAACTATGCCGCGGGTAAAACGCATGCGGAATTGGCATTCATTTTTGTTAAAAATGGTTATTACGCAAAAATATCTAATCAGGACTATTCACCAGGTGCTTACTCTTAAAAGAAAAATGTCACTGTATTCTCATGAAAAATATAGTGGTTTATTGAATTGTCCATAGGAAAACCACATTGCAGCAATAAACATAAAAGTAGATGAAATATTTACGAACAGATTGTCCATGTGTAAATATCAGCGCTTGTCTTGTTACTCATCTTTCCCAAGGTCCTGAATGGTAAAACCGTCTGTCTGTGTGAAGTCTGAAGTCATCATGGCATGGAGTAGAATTATAGCTATCAGCTGTTGTTCCTTCTTTGTCCGACGTCCATGGTGAAGGCAGGGGTGACAATCCCACGTGACAAAAGGGCCCCCACATCCTCCTAAGAGACGTTTATATACATTTCCCACAGACCACGTGTCCTCTGTATATGGAGTTAACTTATACTCTGAGCTACATACACAGAAATAGCTTTTGATAGTGTCAGCAGGAAGCAATGTGCTCAGTACAGAATTGAGAATAATTTAATTACGGTAATAATTAATATTTAACAATTTTCCCGCTAAACACTAGCATTTTACAAGCCTAATTAGCTTGCAGAATGCTAGCGTTTTCCAAGCGATCTGTAGCATCGCTTGGAAAACTGATTGACAGGTTGGTCACACTTGTGACCAACCTGTCAATCAGTTTGGTCACAAGTGTGACCAACCTGTCAATCAGTGCAGCATCAATAGTAAAAAGATCTAATGTTAAAACTAATTAAAAAAATAATAAATCGTGATATTCTCCCCTTCCAGAGTCCCTCGCAGCGTTCCTGCCCCTCGCGATGCTCCCGTTCCCAATAATGCCTAGATGCAATGACCTCAGATGACGTAGCCATCTCGCGAGACCGCTACGTCATCACAGGTCATTGCCGCAAAGCATCACTGGGAGCGGAAGCATCGCAAGGAGCGGGAACGCTGCGAGGGACGCCGGAAGGTGAGAATATCACGATTTCTTATTTTAATTCTTATTTTTTTAACATTTATATGGTTCCCAGGGCCCGGAGGAGAGTCTCCTCTCCTCCACCTTGGGTACTAACCGCACATGATCTGCTTACTTCCCACATGGTGGGCATAGCCACATGTGGAAAGTAAGCGGATCAATGCATTCCAATGTGTGCGGAATCCCCGAGATTCCAAAAAAGGAATGAACATGCTGCGTTTTTTTCCGGAATGCGATTCCGCCGCGGAAAATAAACATAACGTGCACAAAAATTGCGGATTGCATTCTAATAGAATGCTTAATGTATGTGTTTTCTTTTTGTGCGGTTTTATTGCGTTTTTATAGCGATAAACCGCAAAAAAAAAACACGAAAAATCCTGAATGTGTGCACATAGCCTTAGGGGACTATTGAAGACAGTAAAAGTAAAAAAGAAAGTTTTTGAAAATATGAAAAAGAAAAAGTTCAAATCGCCACCCTTTTGTCCCATTTGAAAATAAAATAAAAAAAATATACTTATTTGGTATCATTGTGTTCAGGAATGTCCAATCTATCAAAATTAAAAATAAAGTAATCTCATCGTCAATCGCCATAAAAGAAATAAATAAAAACTCCAGAATTAAATTTTTTTTGGCTGCCGCAACATTGCAATAAAATGCAATAACGGGCAATTAAAACATTGTACCTACTCCAAAATGGTATCAGTAAAAACATCAGCTCAGGGATCAAACAATAAGCCCTCAGCTAGCCCGAGATCCTGAAAAATAAAAATGTTACAGGTCTCGGAAAATGGTGACCGTAAGTACAAAAAAAAATGTTCTTAAAAATTTTGGAATTTGTTTTCACCACTTAAATAAAACAAAACTATACATGTTTGGTATCTGCGTACTCGTAAAGACCTGGAGAATCATAATGGCTGGTCAGTTTTAGCATTCTGTCAACTTGATAGATTAAAAAAAAAAAAATTGTGCAAGTTTTTTGCATTTTCAATGCACTTGGAATCTTTTTCCCCTTTTCCAGTATACTACATGAAAAAATCAATCTTGTCATTCAAAAGTATTAAGCAAAACAAATATAAAAAAAAATTATGGCTCTGGGAAGAAGGGGAGGAAAAATGAAAGGTCAAAAGCAGAAAATCTTAAGGTCATGAAGGGGTTAAACAGCAGCAAACTGTTGTGGTGCTGGCTGTATAACAGCTCATAAGCCCTCTGCATACCCCTGTACCTGACATGCGCCCTACATGAACAGTGCACATTAAGGGTATGTTTCCTCGTTCAGGAAACGCTGCGTTTTTGACGCAGCGTTGAGCCGCAGCGTCAAAAACGCAGCGTCCAGATGTTACATCATAGTGGAGGGGATTTAATGAAATCCTGTCTCCACTATGCAGTAAAAGACGCATGCGGCATACCCGCGAAAACGCACATGCGGCGCGTCTTTTAAGAACGCAGCATGTCCTTACATTGCAGAAAAAACGCAAGGACAACGCTGGTGACCTGCCAGTGACCTCAGGTGCAGATTTGTTCAGGATTTTACCTGCATAAAATCCTGACCAAATCCTGATGCAATCCTGAACGTGGACACATACCCTTAAGATACCGTCACACTCAGCATGTGCGTTTTTGCGGGTATGCCGCATGCGTCTTTTAATGCATAGTGGAGACGGGATTTCATGAAATCCCCTCCACTATGCTGTAACATCTGGATGCTGCGTTTTTGATGCTGCGGCTCAACGCAGCGTCAATAACGTAGCGTTCCCTGAACGTGGAAACATACCCCAATACTCAGTAGCATAACTGCAAGGCTTCCTTTGCACAGTTATTTTAATGTCTTATAAAAAACGCAATCATATAATGTGGATTTTTTGTGTGTGGCGTTCTTTCTATACACATACTAGTTTTTGCCTTTGAGGAAAAGTATTAAAAAAGTGACACACCTGGGGACAAAAACACACAGGCAATATCTGGCTCCAGTCTTTTTTGCTGCAGTAATTGCTGCATTGCTGCCTGCAAACCACCCTCAATAAGTAAGAAATGTGTCCTGCGTACCAAGTCAAAGTAATTTCATTCAGAACCTGGGACATTTATTCCTTAAAGGGAGCCGGTCACTCCCCTCAGGTGTTTGTAACTAAAAGAGCCACCTTGTGCAGCACAAATGCTGCATTCTGACAAGGTGGTTCTTTTAGTTATGCTCCCTGCACACGATGAAATAAACATTTATAAAATGTTCCCCCTCATATCGTGAAACCGTCTCGGGGGCAGGACTTTCCTTCCTAATCAGACGCAGCACAGCCGTCACTCCGGGCCTGTGCGCGCCTGGCTGTTGTGAATTCTGTTATCGAACTCCCTCCTGTGGTCATGAATGGTACTTCGGCGAGTTCTGTCCATGGACTCCCTCTGGTGGCTGTGAGTGGAGCTGCTGCTTCTGAGGTTCCTTCCACAGGTGACTTAGTTTATTCCTTGGCTGGCTGCTCTATTTAACTCCACTCAGATATTTACTCCATGCCAGCTGTCAATGTTCTTGTACTGGTTCAGTTCGCTCTTGGATCTTTCTGGTTACCTGTCTACTCCAGCAGAAGCTAAGTCCCTGCTAGTTAATTATTTGTTCATTGTTTTCTTGTCCAGCTTGCTATCATGATTTTGAATTGCTAGCTGGAAGCTCTGGGATGCAGAGTGGCACCTCCGCACCGTGAGTCGGTGCGGAGGTCTTTTTGCACACTCTGCGTGGTCTTTTTGTAGTTTTTTGTGCTGACCGCAAAGATACCTTTCCTATCTTCTGTCTGTTTAGTAAGTCTGGCCTCCTTTGCTGAAACCTGTTTCATTTCTGTGTTTGTGACTTTCATCTTAACTCATAGTCAATATATGTGGGGGGCTGCCTTTTCCTTTGGGGAATTTCTCTGAGGCAAGGTAGGCTTTATTTTCTATCTCTAGGGCTAGTTAGCTCTTAGGCTGTGAAGAGGCGTCTAGGCCGAGTTAAGTACGCTCCACGACTATTTCTAGTGTGTGTGATAGGATTAGGGGTTGCGGTCAGCAGAGCTCCCACTTCCCAGAGCTTGTCCTGTGTTAGTTTACCATCAGGTCGCTCCGGGTGCTCCTAACCACCAGGTCCATAACACCTGGCGCCGCCTCTTCTTGCTGCATTATCGTCCCGACGCCTGCGCTGTAAGTACGAAGGGCAGCGCAACTGCGCATGCCCGAAAAAAAAACTTAATACGCAGGCGCCGGGGACGATAATGAAGCAAGAGGAGGCGGCACACAGGCCTGCAGTGACGGCTGTGCTGCGTCTGATTAGGAAGGAAAGTCCCGCCCCGGTACGGTTTCTGGGTATGAGGGGGCACATTTTATAAATGTTTATTTCAGTGTGTGCAGGCATCATAACTAAAAGAGCCACCTTGTCAGAATGCAGCATTTGTGCTGCACAAGGTGGCTCTTTTAGTTACAAACGCCGGAGGGGGGTGACAGGTTCCCTTTAATTCTATAAGCCCTTTAATCACTTTTAGTGCACCTTGTAAGCTTTTAACAGGATATGGATTTGGTTCAGGATTTCACAGAGACCATTCTTGAAGATATGCCAAGTGTGAATTTGGTACATAGCTATAAATAACGAGATCTGGATTAACAAGGTAGCTTATTTATATCACATACAAGCCCTCCAAATATTTGGTGCTATCTTTAGCTATTCGCACTCTTATTTTTAATATTTAGCAGTAGAAAACCTGTATTCCTATTACGCCTTCTTTGGCTTATGCGATTGGCCGATATGTAGTTAAATTGGGTACAACTAAATTTTCAAGATGTACAGTAGCTAAAAGTCTCTTTTCCCTGTGTTATTCTAAGGCTAGGTTCCCATTGCGTTAATGGGACCGCGCTAACGGACAGCGTTGCACGGCGAAATTAACGCCGTGCAACGCGTCCGTTAGCGCGCCCATTAACAGCAATGGGGACGCGCATCACTAGCGCGTGCCATTTTCAGCATGCGCTAGCAATGTGCCGGTGTTTTGTGGCGCGCCGCGGACGCTGCTTGCAGCGTCCGAGGTGCGCCCGCGGTCCGTTCCCCGCTCTCGCAGATCAGAGATCTGCGAGAGCGGGGACGTTTAACGCGACCCCTTTAAAACACATTGCCTTAGCGCAATCCGCTAGCGCTAGGCGCTAAACGGATTGCACTAACGCAATCTGAACCTAGCCTTAGGTTACCTTTGCTTTGGTCTATCCATAAGAATTAATTTCATATAATATCCCTTACACCACATAGACTGTAATTCTCCTACACATATAATACGAATCACAATATTTCCTGCCATAAAAATACCAAATAGCGATGCCTATGAAATTGCCATGGTATCATACAGTATTATGTTGGCAGATATGCAACAGATATACACTTATTTGTGTGCAGGAGGAGTTTACACTTTTCTGACAGTAGATGGTGATGTTGTTACTGTTATATGCTTAGGTGAATGTAATGCATATACTTGTTGTACTTTGGTTTCACTTTCTCTCTGGTAAAAGATCCTTCAGACTTCCTGTTATTCTGTATTAGGCCGGTTTCACACGTCAGTGGCTCCGGTACGTGAGGTGACAGTTTCCTCAGGTACCGGAGACACTGACTCACGTAGACACATTAAAATCAATGTCTCTCTGCACATGTCAGCGTGTTTTTCACGGACCGTGTGTCCGTTTGGAAAACACGGAGACATGTCAGTGTTTGTGGGAGCGCACGTATTACACAGACCCATTAAAGCCGTGCAGGAGACAGCGCTACAGTAAGCGCTGTCCCCCCAGCGTGGTGCTGAAGCCGCTATTCATTTCTTCTCTCCAGCATCATTTGCTGGAGAGAGGATATGAAAAATCTTTTTTTTTTTTGGGAGGGGGTGTTTAAAATAAAGATCCCTGTCCCCAACCCCCTCCCACCCTCTGTGCGCCCCCTCCCCGCCCCCTCCCCCCCGCTGTTAATAAAATACTTACCCGGCTCCCTCGCTGGCGCTGCTTCCTGTCCTCACCGCAGCTTCTCCTGTATGAGCGGACACATGGTGCCGCCCATTACAGTGATGAATATGCGGCTCCACCTCCCATAGGAGGCTAAATGATTTTTAGCAACAATTTTTTTATTTTCCCAAGGGTAAAAAGAGAAACTGGACCTGAAAAGTTATTGTACAATTTGTCCTGAGTACGCCGATACCCCATATGTGGGGGGGAACCACTGTTTTGGCGCACGACAGGGCTCGGAAGGGAAGGAGCGCCATTTGACTTTTTCAATTAAAAATTGGCTCCAATCTTTAGCGGACACGATGTCACGTTTGGAGAGCCCCTGTGTGCCTAAACATTGGAGCTCCCCCACATGTGACCCCATTTTGGAAACTAGACTCCCCAAGGAACTTATCTAGATGCATAGTGAGCACTTTGAACCCCGAGGTGCTTCAAAAATTGATCCGTTTTTTCACAAAAAATTTATTTTTGCCTCAATTTGTTCTTTTCCACATGGGCAACAGGATAAAATGGATCCTAAAATGTGTTGGGCAATTTCTCCGGAGTACACCGATACCTCATATGTGGTCACAAACCACTGTTTGTGCACACGGCAAGGCTCGGAAGGGAAGGAGCGCCAATTGACTTTTGAATGAAAAATTAGCTCCAATCGCTAGCGGACACCATGTCGCGTTTGGAGAGCCCCTGTGTGCCTAAACATTGGAGCTCCCTCACATGTGACCCCATTTTGGAAACTAGACTCCCCAAGGAACTTATCTAGATGCATAGTGAGCACTTTGAACCCCCAGGTGCTTCACAAATTGATCCGTAAATATGAAAAAATACTTTTTTTTCAGAAAAAAATTCTTTTAGCCTCAATTTGGTCATTTCCACATGGGCAACAGGATAAAATGGTTGCTAAAATTTATTGGGCAATTTCTCCTGAGTACACTGATACCTCACATGTGGGGGTGAACCGATGTTTGGGCACATGGCAGGGCTCGGAAGGGAAGGAGCGCCATTTGACTTTTTGAATGAAAAATTAGCTCCAATCGTTAGCGGACACCATGTCGCGTTTGGAGAGCCCCTGTGTGCCTAAACATTGGAGCTCCCCCACAAGTGACCCCATTTTGGAAACTAGATCCCCCGAGGAACTTATCTAGATGCATAGTGAGCACTTTGAACCCCCAGGTGCTTCACAAATTGATCCAAAAAAATGAAAAAGTACTTTTTTTCACACAAAAAATTCTTTTAGCCTCAATTTGTTCATTTCCACATGGGCAACAGAATAAAATGGATCCTAAAATGTATTGGGCAATTTTTCCTGAGTACAGTGATGCCTCACATGTGGGGGTAAATCACTGTTTGGGCACACGACACGGCTCAGAAGGGAAGGAGCGCCATTTGAATTTTTGAATGAAGAATTAGCTCCAATCGTTAGCGGGCACCATGTCGCGTTTGGAGAGCCCCTGTGTGCCTAAACATTGGAGCTCCCCCACATGTGACCCCATTTTGGAAACTAGACCTCACATGGAACTAATCTAGATGTGCAGTGACCACTTTAAACCCCCAAGTGCTTCACAGAAGTTTATAACGCAGAGCCGTGAAAAAAAAAATCATTTTTCTTTCCTCAAAAATTATTTTTTATCCTGCAATTTTTTATTTTCACAAGAGTAACAGGAGAAATTGGACCCCAAAAGTTGTTGTCCAATTTGTCATGAGTACGCTGATACCCCATATGTGGGGGGAACCACTGTTTGGGCACACGTCGGGGCTCGGAAGGGAAGTAGTGACGTTTTGAAATGCAGACTTTGATGGAATGGTCTGCGGGCATCATGTTACGTTTGCGGAGCCCCTGATATGCCTGAACAGTAGAAACCCCCCACAAGTGACCCCATTTTGGAAACTAGACCCCCCAAGGACCTTATCTAGATATATGGTGAGCACTTTGAACCCCCAAGTGCTTCATAGAAGTTTACAACGCAGAGCCGTGAAAATAAAAAATAATTTTTCTTTTTTCAAAAATGATGTTTTAGCAAGCATTTTTTTATTTTCACAAGGGTAACAGGATAAACTGGACCACAATAGTTGTTGCCCAGTTTGTCCTGAGTACACTGATACCCCATATGTGGGGGTAAACCACTGTTTGGGCACATGTCGGGGCTCCGAAGGGAAGTAGTGACGTTTTGAAATGCAGACTTTGATGGAATGGTCTGCGGGCGTCACGTTACATTTGCAGAGCCCCTGATGTGCCTAAACAGTAGAAATTCCCCACAAGTGACCCTATTTTGGAAACTAGACCCCCAAAGGAACTTATCTAGATATGTGGTGAGCACTTTGAACCCCCAAGTGCTTCACAGAAGTTTACAACGCAGAGCCGTGAAAATAAAAAATAATTTTTCTTTCCTCAAAAATGATGTTTTAGCAAGCAATTTTTTATTTTCACAAGGGTAACAGGAGAAATTAGACCCCAATAGTTGTTTCCCAGTTTGTCCCAAGTATGCTGGTACCCCATATGTGGGGGTAAACCACTGATTGGGCGCACGTCGGGGCTCGGAAGGGAGGGAGCACCATTTGACTTTTTGAACGCAAGATTGGCTGGAATCAATGGTGGCACCATGTTGCGTTTAGAGACCCCTGAAGTGCCTAAACAGTGGAAACCCCTCAATTCTAACTCCAACACTAACCCCAACACACCCCTAACCCTAATCCCAACTCTAGCCATAAACCTAATCACAACCCTAACCCCAACACACCCCTAACCACAACCCTAACCCCAACACACCCCTAACCCTAATCCCAACCCTAATCCCAACCCTAACCCCAACACACTCCTAACCATAACCCTAACCACAAGCCTAATCTTAACCCTATTTCCAACCCTAGCCCTAATTCTAACCCTAACTCTAATTCCAACCCTAACTCTAATTCCAACCCTAACCCTAAGGCTATGTTCCCACATTGTGGATTTGTGTAAGATTTTTCCGCACCATTTTTTAAAAATCCGCAGGTAAAAGGCACTGCGTTTTACCTGCTGATTTACCGCGGATTTCCAGTGTTTTTTGCTCGGATTTCACCTGTATTGAGGAACAGGTGTAAAACACTGTGGAATCCGCACAAAGAATTGACATGCTGAGGAAAGTACAATGCAGCGTTTCCGCGCGGTATTTTCCGCACCATGGGCACAGCGGATTTTTTTTTCCATAGGTTTACATGGTACTGTAAACCTGATGGAAAACTGCTGCGGATCCGCAGCCAAATCCGCACCGTGTGCACATAGCCTAATTCTAAGGGTATGTACAGACGCTGGGGAAAAGGCTGCGGATGGGCAGCATTTCCGCAGCTGCGGATGCGCAGCAGTTTCCCATGAGTTTATAGTTCAATGTAAACCTATGGGAAACAAAAAACGCTGTGCACATGCTGTGGAAAAAACTGCGTGGAAACGCAGTGGTTTACATTCCACAGCATGTCACTTCTTTCTGCGGATTCCGCAGCGGTTTTACAACTGCTCCTATAGAAAACCACAGTTGTTAAACCGCAGTGAAATCCGCAGGAAAACCGCGGTAAATCCGCGATAAATCCGCAGCGGTTTTGCACTGCGGATTTATCAAATCCGCTGTGGAAAAATCCGCAGAGGACCAGAATACGTGTGCACATCCCTAACCCTAACCCTAGTTCTAACACTAGTGGAAAAAAAATTCATTTATTTACTATTTTTTTTATTTTGATCACTTTGATAGGTTTTATCACAGTGATCAAAATGTGCATGGAACGAATCTGTCGGCCTGCAGATTCGGCGGGTGCACTGCGCATGTGCCCGCCATTTTGGAAGATGGCGGCGCCAATGGAAAAGACGGACGGACATCGGGAGGATCGGTAAGTATGAGGGGGGAGAAATGGGAGCACGGGGGGATCGGAGCACAGGAGGGGTGGATTGGAGCACAGGGGGGAGCGGACAGGAGGATGGGGGAGCGGACCACAGAACGGAGAGCTGGGGCGGAGATCGGTGGCAGGGGGCAGATCAGGGTCTCCAGCCATGGCTGATGCTATTGCAGCATCGGCCATGGCTGGATTGTAATATTTCACAGTTTTCATATGTGAAATATTACAAATCGCTCTGATTGGCTGTTTCACTTGAGTTTTATTTTTTTTTTAAATTCTGTGGAAGAATGGTTGAAAATCAATGTCTGACTTTCATTTGTTCATTTTCATAGATTTTTAATTTATTATTACTTTTGTCAGATTCAAGTAATTTCTGTGACCATTGTGGGTTTTTCTGTCATTAAACGAGGGGTACCAACAATTTTGACCATGTGTGTAAGGATAGTTTTAATTTACCATTGTTTTTATAGCACCACAATATGCAAGAGTGCTGTTAGCGCATTGTAATCACATCAACTGTTGACCTTAAAGGGACACTGTCACCTGAATTTGGAGGGAACAATTTTCAGCCATGGAGGCGGGGTTTTTGGGGTTTTTGATTCACCCTTTCCTTACCCGCTGGCTGCATGCTGGCTGCAATATTGGATTGAAGTTCATTATCTGTCCTCCGTAGTACATGCCTGCACAAGACAATCTTGCCTTGCCCAGGCGTGTACTATGAAGGACAGAGAATGAACTTCAATCCAATATTGCAGCCAGCGGGTAAGGAAAGGGTGAATCAAAAACCCCAAAACCCCTCTCCAGAATCCCCTCTCTCTGCATCATCTCCCTCATTATGCTGGGAGTGCAGTGGAGGTGTGCCTTGCTGCATATCTATCCGACGGCAGGCTGGAACTACATTTTCCACGTGTCCCTGCACAAGTGGGGAAAATCTAGATACCGGTGATGGACTCGGACCCCGGAGATAAAGAGGTGGATGCTGCCTCATCCCACATCACAGCAGTGGTCTTTGCTAGGCTCAGGGGCGATGGAGAGGGAGACTCTCCCGAGGCGCAGGAGACCCGGCTTACTGAGGGGCCATCTTGCCTGATATCTCAGCTCATGCAACTGGCATCCTGGGCGTCCAGGCAGCACCCCCTTAATGGGTCTAAGGGTGCATTCACATATCTGTCTGAAATGTTTGAGTGTTGTCCAATTTTTTTTTTATTGAACTGCACTCACGCCCATAGTTTCACACATTCGTGAAAATGATCCATTCACAGATTCGTGAAATTATGGATCCAAGAATGAGATCCTTGAAACTCAGAGCTGGTCCTGGATTTACGGAGTGAGTCTGTGTTCTCTCTGATAAATGCAACCTTAAAGGGAATCTGTCACCCCAAAATTTGCCTATAAGGTAAGGCCACCGGCATCAGGGGCTTATCTACAGCATTCTGTAATGCTGTAGATTAGAGTTGAGCGACTTTTACATTTTTCGGATCGAGTCGGGTTTCACGAAACCCGACTTTGTCAAAAGTCGGGTCGGGTGAAATCGGCCGATTATTGCGAAAAGTCGGGGGCCGACTGAAACACGAAACCCAATGCAAGTCAATGGGGAATCAAAGTCGGCAGTGAGTGGAGGAGAGGAAAACACCTACAGTGCCCATTTTAATGCCAAAAACATCAATTCTTATTACTTAAGCTTGTCAATCTTAATTTACTTTATAGTAATAGTTTGTTGTGAATTCTGCTCTTGGGTTCCCTCCAGTGGTTGTAGGTGGGAATGCAGTTGTCTCTGAGTCGCAGTCCTGGCCAGGTGTATCGGATGATTACAATTCTGACTGGGATATTTAGGTGTGCAGGATCCTTTAGCCCTTTCCAGTTGTCAATGTTCCTTGTGAAGTGTTGGATCACTTTCGGGCTTCTCCTGCTTGCTGCCAAATTCAGCAAAGATAAGTGTTTGGTTTTTGTATCTGTGGCACACTGCTATGTGCTTGTTTCAGTTTTATTCCTGCTCTGATTGTAGGATTCACTGGAGTTGCAGATTTACGCTCCTACATCTTTTAGTTAGATGTAGGAAGTTTTTGTATATTCTGCTGTGGATGTTTTTGAAGGGTTTTAATACTAACCACACAGAACTCTGTCCTATCCTGTCCTATCTAGCTAGAGTGGCCTCCTGTGCTAAATCCTGTTTTTCTGCCTGTGTATTTTTTTTCTTCTCCGACTCACCGCCAATATTTGTGGGGGGCTTTCTATCCTTTGGGGATTTTCTCTGAGGCAAGATAGTATTCCTATTTCCATCTTTAAGGGTATTTAGTCCTCCGGCTATGACGAGGTGTCTAGGTGTGTTAGGTACACTCCACGGCTACTTGTAGTTGCGGTGTTAAGTTCAGGATTGCAATCAGTATAGTGGCCACCTTCTCCAGTGAAAGTTCTCATGCGGCTCCAAGGTCACCAGATCATAACAGTACAACTGGCCCGCGCACAATGAGTTAAATGCATCTCAGAAAAAGGGAAGGAAGCTCTTGAGCCATTTTTTTTTCTCCAGTCTGTTTTGTGTTCTCTTCCCTCTTAATATCTGGGTGGCTGAGGAGACTGGTGCAAGCATGAATGTTCAGGAATTAGCTTCTCGTGTAGACCAGCTTGCTGCTAGTGTGCAAGGTATTTCTGATTATATTGTTCAAACTCCTGCTTTAGAACCGAAGATTCCTACTCCTGATTTGTTTTCTGGTGACGGGTCTAAATTTTTGAGTTTTAAAAACAACTGTAAACTGTTTTTTGCCCTGAGACCTCGATCCTCTGGTGATTCCATTCAGCAGGTAAAAATCGTAATCTCCCTGCTGCGTGGCGAACCGCAGGATTGGGCGTTTTCCCTGGAATCTGGGAATCCGGCTTTGCTTAATATTGACTCCTTTTTCAGGCTTTAGGACTATTATATGATGAACCTAATTCTGTGGATCAAGCTGAGAAGACCTTGTTGGCCCTGTTTCAGGGTCAAGAGGTGGCAGAATTGTATTGTCAGAAATTCAGAAAATGGTCTGTGTTGACTAAATGGAATAATGATGCTTTGGCGGCAATTTTCAGAAGGGGGCTTTCTGAATCCGTTAAAGATGTTATGGTGGGGTTTCCCACGCCTTCCGGTCTGAGTGATTCTATGTCTCTGGCCATTCAGATTGACCGAAGCCTGCGGGAGCGCAGAACTGTGCGCGCTGTGGCGTTATCCTCAGAGCAAATTTCTGAGCCTATGCAATGTGATAGAATTCTGTCTAGAACGGAACGACAAGGTTTCAGACGTCAAAATAGGTTGTGTTATTATTGTGGCGACGCTTCTCATGTCATTTCTGTCTGCCCTAAGCGGACAAAGAGGATCGCCAGTTCAATAACCATCAGTACTGTACAAACTAAATTTTTGTTATCTGTGTCCTTGATCTGCTCATTGTCCTCATTTTCTGTCATGGTGTTTGTGGATTCAGGCGCCGCCTTGAATTTAATGGATTTTGAGTTTGCCAAGCGTTGTGGTTTTCCCTTGCAGCCTTTGCAGAACCCTATTCCTTTAAGGGGCATTGATGCTACACCCTTGGCTAAAATTAAGCCCCAGTTTTTGACACAGGTAGTTTTGGACACAGGTGACCATGCGCATAGCGCCAGCCCATCAAACGTCAGAAATCATGTAGATATAGACAGAAGTATAGGCACACTAAAATATAATAAAAGAATAGAGATACCAAATTAAAACAGATGGTATATAGCAGAAACAAACTATTGTCCCATGAAACAACTCAATCAAACTTATATCCCATGAAACCACTCAATCAAAGGAAAGAGGATAATCCATGCGCCTCATTTAGACCTATTGGTGTCATGGTTCCCAAAATGGTAGTCCAACGGCATTCACGTTGTGCTAGAACACGCTTAACGTCACCTCCTCTAATACCCCATTGAATGTGATCAATCCCGCGTGCCATGAATGACTTGGGATCACAATCATGAAACTGCCTGAAATGGCGTGGTATGGTCTTAAGTCTCTAAGGATTTAGTCACAGCGTAACTTTTTGTGCACTGTTATCTACCATACAATTTATGTATGTTTTTAGATGTATACGATATACATTTTCTATACATGAATAAATGATTTTTTGTAACTTTTTGGCCAACTTTTTGACTCATGTTTCTCCAGTATATATAACATGTCTGTGACTAGTTGGGGTTGTCAGGGGGTTCTTAATGATGTTCCTTTGATGTCAATCTCCTCTTCTTCACCTTCTGAATTCCAGAGTTTTTGTCTGATTTTCAGGATGTATTCGATGAGCCCAAGTCCAGTTTCCTTCCACCGCACAGGGACTGCGATTGTGCTATTGATTTGATTCCAGGCAGTAAGTTTCCTAAGGGTCGACTTTTCAACCTGTCTGTGCCTGAACATACCGCCATGCGGAGCTATATTAAGGAGTCTTTGGAGAAAGGGCATATTCGACCATCTTCTTCACCGTTGGGAGCGGGGTTCTTTTTTGTTGCTAAAAAAGATGGTTCCTTGAGACCCTGTATAGATTATCGCCTCTTGAATAAAATCACGGTCAAGTTTCAATACCCTTTACCTTTGATTTCCGATTTGTTTGCTAGGATTAAGGGAGCTAGTTGGTTTACCAAGATTGACCTTCGAGGGGCATATAATCTTGTTCGTATTAAGCAGGGTGATGAATGGAAAACTGCGTTTAACACGCCCGAAGGCCATTTTGAATACCTTGTGATGCCATTCGGACTCTCTAATGCTCCATCTGTTTTTCAGTCCTTCATGCATATCATCTTCCGGACTTATCTTGATAAATTCTTGATTGTATATTTGGATGATATTTTGATTTTTTCTGATGATTGGGAGTCTCATCTGCAACAGGTCAGGATGGTATTTCAGATCCTTCGTGACAATGCCCTGTTTGTGAAAGGGTCTAAGTGTCTCTTTGGGGTGCAGAAAGTCTCTTTTTTGGGCTTCATTTTTTCTCCCTCGTCTATAGAGATGGATCCGGTTAAGGTTCAGGCCATTCATGACTGGATTCAACCCACATCCGTGAAGAGCCTTCAGCAATTTTTGGGTTTTGCAAATTTTATCGCCGTTTCATTGCTAATTTTTCCAGCGTGGTTAAACCCTTGACCGATTTGACGAAGAAAGGCGCTGATGTGGCGAATTGGTCCTCTGCGGCTGTCTCTGTCTTTCAGGAGCTTAAACGTCGATTTACTTCTGCTCCAGTGTTGCGCCAACCGGATGTTTCTCTTCCATTTCAGGTGGAGGTTGACGCTTCTGAGATTGGGGCAGGGGCCATTTTGTCTCAGAGGGATCCTGTTGGTTCCTTAATGAAACCGTGTGCCTTCTTTTCCCGTAAGTTTTCGCCTGACGCAATTATGATGTCGGCATTCGGGAGTTTTTGGCTATGAAGTGGGCATTTGAGGAGTGGCGACATTGGCTTGAGGGAGCTAAGCACCGTATTGTGGTCTTGACCGATCATAAGAATTTGATTTACCTCGAGTCTGCTAAACGGCTGAATCCTAGACAGGCTCGATGGTCCTTCTTTTTTCCCCGTTTTGATTTCGTGGTCTCGTACCTTCCGGGTTCTAAGAATATTAAGGCTGATGCCCTCTCTAGGAGTTTTTTGCCTGATTCTCCTGAGGTCTTAGAGCCGGTCATTATTCTGAAAGAGGGGGTGGTCCTTTCTGCCATTTCCCCTGATTTACGACGGGTTATTCAGGAATTTCAGGCTGACAAACCTGACCGCTGTCCTGTGGGGAAATTGTTTGTTCCTGACAGATGGACTAGTAGAGTGATTTCTGAGGTTCACTGTTCCGTGTTGGCCGGTCATCCTGGCATTTTTGGTACCAGAGATTTGGTTGGTAGGTCCTCTTGGTGGCCTTCATTGTCATGTGATGTGCGTTCTTTTGTGCAGTCCTGTGGGACTTGTGCGCGGGCCAAGCCTTGTTGTTCCCGTGCTAGTGGGTTCCTTTTGCCATTGCCAGTCACTGAGAGGCCCTGGACGCATATTTCGATGGATTTTATTTCTGATCTTCCGGTCTCCCAGAAGATGTCTGTTATCTGGGTTGTTTGTGACCGGTTCTCTAAGATGGTTCATTTGGTGCCCTTGCCTAAATTGCCTTCCTCTTCAGATTTGGTTCCGTTGTTCTTTCAGCATGTGGTTCGTTCGCATGGTATTCCGGAGAATATTGTGTCCGACAGAGGTTCCCAGTTTGTTTCTAGGTTTTGGCGAGCCTTTTGTGCTACGCTGGGCATTGATTTGTCTTTTTCTTCTACATTTCATCCTCAGACAAATGGCCAGACCGAGTGAACTAATCAGACCTTGGAGACTTATTTGAGATGCTTTGTGTCTGCTGATCAGGATGATTGGGTGGCCTTCTTGCCATTGGCCGAGTTTGCCCTTAATAATCGGGCTAGTTCTGCTACCTTGGTTTCGCCTTTCTTTTGTAATTTTGGTTTTCATCCTCGTTTTTCTTCTGGGCAGGTTGAACCTTCTGACTGTCCTGGTGTAGATTCTGTGGTGGACAGTTTGCAGCAGATTTGGGCTCATGTGGTGGACAAGTTGGTGTTGTCTCAAGAGGAGGCTCAACGTTTTGCTAATCGTCGTTGGTGTGTTGGTTCCCGGCTTTGGGTTGGGGATCTGGTCTGGTTGTCTTCCCGTCATGTTCCTATGAAGGTTTCTTCTCCTAAGTTTAAGCCTCGATTTATTGGTCCTTATAGGATTTCTGAGATTATTAATCCGGTGTCTTTTCGACTGGCGCTTCCGGCCTCTTTTGCTATCCATAATGTCTTCCATAGATCTTTGTTGCGGAAATATGTGGAGCCCGTTGTTCCCTCTGGTGATCCTCCGGCCCCTGTGTTGGTTGATGGGGAGTTGGAATATGTTGTTGAGAAGATTTTGGATTCCCGTTTTTCGAGGCGGAAGCTTCAGTACCTGGTCAAATGGAAGGGTTATGGCCAGGAGGATAATTCTTGGGTTTTTGCCTCTGATGTCCATGCTGCTGATTTGGTCCGTGCCTTTCATCTGGCTCGTCCTGATCGTCCTGGGGCCCTGGTGAGGGTTCGGTGACCCCTCCTCAAGGGGGGGTATTGTTGTGAATTCTGCTCTCGGGTTCCCTCCAGTGGTTGTAGGTGGGAATGCAGTTGTCTCTGAGTCACAGTCCTGGCCAGGTGTATCGGATGATTATAATTCTGACTGGGATATTTAGGTGTGCAGGATCCTTTAGCCCTTTCCAGTTGTCAATGTTCCTTGTGAAGTGTTGGATCACTTTCTGGCTTCTCCTGCTTGCTGCCAAATTCAGCAAAGATAAGTGTTTGGTTTTTGTATCTGTGGCACACTGCTGTGTGCTTGTTTCAGTTTTATTCCTGCTCTGATTGTAGGATTCACTGGAGTTGCAGATTTACGCTCCTACATCTTTTAGTTAGATGTAGGACATTTTTGTATATTCTGCTGTGGATGTTTTTGAAGGGTTTTAATACTGACCGCACAGAACTCTGTCCTATCCTGTCCTATCTAGCTAGAGTGGCCTCCTGTGCTAAATCCTGTTTTTCTGCCTGTGTATGTTTTTTCCTCTCCGACTCACCGCCAATATTTGTGGGGGCTGTCTATCCTTTGGGGATTTTCTCTGAGGCAAGATAGTATTCCTATTTCCATGTTTAGGGGTATTTAGTCCTCCGGCTGTGACGAGGTGTCTAGGTGTGTTAGGTACACTCCACGGCTACTTGTAGTTGCGGTGTTAAGTTCAGGATTGCAGTCAGTATAGTGGCCACCTTCTCCTGTGAAAGTTCTCATGCGGCTCCAAGGTCACCGGATCATAACATAGTTAGGCATTGAAAACTGGGGGTCTTTTGGCTAAAGTTGTGGGGGGGTAGGGCTGGCTCAAGATTTTCGTGGGCCCAGGAAACGCGGAATACGTCACGGCGGTGGAGCAGGAAGAGGTAAGTATTTTAACTTTGCAAGTGCTGTGATCCTTAGCAAGCAGGGGGGCACACTCGTTGGCACTGGCACAGGGCCCCTCATAGTACGGCGGTGTGTTTGACGGCGGGTGGCGCCTCCCACTGGCAGAGACACTTTTGCATACTATGAGGGGCCCTGTGCCAGTGTGTTATGAACAGGTGATTCAGAACCACAATGGACCTAGTGGTTAAGAGCACACAAAGTGACCTGATAGTTACTAACATAGGACGAGCTCTGAGATGTGGAAACTCTGCTGACCGCAATCCCTAATCCTATCATACCACACTAGAGGTAGCCATGGATTGCGCCTAACGCTCCCTATGCAACTCGGCACAGCCAGAGAAACTAACTAGCCCTGAAGATAGAAAAATAAGCCTACCTTGCCTCAGAGAAATTCCCCAAAGGAAAAGGCAGCCCCCCACATATAATGACTGTGAGTTAAGATGAAAATACAAACACAGAGATGAAATAGATTTAGCAAAGTGAGGCCCGACTTACTGAATAGACCGAGGATAGGAAAGATAGCTTAGCGGTCAACAAAAAAACCTACAAACAACCACGCAGAGGGGCAAAAAGACCCTCCGCACCGACTAACGGTACGGAGGTGCTCCCTCTGCATCTCAGAGCTTCCAGCAAGCAAGAAAAACCAATATAGCAAGCTGGACAGAAAATATAGCAAACAAAAGTAACACAAGCAGAACTTAGCTTGTGCAGGGCAGACAGGCCACAAGAACGATCCAGGAGAGAGCAAGACCAATACTGGAACATTGACTGGAGGCCAGGAACAAAGAACTAGGTGGAGTTAAATAGAGCAGCACCTAACGACTTAACCTCGTCACCTGAGGAAGGAAACTCAGAAGCCGCAGCCCCACTCACATATACCAGCGGAAGCTCATAGACAGAACCAGCCGAAGTACCACTCATGACCACAGGAGGGAGCTTGACCACAGAATTCACAACACAGTGCCACCGAGTATGCCCCCCCCCCCCCCCGATGAAGGAACCTGCACCTTCATCTGCTCCTTCTTCTTTGTCCCCGTGTAAGGTGGTATAGTATGCGGGAAGGGGAACCTGACTTTCAGCAGGGTCAGATTCTGGCTGTGTAGAGTGCAAGGCGAATGTAGTGGTCTGGGTCAATGTACCAGCAGACTCATCTAGCAGTGGCTGGGCAATGGGCAGGATGAGGAGGAAACACAGATATAGGACCAAATAAAAAAAGTAGGCTAAATGCAGTTTAAAATTGGTAACAGGACTAAACAGGCGGCATTGCTTTGTTCAGTGGAGGAAAACTGTAATGAGTGGCAGACACAGTTAGTAGGCCCAAATAATAGAGTAGGTTAAATGCAGTTCAAAATTGGTAACAGGACTAAACAGGCGGCATTGCTTTGTTCAGTGGAGGAAAACTGTAATGTGTGGCAGACACAGTTAGTAGGCCCAAATAATAAAGTGGGCTATATGTCTGCAAAAAAATTGTTCATAAATAAACAGGTGACATTGCTTTGCTCAGTGTCGGAAAATTGTAATGAGTAGCAGACTAAGTTAGTAGGCCCAAATAATAAAGTGGGCTAAATGTCTGCCAAAAAATTGTTAATAAATAAACAGGTGGCATAGCTAGGTACAGGAGTGGGCTCCTCTGCTGAGTAGCAGACAGTGGTAGTAGGCGTAAAGTATTAACTGGTCTAAATGGAGGCCAGGGCCCCTGTATATTTTAACTATCATCTATCATTTCAACAAATTTGTATTGGCAGTGCCATTGAAGGATTTAACAGCACAGACTACACAGTGGTGGAGTAGGGAGAGGTAAGTATTGCAAGTGGTAGAGCACTGTTCGAGCTGGAGGGGAACACTCTCTCGTGGGCGGCGGTACTGGCACAGGGCCCCTCATATTACGACGGTGTGTCTGACATTGGTTGTGCACCACCACCGTCAGAGACACTTCATTGTACTATGAGGGACCCTGTGACAGTGCCGTCGCCCAGGAGTGGGCCCACCCACCTTTCCAGGCAAACAGCACTCACACGGGTGCTTACACCAGGTGGTGACTACGGCCCTGTGAGGGGAGTCAGACCATTTAGGGAGGTATAAAAATGGCCTATGGTGGACATTCAGCAGCTGTAAATGAAGGAATTGGAGAAGTCAGTAAGAGGAGGCCAAAAGCAAGACATTTTTCAGGCAAGCTACGTGTCAGCAGGGGAAGGTGGGGCAAAATAATTTGAAATCCATGATTGGTTCATTTTAATGAAGGTTAGATCATCAACATTCTGGGTAGCCAGACGTGTCCTTTTTTCGGTCAGTATTGAACCAGCAGCACTGAAGAATCTTTCTGATAGCACACTAGCAGCAGGGCAAGCGAGCTCCTGTAATGCATATTCTGCCAATTCAGGCCAGGTGTCTATTTTAGATGCCCAGTAATCAAAGGAGAATGACTTGTGAGGGAGAACATCGATAAAGGAGGAAAGATTAGTTCGTAACCATACTGGACAAATGCTGTCTCCTGTCACTTTGAATCGATGCAGCAGTACCTGTCGTGTCAATGGTCATTGCGAAATCACTCCACAACCTGGTCATAAAACCCTTCTGTCCAACTCCATTTCAGATTTTTGCACCTCTAACACCTCTGCCATGTTGCCCCCTACGGCTCGTGTGAGAACCATCACCGCCGCTGTGTGCTGGGAATGCCTGAACCAAACGGTCTACAAGAGTTGCTTGTTTGGTAGCCAATATTTGCTCAAGGTTCTCATGTGGCATGATATTTTGTAATTTTCCTTTATATCGTGGATCCAGGAGGTAGGCCAACCAGTAATCGTCATCGGTCATCATTTTGATAATGCGGGGGTCCCTTTTTAGGATACGCAAGGCATACTCAGCCACGTGGGCCAATGTTCCAGGTGTCAATTCACTGCTTGTGCTGTGTTGAGGAGCACTTTCTTGTAAATCAACATCACTTGTGTCCCGCAAAAACCATGTACCTGACCTTGCAACGCCACCAGTTTCTATTGCCCCCTGAGAAGCATCCTCCTCCCATAAATATTCATCCCCATCATCCTCCTCCTCTTCGTCAGTCACCTCGTCCAAGAGAGTTCCCTGAGCAGACAATGGCGGACTGTCATCAAGGCTTCCCTCTTCCTCGGCTGCAGACGCCAGCTCCTTAACGTGTGTCAAACTTTGCATCAGCAGACGCATTAGTGGGATGCTCATGCTTATGATGGCGTCATCTGCACTTACCAGCCGTGTGCATTCCTCAAAACACTGAAGGACTTGACAGAGGTCTTGTAGCTTCGACCACTGCACACCAGACAACTCCATGTCTGCCATCCAAGTGCCTGCCCGTGCAGGGTCGGACTGGCCCACTGGGATAGCGGTGAAATGCCCGGTGCGCCCCGACCCAGAGAGGAGGAGGGAGAAAGAAAAAAAAAAAGAGAGACGCGGACCCTTTAAATCTTCGGGCGGCGCCGACCGCCGCCATGACCAGGGTCCTCCCCGATGCCAGCGCTGGCATTGGGCCCCCCTTCTAATACCTCTCCTGGTTCCTGCGGCAGCTGCAGCGTCTTCAGCACCCTCTGACTCTGCGACGGGACCTGCGCTGGGAACGGGAGAGGTGATGATTTTACTTTTTTTTTTCTTTATGTCTGACTCAGACAGACTGGTGGTAATATGCTGGACACACTGGGGCAGATTGCTGGACACACTGGGGCAGATTGCTGGACACACTGTCTGGGGGCAATGCTGGACACACTGGGGCAATGCTGGAGACCCTGGGGCAGATTGCTGGACACACTGGGGCAATGCTGGACACTGGGGCAGATTGCTGGACACACTGGGGGTAATATGCTGGACACACTGGGGCAGATTGCTGGACACACTGGGGCAGATTGCTGGACACACTGGGGCAATGCTGGACACACTGGGGCAATGCTGGACACACTGGGGCAGATTGCTGGACACACTGGGGTGATGCTGGACACTGGGGCAGATTGCTGGACACACTGTGGGCAATGCTGGACAATTGGACATACTGAGGCAGATTGCTGCACACACTGGGGGTAATATGCTGGACACACTAGGGTAATATGCTGGACACACTGGGGGTAATATGCTGGACATACTGGGGCAGATTGCTGGACAACCTGGGGGTAATATGCTGGACACACTGGGGCAGATTGCTGGACAACCTGGGGGTAATATGCTGGACACACTGGGGTAATATGCTGGACACACTGGGGCAGATTGCTGGACACACTGGGGCAGATTGCTGGACACACTGGGGCGGATTGCTGGACACACTGGGGGCAATGCTGGACACTCTCGGGAAATATGCTGGACATACTGGGGCAGATTGTTGAACACACTGTCTGGGGGCAAATCTGGATACACTGGGGCAATATGCTGGACATACTGTGGCAGATTGCTGGACACACTGTCTGGGGGGGAAATGCTGGACACACTGGGGCAATATGCTTGACATACTGGGGAAGATTGCTGGACACACTGTCTGGGGGCAATGCTGGACATACTGGGGCAGATTGCTGGACACACTGGGGGTAATATGCTGGACACACTGGGGCAATATGCTGGACATACTGGGGCAGATTGGACACACTGTCTGGGGGAAATGCTGGACACACTGGGGCAATATGCTTGACATACTGGGGAAGATTGCAGGACACACTGTCTGGGGGCAATGCTGGACACACTGGGGCAGATTGCTGGACACTGGGGCAATATGCTGGACATACTGTGGCAGGTTGCTGGACACACTGGGGGTAATATGCTGGACACACTAGGGGTAATATGCTGGACACACTGGGGCAGATTGCTGGACACACTGGGGGCAGGACTGGAGGCATGGGCAGAATGTAGATATGGGGCATGATTGGAGACACAGGGCAGAATGAAAGACATGGGGCAGGATTGGATCATGAGGCAGGATGGATATGATGGAGACAGATGGGACAGGATGGGGATATCATATGGGGTAGAATGGATACTCATGAGGGCAGGATGCGAGAACATATGGCTGGAGCCAGGAATGAGATAAACGGGGCCAGGGTGGGGAATATTATTACCATAGGGGCTAATTAAGGGATATTATTACTGCAGTGATATATTTATTTTATTTTTTGAGTATACTGTTTTATATGGGGGGGGCAGTCCTGTTACTGTGCAGAGTGACACTATATCGCCTTTATTTCTTTATGTGGTGTAATGTAGAAGTTGTGAAAAATTAAGTAATGTGTTCTGCAAGCGGAGCTTGAGATAACTGTGTTATTTTCTGCAGAATCGAGTCCTGGCTGGAAGAAATGATGGCGGTCTGTGCTGGATGAAAGATGAAGGACTTCACCTAGAGATGTCACTGGTGAGTCAGTGTTACCTATACACTGACACTATACACTGTATACTATATACAGCAGTCCTGTGTACAATGTCACCAGTGATCACTGTATTACCCATACATTATATACAGAGCTCCTGTGTATAATACCACCAGTGATCTCTGTATTACCTCTACACAGACACTGCATACTAAGTACAGATCTCCTGTGAATACTGGCACTTATGGTGATAGTATTGTGTTTTTGTTTTTTTTTATTACTGATCAGTATTGTAGTATTCAGTCACTATGTGGTGGTAATATATGGTCTGGAAATGGTGTTGTGGTATTTGTCCCTTGTATGTGCTATTTGGTCACCAAGTGGTGGTAATATGTGGTCTTGACATAGTGCGGTGGTATTTGTCCCTTGTATGTAGTATTATTAGGTCACTATGTGGTCCGGTCATGGTGTGGTGGTATTTCTTCCTGTAGGTGGTATTATTGGTCTTGGTATAGTGGATTGTGTTGTGTATGGCGGTCATTTGTTCTCTCTGATATTAATTAGGAGAAGATTCTTTATTTCCATTAGAGTTTTAATGCTTTGTACACAGCGGCGGAGATGCACTTACAGGGGGTTTCCTGTGGAAAAAAGTAATCACCTTTCCACAGGATAAGTGATAACGTATTGATTGGTGGGGGTCTGACTGTTTGGACCCATTCAGCAAAATGTGGAACTTTTTATCCCCATTAGACTGGAGTGGCATGTCCAACTAGATCACTGATCCATTCATTCCTTCAGTGGCTGCACTTGTTTTTTTCTGGAAGCCCCAAAGAGAATGAATGGAGCTGCGGTCAGAAATCCCACCTGCCGCTGCATTTTAAAATAGTGATAAAAGTGTCCTGTCAGGGATAAAACTTCCCCATTCTTCCGATTGGTGCAGTTTCTAATGGTCGGATCTAAGCGATCACCTATCCTGTGGAGCCCATGGATCAGTGATAAGTTGTTTTAACCAAGAACCCCATTAATGTAAACTACCGTAATTATACATCCCAGTTTTTGGGGCACACGGTAGATGTGCAGCAGCCGCCGGTGTTTTACAGCCGATGCTCCACTATAATGACAGATATTTGCATATAGCTGTAGGGTGGGCCCCTAGAGTCCATTCCTCTGGTGGGCCCCAGACACCCCAGTCCGACCCTGTGCCTGTGTATGTGTATCCTCCCACAAATTAATTACAGCACGCCTCTGTTCGCACAGCCTCTGAACCATGTGGAGTTCCACCTTGTTGCAACGTCGATTATTAGGCAGTGCTGGGGAAGATTCAGCGATCGCTGATGGTTCAGCATATGGCTGGAGTGTACGGGCGACCGGCGGATGTGAGAGCAAAGTCTTTGCCCCCTTAGGAGCAGGGCTGGTAACTCCAGATAATTTTTGAGGAAGCACTGCACCACCAGGTTCAAGGTGTGAGCCAGGCAAGGTATGTGTTTCAGTTGTGAAATGGCTATGGCAGCCATAAAATTCCTTCCGTTATCACTGACTACCTTGCCTGCCTCAAGATGTACACTGCCCAGCCATGACTGAGTTTGTTGCTGCAAGTACTCGGCCAGTACTTCCGCGGTGTGTCTGTTGGCACCCAAACACTTCATTTGTAACGCAGCCTGCTGACGCTTACCACTAGCTGTTCGATAATGGGACACCTCATGTACAACACTGGCAGCTGCGGATGGAGTGGTCGTGCGACTGCGCTCTGTGGACGAGCTTTCGCTTCTGGAGGAGGAGGAGGTCTGGGTAGGTCATAGCGTAGTACTGCATAGGCCACCAGGTCTTTGAAAGCTTCGCTTTCAACCAACTGGTAGGGCATCATCTCTAACGAGATTAGTCTAGCAATGTGGGTGTTCAAACCCTGTGTACACGGATGAGAGGATGAGTACTTTCTTTTCCTAACTAGAGTCTCTTGTAGGGTGAGCTGGACTGGAGAGCTGCATATGGTGGAACTAGCGGTGGTGGTGGTGGACATGGCGGATTGAGAGAGGGTTGGTGATGGTATTCTTGATGTTGGCCTACATACAGTGTTTCCTACCAAGAACCTTGTGATTCCCTGACAGCTTTGGCCTTGCGATGATACCTCCACATTTGCTGCTGGTGGTGTCCTAAACGGTGGGCTTACAGTGAGGGAAGCAATGTAGCATTGCTGACTACCTTCATTCTGAGCAGGTGCACCAACGGTACGGGACGTTTGTTAGTTAGTCCAGGCTTGCAAGTGCTTGCTGGTTAAATGTCTAAGCATGCACGTTGTATTTAAATTTTGAAGATTCTTCCCTCTGCTAAAGGTCTTTGAGCATTTCTTACAGATAACTTTTGACTGATCATTCGGATCTTGGTTAAAAAATGACCACACTACACTCTTCCTACTATGGAATACCTTTTCAGGCATTGCACGCTGTGCTACTTTCACCGGATGGCCACGCTGTCCTAAAACTGTTTTTGTTTTTGACAACAACGTTTTTGGCCTGATACGGGCCTGCCAGATGACAGCTGTTGCGATGTAGATGGCTGCTGCGGATCATCCTCCTCCACTTCTGAGCTACTGGCAGCGGCACCCTCCTCCCCCAATGGTTGCCAATCTGGGTCAACAACTGGGTCATCTATCACCTCCTCTTCAATGTCATGTGCACCTTCCTCTGTGTCACCGTGTAAGGTGCTATAGCGTTCGGGACGGGGCACCATAGTCTCATCAGGGTCAGATTCTGGCTCAGTACACTGCGAGGGCAATGTAGTGATCGGAGTCAATGGAACAGCATAATAATCTAGCTGTGGCTGTGCATCAGTGCACTCCATGTCCGATTCATCTTGTAATGGGCAGTTAACAATTTCCCTTTCTAACCCAGGCACAGTATGTGTAAAGAGCTCCATGGAGTAACCTGTAGTGTCGCCTGATGCATCCTTCACTTTTGGTTTGCGTGAAGGACACAAGGAAACGTCTTGTTCCTAACCGGGAGCATCCACTGATGACTCGCTGCTTTTATATTTGGAACTTTCTGAAGAGGAAGCGAAAGAGCTAGAGGCTGAGTCAGCAAGGAAAGCCAAAACTTTTTCCGGCTGCTCCGGCTTTAAAAGCTGTTTTCCTACTCCTAGATAAGGGAGCCTTCGAGGCCTTGTGTAGCTAGACGATGACGCTGGCTCTACACCTCCAGCCTTAGGTGCTATTGTGCTTTTGCCACTACCACCAGATGCACCACCACCATCACCACCATCCGTACCAGCTGTCAACAACCGCCCATGGCCTCTTCCACCAGACTTCCTCATTTTTTGGAAAATCTAACCAAAATAACAACCGTTATATGGTACTGTAAAACAAGGTAGAAGGTGTATATAAACTTGTTGAGAATTTAAATCTCCTTTTTTGGGGGGACACTGAACTAAAACTCAGGCCCTGTGCATAAAACAACACAATGTAAGTGGCAGGAAGTGGCTGGCTGATATACGACAAACTAACAGGACTGAATTATATCCACTTTGTGAGAATTTGAATGTCACTTATTTTTTGGGAGACTGAACCAAAACTCAGGCCCTGTGCATAAAACAACACAATGTAAGTGGCAGAAAGTGGCTGGCTGATATACGACAAACTAACAGGACTGAAGTATATCCACTTTGTGAGAATTTGAATCTCCCTTTTTTTGGGGGGAGACTAAACCAAAACTCAGGCCCAGTGTATATAACAACACAATGTAAGTGGCAGAAAGTGGCTGGCTGATATACGACAAACTAACAGGACTGAAGTATATCAACTTTGTGAGAATTTGAATCTCACATTTTTGGGGGGAGACTGAACCAAAACTCAGGCCCAGTGTATAAAACAAGACAATGTAAGTGGCAGAAAGTGGCTGGAAGATATATGAAAAAATACAAGGACTGTAGTACAATTTCAATCTCCCTACAATGATCTCAGGAAAAGTATGGCAGCAATAAAAAGGACTGCTGCACACAAAAGTGTGGACAAATAAACAAGATAACTGTGCAGAAAGGAGCGACAGGATTTTTGCTTTTAAAAAAGCAGTTGGTTTGCACATCAGCATGCAAACAGCAATGCAGCTATCAGGGAGCCTTATAAGGCAGCCTAATAAGCTACAGAGCTGATGCACAAAAATATTGCCTCCACTGTCCCTGCAAAGAAAAGGTGGTGTTGGACAGTGGAAATCGCTACAGCGCAAGCAGTTTGGGGGTTAATCTTCCCTCCCTAACTACCGTATATACTCGAGTATAAGCCGACCCGAGTATAAGCCGACCCCCCTAATTTTGCCACAAAAAACTGGGAAAACTTATTGACTCGAGTATAAGCCTAGGGTGGAAATGCAGCATTTACCGGTGAATTTCAAAAATAAAAATAGATCATTATTTCCCCATAGCTGTGCCATATAGTGCTCTGCACCGTTCATATTTCCCCATAGGTGTGAACCATATAGTGCTCTGCACCGTTCATTGTGCCCCCTAGCTGTGCCATATACGGTGCTCTGCACCGTTCACTGTGCCCCATAGCTGTGCCATATACGGTGCTCTGCACCGTTCACTGTGCCCCATACATAGCTGTGCTGTGCCATATACGGTGCTCTGCACCGTTCACTGTGCCCCATAGCTGTGCTGTGCCATATACGGTGCTCTGCACCGTTCACTGTGCCCCATAGCTGTGCTGTGCCATATACGGTGATCTGCACCGTTCACTGTGCCCCATAGCTGTGCTGTGCCATATACGGTGCTCTGCACCGTTCACTGTGCCCCATAGCTGTGCTGTGCCATATACGGTGCTCTGCACCGTTCACTGTGCCCCATAGCTGTGCTGTGCCATATACGGTGCTCTGCACCGTTCACTGTGCCCCATAGCTGTGCTGTGCCATATACGGTGCTCTGCACCGTTCACTGTGCCCCATAGCTGTGCTGTGCCATATACGGTGCTCTGCACCGTTCACTGTGCCCCATAGCTGTGCTGTGCCATATACGGTGCTCTGCACCGTTCACTGTGCCCCATAGCTGTGCTGTGCCATATACGGTGCTCTGCACCGTTCACTGTGCCCCATACATAGCTGTGCTGTGCCATATACGGTGCTCTGCACCGTTCACTGTGCCCCATACATAGCTGTGCTGTGCCATATACGGTGCTCTGCACCGTTCACTGTGCCCCATACATAGCTGTGCTGTGCCATATACGGTGCTCTGCACCGTTCACTGTGCCCCATACATAGCTGTGCTGTGCCATATACGGTGCTCTGCACCGTTCACTGTGCCCCATACATAGCTGTGCTGTGCCATATACGGTGCTCTGCACCGTTCACTGTGCCCCATAGCTGTGCTGTGCCATATACGGTGCTCTGCACCGTTCACTGTGCCCCATACATAGCTGTGCTGTGCCATATACGGTGATCTGCACCGTTCACTGTGCCCCATAGCTGTGCTGTGCCATATACGGTGCTCTGCACCATTCACTGTGCCCCATAGATGTTCCACATAAATTTGTGCCGCCGCTGCCGCAATAAAGAAAAAAAAACACATACTCACCTCCCTTGATTGCAGCTCCCGGCGTCTCGTTCCGGCGCCTCCATCTTCCCGGCGTCTCTGCTCTGACTGATCAGGCAGAGGGCGCCGCGCACACTATATGCGTCATCGCGCCCTCTGCCTGAACAGTCAGAGAGCAGAGACGCCGGGAAGATGGAGGCGCCGACCGGGAAGATGGATCGGCGCCCGGCGGCTGGAACGAGGACAGGTGAATATGCTATACTCACCTAGTCCTGGCGATCCTCGCGCTGTCCCCTCCTGTCTTCGGTGCCGCAGCTTCTTTCTCTATCAGCGGTCACCGGCACCGCTGATTAGAGAAATGAATAAGCGGCTCCGCCCCTATGGGAGGTGGAGCCGCTTATTCATTTCTGTAATGAGCGGTCCCACGTGACCGCTGAAGAGAGGAAGAAAGTGCAGCGCCGAAGCCCGTGGGACGGCAGGGACAGCGCGAGGATCGCTGGGACTAGGTAAGTATACCTCAGCGCCCTCACCCGCCGACCCCACCGCTACCGTGACTCGAGTATAAGCCGAGGGGGGCACTTTCAGCCCAAAAATTTGGGCTGAAAATCTCGGCTTATACTCGAGTATATACGGTATATCCCTTCTTCTGATTAAGCTGCAGCAACCTCTCCCTATGCTATGATCGGCAGAAGTAAGATGGCGGTCAGCGTGCACTCCCCTTTATAGCCCCTGTGATGCCAATCACTGTCATGCCCTTCTCTAAGATGGTGGGGACCGAGACCTATGTCATCACGCTGCCTACGCTCTGCATCCTCCTTCATTGGCAGAAAAATGGCCCTGAAAGCGTCATATGAAACACGACTTTTGCGCACAGATCGGCGACCTCATGGCCGATCCCACACTAGGATCGGGTCGGATTTCATGAAACCCGACTTTGCCGAAAGTCGGCGATTTATGAATTTGTCTGATCTGTTTCGCTCAACCCTACTGTAGATAAGTTCCCGATGTAACCTGAAAGATGAGAAAAAGAGGTTAGAATATACTCACCCAGGGGCGTTCCAGCACCTCCCATCTTCATGCGATGACGTCCTCTTCTTTGCTTCCTGCTTCCTGCCATGGCTCCTGCGCAGGCGTACTTTGTCTGCCCTGTTGAGGGCAGAGCAAAGTACTGCAGTTCGCAGGTGCCTGGAAAGGTCAGAGAGGCCCGACGCCTGCGCATAAAATGTGATTAAAAAAAGCAAGATTTATGTAGATAGGAATATTATGCCTGTCATGCTCCTGTATTCAATCCCTTCAGCTTGAGTTATACTGTCGGCTTCACTTTCATCCGAGCTACAAAAACCACACCTTTTCTCGGGTGTTTGGGCTCTGCTATTCTGGCTGTCTACCTTAGGCTACTTTCACACTAGCGTCGGGCCGAGATTCTGACGCTAACATTTGATGCGCTGCACAATGGGTGCAGCGGATGCATTTCTCCGGAACATCCGCTGCCCCATTGTGAGGTGGGGGCGGAGTTCCAGCCGCGCATGTGCGGTCGGAAAAAGCGGTCCGTCGGCAGTTAAATGTAACGTTTTTTGCTCCCGGCGGTCCGCCAAAACACGGCGCAACCGTCGCACGACGGTTGCGACGTGTGTCAATACGTCGCAATGCGCCGGTAATGTTACTCTATGGGGCAAAAACGCATCCTGCAAACAACTTTGCAGGATGCATTTTTTTCCCCTAAACGACGCATTGCGACGTATTGAAAACAACGCTAGTGTGAAAGTATCCTTAAAGGGAACCTGTCACCTGAATTTGGCAGGATCGGTTTTTGGTCATATGGGCAGAGTTTTCTGGTGTTTGATTCACCCTTTCCTTACCCGCTGGCTGCATGCTGGCCACAATATTGTATTGAAGTTAATTCTCTGTCCTCCGTAGTGCACGCCTGCGCAAGGCAATCTTGTACACTTTTGGCCTGGTACAGCTCATAGAATCTCACGGTTTTCAGTATCATCTCTATGCTGACGACACACATATCTTCATCTCCGGACCAGATATCACCACCCAACTAACCAGAATCTCTCAATGTCTATCCGCTATTTCATCCTTCTTCTCCACTAGATTTCTAAAACTTAAGATGGACAAAACAGAATTCATCTTCATTTCCCCATCTCACTCGACCCCCCCAATGAACCTATAAATTTCAGTAAACGGCTGCCCACTCTCCCCAGTCCCACAAGCTCGCTGTCTCGGGGTAATCCTTGACACTGATCTCTCCTTCAAACCGCATATCCAAGCCCTTTCCACATCCCGCCGCCTTCAACTCAAAAATATTTAACAGATCTCTACATTCTTAAACCAAAAATCTGCAAAAACCCTAGGCCATGCCCTCATCATCTCCCGCCTCGACTACTGTAACCTCCTGCTCTGTGGCCTCCCCTCTAACACTCTCGCACCCCTTCAATCTATTCTAAACTCAGCTGCCCGACTAATCCACCTGTCCCCCCGCTATTCCCCGGCCTCTCCCCTCTGTCAATTCCTTCACTGGCTCCCCATTACCCAGAGACTCCAGTACAAAAGCCTAACCATGACATACAAAGCCATCCACAACCTGTCTCCTCCATACATCTGTGACGTCGTCTCCCGGTACTATCCTGCACGCAACCTCTGATCCTCACAAGATCTCCTTCTCTACTCCCCTCTTATCTCCTCTTTCCATAGTCGCATGCAAGATTTCTCTTGCGCATCACCCCTACTCTGGAACTCTCTACCGCAATATATCAGACTCTCACCTTACCATCGAAACCTTCAAAAAGAACCTGAAGACCTACCTCTTCCGGCAAACCTACAACCTGCAGTAACCACCGATCGCCCAAACCACTGCACAACCAGCTCTACCCTCACCTACTGTATCCTCATCCATGCCTTGTAGATTGTGAGCCCTCGCGGGAAGGGTCCTCTCTCCTCCTGTACCAGTTGTGACTTGTATTGTTCAAGATTATTGCACTTGTTTTCATTATTTATACCCCTCCTCACATGTAAAGCGCCATGGAATAAATGGCGCTATAACAATAAATAATAATAATGTTCCCCAGTGGGCATTTCCTGTTAGTGATAGTTTCATTTAGTTCTGACATTCTGTTGATGTTTTGAGCCAGTCTGTGAGCTTTGAGCTAAGGATTTTTGCCTTGCTGTTTTGTTTGCTATACTTTGCACCTATCTTTTGTTTATCTTTAGGAAGTAGGCAGTGTATTTGTTCACATTACTTGCTTTATTCTTTGTTTAGTATTCCATTATTCACTCTGGAATCTTTCCTTTTACTCGGACTCCCATGACAGCACGACGAGAGAGGGGATCCGCCCATTAGGAACAGGAAACCTACAGATACAAAAAGGGCGGCACCTCTCCCTTGCCTCAGTTGGTTTCCTGTTCCTGAGGGGACGGGTGCCTACAGAAGGAGCCCAGGCCGGCCGAATACGGTAGCGGGGGGGTCTCCTACCTCGGCCGGTGCGGAGATCCCTGGAGACGCCACGGTGGTCCTTGCTGGATTGCACGTCGGTGGCGTATGCAGCAGGGAGCGGAGTCCGGAGGATTTCCTGCATCCATCAGCGTCGGCGCAGGTAAGTATGTCCCATTGGTGGTGCAGCGGTACGGCATGGTTGCGGGCGCCGGGCTCAGTTGTGTGGGTGAGTCCCGGAGCGCTGCGGTCAATCCCCGGCGTCCTGCACCGCTCTCAGCGCGTGCTGGAGCATTTCCGGGTGCGGTGACGTGGGGGGGCAGAGCTAGTAGCCGCTTCCGGGTCGCCGGACGTCTGCGCATGCGCGGTCGATCCAAGATGGCGGCTCCCATCGCATCTGAACGCCGGTTTGTCCGCAAGTCCTCCTGCCCTCCCTGCCGTGTCCTGGGCCAATAGGGACAGCGCTGGCCCATCTGCTGACCGGATCCAAGGGGGATTTAAGCAGGTTACAATGAGAGAATCTTGCTTTTGGTCACAATTCGTCATGGAGAGTGGTGGTGAGCAGCAGCAGCTGCCAGACGAGGTGCGTCAGAAGCCCAAGTAGAAAGATAGAGGCGACCAGCCCAGTCGTAAAAGCTCATCCGAGCAGGGATCCAGAGCTTCGACTAGGAAAGAACCCCCTCGTATTCCGGTACTTTACTTTGGCGTATGGGTAAGTGATCTACGTGAAAGTTCACTCTGTGACGCGGGCCCCTTATACTTTATCATTTCAGGGGAAGAAAAGTGCGGACAAATCAAAACATAAGGAGTGTGCCCTCTGTGGAGTCCCCCTACCTGATTCTTGTTCAAAAAAATTATGTGCCCCCTGTATACAACAGACGGTGAGGTCTACAGGAGGGGTTGGGAGGAAGTGACATTAGGTCAGATGGTAGTATCACCTATATTGTCCTCCCCTAGGTAGCGGAAGAGTCTGTGAGTACGGCAAACCTAAAAGAAATGATCCGGTTGGAAGTAAGGGAGTCACTACGGTCCCTATCCCAAACGGAAGGCTCAAGACATAGGACCCCCCTGGACTCTAATTCTTCAGAGGAAGAGAGAGAGGAAGGTGCCTATCTCTCTAGTCCTTTCTCCTCTTCATCGGATGAGGAGTCTGGACGATTCTGTCTACCCTTGGATAGGATTGACAAAGTGGTCAAATCAGTGAGAGGCACGATGGGTATAGAGGAACCCAAAGCACAGCTCTCAAAACAGGAGTTGATGTATAGTGGATTGGATCGTAAAAAACATAGATCCTTTCCGGTAAATGAGAAGATCCAGGACTTGATACTCCAAGAATGGAAAAAAACAGAAAAGAAGGGTGCCTTACCGCCAGCATTAAAACGCAGGTATCCCTTTGATGACCCGGTTGTGGATACGTGGGATAAAGCCCCTAAGTTGGACACGGCAGTAGCAAAAGCGTCAAAGAAAGCCTCATTACCGTTTGAGGATATGGGGACCCTCAAGGACCCCCTGGACAGGAAGGCAGATACCTTCCTTAAAGGGACCTGGGAGACGGCAGCTGGATCTCTCAGACCAGCTGTGGCCGCAACTTGTACAGCCAGGTCATTAATGGTCTGGCTAGATCAGTTAGAGTCCCAGCTTAAGGACGGTGCACCCAGAGATTCTATTCTGAAGGCCCTACCAACAATTCAGAATGCTGCGGCTTTCCTGTCGGACGCATCTGTGGACTCTGTCAGGATGGCGGCTAGAGCGGCAGGACTATCTAACGCGGCTCGCAGGGCCTTATGGTTAAAATGCTGGTCTGGTGACATTCAGTCCAGAACTAAACTCTGCACCATTCCGTGTGAAGGACAATATCTTTTTGGTCCAACTCTGGATGAGTTGCTGGAAAAAGCAGTGGATGACAAAAATAAATTTCCCAATCTATATTCAGCATCCTACCGTCGACCCTTCCATCGCAGGAGGTTTGGTCGCGGGAAGAAACGCGGGTCCTCTCCCTCTAGAGAAAGTTTTAGATGGGAAGAAAGACGCGGAAGAGGTACGGGCTACATGTTTCGCCGTTCCTCAAAAGATCAGAAAAAACCGGACCAATGACTAGCGATCCCTGTGGGGGGTAGGCTGTCAGCGTTCTCCTCGGCATGGCTTGACATTACGAACAGTAAATGGGTCAGAGGCATTATAACAAAAGGTCTAAGGCTGGACTTCGATCACTGGCCTCGAGAAAAATTTAAGTTAACCCCTTTAGGTTCCTCCCCCCTTGAGCAAGCAGCTCTAGAAGCAGAGGTCATGAACTTATGCTCCAAAAACGTATTGATGGAAATTCCAGAATCAGAAAGAGGAAGGGGATTTTACTCTCCTCTTTTTCTGATCAAGAAGCCAGACAGTTCTTTTAGAACGATCATAAATCTCAAATGTCTTAATGAGTTCCTGGTCAATGAATCGTTCAAAATGGAAACAATTAATTCGGCAATAAAAATGTTGTTTAATCACTGTTTCATGGTAGTTGTAGATCTTAAAGATGCATACTATCATGTTCCGATACATGAAGATTTCCAGAGGTTCCTGAGAGTAGCTGTGTCAATGGGGGGTCAGATTTGCCATTTCCAGTTCAGAGCTCTTCCCTTTGGCTTATCAGCGGCTCCTAGGGTGTTTACAAAACTAGTGGCCGAGGTCATGGCGCACTTACGAGAGTCTGACATCCTGATCATTCCCTACTTGGATGACTTCCTTATAGTAGGGAGCTCAGCAGACCATTGCCTGTCTCAACTAGAAACAGCCACATCCAAACTTGAGCGTCTGGGGGGGATCATAAATTATGAGAAATCTCGTTTACAGCCCCAAAAAATACAAAGATTCTTAGGACTGTTGTTAAACTCAGAATCCCAACAGTGTTATCTTCCACCCGACAAATTGTTACATATCCAACAACAGGTGTCTAAGGCAATTGATAAACCATCCATGACCCTTAGACAGGCTATGTCACTATTAGGATCTTTAACCTCTTGCATTCCCGCTGTCCGTTGGGCCCAATTCCACACCAGACCGTTACAATCCGAGGTGCTGGTTAATGATAGAATTTTACATGGGTCCCTGCAGAGTCAGATTACTTTAGGTCCAAAAACTCTTACATCTCTTAGGTGGTGGCTAGACAATGAAAACTTATCGGCGGGAGTTCCCTGGGTGTCACAGGTAACACGTATTGTAACAACAGATGCTAGCCCTTCGGGTTGGGGAGCACACATGAATGACATGATAGTTCAGGGTCTATGGCCCCCTCCCCCAACATCAGCCTCCTCCAACCAAAAAGAGTTAATGGCAGTAGAACTTTCAGTGAAAAAATTCCTCATATATCTGCAGGGTCATCACGTCAAGATCCTCTCGGACAACCAGGTGGCGGTCGCATACATAAATCATCAGGGTGGAACTCATTCCGAATCACTGATGAGAGTGGCGGATCGTCTGTTCCAGACAGCGGAAAATCATTTCTTATCCTTAACCGCTCTACACATAAGAGGAAAAGAAAATGTCAAAGCGGACTTTCTAAGCCGCAACACCTTGAGGCAAGGGGAGTGGTCCCTAAACAATCGCGTGTTCGACCAGATTGTCCACAAATGGGGACATCCAGAAGTAGATTTGTTTGCCACCAGGGACAACCGAAAGACAATAAAATTCTGTTCCCTAAATCCCAGGGAGAATCCTCTGGCGGTAGACGCCTTTCTGATCAATTGGGATTTTCAGCTGGCTTATGCATTTCCTCCACTAGGCCTGATACCCTTAGTAATCAGGAAGATAAGAGAAGATCGAGCCAGAGTTATATTGATTGCCCCATTCTGGCCCAGAAGGGCCTGGTTCACTTGGCTCAGGATCATGTCAGTGGAGGATCCCTGGGTACTCCCGGAGATTCCAGATTTGCTCTACCAGGGTCCGATCAGTCATCCGCAAGTAAAGAATCTTCATTTAACGGCGTGGATTTTGAAAGGGCGTTACTAAAAAACAAAGGGTTCTCCCCGAGCTTAATTGAGACCCTTATGAAAAGTAGGAAGCAGATAACCACAACAATCTACGCTAGAACCTGGCGGAAGTTTTTGGCCTCTTCTGATTTTAATTTAGAAGAAGGAATACCTATAAAACAAATCTTAGAATTCCTGCAAAGAGGCTTAGAGCTAGGTCTATCCACTAGTACTCTAAGGGTACAGGTCTCGGCCCTAGGGGCTCTATTTTCCTGTAACATCGCCAATAATTATTGGATCTCAAGGTTCATTAAAGCATCTAGTAGGTCTAGACCCATACATAAAGATAGATCTACGCCTTGGGATCTCAACCTAGTCCTGTCAGCATTGACTAGAGAGCCGTTTGAACCATTACAATCAGCTTCAATTAAGGCCTTATCCCTTAAGACAGCATTTCTTGTAGCAATTACATCTGCCCTTAGAGTGGGAGACATACAAGCTCTCTCCAGGGTTTCCCCTTATACAGAGTTTCTGCCAGATAGAGTAATCCTCAGACCGGACCCGGCCTATTTACCAAAAGTGTCGTCACGGTTTCACAGGTCACAGGAGATAATTTTACCATCCTTCCTTCCCAATCCTGCTAACCCTAAAGAAGAACTACTCCATACATTAGACGTTAGGAGATGCCTGCTAGAATACATATCTGTTACCGACACATGGAAGAAAGATGATGCGTTATTTTTATCTTTCCAAAATCCTAGAAAGGGACTCAGGGTATCAAAGTACACACTAGCAAAGTGGATTAGGGAGGCTATCTCTTTGGCTTATACTGCAGGTGGGGGTCCGGCTCCGCAGAATCTGAGGGCGCATTCCACCAGGGCCATGGCTACATCTTGGGCGGAAAAATCTGGAGTATCAATCGACCAGATATGTAAGACGGCCACATGGTCATCCCCGTCCACCTTCTTTAAACACTATAGGTTGGATTTGGGGGCTTCCTCTGATCTCACGTTCGGGTTAAGGGTGCTACAGGCCATAGTCCCTCCCTAAGGTACCTTACATCTCTGTAATTCTCTCGTCGTGCTGTCATGGGAGTCCGAGTAAAGCATTAAGCTACTTACTGGTAGCGGCATTTCTCGGAGGCCCATGACAGCACCCTTAGTTCCTTCCCTATTCACGTGGGGGTTGCACTTCCTATGAATGTATATATCTCACTTATGATACCCATTTCCAATATATGGCTGAAATTTAGTATATAATTTGTATATAGTGTATATATTTTTTGTGTCACTAACCGTGGTAGTCCTCTCAAGACTCTGAAATACAACTGAGGCAAGGGAGAGGTGCCGCCCTTTTTGTATCTGTAGGTTTCCTGTTCCTAATGGGCGGATCCCCTCTCTCGTCGTGCTGTCATGGGCCTCCGAGAAATGCCGCTACCAGTAAGTAGCTTAATGCTTTTTGAGTTTTTAGTGTATGACCTATTGATCCAGATTGAGTTGCTACACAGGTATGACAATGACTCAATCTGAATGAAACATCACTGAGGTCAATGAACATGTCAGGCTGATATCTGGAGACAGACTCACTTATCTGCTCAGAATCTCCTTTTTATTTCTGAAATAGGAGAAATATGCACATAAATGTCTGTGGCAGAAATCTGAGGTTGTCCCTCACTGGTGATGTGCTGCTGGTTTAGGTTTAGTATAAACTGATATGGCTATTCCTGTTCACGTTATTAGCATGCTACATAATTTTTGGATGTGTATTGTCATCTGGTTTGAAGTGTATTTTGCAATGGAGTCTGCACCAAATCTGATAAATGTGAATGGGATCTAAGACTTAAGTTATTATACTGTGTCTTATTTAATCTATGAAATATCAAGAATCACCTTTGGTCGTGTTTTAACATGTAGAGTAATTTAGTGATACATCTGTGGCCAGGTGCAGATGTGAGATATGAAGTCACATTGCCTGTCACCTTTAATAAGAAAATGGAGAGAATATAACTTTCCAAATCCTGCAGTAGTGGACTCCAGAAGAGGGAGATTGATTAATGTTTATTCCCTTCACAAGAAGCATGCATTTTTTTTCTTACGGAAAGAATATTTCAATTATGCAAGTTAAGCTGATATAGAATACTGTGACGACTATAAAGCAATGAAACTGAAGGAGAACTACGCCCATAAAGTGACACATATGCTGATTCAATGAGTAAAACTTGTATACGTGTTAATAAATAGGCAATGGCTGAACAGTCTTAGCTAACTTATTGACACAAGCTGACAAGACTCGGCAAAGACGTCAACAGTTTATTTGCAGACAAGTTACAGGATACACCCTTCAATGAATTATGCCACATTAGTTTTCCCTAAGTAAGTGGCTAATGTCTGGATCTAGTTACTGCTTTGCACTAAAAATCTATTATTTCATTTTTTTAAAGAAAATGGGACATTTGTGTAAGGGTGGGTACTGGGATTAGGGTATGGGAAATATTCAAATACTTTACGCATCACAATTGCATGACTAACGCTGAAATATATTAATGCAAGCAATTGGCTTTACGTTGGAACTACAGTATATTGTTGGCCCTTATTATCCAGTGCCCTCTCTTATGCACAGTATCATCCCTTACATATTGGATCATATAGAGCCCTATTTTTTTATTACATACCGTCCTGTCTTGTTAGCTGTATAATGCAATGATGGCTGATGGAGCATGGGAAAGTTTCTTTTCTAATGGAGGAGCTGATGGACTGGTCGTTTGGTCACTAGCTCCTCCATCAGCAGTCATTTTATATCTAAAAAGAGAGGGGACTATGTAATAAAAAAGGGGGGTGTGAATGACAAAATTAACAAGAATACACTATGTAAGAGACAGTACTGTACATAACAGCAGAGGAAGCTATATAATAAGGAACTGCATCATATATACTGTAACTAGAGAGGATGGTATGTAATAAGGGACGATGTTATACATAATAAAAGAGGAAACTATGTAACTAAGGATGGTGTTATACAGAATTAGTGAGTACACTATATACTAAGGGACTTTGTTATACATAATAAGTACATACACTCTATACTAAGGGACTGTGTTAGACATATTAAGCGATAACAATGCCTTCCTCCACCTACCGCTGTTCCTAAGGCCATTATAAGTCCTCCTTCCTCCCATCCCAATTCCCCACACCCCTCAATGTCCTCCTCCCCCCGCATCCCATTATTATCCTCTCCCCACCCCATAATAGCCCTCTTCAACACCTCCATCATTGCCCTCTTCACACCACTATCATTGCTTTCTCTGTTATGAATAGGTAATTCAGAACCACAATGGACCTTGAAGCCCAGAGCACACAAAGTGACCTGACAATAACCAAAAGACATAGGACGAGCTCTGAGACGTGGTAACTCTGCTGACCGCAATCCCTAATCCTATCCAACCACACTAGAGGCAGCCGTGGATTGCGCCTAACGCTCCCTATGCAACTCGGCACAGCCTGAGAAACTAGCTAGGCCTAAGAAGGAAAAATAAGCCTACCTTGCCTCAGAGAAATACCCCAAAGGAAAAGGCAGCCCCCCACATATAATGACTGTGAGTTGAGATGAAAATACAAACGCAGAGATGAAATAGATTTAGCAAAGTGAGGCCCAACTTACTGAACAGACCGAGGATAGAAAAGATTGCTTTGCGGTCAACACAAAACCCTACAAACAACCACGCAAAGGGGGCAAAAAGACCCTCCGCACCGACTAACGGTACGGAGGTGCTCCCTCTGCGTCCCAGAGCTTCCAGCAAGCAAGAAAAACCAATTAAGCAAGCTGGACAGAAAAAATAGCAAACAAAAATAACACAAGCAAAACTTAGCTTATGCAGGAAGACAGGCCACAGGAACGATCCAGGAGGAAGCAAGACCAATACTAGAACATTGACTGGAGGCCAGGAGCAAAGCACTAGGTGGAGTTAAATAGAGCAGCACCTAACGACTTCACCACATCACCTGAGGAAGGAAACTCAGAAGCCGCAGTACCACTTGTGACCACAGGAGGGAGCTCTGCCACAGAATTCACAACATTTCTCCCCACCACTCCATATTATTGCCCATTCCACCACCTCCATTATTGCCTCCTCCCCCACGACCCCCTTCATTGTCTTTTCTCCCACCACTGCATATCATTGCCCATTCCACCACCTCCATCATTAACTCCTCCCCCACCAACCCCATTATTACCCTTTCCAATACACCATCATTGTCCTTTCCACCACCACCATCATTGCATTCTCCCCCACCAACCCATCATTGTTCTTTCCACCACCTCCATCATTGCTTTTCCCACACCACCCCATCATTGCCCTTTCCACCACCACCATCATTGCTTTCTCCCCTACTACTCCCATGATTGCCCTCTCCATCACCCCCATCATTGCCTATACCACCACCTCCATCATAGCCTTCTCCTCCACCACCCCCATAATTGCCTCCTTCCCCACCACTCCCATCATTGTCTTTTCCACTACCTCCATCATTGCCTTCTCCCCCACCACCCCCATCATTGCCCATTCCACCCCATCATTTCCTCCTCCCCCACCATCCCCATCATTGCCCTCTCCATCACCCCATCATTGCCTTCTCCCCATCATTGCCCTCTCCTCTCCTCCCCTAAACGCACAGACACACACAGCACCATTCACCTCTCTGCACATTCCCCTGCAGCGCTACCCATACACACACAAACACAGCACCTCTCTGCACACTCTGCCGTTGAAGCATCACCGTCGCCTTTCTCTCTCTGGCACAGCCAGCCATTGAATGATGACGTCATTCAGCAGCGCTGCTGTCTGTGTGAGAGGAAGCACGGGCAGAAAGACGGACAGATCGCTGCAGCTCCGCTGCTCATTATTAGCCACCCTGCAGGGGCCCCTTCCACCTCCTCGCCCCAGTGCAGCCACACAGGCTGCTCATGCGGTATGTCCGCCCATGGGAGGGTTATGGGATTGCACTATACTATATGGAGGACTATGGGGTCTATTATACTCTATGGAAGACTGGGAGATTCAGTATGGATGAATAAGGGGTTCATTATATTATATGGTGGACTATGGGGTGAGTTATACTATATGGAACACTATGGGCTACATTATAGAGAGGAGAGGAAGGATGGTCAGGGAGCTTCCACCTAATAAGCTTGTATTAAAATGAGGTTGAAATAGCAACTATCATGCCAGAAATGCATCAGGTGTTTTTAACTTTTTATTTTAGTATGGCTGAATAAACATTTTGCATTTTACCTGGATGGTGTGCTGATATGAATCCCTCTCTTTTCCTTTGCTAGGGCTGAATTATGCAATATGGAGGACTATGGTATGCATTATACTCTGGGGTGGTGCATTATACAATATGGAAGACTACGGGGTGTATTATACTATATGGAGGACTATGTGATGCATTTTACTATATGGAGGGCTATGGGGGTACATTACCACTAACCTGAAGGTTTACTGCGTGGTGGTCTTTACCACACTTCTCTATGTTAATGAGACCTGAACTGTCTACAGCCGGCATGCCAAACAGCTCAATCACTTTCACCTGAGCTGTCTCTGCAGGTGGCAGAACAATGTCCCCATTATGGCAATCACGGAACAATCTAGGTTCTGCAGCGTTTACACTCTCTTCATCAGTCAATTCTGGACCCACAGCCACTGATCCTCCTCTAAACACTGAAATCATGGTCATCTTCGACTACAAAGGATGAACAACATGGAGGACTATAGGGTACATCATACTATATGTTGGACTAAAGTGAATAGCACTATATGGAGGACTATGGGGAGTGCATTATACAATATAGTGGACTATTGGGAATGTATTCTACTATATTGAGGACTAAGGGGGTGCATCATGCTATATTGAGGACTATGAGGAGTGCATTATGCTATATGGAAGACTACTGGTAGTGTATTATACTAAAAAGAAGACTGTGGAAAGTGCATTATACTATATCGATGGCTATGTGGGAGCCATTATAATATTTGGGGGGCTATGTGGGGCTATTATACTGAATGCAAGCAATTATAGAGTGTGAAAGTTTGTTGGGGGTCCATCGTACTGTGTGTGGGCCGTTATACTGTTTGGAGTGCTAGTGCGGGCCATTATACCGTGTGGGGGCAATTAAACTGAATGTAGGCCCATTATACTGCATGGAGGGCTGTGTGGTGGTCACAACTGGGGCATCATACTGTGTTGGGGTCACCACACTTTGCTGGGGAAGTTGAGGTAGGGTACATTAGGGTCAACATAAAGTGAATTTGGTGCGTACTGTGGAGGAATTCACTGTTGGTGTATCACACAGCATTTGTGGGGTACTTTTGTTAGCAAGGGACTCGCTTTACAGTGCAGAAAGGAAGGCTTACAACCTCACCTGAAAGGGGTATCCATAATCGCTTCCAGGCCGACCGGACCTCACCAACACCTGTTACCGGTACCCTGGACTGTGGCCGTGAAGCACCAGTAAACAGGTAAAGAGACTGCAAACTTATGTCATCTAATTATTTCTGGCACCACACTATCCCTGCCAAATACACCAGGAGCCCTGGGGACCCAGCTTCACCTGTGGGAAGCCATACCATCCTTGCTGCTGTGCCATCACTCACCAGAGGACCCCTTTAAGCAGTGTCAGTCACCTCTGACCGAATACCACAGGTGGCATCACGAACATTCTTATTCCTAATAACCCCTTTTAAGACCTTTCCTTTAATTTGGACTCCCAGGGCCACGGACCGTGTCACTGCCACCGTGACCTCCTCTTTACTGACCACCGGACCCGGTACCGAGTACCCCTAGGCCCAGGCAGGGGCGCTCCAGAAGCGCAGAATGCCTGTCACCCAAACTTCCCTCCCCAGTCATATACTTATCTAAATGGCAATGTGAATAAAGTAAAATAAATGGGCTCCATGAGCGCCACTGTTTTTTCCTTTCTGGAGTACAGTTCAGATAATCACTGTTCTGTATATTTGCTTCTTTGTTCCAGGCACAAGCCCCCCTAAGCCTACATAAAATGGACATGGACTAGCAAGAATCCATGTAACAAAAATCATTTCTGGACACTGAAAATATCTATGGTAACTTGTGTTTCCTGTTTATTAGATCCAGCTCATGGGTTTTGGTGCCACCTGCTGGGAAAGAGTTGTAGTTAGTTAAATGTATATTTAGGCCAGGTAACTATCCCATCAAGGCTATTCTTTTTCTTTAAACTGGAGAAAAAAGTTCTCTAAGTAGACATCGTGATAATGCCAATGTGACATTGATGCCCACAACAAACGTTTATATGTTTGAAATGTTGCAGTGTAAAAGGAATTTCATGTACCTAAATATACAGTATATATATATATATATATATATATATATATATATATATATATATAAAAAGCTGAATGTGTGTATGTGTGTATGTATGTGTGTATGTCCGGGATTGGCATCTGCACCGTCGCAGCTACAGCCACAAAATTTTGCACAGTCACACGTCTGGACCCCGAGAGCGTCATAGGCTATGTTGTGTGGTGAAATTTTAACCCCGCGCTTTCCAATTACATAGTAACATAGTAACATAGTTAGTAAGGCCGAAAAAAGACATTTGTCCATCCAGTTCAGCCTATATTCCATCATAATAAATCCCCAGATCTACGTCCTTCTACAGAACCTAATAATTGTATGATACAATATTGTTCTGCTCCAGGAAGACATCCAGGCCTCTCTTGAACCCCTCGACTGAGTTGGCCATCACCACCTCCTCAGGCAAGCAATTCCAGATTCTCACTGCCCTAACAGTAAAGAATCCTCTTCTATGTTGGTGGAAAAACCTTCTCTCCTCCAGACGCAAAGAATGCCCCCTTGTGCCCGTCACCTTCCTTGGTATAAACAGATCCTCAGAGAGATATTTGTATTGTCCCCTTATATACTTATACATGGTTATTAGATCGCCCCTCAGTCGTCTTTTTTCTAGACTAAATAATCCTAATTTCGCTAATCTATCTGGGTATTGTAGTTCTCCCATCCCCTTTATTAATTTTGTTGCCCTCCTTTGTACTCTCTCTAGTTCCATTATATCCTTCCTGAGCTCCGGTGCCCAAAACTGGACACAGTACTCCATGTGCGGTCTAACTAGGGATTCACCAAACAATTTTGCCCCTATCTACATAATGGGGAAAAAGTGAAAGGAAAAGTGTTGGAGGCAAATTGACAGCTGCCAGATGTGAACAAAGGGGACTTAAAAAGTGAGAGCGATGGCGCCAAAGAGTATATACCGTACAGTTGCTAAGGTGGGGCCCCGACATGGGATACTCACCACACACGGGAATATGAACACACACACAAAAGGCGCCACAAACTACCACGTGCTTGAACACATTTACCACCCTCAGCACACATTTCACCACACATACACCAACCTCGCCACATAAAAGTTGAAACACAAAAGTCGCCGCTCAAAACTCTCCACGTGCAAAACTCGCCACATGCAAAACTAGGCTCACGCAAAACTCGCCACACGTGCAAAACTCACCTCATGGAAAACTCGCCACACGCAAAACTTGCACACGTGGAAAAACTGCCACATACACAAAAGTTGCAACACATGCAAAAGTTAATAAAATATAGATACAAAAAGCAGAAATAGCTAATCTTAGCCAGAAGCATTCTTGTACTTGCTCCTCTATCAATAGTAACTAACCTAATACAGATTAGTGGACAAATCCATATAGCTACCGACAAAATGAGTACCAAGTACCCACAGACCACTATATCACAATACAGTAAAATCAATAAAGTTTATTGAAAACAAAATTTTTAAAAAAAAATATACTTGACACCATGTGAGTTTTATCAAAGAGAATCAGTCAAAAATTCCATGAGCAGCGGAAATACCGCATCCAACCATGTAATGCTAAGCATTAAGATACATTCTCATCATCCGGGAATAATAGACGCTGAAATTACCTTAAAGGATGTTTTTTGGGGATCTTATATTTAAATGAGAGTAACACTAATATTGATCTCAATGTATCTTAATGCTTAGCATTACATGGTTGGATGCGGTATTTCCGCTGCTCATGGAATTTTTGTCGGTAGCCACATGCAAAAGTTGCCTCACACAAAACTTGACCATACCAAAACGCACCACACATAAAACTCGCCACGCGCAAAACTCGCCATGCGCAAAATTTGCTGCACACAACTTGCTACACTAACCTGTCACATGCAACCCGACACACAAAAAGTTGCTACACGCATGTCGCCACACAAAACTCATCTCACAAAAGTCGCTACATGCATGTCACCACATGCAACTCAACACACACAACTTGACACATGAAACTCGCCCTAAAATACACACAAGTCTGGTATTATCCTTCAAAAATAAAAATCTGATTAATAAGCAGACAAACTACAAGAGCAACAAATGTACCATATAGGAAATATGGCAGCTGTCAGTCACATGACCTGTCTATTATGTGTATGCGTAACCTAATATATACTGCCAGGGGGGAGGGCTTCCTGTTGGCTGGGGATTTATCAAGCTGCCAATTTAGCTTACAAATACTGAGGTAAAAATACTGACCAAATAATGTGTGAACGCGGTCTAAAACAGGAGGAGATGACACAGAGATATATACTATATACAGGAGGAGATGATACACAGGTATATACTATATACAGGAGAGATAACATAGGTATATACTATATACAGGAGGAGATGACACACAGGTATATACTATACACAGGAGGAGATGACACACAGGTATATACTATATACAGGAGGAGATGACACACATATATACTATATACAGGGGAGATGACACACAGGTATATACTATATACAGGAGATGACATACAGGTATATACTATATACAGGAGCAGATGACACACATGTATATACTATATACAGGAGGAGATGACTTACAGGTATATACTATATACAGGAGGAGATAACACACGTATATACTATATACAGGAGGAGAAGACATACAGGTATATACTATATACAGGAGGAGATGACACACAGGTATATACTATATACAGGAGGAGATGACACACAGGTATATACTATATACAGGGGATGACATACAGGTATCTACTATATACAGAAGGACATGACACAAAGGTATATACTATATACAGGAGGAGATGACATACAGGTATATACTATATGCAGGAGGAGATGACAACCTGGTATATACTATATACAGGGGAGATGACATACAGGTACATACTATATACAGAGGTGATGACACACATATATTCTATATACAGTGGAGATGACACACAGGTATATACTATATACAGGAGGAGATGACATACAGGTATATATTATATACTGGAGGAGATGACACACAGGTATATACTATATACAGGAGCAGATGATACACAGGTATATACTATATACAGGAGAAGATGACTTACAGGTACATACTATATACAGGAGATGACACACGTATATACTATATACAGGAGGAGATGACATACAGGTATATACTATATAAAAGAGGAGATGACACATAGGTATATAGAGGAGGAGATGACATACAGCAGGTATATACTATATACAGGGGAGATGACATACAGGTATATAATATATACAGGAGGAGATGACACATGGTATATACAATATACAGGAGGAGATGACATACAGCAGGTATATACTATTTACAGGGGAGATGACATACAGGTATATACTATATACAAGAGAAGACATACAGGTGTATACTATATATAAGGGAGATGACAAACATGTATATACTGAGGTGAAAATGAGGGTTGTGAGGTGAAAATGAAAAGGTGTGAGTGCAAAATGAGAGGAGTGAGGGAAAATAGTGGAGTGATCGGAAAATGACAGATGTGAGGTCGAAATGACAAGTGTTAGGGGGGAATGAGAGGAGTGAGGGGGAAAATGAGGGGAGAAAATGTGTGTCATCTCCTCCTGTATATAGTATATACGTGTGTCATCTCCTCCTGTATATAGTATATACCTGTAAGTCATCTCCTCCTGTATATAGTATATACCTGTGTGTCATCTGCTCCTGTATATAGTATATACCTGTGTGTCATCAGCTCCTGTATATAGTATATACCTGTGTGTCATCTGCTCCTGTATATAGTATATACCTGTGTCATCAGCTCCTGTATATAGTATATACCTGTGTGTCATCTGCTCCTGTACATAGTATATACCTGTGTCATCAGCTCCTGTATATAGTATATACCTGTGTGTCATCTCCTCCTGTATATAGTATATACCTGTGTGTCATCTTCTGTATATAGTATATTCCTGTGTGTCATCTCTCCTGTATATAGTATATACCTGTGTGTCATCTCCTCCTGTATATAGCATACTGTATATCTGTGTGTCATCTCCTCCTGTATTAGACCGCGTTCACACGTTATTTGATCAGTATTTTTACCTCAGTATTTGTAAGCTAAATTGGCAGCTTGATAAATCCCCAGCCAACAGGAAGCCCTCTCCCCTAGCAGTATATATTAGCTCACACATACACATAATAGACAGGTCATGTGACTGACAGCTGCCGTATTTCCTATATGGTACTTTTGTTGCTCTTGTAGTTTATCTGCTTATTAATCAGATTTTTATTTTTGAAGGATAATACCAGACTTGTGTGTGTTTTAGGGCGAGTTTCATGTGTCAAGTTGTGTGTGTTGCGTTGCATGTGGCGACATGCATGTAGCGACTTTTGTGAGATGAGTTTTGTGTGGCGACATGCGTGTAGCAAGTTTTTGTGTGTCGAGTTGCATGTGACAGGTTAGTGTAGCAAGTTGTGTGCAGCAATTTTTTCGCATGGCGAGTTTTGCGCGTGGTGAGTTTTATGCGTGGTGCGTTTTGAGTATGTGCAAGTTTTGTGTGAGGCAACTTTTGCATGTGTTGCAACTTTTGTGCATGTGGCAATTTTCCGCGTGTGCAAGTTTTGCGTGTGGCGAGTTTTCCATGAGGTGAGTTTTGCACGTGTGGCGAGTTTTGCGTGAGCCCAGTTTTGCATATGGCGAGTTTTGCGCGTGGCGAGTTTTGAGCGGCGACTTTTGTGTTTCGACTTTTATGTGGCGAGGTTGGTGTATGTGTGGTGAAATGTGTGCTGAGGGTGGTATATGAATTCAAACGCGTGGTAGTTTGTGGCGCCTTTTGTGTGTGTGTTCATATCCCTGTGTGTGGTGAGTATCCCATGTCGGGGCCCCACCTTAGCAACTGTACGGTATATACTCTTTGGCGCCATCACTCTCACTTTTTAAGTCTCCTTTGTTCACATCTGGCAGCTGTCAATTTGCCTCCAACACTTTTCCTTTCACTTTTTCCCCATTATGTAGATAGGGGCAAAATTGTTTGGTGAATTGGAATGCGCGGGGTTAAAATTTTGCCTCACAACATAGCCTATGACGCTCTCGGGGTCCAGACGTGTGACTGTGCAAAATTTTGTGGCTGTAGCTGCGACGGTGCAGATGCCAATCCCGGACATACAAACATACATACATACACACACACACATTCAGCTTTATATATTAGACTAGCTGAAGAGCCCGGCGTTGCCTGGGCATAGTAAATATCTGTGGTTAGTTATAGCACGTCAGTTCTCTTATTTTCCCATCACACCTCTCATTTTCCCAATCACATCTTTAATTTTCCCCCTCACATCTCTCATTTTCTCCCTCACACCTCTCATTTTCTCCCTCACTTCTCTCATCCCCCCCTAACACTTGTCATTTCGACCTCACATCTCTCATTTTCCGATCACTACACTATTTTCCCTCACTCCTCTCATTTTGCACTCACACCTTTTCATTTTCACCTCACACCTCTCATTTTCACCTCAGTATATACATGTTTGTCATCTCCCTTAGATATAGTATACACCTGTATGTCATCTCCTGTATATAGTATATACCTGTATGTCATCTCCCCTGTATATAGTATATACCTGCTGTGTGTCATCTCCCCTGTATATAGTATATACCTGTATGTCATCTCCTCCTATATATAGTATATACCTGTATGTCATCTCCTCCTATATATAGTATATATGTGTATGTCTGTTGTGAATTCTGTGGCTGAATTCACTCCTGTGGTCACAAATGGTACTGCAGCTTCTGAGCTTCCTCCCTCAGGTGTTCTGGTGAGCTCGTTAACTGCTTCATTACTTAACTCCGCCTGATGCTGCTATCCTTGCTCCTTGTCAATGTTTCAGTGTTGGATCTGAGCTTCTCCTGATTGTTCCTGTGACCTGCTGCTCTGTATAGCTAAGTGCTTTTTGCTTTTTTGTTGCTTTTTTTCTGTCCAGCTTGTCTTTTGTTTTGCTGGAAGCTCTGAGACGCAAAGGGTGTACCGCCGTGCCGTTAGTTCGGCACGGTGGGTTTTTTTTGCCCCCTTTGCGTGGTTTTGCTTTAGGGTTTTTTGTAGACTGCAAAGTTCGCTTTACTGTCCTCGCTCTGTCCTAGAATATCAGGCCCCACTTTGCTGAATCTATTTCATCCCTACGTTTTGTCTTTTCATCTTACTCACAGTCATTATATGTGGGGGGCTGCCTTTTCCTTTGGGGAATTTCTCTGGGGCAAGTCAGGCCTATTTTTCTATCTTCAGGCTAGCTAGTTTCTTAGGCTGTGCCGAGTTGCCTAGGTAGTTGTTAGGCACAATCCACAGCCGCTTTTAGTTGTGTTTAGGATAGGATCAGGTGTGCAGTCTACAGAGTTTCCACGTCTCAGAGCTCGTTCTTGTATTTTTGGGTATTTGTCAGATCACTGTGTGCGCTCTGATCGCTAAGCACACTGTGTTTCTGGATTGCCTTCATAACACCTGTCATTAGCAAACATAACAGTACAAGGAGCCCAACTTATGATTCTCAATAGAGGGAAAGAAAAAGTTCTGACATCATTTTTTTTTTTTCTGCTCTGTGTTCACTTTTTTTTTTTCCCCCTAGACATTTGGGTGATTCTGGACACAGGTGTGGACATGGATATTCAGGGTCTGTGCTCTTCAATGGATAATCTCATTATAAATGTACAAAAAATTCAAGATACTATTGATCAGAAATCTATGTTAGAACCAAGAATTCCTATTCCTGATTTGTTTTTTGGAGATAGAACTAAGTTTCTAAGTTTCAAAAATAATTGTAAGCTATTTCTGGCCTTGAAACCTCATTCTTCTGGTAATCCTATTCAACAGGTTTTGATTATTATTTCTTTTTTGCGCGGCGACCCTCAAGACTGGGCATTTTCTCTTGCGCCAGGAGACCCTGCATTGAGTAGTGTCGATGCGTTTTTCCTGGCGCTCGGATTGCTGTACGATGAGCCTAATTCAGTGGATCAGGCTGAGAAAAATTTGCTGGCTTTGTGCCAGGGTCAGGATGATATAGAAGTATATTGTCAGAAATTTAGGAAATGGTCAGTACTCACTCAGTGGAATGAATCTGCGCTGGCTGCTTTGTTCAGAAAGGGTCTCTCTGAGGCTCTTAAGGATGTCATGGTGGGATTTCCTATGCCTGCTGGTTTGAATGAGTCTTTGTCTTTGGCCATTCAGATCGGTCGACGCTTGCGCGAGCGTAAATCTGTGCACCATTTGGCGGTACTGCCTGAGGTTAAACCTGAGCCTATGCAGTGCGATAGGACTATGACTAGAGTTGAACGGCAGGAATACAGACGTCTGAATGGTCTGTGTTTCTACTGTGGTGATTCCACTCATGCTATTTCTGATTGTCCTAAGCGCACTAAGCGGTCCGCTAGGTCTGCCGTCATTGGTACTGTACAGTCCAAATTCCTTCTGTCCATTACCTTAATATGCTCTTTGTCGTCGTTTTCTGTCATGGCGTTTGTGGATTCGGGCGCTGCCCTGAATCTGATGGATTTGGATTATGCTAAACGTTGTGGGTTTTTCTTGGAGCCTTTGCGGTGTCCTATTCCATTGAGAGGAATTGATGCTACACCTTTGGCCAAGAATAAACCTCAATACTGGGCCCAGCTGACCATGTGCATGGCTCCTGCACATCAGGAAGTTATTCGCTTTCTGGTGTTGCATAATCTGCATGATGTGGTCGTGTTGGGGTTGCCATGGCTACAAACCCATAATCCAGTATTGGATTGGAATTCCATGTCGGTATCCAGCTGGGGTTGTCAGGGGGTACATGGTGATGTTCCATTTTTGTCGATTTCGTCATCCACCCCTTCTGAGGTCCCAGAGTTCTTGTCTGATTATCAGGATGTATTTGAAGAGCCCAAGTCCGATGCTCTACCTCCGCATAGGGATTGTGATTGTGCTATCAATTTGATTCCTGGTAGTAAATTCCCTAAAGGTCGATTATTTAATTTATCCGTGCCCGAACACGCCGCTATGCGCAGTTATGTGAAGGAATCCCTGGAGAAGGGACATATTCGCCCATCATCATCACCACTGGGAGCAGGGTTCTTCTTTGTAGCCAAGAAGGATGGTTCGCTGAGACCGTGTATTGATTATCGCCTTCTTAATAAGATCACTGTTAAATTTCAGTATCCCTTGCCATTGTTATCTGACTTGTTTGCTCGGATTAAGGGGGCTAGTTGGTTCACTAAGATAGATCTTCGTGGTGCGTATAATCTGGTGAGAATCAGGCAAGGAGATGAATGGAAAACTGCATTCAATACGCCCGAGGGTCATTTTGAGTATCTAGTGATGCCGTTCGGACTTGCCAATGCTCCATCTGTGTTTCAGTCTTTTATGCATGACATCTTCCGTGAGTATCTGGATAAATTCCTGATTGTTTACTTGGATGACATTTTGATCTTCTCAGATGATTGGGAGTCTCATGTGAAGCAGGTCAGAATGGTTTTTCAGGTCCTGCGTGCTAACTCTTTGTTTGTGAAGGGATCAAAGTGTCTCTTCGGTGTGCAGAAAGTTTCATTTTTGGGGTTCATCTTTACCCCTTCTACTATCGAGATGGATCCAGTTAAGGTCCAAGCCATCCAGGATTGGATTCAGCCGACATCTCTGAAAAGTCTGCAAAAGTTCCTGGGCTTTGCTAATTTTTATCGTCGCTTCATCTGTAATTTTTCTAGCATTGCCAAACCATTGACCGATTTGACCAAGAAGGGTGCTGATTTGGTTAATTGGTCTTCTGCTGCTGTGGAAGCTTTTCAGGAGTTGAAGCGTCGTTTTTGTTCTGCCCCTGTGTTGTGTCAGCCAGATGTTTCTCTTCCGTTCCAGGTCGAGGTTGATGCTTCTGAGATTGGAGCAGGGGCGGTTTTGTCACAGAGAGGTTCTGATTGCTCAGTGATGAAACCATGTGCTTTCTTTTCCAGGAAGTTTTCGCCCGCTGAGCGTAATTATGATGTGGGCAATCGAGAGTTGCTGGCCATGAAGTGGGCATTCGAGGAGTGGCGTCATTGGCTTGAAGGAGCTAAGCATCGCGTGGTGGTATTGACTGATCATAAGAACTTGACTTATCTCGAGTCTGCCAAGCGCTTGAATCCTAGACAGGCCCGTTGGTCGTTATTTTTTGCCCGCTTCGACTTTGTGATTTCGTACCTTCCGGGCTCTAAAAATGTGAAGGCGGATGCTCTGTCTAGGAGTTTTGTGCCCGACTCTCCGGGTTTATCTGAGCCAGCGGGTATCCTCAAGGAAGGAGTCATTGTGTCTGCCATCTCCCCTGATTTGCGGCGGGTGCTGCAAAAATTTCAGGCGAATAAACCTGATCGTTGTCCAGCAGAGAAACTGTTCGTCCCTGATAGGTGGACTAATAAACTTATCTCTGAACTTCATTGTTCGGTGTTGGCTGGTCATCCTGGAATCTTTGGTACCAGAGAGTTAGTGGCTAGATCCTTCTGGTGGCCATATCTGTCACGGGATGTACGTACTTTTGTGCAGTCCTGTGGGATTTGTGCTAGGGCTAAGCCCTGCTGTTCTCGTGCCAGTGGGTTGCTTTTGCCCTTGCCGGTCCCAAAGAGGCCTTGGACACATATTTCGATGGATTTCATTTCTGACCTTCCCGTTTCTCAAAAGATGTCAGTCATTTGGGTGGTCTGTGATCGCTTTTCTAAAATGGTCCATCTGGTGCCCTTGGCTAAATTGCCTTCCTCCTCTGATTTGGTACCTTTGTTCTTTCAGCATGTGGTTCGGTTGCATGGCATTCCTGAGAATATTGTTTCTGACAGAGGTTCCCAGTTTGTTTCAAGGTTTTGGCGAGCCTTTTGTGGTAGGATGGGCATTGACCTATCCTTTTCCTCGGCTTTCCATCCTCAGACTAATGGCCAGACCGAACGAACCAATCAGACCTTGGAAACATATCTGAGATGTTTTGTTTCTACAGACCAGGATGATTGGGTGTCCTTTTTGCCGTTGGCTGAGTTCGCCCTTAATAATCGGGCCAGCTCGGCTACCTTGGTTTCTCCATTTTTTTGCAATTCTGGGTTCCATCCTCGTTTCTCTTCAGGACAGGTTGAGTCTTCGGACTGTCCTGGTGTGGATTCTGTGGTGGATAGGTTGCAGCAGATCTGGACTCAGGTAGTGGACAATTTGATCTTGTCCCAGGAGAAAGCTCAACTTTTCGCTAATCGCAGACGCCGTGTGGGTCCCCGACTTCGTGTTGGGGATCTGGTTTGGTTATCTTCTTGTCATATTCCTATGAAGGTTTCCTCTCCTAAATTTAAACCTCGTTTTATTGGTCCGTATAGGATTTCTGAGGTTCTCAATCCTGTGTCTTTTCGTTTGACCCTCCCAGACTCCTTTTCCATACATAATGTATTCCATAGGTCGTTGTTGCGGAGATACGTGGCACCTATGGTTCCATCTGTTGAGCCTCCTGCCCCGGTTTTGGTGGAGGGGGAATTGGAGTATATTGTGGAGAAGATTTTGGATTCTCGTGTTTCTAGACGGAATCACCAGTATCTGGTTAAGTGGAAGGGTTATGCTCAGGAAGATAATTCCTGGGTTTTTGCCTCTGATGTTCATGCTTCCGATCTTGTTCGTGCCTTTCATGCGGCTCATCCTGGTCGGCCTGGGGGCTCTGGTGAGGGTTCGGTGACCCCTCCTCAAGGGGGGGGTACTGTTGTGAATTCTGTGGCTGAATTCACTCCTGTGGTCACAAGTGGTACTGCAGCTTCTGAGCTTCCTCCCTCAGGTGTTCTGGTGAGCTCGTTAACTGCTTCATTACTTAACTCCGCCTGATGCTGCTATCCTTGCTCCTTGTCAATGTTTCAGTGTTGGATCTGAGCTTCTCCTGATTGTTCCTGTGACCTGCTGCTCTGTATAGCTAAGTGCTTTTTGCTTTTTTGTTGCTTTTTTTCTGTCCAGCTTGTCTTTTGTTTTGCTGGAAGCTCTGAGACGCAAAGGGTGTACCGCCGTGCCGTTAGTTCGGCACGGTGGGTTTTTTTTGCCCCCTTTGCGTGGTTTTGCTTTAGGGTTTTTTGTAGACTGCAAAGTTCGCTTTACTGTCCTCGCTCTGTCCTAGAATATCGGGCCCCACTTTGCTGAATCTATTTCATCCCTACGTTTTGTCTTTTCATCTTACTCACAGTCATTATATGTGGGGGGCTGCCTTTTCCTTTGGGGAATTTCTCTGGGGCAAGTCAGGCCTATTTTTCTATCTTCAGGCTAGCTAGTTTCTTAGGCTGTGCCGAGTTGCCTAGGTAGTTGTTAGGCGCAATCCACAGCCGCTTTTAGTTGTGTTTAGGATAGGATCAGTTGTGCAGTCTACAGAGTTTCCACGTCTCAGAGCTCGTTCTTGTATTTTTGGGTATTTGTCAGATCACTGTGTGCGCTCTGATCGCTAAGCACACTGTGTTTCTGGATTGCCTTCATAACACCTGTCATTAGCAAACATAACATATGTCATCTCCTCCTATATATAGTATATACCTGTATGTCATCTTCTATATATAGTCTATACCTGTATGTAATCTCCTCCTGTATATAGTATATACCTGTGTGTCATCTCCCCTGTATATAGTATATATCTGTGTCATCTCCCCTGTATATAGTATATATGTGTGTCATCTCCTCCTGTATATAGTATATACCTGTATGTCATCTTCTATATATACCATATACCTGTATGTCATCTCCTCCTGTATATAGTATATCTGTAGATAATCTGCTCCTGTATATAGTATATACCTGTATGTCATCTCCTCCTGTATATAGTATGTACCTGTATGTCATCTCCTCCTGTATATAGTATATACCTGTGTGTCATCCCTCCTGTGTATATAGTATATATCTGTGTGTCATCTCCCCTGTATATAGTATATACCTGTGTGATCTCCTGTATTAGACCTCGTTAACATGTTATTTGCTCAGTATTTTTACCTCAGTATTTGTAAGATAAATTGGCAGCCTGATAAATCCCCAGCCAACAGGAAGCCCTCCCCCTGGCAGTATATATTAGCTCACACATACACATAATAGACAGGTCATGTGACTGACAGCTGCTGTATTTCCTATATGGTACATTTGGTGCTCTTGTAGTTTGTCTGCATATTAATCAGATTTTTATTTTTGAAGGCTAATACCAGACTTGTGTGTGTTTTAGGGCGAGTTTCGTTTGTTAAGTTGTGTGTGTTGAGTTGTGTGTGGCGACATGCATGTAGCGACTTTTGTGAGATGAGTTTTGTCGAGTTGCATGTGACAGGTTAGTGTAGCAAGTTGTGTGCAGCAAGTTTTGCGCATGGCGAGTTTTGCGCGTGGTGAGTTTTATGTCTGGTGCCTTTTGAGTATGTGCAAGTTTTGTGTGAGGCAACTTTTGCATGTGTTGCAAATTTTGTGCATGTGGCAATTTTTCCGCGTGTGCAAGTTTTGCGTGTGGCGAGTTTTCCATGAGGTGAGTTTTGCACTTGTGGCGAGTTTTGCGTGAGCCTAGTTTTTGCATGTGACGAGTTTTGCGCGTGGCGAGTTTTGAGCGGCGAGTTTTGTGTTTCGACTTTTATGTGGCGAGGTTGGTGTATGTGTGGTGAAATGTGTGCTGAGGGTGGTATATGTGTTCAAGCACGTGGTAGTGTGTGGCGCATTTTGTGTGTGTGTTCATATCCCCGTGTGTGGTGAGTATCCCATGTCGGGGCCCCACCTTAGCAACTGAACGGTATATACTCTTTTGCGCCATCGCTCTCATTCTTTAAGTCCCCCTTGTTCACATCTGGCAGCTGTCAATTTGCCTCCAACACTTTTCCTTTCACTTTTTCCCCATTATGTAGATAGAGGAAAAATAGTTTGGTGAATTGGAAAGCGCGGAGTTAAAATTTCACCTCACACCGTAGGCTATGACGCTCTCAGGGTCCAGACGTGTGACTGTGCAAAATTTTGTTTCTGTAGCTGCGACGCCTCCAACACTTTTCCTTTCACTTTTTTCCCCATTATGTAGATAGGGGCAAAATTGAATTGTTTGGTGAATTTGAACGCGTGGGGTTAAAATTTCACCTCACAACATACCCTATGACGCTCTCGGGGTCCAGACGTGTGACTGTGTAAAATTTTGTGGCTTTAGCTGCGACGGTGCAGATGCCAATCCCGGACATACACACGTACACACACACACACACATACACACATTCAGCTTTATATAGTAGATATGTTTCCAAACTGTTTAATTTGTCTCTATGGCTTGCCTAGGTGAATTATCAGGCTCCACTAAGGTTAAAATCACATCATCAGCATATAATGAAATGCTATGTGAACTTCCAGAAATCTCCACCCCCTTTATTCTTTGATTTTGCCTAATGGCTTGTGCAAATGGTTCAATAGTGAACATAAACACCAGGGGGGACAGGGGGCATCCCTGTCTTGTTCCGTTTGTTATTAAAAATTCTTCCGGTAAGGTGCCATTAGCGTAAACTTTTGCTGAGGGTGTGGAGTAAAGGGCTTTAATGGCATTTAGTACTGAGCCCCTGAACCCCATTTGATCCAACACTGAGAATTCAAACTGCCAGTTAACCCGGTCGAACGCCTTCTCGGCATCCAAAGCCACCAGGACCGCCGGAGCGCTCCTTTTGTTTACGACATCAATCAAGTCTATGACCCTTCTTGTGCTATCTGCTGCCTGTCTCCCTTTTGTAAAGCCAGTTTGATCTATTGATATTAATGATGAGAGAATGGGGGCTAGACATGTCGCTAGGCATTTAGCGTAGATATTAATGTCGGTATTTAACAAGGATATGGGTCTAAAATTTTGTGGGATGTCCGGTTGCTTGCTGGGTTTTGGTAATGTTATTATTGGGGCTGATAACATCTCTTTGGGAAATGAACCCTGAAAATCCACATACTGAAGGGTCTCTGTCAGATATGGAGTTAACTGATCTATAAAGACTTTATAATACATGTTTGAAAAACCATCAGGACCCGGCGCTTTATGTGATGCTAGAGATAAGATGATTTTCTTTATTTCTGCATTAGTAAGAAGGGCACTCAACTGTTCCAACTGATCCTTAGACAGAGAAGGTAGACTAAGATTAGAGAGGAAGGACTCAATGTCCAACAAATTGGGAGGAGAATGGTCAGGAGCAGAGGATAAGTTATAAAGTGAGAAATAATATTCCTTAAATTTGTTTGCAGTATCTTTAGGGCTGTATAATTTCTGTTGTTGAGGGCCATTTTTGAAATGGGGGATTTTTGCTTTAATTTCTCTGGATTTTAGTCTATACGCTAATAATTTCCCAGTTTTATTGTCTTGAGAATAATAATGTGCTTTTATTTTTTGAAGCTTTTTCTCATAACACAGGTCTGCCCAAAAAAATTTTTTAAGAGTTGTTTTGGTTGTTCCACGTAATCTTTATGTTTTTAAGTGAGCTGAATCCAAAAATGACCTCCATTTTGTAATAGGACATCACGTTTTCTGACAATTTAAGTAACTATGTTAAATAAGACAGTACTTCATAATAAACGAAAATAGACTCATAGTATCTCAAAATAAATGAAAATAGACTCATAAAATTAATTTTTTATTACAAATGTTTCATGAAAATAATTTTTTAACTGCAATGAGCTCACTAACACATACTAAAATCGATTCTTCTTCCCTGTGAGGCTTCTCTTGGTACATTTACGCTTGTGAGTAGAATCTGGAATGTCTCTCTGAAGCGTCCAACAGTAGTCGGCCATCATTGTAATGCTCCATCTTCCCTGGTATCTTCTTTCCATCTCTTTAATGTCCTGGTGGAATCGCTCTTCACACAGCTCCCAAATTTTCAGGAAAGTTGTCAAGGTAAGAATGGAGGGAATGCACTTTCAAACTCATCAGGCCACCTAAAGCTTAAAATGCTTTCAACATTCGTCCGACGATTTTTTTGTAATCAGGGTCTTTGTTATTGCCTAAAAATTTATCTACGACCTCTTTAAATGTAAACCACCCTTCTTTTTGAGGATATTCACCACAAATGTAAACAGAAACTGTCAGGCGAATTAATACACTTCCCTTGAGCCATAATGCTAATTTTGGGAAACATGGTTGAATATGACGAGCTAACACGAACTGAGATTAAAAAGTGTGAACAGGCGAGAACCAAGATAAAACAACTGAATCAAGCCTGAGCATGTCAGAGCCTGCTCGTTCAGCTTTCAACATGTTGATGCTGGTTTCATTAGCTCACTCTGAAAGTTTTTTTCTTTGAAAGTTATATTTTTTTGGCATTGTATATCGTCAATGCATTGATGTGAATTAATAAATAGTAATTTTGACTTTCAAAACCCTAAGATAAAAAAATACCAAAAATTGAGAAAAATATACTAAATTTGAACAGAATTTTGCATTTTGTGGCAAATCCTGACGTCCAGGATTTTTTTCAATATTTTTTTTGTTTTCAGCACACCAAAATACATGGAAATTTCAGAGAGAATTTCATTTAATTTTTTATCCCTTTCTCGTTTAATTTTATGGCCTAGTTTAATAAGAATCCTTCGCATGTATGCCTTGTGTGAGTTGCATAGGGGGAAAGGACGATCTACTGAATTGGTGTTTGAAAAAATTCTTGTAGATTCTTTTGGAGATACTCTACATTTTGTGGAGAGGATAAGGGTACCGTCACACAGTGGCATTTTGATCGCTACGACGGCACGATTCGTGACGTTCCAGCGATATCCTTACGATCTCGCTGTGTCTGACACGCTCCTGCGATCAGGGACCCCGCTGAGAATCGTACGTCGTAGCAGATCGTTTGAAACTTTCTTTCGTCGTCTAATGTCCCGCTGTGGCGGCATGATCGCATGGTGTAACAAAGGTGTGCACGATATTGTATACGATGTGCGCATAGTAACCAACGGCTTCTACATCGCACATACGTCATGAAATTATCGCTCCAGCGTCGTACATTGCAAAGTGTGACAGCAGTCTACGACGCTGGAGCGATATTGTTACGATGCTGGAGCGTCACGGATCGTGCCGTCGTAGCGATCAAAATGCCACTGTGTGACGGTACCCTAAAAGACACGAATTAGCTATTCAAAGATAAGTGGGAGGGGATGAGTGCCTCTCCTCCACATCTAACATTAACGGAGTATGGTCCAAACATGTAAGGAGGCCTATGGACGACAGTACAATATCATCTAGAAGTGATCTGCTCACCAGGAATAAATTTATGCATGAGTATGTGTTATGGACAGATGAGAAGAAATAATCTCTTTCAGTGATATGATGGATTCTCCAAATATCATAGCTCTTCTTTGTTAATTTAAGATGCTAACTGGGGGAGTGTATTTTGGAAACTGATGAAGAGTCCAGCACAGGAATATGTTGGCGCTATATAAATAAAGATTATTATTATGTGTTAAATTGAAATCTCCACACTAGATGACATGGCCTTGTTTTACTTTGTTTACCTTTTTCATTAACTTACGCAGAAAGTTTAACTGAGAAATATTAAGAGCATAAACTACTACAATGGTAGATAGTACATTATTAATGAAACATACTTGAACACTGGGTTAGGTCAGACAACTGTTCTTCTAATTTTTGGATGCTGAATCCAGAAATGATCTCAGTTTTTCTCTATCACGTCAAGTTTTTGAACTATAGGATTTTTGTCTTCTCAAAACTATGTAAACTACTGTACCTAAAAAGTGTTTTTTTTTTTTAAATAGTACAAATATGAACAAAAAGTGAAATATACAAGAAATAGGCATGACAAAGTTGTGACTACTCTTACAAGTTGCCACGTAGCTCTATATGAGTCGAATTGTAATCAGATAACAAGTCTTATTACAGATATCAGTGCAATTGTGCTTCTCCAGCAGGTAAGTTGTGTAGGAAAAACTTGACGTGCTAGAAAAAAACTGACTACATTTTTGGAATCAGCATGCCAATTTTAGTATAAATCAGCTCAAAAACCTAACTCAACAGAAATTTTTTTTCAAATTGTTCCCCTGTATTATGTATCTCCCTTGTGAGTCAGAATCTAAGCATATTGGAGAGAAAGCCACAGAGTTTTTTCTTATAATTGGTCTGTAACACATGTGGAAAAAAGGGGTGTCGCAGTCTACCAGCATCTCTATGGATGACATGAGTATCCTGGGCACAAAAGATGTCGCATTTAGAGGAAACCGCCTCTTCCCACATAAAAGATCTTTTCTGTGGACTGTTAAGACCATTAACATTAATTGAACATATCTTCATCATTATTTTTAGCCTTAGGAAAAGGCTGAAGCCAGATAAAATATGTGACCAACCATATACAGATGTGCATGCAGCTCCATCTTTACCAAAATCCATCAAACTTTCAGAATTAGCCAGTATGTAAAAGAGAACATTAAAATACAAAACATTAATTTGACCAACATTAACAATTAAGTAGCAGATCAACTAAGGGATCTACTTATTCTGTGCGACTGATTAGTCAGAAGAGTAGCCCAGAAGAGGGGGGAATAGTTCTGCCTGATTGGCCGAAAAAGGTACACGGGTCCCTCTCTACCCAGATGAAGAAGATTCTATCATTCAGCGCCAGCCAGCTTCCACGAATTGAGTGTGGAGTCTGTGAGGGCGAGTGGGTTCTATTAGTGTAATGTTCCAGTCACGCATGAGATTCCCTCTTCCGAGGAGGTAACCGTGTGCCACTCTCCTCTGTAATTTATAAGAAGCTTCATCTATATGTAACTTCCTTTTCTCTCAGAGTGAAAGTGATGAGATTCAGTAATCTGCGGAAACGGAGAGTCACTGCCGAAACATCTGCGAAGATTTTAATTTGTTGATTGATAAGGGAGTTCTCCTTTTTTTCTAGAAAAGAGTAGTAGGTCTTCTTTTATATGAAGTAAATGGATACGAGCCAAGACATCTCTGGGCATTGATTCAGGAATATACTTTGGGTGCTGAACCCTGTGTATTCTGTCAATGATAGTGTCTAATGGGGAGCAGTAAGGGTTAGCTGCTTTAATCAAACCTTAAAAAGAGGGAAAGAGCGCAAAAAACAGTCTTGAAGTCCATAAAGGTATAGTCAATGTACCAAAAATCTTTCTTAGTAATCAGAAATAGGTATAAGGGGACTAAAATGTACACACAGAACCAGCATCCATGCAAGGAGCCGGTGGAACCACACTGAAGATAAATGGGTAATACAACATAATAGAATTCTATTGGATATAGCCCATAATACAGCAAATAGCTAATATGGCAAGAGTCCCAAGTCGCAAACAATGTCACAAAATATTATAAAAGTTCACACAAATAACTTACAGAGTGCGATAGCAGGAACCAACGTGGTCCATGAGCCCACCCCGATGCGTGTTTCGGAGAAAAACTCCTTCCTCAGGACTTCAGGACTGTGCTTTTATGCTCTTTCCCTCTTTTTATAGTTTATATATTGCAGTTAGTCCGGATTTAGTACTAATTTGATACTATGGGTGTATGATTACATTTGTAATTATATTTATTTGATCAGGGTACCCATAGATATTATATTATGCTCGCAACAAATTTTTGCTTTAATCAAACCTTGAAGGAATCTCCTCAGTTCTTGAGGAGGCACATCTTCTGGTATCCAGAAGATCTGGTATCTTCCAAATCCACAAGTTTATTTTGAATGGCTTCCAAATCATTTGAGAGTTCATTATGTGCATCTACCAGCTTGTTGTGTGATTTAGCAAAGTCTCCCATTTTATTTTCCATGTGAGATACTCTCTTATCTAGTTCCTTAGTTTGAGTTTGTATAGGCAATACTAAAGTGGCAAAGTCCTTTTGCATAGAACTGCTGAAAGCTACCATCATGTATCTAAGTAAGTTGCCTGATGCTGGTTCATCTGATCTGGTGAACTGTGCCAGAGCTATTAGGCTATGTGCACACGTTCAGGATTTCTTGCAGAAATTTCCTGAGAAAATCCTGAAATTTTCTGCAAGAAATGTGCAAGAAATCGGCATGCGTTTTTTGCGCATTTTTACCGCGTTTTGGGTGCGTTTTTTTGCGGATTTTTCCGGACATTTCCCAATGCATTATATAGTGGGAAATCCGCAAAAAATCCGCAAAGTTAATGAACATGCTGCGTTTTTTACCGCGATGCATTTTTTCGCAGAAAAAAACGCATCATGTGCACAAAAATTGCGGAATTCATTAAAAATGATGGGATGGATAATGTATGCTGTTTTTTTGCGGTTTTATAGCGTTTTTATAGCGAAAAAACGCGAAAAAAACTCGAAAAATCAGCAACATGTGCACACAGCCTTAAAGTGCTAGATGTAGCAGAGCTGACTGATTTCCCTGTTGACACTAGCTGCTCCTCCCCCAGTCTCTGGCTGAGTGCAGCTTGGTTAACTGTGGGAGAGTAAATATCCCTCCATCTCCCCGACAGGACTACATCCTCCTCCATGTCTGCCAGGGGACTATATCTTGAACCCGGTGAGTGATTTTACTGCAGGGTGGGACCCGGTGATCCTGTACTCTCTGCGGGTGGGGAGCGCAACTCCACTGGAGGTGTCCGGGTCACAGGGGGGAAACATGCTGTCTGCCGAGACTCGGCTGTTAATGGAGGTCTTCTGTGAAGTAAAACTCCAGCTTTCCTTGGTTCTTCTGATTTCTTCTACCTTGGGTCATCATGCTAGGTGTTAGATGAGAGGGATGAGCCACAAAAAGTAGAATGAATGCTGCATACGTTGCTGAACTGGCTCTGGGTGAGAGGGAGCTCAGTACTCACACAGCCATTTTAGTCAGCTGCCAGGCTACGCCCCAAACTTCCTGCTTCTTTATGGTTCCCCAATTCCTTTCATGTATCTCTCCACGAGACTGTCGTCCTCAGTTCTTTTTTCGAAGACCACTCATGCTCCAATCAGCACTGAAGATGCTTTCGAGGTAGAGAACATTCTGGCCACCAAGAGTGTAAGAGCAAAAATCTTTTTTATGATGGATTGGAAGGGGTTTGGTCCTGAACAAAGGTCCTGGGAGCACAGGAAGAAAATCCATGTCCTTCTCTTCCTGGAGAGATTTATTGCGGGCTTGAAGAAGGGGGGACTTAAAAGGGGGATACTGTAGCTCTGGTGCCCCTGCATGTTGCCCCTCTTCCCTCGCAGGGATGCCAGCTTACTACTGCAGCCCCCATTCCACATTTCCTCCTTGTCTGATGCCGCCTGGGTTGCGCGCATGGCGCACAGATCCCTGGGGACTGTGCTTAGGGTGCGTGAGAGCGCTCCCTCTTTCTTAAAGGGGCTGTGAGCGTTGTCCGATAGTGTCCCCAGCCAATAGCTGGAGATAAAAATGGGGTAAAACGTGAATTTAAACTGCGCTGCTGAGTGACTCAAGGTCCAAATATGTAGCTATTAAATCGTGGATTTATTCAACACGTTTCAAAGTACAAGACTTCTTCATCAGGACACCGCAGTATACATATACAGACGTTTCAGGACTTTATATAGATCTAGAATAGACATCTATTTAAAGTCCTGAAACATCTGTATATGTATACTGTGGTGTCCTGATGAAGAAGTCTTGTACTTTGAAACGCGTTGAATAAATCCACGATTTAAAGGCTACATTTTTGGACCTTGAATCATTCAGCAGCACACTTCAAATCCAAGTTTTACCCCCTTTTTTATCTCTGGTTGGTCACGAGTGGACCGGTGGATCTGCTGCAGCAGGATATATCTATGAGCCTGTCTTTCGGCTCAAATTGGTGAGTAGAATCTGATCTTTCTAATCAACTGTATCTTGGATAAGACCTTATTGCTCTCTTTTCTTCAGCAGTATTTGTCAGCCAATAGCTGGGTGACACCTTTTTAAGGCAGCTCCTCCAGCATGGAGATGCCTTAGCAACGTGGTTAGTTAGCCCTTAGCACGCATGCTAGTTGTCAGGTCCCCAGTACCCATCAGTCTACCTGTCCTGTACCTGTCTGCCCATACTTGCTTGTCTATCTCAGTTTCATATGGTCTAGTCTACACTTGGCATGGCTAAAATGTACATCAGCCGGTCCAGTACGCACCTGCCATTGCTCATCTGTATAGCAGCCGGTCCAGTCCACATCTTCAGTTGCTCATCTGTATATCAGCCGGTCCAGTCCGCAACTGCCAGTGCTCATCTGAACATCATCGGATGTACCAGTCCGCACCTGCCAGTGCTCATCTGTACAGCATCCGGTCTAGTCCGCACCTGCCGGTGCTTATCTATCTACAAGCCAGGCAGCCCACACCTACCACTGCTTCTATATACCAGCTGGTCCTGATTGTATCCGTGGTCCCTGTGTTCCTTTAGTGCCTGCCTGCATCTGCTGTCCTTCCCTCCAGGCCGCTCCTGCTCCCATTCCCTTGTGGGTCAGCTGGCGTGCATCTGTGGTCTGTCCTGGAGTAGCACCTGTTGTTCATTGGGAACCATGCCTAACCACACCATTAGGGGCTCCAGTGAAGAGTCATGTGCTCACCTAGTTATGCCCCTCCAGGCCCACCTCGGAGCACAGTGGTTCAACCATTCCCGTTACAGGAATGAGTACAGGAGCATACAGCAGCATCAAATGGAGCACTGCAAATAGTAGCAAGCTGCAACACAATCAAATTGAGTGCTTAGTACAGGAGCAAGCAGAGCCATCAAACATCACTATGTACAGGAGCTTGCTACATTACAGCAAGAGGCACTATGTACATGAGGAAGCAGTGGATCTTGGCACTGTCTGCAGGAGAAAGCAGCAAATAGAGTGCTAAATAAAAGATCAAGCAGCGGCATCAAATAGGACTGTGTACAGGAGCATGCAGCATCAATAGAGTGCTGAGAACAGGAGCAAGCAGCGGCATCCCAGTACCATGTTTCCCAGTGGGTTAGTATCCAATTACTCCTGAGCTGTTATATGGAATCAAACTGTTCTGTGTAACAGCTCCTCTTTTGCCTTGTTTTGGCAGAAGATGGAAGATCTCCTGCAATGAAAACTTGTTTGTTGCTATAACAAAAATGTGCTTTGAATGCCATAATTGGTTGTCATGATTCAGGTGTAGATAATTACACTAAAACTATAGAACTAGCGGCTGATAGTAAAGGTATGTGTCCATGGGGCGTAATCTCTGCGCTTTGGACGCAGCGGATACCCCGCTCCGCCCAAAGCACCATCCCTTGTTGTATGCGCGGTAATGCCATATTGGTCGGGAGAGAGTTGGAGTACAGAGACAGTGGCTGAGCACTGCTCTCCTCCAAGACTGAAGACAGTCTCTGCAGCCTTTTGATTGAGCTCCTTTTCCCCTCTTCAGAGGATAGCATGTGCCTGAGATATTCTGATCATTTAGTTTTGCGATCCGTGGTAGTCTCAGCATCCGGATTCTCAATGATCAAATCGTTGGACATATCATTGACACATGTCAAAAACTTTCTAAACCTATACTTACTCTTTTAAACCCTTTACCCCCAAGGGTGGTTTGCACGTTATAGACCGGGCCAATTTTTACAATTCTGACCACTGTCCCTTTATGAGGTTATAACTCTGGAATGCTTCAACGGATCCCAGTGATTCTGACATTGTTTTCTCGTGACATATTGTACTTCATGATAGTGGTAAAATTTCTTTGAAATTGAATTTTGAAAATTTCGCAATTTTCCAACTTTGAATTTTTATGCAATTAAATCACAGAGATATATCACACAAGATACTTAATAAGTAACATTTCCCATATGTCTAATTTACATCAGCACAATTTTGGAACCAACATTTTTTTTGTTAGGGAGTTATAAGGGTTAAAAGTTGACCAGCAATTTCTCATTTTTACCACACCATTGTTTTTTAGGGACCACATCTCATTTGAAGTCATTTTGAGGGGTCTATATGATAGAAAATACCCAAGTGTGACACCATTCTAAAAACTGCACCCCTCAAGGTGCTCAAAACCACATTCAAGAAGTTTATTAACCCTTCAGGTGTTTCACAGGAATTTTTGGAATGTTTAAATAAAAATGAACATTTAACTTTTTTTCACAAAAAATTTACTTCAGCTCCAATTTGTTTTATTTTACCAAGGGTAACAGGAGAAAATGGACTGCAAAAGTTGTTGTACAATTTGTCCTGAGTATGCCGATACCCCACATGTGGGGGTAAACCACTGTTTGGGCGCATGACAGAGCTCGGAAGCGAAGGAGCGCCATTTGACTTTTCAATGCAAAATTGACAGGAATTGAGATGGGACACCATGTTGCGTTTGGAGAGCCACTGATGTGCCTAAACATTGAACTCCCCCACAAGTGACACCATTTTGGAAAGTAGACCCACTAAGGAACTTCACAGTGGTGAGCACTTTAACCCACCAAGGGCTTCACAGAAGTTTATAATGCAGAGCCGTAAAAATAAAACAAAAATGTTTTCCCACAAAAATTATTTTTTAGCCCCCAGTTTTGTATTTTCCCGAGGGTAGCAGGAGAAATTGGACCCCAAAAGTTGTTGTCCAATTTGTCCTGAGTGCGCTGATACCCCATATGTGGGGGGGGGGGAACCACCGTTTGGGCGCATGGGAGGGCTCGGAAGGGAAGGAGTGCCATTTGGAATGCAGACTTAGATGGAATGGTCTGCAGGCATCACATTGCGTTTGCAGAGCCCCTGATGTACCTAAACAGTAGAATCCCCCCACAATTGACACCATTTTGGAAAGTAGACCCCCTAAGGAACTCATCTAGATGTGATGTGAGAACTTTGAACCCCCAAGTGTTTCACTACAGTTTATAACGCAGAGCCGCGCAAGTAAAAAATATTTTTTTTTCACAAAAATTATTTTTTAGCCCCAGTTTTGTATTTTTCCAAGGGTAACAGGAGAAATTGGACCCTAAATATTGTTGTCCAATTTGTCCTGAGTACGCTGATACCCGATATGTGGGGGGAACCACCGTTTGAGCGCATGGCAGAGCTCGGAAGGGAAGGAGCATCATTTGGAATGCAGACTTAGATGGATTTGTCTGCAGGCGTCACATTGCGTTTGCAGAGCCCCATACAGAGGCGTAGCTAGAGCTTTTGCCGCCCGGGGCTGTTCCCGAGCTTGGCGCCCCCTTCCCCCCCAGCAGGAATAAGACCTCAGATGTAGAACTTTAATTGTTTCGCCGGTGAATGTTACCATCACATGATCGGGACTGCAAAAATAACCAAGTTCTGCTTACCTGACCGCGCTCCTGCTCTCTCCACGCAGCTGAAACGTGCACTCGCCGGCGACTGACAATGATGTCAGACGCCGGCGACATGCACACTGGGACTGACGTCAGCTGCCAGCCTCAGATTGGCTGGCGGCTGTTAACTATTGACGTGCGGGCGCGGGCCCACACGTCAATAGCGTTAAACAGCTGCAGCGCCGGCCGCAGCCCGGTGACCCACCCCCAGGGCCGGCTCCAGGTTTTTGAGGGCCCCGGGCAAAAGAGTCTCAGTGGGTCCCCCCCCCCCCCTTTAACACATACCCCGATTCATGATGCCCAGATACGGCAGAGAAATCTAGGTATAGTCCAATGCCAGATTTCACTTCTTACATGAGTGACAGCTATTGTAAATTCTACAGTGTATATATACAGGACAGGAGGAGTGGTACTGTGCAGTGTATATATACAGGAGGAGTGGTACTGTGCAGTGTATATATACAGGAGGAGTGGTACTGTGCAGTGTATATATACAGGAGGAGTGGTACTGTGCAGTGTATATATACAGGAGGAGTGGTCCTGTGCAGTGTATATATACAGGAGGAGTGGTACTGTGCGGTGTATATATACAGGAGGAGTGGTACTGTGCGGTGTATATATACAGGAGGAGTGGTACTGTGCAGTGTATATATACAGGAGGAGTGGTACTGTGCAGTGTATATATACAGGACAGGAGGAGTGGTACTGTGCAGTGTATATATACAGGAGGAGTGGTACTGTGCGGTGTATATATACAGGAGGAGTGGTACTGTGCGGTGTATATATACAGGAGGAGTGGTACTGTGCGGTGTATATATACAGGACAGTGGTACTGTGCAGTGTATATATACAGGAGGAGTGGTACTGTGCATTGTATATATACAGGGCAGTGGTACGGTGCAGTGTATATATACAGGGCAGTGGTACTGTGCAGTGTATATATACAGGGCAGTGGTACTGTGCAGTGTATATATACAGGGGAGTGGTACGGTGCAGTGTATATATACAGGGCAGTGGTACGGTGCAGTGTATATATACAGGGCAGTGGTACGGTGCAGTGTATATATACAGGACAGTGGTACTGTGCAGTGTATATATACAGGAGGAGTGGTACTGTGCATTGTATATATACAGGGCAGTGGTACTGTGCAGTGTATATATACAGGAGGAGTGGTACTGTGCAGTGTATATATACAGGACAGGAGGAGTGGTACCGTGCAGTGTATATATACAGGAGGAGTGGTACGGTGCAGTGTATATATACAGGACAGTGGTACTGTGCAGTGTATATATACAGGGCAGTGGTACGGTGCAGTGTATATATACAGGAGGAGTGGTACTGTGCAGTGTATATATACAGGAGGAGTGGTACTGTGCATTGTATATATACAGGGCAGTGGTACGGTGCAGTGTATATATACAGGGCAGTGGTACGGTGCAGTGTATATATACAGGAGGAGTGGTACTGTGCAGTGTATATATACAGGAGGAGTGGTACTGTGCAGTGTATATATACAGGAGGAGTGGTACTGTGCAGTGTATATATACAGGAGGAGTGGTACTGTGCGGTGTATATATACAGGAGGAGTGGTACTGTGCGGTGTATATATACAGGAGGAGTGGTACTGTGCGGTGTATATATACAGGAGGAGTGGTACTGTGCGGTGTATATATACAGGACAGTGGTACTGTGCAGTGTATATATACAGGAGGAGTGGTACGGTGCAGTGTATATATACAGGGCAGTGGTACGGTGCAGTGTATATATACAGGGCAGTGGTACGGTGCAGTGTATATATACAGGACAGTGGTACTGTGCAGTGTATATATACAGGAGGAGTGGTACTGTGCATTGTATATATACAGGACAGGAGGAGTGGTACCGTGCAGTGTATATATACAGGAGGAGTGGTACTGTGCAGTGTATATATACAGGAGGAGTGGTACTGTGCAGTGTATATATACAGGACAGGAGGAGTGGTACCGTGCAGTGTATATATACAGGAGGAGTGGTACGGTGCAGTGTATATATACAGGACAGTGGTACTGTGCAGTGTATATATACAGGGCAGTGGTACGGTGCAGTGTATATATACAGGAGGAGTGGTACTGTGCAGTGTATATATACAGGAGGAGTGGTACTGTGCATTGTATATATACAGGGCAGTGGTACGGTGCAGTGTATATATACAGGGCAGTGGTACGGTGCAGTGTATATATACAGGAGGAGTGGTACTGTGCAGTGTATATATACAGGAGGAGTGGTACTGTGCATTGTATATATACAGGGCAGTGGTACGGTGCAGTGTATATATACAGGGCAGTGGTACGGTGCAGTGTATATATACAGGAGGAGTGGTACTGTGCATTGTATATATACAGGGCAGTGGTACGGTGCAGTGTATATATACAGGGCAGTGGTACGGTGCAGTGTATATATACAGGAGGAGTGGTACTGTGCAGTGTATATATACAGGAGGAGTGGTACTGTGCATTGTATATATACAGGGCAGTGGTACGGTGCAGTGTATATATACAGGGCAGTGGTACGGTGCAGTGTATATATACAGGAGGAGTGGTACTGTGCAGTGTATATATACAGGAGGAGTGGTACGGTGCAGTGTATATATACAGGGCAGTGGTACGGTGCAGTGTATATATACAGGGGAGTGATGGTACTGTGCAGTGTATATATTTCAGCAGCCGCCCAGCCCAGGCCCCCAGCACTTGTCCTGTATATATATTATATATACTGTCATGCAGGCTGTATAGATACAGTATATACATATACAGGACAGGTGCTGGGGACCTGGGCGGCTGCTGAAGTATATAATATACAGTATATCAGCTGTGGCCGCCCCAGGTCACCCAGACTGTCAGAATACAGCGATACATCGCACTCACTCAGGGCGGCAAGGCTTGCCAAGGAGCTCCTCCAGAATCTGCCTGTCCTGATGTAAGTTCAGCAGTCAGCGAGGGGCGGGCGGAGGAGCAGAGCAGGAGAACTCTCCGCCCACAAAACAATGTCACGCTGGCTGCCTTGTTAACCCCGATGTGCCTGCACTGCCTGGCCCTGCACTGACTGAAGAGATGCTTGTGCCAGCAGGGCTAGATGCCCGCCCCCCGCATTGTGCCGCCCGGGGCGGCCCGCCCCCCCCGCACCCCCCTTCCTACGCCACTGGCCCCATATGTACCTGAACAGTAGAAACCCCCCACAAGTGACCCCATATTGGAAACTAGACCCCCCAAGGAACTTATCTAGATGTGTTGTGATAACTTTGAACCCCCAAGTGTTTCACTACAGTTTATAACACAGAGCCGTGAAAATAATTAAAAAAAATTTCCACCAAAAATTATTTTTTAGCCCTTAGTTTTGTATTTTCCTGAGGGTAACAGGAGAAATTGGACCCCGAAAGTTGTTGTCCAATTTGTCCTGAGTGCGCTGATACCCCATATGTGGGGGGGGGAACCACCGTTTGGGCGCATGGGAGGGCTCGGAAGGGAAGGAGTGCCATTTGGAATGCAGACTTAGATGGAATGGTCTGCAGGCATCACATTGCGTTTGCAGAGCCCCTGATGTACCTAAACAGTAGAATCCCCCCACAATTGACACCATTTTGGAAAGTAGACCCCCTAAGGAACTCATCTAGATGTGATGTGAGAACTTTGAACCCCCAAGTGTTTCACTACAGTTTATAACGCAGAGCCGCGCAAAAATATTTTTTTTTCACAAAAATTATTTTTTAGCCCCAGTTTTGTATTTTTCCAAGGGTAACAGGAGAAATTGGACCCTAAATATTGTTGTCCAATTTGTCCTGAGTACGCTGATACCCGATATGTGGGGGGAACCACCGTTTGAGCGCATGGCAGAGCTCGGAAGGGAAGGAGCATCATTTGGAATGCAGACTTAGATGGATTTGTCTGCAGGCGTCACATTGCGTTTGCAGAGCCCCATATGTACCTGAACAGTAGAAACCCCCCACAAGTGACCCCATATTGGAAACTAGACCCCCCGAGGAACTTATCTAGATGTGTTGTGATAACTTTGAACCCCCAAGTGTTTCACTACAGTTTATAACACAGAGCCGTGAAAATTATAAAAAAAAATTTCCACCAAAAATTATTTTTTAGCCCTTAGTTTTGTATTTTCCTGAGGGTAACAGGAGAAATTGGACCCCGAAAGTTGTTGTCCAATTTGTCCTGAGTACGCTGATACCACATATGTGGGGGAGGGGGGAACCACTGTTTGGGCGCATGGGAGGGCTCGGAAGGGAAGGAGCGCCATTTGGAATGCAGACTTAGATGGAATGGTCTGCAGGCATCACATTGCGTTTGCAGAGCCCCTAATGTACCTAAACAGTAGAATCTCCCCCAAGTGACCCCATATTGGAAACTAGACCCCACAAGGAACTTATCTAGCTATGTTGTGAGAACTTTGAACCCCCAAGTGTTTCACTACAGTTTATAATGCAGAGCCGTGAAAATAAAAAATCCTTTTTTTCCCACAAAAATTATTTTTTTAGCCCCCAGTTTTGTATTTTTCCAAGGGAAACAGGAGAAATTGGACCCCAAAAGTTGTTGTCCAATTTGTCCTGAGTACGCTGATACCCCATATGTTGGGCTAAACCCCTGTTTGGGCACACGAGAGAGCTCGGAAGGGAAGGAGCACTGTTTTACTTTTTCAACACAGAATTGGCTGGAATTGAGATCGGACGCCATGTCGCGTTTGGAGAGCCCCTGATGTGCCTAAACAGTGGAAACCCCCCAATTATAACTGAAACCCTAATCCAAACACACCCGTAACCCTAATCCCAACGGTAACCCTAACCACACCTCTAACCTAGACACACCCCTAACCCTTATCCCAACACTATTCCCAACCGTAAATGTAATCCAAACCCTAACCCTAACTTTAGCCCCAACCCTAGCCCTAACTTTAGCCCCAACCCTAACTGTAGCCTTAACCCTAGCCCCAACCCTAACCCTAGCCCTAACCCTAGCCCCAACCCTAACTCTAGCCCCAAACCTAACCCTAGCCCCAACCCTAACCCTAACCCTAGCCCTAACCCTAGCCCTAACCCTATCCCTAGCCCTAACCATAGCCCTAACCCTAACACTAGCCCTAACCCTAGCCCTAACCCTAACACTAGCCCTAACCCTAGCCCTAACCCTAATGGGAAAATGGAAATAAATACATTTTTTTAATTTTTCCCTAACTAAGGGGGTGATGAAGGGGGGTTTGATTTACTTTTATACCGGGCTTTTTAGCGTATTTTTATGATTGGCAGCCGTCACACACTAAAAGACGCTTTTTATTGCAAAAAATATTTTTTGCATTACCACATTTTGAGAGATATAATTTTTCCATATTTTCGTCCACAGAATCATGTGAGGTCTTGTTTTTTGCGGGACGAGTTGACGTTTTTATTGGTAACATTTTCGGGCACGTGACATTTTTTGATCGCTTTTTATTCCGATTTTTGTGAGGCAGAATGACCAAAAACCAGCTATTCATGAATTTCTTTTGGGGGAGGCGTTTATACCGTTCCGCGTTTGGTAAAATTGATAAAACAGTTTTATTCTTCGGGTCAGTACGATTACAGCGATACCTCATTTATTTATGTTTTGGCGCTTTCATACGATAAAAACTATTTTATAGAAAAAATAATTATTTTTGCATCACTTTATTCTGAGGACTATAACTTTTTTATTTTTTTGCTGATGATGCTGTATGGCAGCTCATTTTTTGCAGGACAAGATGTCGCTTTCAGCGGTACCATGGTTATTTATATCTGTCTTTTTGATCGTGTGTTATTCCACTTTTTGTTCGGCGGTATGATAATAAAGCGTTGTTTTTTGCCTCGTTTTTTTTTTTCTTACGGTGTTTACTGAAGGGGTTAACTAGTGGGCCAGTTTTATAGGTCGGGTCGTTACGGACGTGGCGGTACTAAATATGTGTACTTTTATTGTTTGTTTTTTTTTATTTAGATAAAGAAATGTATTTATGGGAATATTTTTTTTTTCATTATTTAGGATTTTTTTTTATTTACACGTGTGGAAATTTTTTTTTAACTTTTTTACTTTGTCCCGGGGGGGGGGACATCACAGATCGGTGATCTGACAGTTTGCACAGCACCCTGTCAGATCACCGATCTGACTTACAGGGCTGCAGGCTTACCAAGCGCCTGCTCTGAGCAGGCACTTGGTAAGCCACCTCCCTCCCTGCAGGACCTGGATGCCGCGGCCATCTTGGATCCAGGCCTGGAGCAGGGAGGGAGGTAAGGAGACCCTCGCAGCAACGCGATCACATCGCGTTGCTGCGGGGGTCTCAGGGAAGCCCGCAGGGAGCCCCCTCCCTCTGCGCGATGTTTCCCTGTACAGCCGGCACATCGCGATCATGTTTGATCGCGGTGTGCCAGGGGTTAATGTGCCGGGGCGGTCCGTGACCGCTCCTGGCACATAGCGCCAGATGTCAGCTGCGATAGGCAGCTGACACCAGGCCGCGATCGGCCGCGCTCCCCCCGTGAGCGTGGCCGATCGCGCTGGATGTACTATTCCGTCCATGGGAATTAAGGCCCACCCCACATGGACGGAATAGTACGTCCAATGGCAGAAAGGGGTTAAATATAACATTTTACTCTAGCCAAAAAGATTTTGTATATAGTAGAACATAATAAAAAGCAACCAAATCATTACTCACTTACTTTACTGCATATTCTCAGCCATCAGTTGTGATAGACAAGGTTAGGTTTAGAGTTCGGTGAAAGTTTTGTTTTGTCTGTAAGCTGGGAGACCTCATGAATGATACCACATTATGATGCAATAAAGTCTTCATCTGTAAATTCACAGATAATATGTATTATAAGATTAAATTATTAATTATTCAATCAATTGATGAGTTACCCAGAAGTATGAAAATATAGTTTGAAGTCTCCAAATTTTGGAATGATGCTATGTATTTATTAGAATTTCCATTATTTGAAGTTCCGTATAAGCCAGCCAATTCACCTCTGCGATTCCAGTTAAAATAAAAGTAGTTTTAGTATTAATTAATGTAACATTGTTTTATTCCGTAAAATGCATTTTTTCTTTTAATGTGTCTTTCATCTTATACAGATCAGTTGCCGAAACTGTAATGTAACAAAATCAGTGTCTTAGAAATAAAGCATTTTAAAAATAAATTTTGACTTGTCGATGAAAAGATATAAGACATGTATGGTAGCTATGTTGATGACATCTCTCTGTAAAGCACTACAAAAAATGAATATTGTAGCTCCTTAAGATAGACTTTAACATTCCAGCTCAGTGAGGCATTCTGTAGGTTCTTGTGACAAACTGCAACACAAGTTTACAGGTCGTTATTAGCACAATGACAATGACGGTAACCAAGACAATGGCTCTAATGAGAGCAAAATGTATCCTATCATCAGCAAGAGCTGCAGCAGTAGGTCTACTCTCTGGTGGATTCTGATTTAGAATAGAAAAGGTAGGCCAGTCTTGCTTTGTCGTCATCTCTGGATATAGCCAGTTAGATAAAAGTTCATTGACTTCATTCTTGAACACATCTTCAGCTTTGCGTGTAGCTGCTTGGAGAGAAACCTTGAACACCGAGTCAAGTATTCTTAGAAGGTCCTTGCAGTTACAGTCTTCAGCCACCAGATGGTCACCAGAATATTCCGCAGTTGGTGCCATTATGTTATAATCCTTAGGAGTTGAATCGTCTTTCAAGTGATTTATCAATTGTTCAGCAGTCTGTTTTCATAAATCAAACCATAATATAGGGTAATACACAACAAAATTGTACATGGACACTCACATATGTGTAGAAATACTCCAGGAATAAAAGTCAAACAGAGCTGGCATCTGGTCTGTAGAATTTATAGACGAACATCCCCCTTTTATGCAGAAACTAATATTGCAAGGTGATCTCTTGGAGTTACAGATGCAGAACATTCACTCATCATTGAGGTTTGACCAAGACTTCATCGAAATCGAGAAACCATGCATTATAGTGACCACAGATCAATTTACTAATGAAAAAGCAATACAATTAAAGCCTCACGAAAGTACACCTAATCCTTCGACTCTCTGTAATTAAAATTGAAATGGTAAAGTGGGAATAGAATTTCAATAAGATATATACCGTAAACACTTTCCGTCTCTGATAAATGAAGTAGGAAAACTGAGAATCCTCAATTCATTAATCATTTAACATAACTTTTTGTCTCGTATAGGATCATGAGATAGAAAGACAATTACTCTAGGATGGAAAGTAGAAGCATCTTCCATTTACGATTAGTTTATTGTAGATCAGTTCTTTGTATCATCAGCCAGTTCTCCGAAAGGTAACTTGTACCAGTCACCAGGAATTTTCCTGATTTTTTTTTTTTTACTTTTCGGATTGATTATTTCTTCCTCTAAAACATTTATGATATTTAAACACCATTTTTCCTTGTACATATGGAATGAATCTACAGAAGATGGACACTTGTAACTATATTTCATTAGTTCTATTCTAGCTCAGAGCTGATTTTATAGCCAAAAAAGCCTTAATAGGTTGGGGCAAAATGGAGTCACCAAGTGTTTGGTATGATTGAACAGGAAAATATTGGGGCATATTTATCAAGAAAAATGCACATTAATTCTTTCAGGGCCTGCACCATATTTATGATGAGCATAAAATACTTTTTTTGGCTTGACTGATTAGGGGGAGTGGTCTTGTTAAAAAAGCGGATGGCTTGACATGCAACAATGCGCCACAATTATGACACAGATTTCTGGCACAAAATAAGTTAAGTGGTTTAAACTTTGACTAGACAGTCTTCAAATTAAATGAATAAAGCAGCATAAAACACTTTGATAAATTTGAGAATTATACAATTTTCATCAATATACCCCATTGTTCTCTTTTTCCATATAATGTATTTTTGTTTTAAACAATTTCCTGACGTTTTAATTTGAAAAGTTCTATAAGTGGTGTGATGCAGCGATAGGACCATAGGCAGTGAAACGGCAGTGACCCAAGCAAGTTCAAACAAAACGTTCCTTTATTGTGTTACTTCACACAGTCTATTAGCAATACACAGTAAACGGCTTCTTCATCCAGACCAATGGAAAATACACAGTACACGGCTTCTTCACACAGTCCATGAGAAATACACAGTAAATGGCTTTCGTTTGCAGTCCCTACACAGGTCAGACTTCCCTTTGTCCAGTTTCCCTGGGGCAACCGCACGCTGTTACCAAGTCTCTTTACTCACGCCGTGCTCCACAAGCTATCCTCCGGATTGCAGCCTGGCAAACACAAGACAGCCCGGGACGCAGGGTGTCAGTCTCTTTGGTTCCTTTTGCCCCTGTGTTGCTCCACACAGAAAGAGCTCTGCAGACAACTGCTCTGTCTGATTCCAAGACCACAACTGACACACCTCCCCCTCTACTACAGGGCTTTTAATTAGTCACTGCTTCACCATTTTAATTACAGCCACACCTGTGTCTGCAGTACACCCTCATGGCCTCACTATGCCTCCGTGCGCATTCTGGAGAGCACAAACAGCGCCCCCTAGCTGTAACAGGGGTCACTGCCTCACAGTGGGTTACGGGATACCACAGGGTCTAATTCTCAGCCTGTGTTCACACCACATCAGAGCTAGGCCTCAAAATTCCCCTACATATAACCCCAATGGAAGGGTCTGAAATTTGCCACAAAATGGCAATCAAGTGGCATGCGTCAGCCATTGACCCAATATAAAAAAAATATATTACACATTAGGAGCTTTTTGAGGTGGCCCACTCTATAGTAAATTCAACGGCCCATTCCTCTAGTATTAAAAATATGGTATGTTAATGAAAATCACACTGACGAAGACTGAAAGAAGTGTTATAGCTGATATACTTATCACGTACCTTGAACATCTAATGTTTTCAGAACAAAGACAAACATAAAGAACACATTACCACATTACTGGGAGAAGTACTCTTTAATGACTTACAAAAATCAATATCAGTATCCCACGATAGGTATAAAAAGTAAAGATCATCAATAGACAAGTATCATCAATGAGGAGTAGTGAAAAAGAAACATCCACCGAGTGTAATCCGGACTCTCTGGATGGACCATCGGACCCCTATATCTTAGTCCACTTTTGCATGTTTTACCACCGGAGTTACTCTGTTTCTTTCAGACAAATCCTATAGTCCCTCAGCCAATAGACACTAACCAAGACACTTTAGCCCGCCCCTGTCCCTTCATCCAGTTATAGACATCACAATTCATGGTGGAACGCATATTCCCCACCAGCTGGAACGCACGGCCATCTTACTTCCACTCGCCTCACTTCCGGTTTCCATATTCGGACGCTTAAAGGCTGTGCATGGATACCAATATCCCGTCCCCTATCTTTATAGACAGATACAATGTCAGTACACATTAGACAAGCGGCGGATACCGCTTCGAAGAGTACTCAGGCGTACCCTATCCATTATACAAGGTAACGCACTATCCAGCTGCTCCTAGATACCTACTGGGGTTTTAACTGATCTATTCTCATTGTTCCACCATTTGTTTCAGGCCATTCTCTGTACTGGCTCTCGGACTGCCTATTATAGTCCTCAGATCACCCACTATATACAGTCCTGACGGGTATGTCGCCAACCTTTCTATTTTACCGTATGAATATAAACTCACCATGTAATTACCACATTTCAGATGATGAGACATCCATTTGAACACATTCTGATATCTATTTGAATCCCCTTACTTGCATAGTACGGTACGTTATGTTATACTCTTCATTCCACCATTATCTGGGTCTCCTTGAACTGCACCTTATTTGCATACTCAATTTAGATACCCCTGTGATTGTCCATAATCTTGAGGTTCACGCTTACAACTCATTAGACCAACTTGGACCAGCTAACTGGTATTTTGCACTTATGTTCATCCACCTCCTTTTATTCATTTTCCAGTCCCTTTTTATTATAATTTGTTGTATTATTTTTTTTTTATTTTTCGCTATGTTTAATTGGCATTATTATTTTGTGTTCTCAATATAATTTACACATTTCTTGCAGTAACGGATGAAGGTCATGTTTGACCAAAACGTTTGCTGCACTACTCCCTATGGATTTAATAAAGTTCTCCTCTATTTGCAATTAAGTTGAGTGCTAGGTTTTTCTATCTACTTTATTCCCTTCCCGGACTTAAACTCTTTGCTTGTGACCTGACTTCACTTGTGCCTGTTCCCTGTAAACTGTCTTGTCTTTCTGGTATTCCTGACCTCGGCTAGTAAATTGGATTTAGTATCTGACATCCCTTTGTTGTTCTGCGCCATTTCCTGGACCTGACCTCGGATTGTTTGACCTCCTTTTACTTATTCAATAAGTAGTGTATATTTTTTCTTTCTGTTATTGTAGTCTTTCTCTTCACTTCTGGGGCTAACATTTACTATAATGACTCGCATCACACATAGTTTTTGGTCTACTGGAAATGTGGTCAGGAATTTCACACCTAGCTAAATGCTATGGCAAGTCAGTCCATAAACTAGCGTAAAACTTTGGTCCGCCAGTCCACAGTCCACGTCAGTCCACATTCTAGTTTAAATGTAGCATTCATTCAGTCCATAGTCGTCTAGTCCACTGGAAATGTGGGCAGAAACTCCACACCTAGCATAAATGCTGTGGCCATCAGTCCACAGTCTAGTGTGAATTATTTGTTCATTTAGTTCACAGTCTTGGGTAAATGTTGTTGTTAGCTGATAAAAGTCTAAAGGAATTGCTGTGGTCAGTCGGTCAAGAGTCTAGAGTAAATGTTGTTAGTGTGTCCACAGTCTAATAGAAATGCTGTGGTCAGTAGCTCCACAGCCTAGCGTAAATGATGAGATAAGTCTCTTGTAATCGAGGCATTGAATGTTACACCACTGATAAGAATACTGATATGTTTATGAAACATAAGAACGTTTTCTTATTTTAGAAGACAGAGGATAAGGAGAAGAAATGTTCCTTACATCTGTACCTGAAATATGGTTGTGTTATACTAGAAGTTGTGTATAGAAGATATACATGTGAAAAACACAAACAATAAATTCTTCTGTACCAGGAAGATGTTATTACACCCTGACGAGTCACCAACTCGTATAAAGTCAAATAAATAAGGCAGCACACTGCGGCGCTAAAACGTGCAAGCATGAAAATTGAACTGCATTACTGCACTAGAAATATGAAAAAATGAGAGCGTTTAGCGCATAAATTGGCCAATTAATGTTTACCTGGTAGCCACTTTAAGGCATCTCTTGTATACCAGGTCCTAAACTTTCCTTAACTCGCGGAGAATAAACGTTTTCATCTGAATGGGCACCTGTGAATCCTCTTCTTAGACTAAATTTCTCTCTCTCTGTGGAGGGGTAATGAACCTGCTGCGATTAAAACACCTGTGGCTAAGAGGTGGAAGAGTGCTCAGTCAGAAGGCTAATGAATACAAATTTAAAAAAACTGACCGTCACTTCCAAACATAGATTAAGTGTGAACAGGTGCTGAACCTAGAGTCACCAACTCGTATACAGTCAAATAAATAAGGCAGCACACTGCGGCGCTAAAACATGCAAACATGAAAATTGAACTGCATTACTGCACTAGAAATATGAATATGCCTTAATGTGACTACCAGGTACACATGAATTGGCTAATTTATGCGCTAAACGCTCTCATTTTTTACATTTCTAGTGCAGTAATGCAGTTAAATTTTCATGTTTCATGTTTGCATGTTTTAGCGCCGCAGTGTGCTGCCTTATTTATTTGACTGTATACGAGTTGGTGACTCTAGGTTCAACAACTGTTCAAACTTAGTCTATGTTTGGAAGTGACGGTCAGTTTTTTGAAATTTAGAACTTATGCCTAAACCTACAATTATCAGTAATTAATATGAATATTAATTACCTTTTAGATTTTTCTAATTCTCTTCTTGAAATCCACAAGGAAAAATTTCACGTTCGACCATCTCACTGGGCCTCAGTCACCTGTAAATAGTCAAAGGTGTGATAATATGTTCCTGCTGCATGCTATACACAAAAAAAATACAACACACTAGGGACAAAATTATTTATTTCAGGTATAAGGACTGTGGTCAGTTTATTCTGAATCCTGTAGTTGCAGCGCCCCAGAGACCTGGTCGTTGCAGTAGTGTCGCTCTGCCGCTAAGGGGAGTGATGGTACGTCTGATGGCACTAAAGGAGTTCACCTGACCAGGTATCACAAGCACACATTACACTTCACACTCCGGCCACTAGGGGGAGCAAAAGGTTTTATTTATTAGGCCACTCCTCACACTGGTAAAACTAGGGGTTGGATAGGAAGTTAGTGAGAAGCTGGCTGGGTTTTGCCCAGGCAACATCCCGTGGCAGGGGGTGTTGCGGGGAAGATTCAGAGGGGTCCCTGTCAGGCGTGGGAACCTGGCAGAGACTTAGCGACAAGGACAGATCGTTACAGGGCCGCGCCTGCACTACCTTGCGGCGGCATCTAAAGAAAGGACACGAAGCGAAGGATATTGTGGACAGTGAGAAACGAGATCAAGCACAAAGGAGAGCCAGTAGGAGTCGTGCCCCGAGAACGGCAACATCCTACTGAGGCGTGTAGTCGGTGTCCGGAACACCGAGGAAGTAACTGACTCAATGCCTTACTTCAAATACCGCAGGACAGTTAATTATAGGTTGGCTGTCTACCATACATCACCTAAGCAGACATAGGGGGCAAGCGTGGAGAGGGGTGTCTCTAGGGTCCCAGAATAGCTCCGAGCCTTCCCGTCAAACGGGTGCGTCCTAGCCATAACAAACTTGGGGGACGGAGAATAGAAAGAATGAGAAAGAACGAGAACAGAAGTTGTGAGGACTATCCCGAATGCTCAGCAGGGAAGCACTACAACACACAGGCGCTAGTGGTAGGCAACGATTTCCACCTGCAAAGGGAACTCTGGATGTGCCTTCGGACCGGCCGGTCTCAGACAGCCCTATTGATAGTGCTCTGGCTTGAGGATCCTGAAGTCACCAGTAAAGAGGTAAAGAGACTGCAACCCTGTGTCATTGTTATTGACTGCACTTCACACCATCGCCACCTACACCACTGGGAAGCCCTGGGGACTCACTTCACCTGTGGGAAGGTATACCATCTAGCTGTCATTACATCACCCCAGTGGACCCCGGGCAGCGTAGGTCGACCTGACCGAATACCACAGGTGGCGTCATGAAACCTTAGCCGACTTTCATCATCCCTTTTATTGGACGCCCCTTAGCAGGGTCACGGACCGGGTCCAGCCACCATGACAACCCCAGAACCGAGACAGAGAGGACCGGTACCGAGTAACCCGCGGCCCTGCATCTGGGGGCGCTCCAACTTGGCGTCACGAACAGGATCGTACTTAAGCCTGAGAGAAGCAGGTCATGTGTGCCTTGGAACTGTGTTGGTATTGTGCTTGAACTGTGATTTATTGCAAAGACTGTGCATTGCTGATTGCTGCAAAGATTCCCGCCAAAACCGCCGCCATTGTAGCGCCACGAGGAGCGCAGAGGAAGAAGAAGGGCGTGGAGTTGTGGGCGTGAACGACCTGAGAAGCGCGAAGAGCAATGACCGCCCAGTCTAAGTATTTCTGTACCTTGAGGACGTGTCCGTCAGCAGAAGAGATCCGCCTCCTGATCCTCAATGGCGGGCAGAGACAAAGGAAGCGAAACCGCCCACGAAGGAGAGAGCGGGAAAAGGACCACGGAGAAGAAGTGAGCCACGTGGGAGATGCCATGGCCAGCCGATCGGGATCGGAGCGTGGGGTCGGAACAGAGGACTCCCGCAGCTACCCAGAAAGATACCGTGGCCAAGCGTCACCTGTGGGCCCCGACTTCCTGCAGACCGGAGTGGACGAGCTCAGCGATCAACTCCGGCGGACGCAGCTGAGCACTGAGGCCGGGTGGAAGGAGACCGTCATCGGGTGCCTCACCTGACGTCTGTCGGCAGCCTTGTCTGGTCCGGAGCAAGAAAGAAGTTCCAGCGCTCCGAAGCCAGAAAGCAAGGCCCTGCCGGAAAGCGAGCTACTGCAAACAGAGATGACAACGCAACAGCGCAAGGCCCCGCAGTCGGCGTTCCAGAATCCACCGTCGGCAGAGTCGGCCGACCCCGAAGACACCGTGGTGGCAGGTAAGGACGCCGACCCTGCCCCAGTGACAGAAGACCTACTGGAAGGCCCCGCAGCAGCGCCACCTGCTGCCATGATTAAGACTAACTCTGAACTGACAAATCCTAATACTACTACCACAGTGGGCATTATTGCCGCTACTGAACCTACTACCAAACTTGACATTCGAACCCAGATTATACCTGAAAAACCGATTAGTGACATTGATGCCGCATCGGATGAGAAGTCGAACACAGATCTTTCCAGGCCAGGAAGTGTTCGCTACCAACTGATGCCTTGCAACCTACCGTCGCGAGAATAAACCTCGATACCCCGACAAATGTAAATAGTTAACTGTTTGTTTCCTGCTCTTTTGCTGCCTAAACCCGTTTTAGGGTTAACTCCTAAAAGGGGTCCCTTTGTTTACCCGGGATCCCTATCGTTTTATTTTATTTTGTACAAGTTCATCACTGTTCAATAGACTGCCGAATTATGGACGGTGAATGGTTCACAAACTGTTTTGTAAATAGTTTGCACCTTTTTAAAGGTGCCCTCTACTGGTTTTACAAAGAAAGAAGGCTTTGTGAAGAGACTGTTTTTGAATACAGCACAGAAGTTCTTGCTTTCTAACGGACTTGCAGATAGAGAGAATCTGCACTACCTCAGAGACTTGGTTCCCTCTTAAAGGGAATGTTCACATTTTGCACTTAAGTATAATGTTGCCTTAAGAAAGTTAAATTGTAATAATGTTGAGACTTAGGAAATGTTAATAATGTTACTAGAGATTGAGGACAGGAAAAGTTGGAAGCCGAATTTCAACACAGTGAACCCGTAGGGGTTAGAGAGTCCTCCTGAGAACCATAGAGAGATGGTTGGTTGCGCTGATAGAAGAACAATGGCAGTAGGCCCAGACAAGGAGCTAGGCGGTCCTGCATTTATGAAGTAAGAAAAAAAAAAGAAAAAAAGTTGAGTTTGTATTATAGTATTTTATAGTAAGCCTTTAGTGGGTTCAGCCTATACGCCCTTAAAGGAGAAGTTAAATTATTGTTCAGAACTTGCACTTAGTAGAATACCCGGCAGGGTACCAGAAGTTATTTATAGTCAGAGTGTTATTTAAAATATTTAACCTTGTTTTCGTTTGTAACGTTCAAGTGTCCTGACCTCCCATAAAGGGAAGCATTGTTATATTTATTTGTTCCTTGCATTTCAAAAATTTACATGTCTTTTGCTAACATGTATTGTTGTTCTTCTTCCCAGTCCAGGAGTACTGGATTTAACCGGGGGGAATGCAGAGCCACAGAGACTTGGTCGTTGCAGTAGTGTCGCTCTGCTGCTAAGGGGAGTGATGGTACGTCTGATGGCACTAAAGGAGTTCACCTGACCAGGTATCACAAGTGTTATGATCTGGTGGCCTAGGAGCAGCATGAGACGTACTCTGGAGAAGGTAGTACCTGTACTGACCGCAGACCCTGAACCTAACACCGCAACTAGAAGTAGCCGTGGGATGTACCTAACACTCCCTAGACACCTCGACACAGCCGGAGGACTAAATACCCCTAGAGATAGAAACGGGAAAACTATCTTGCCTCAGAGAAAATCCCCAAAGGATAGACAGTCCCCACAAATATTGACTGTGAGAGGAGAGGGAAATGACATACGCAGACTGAAATCAGGATTTAGCAAAGAAGGCCATTCTAGCTAAAAAGAAAGGATAGAACAGAGTACTATGCGGTCAGTATTAAAACACTAGAAAATATCCACCACAGAAAATACAAAATCTCCACATCTGACTAAAGACATGGAAGGTATATCTGCATCTCCAGAGATACCAGCTTGGCTGAAAAAATCCTTACACAGACAAAGCTGGACAAGACAAAACATGGAAATGCATTGAACAATAAGGCCCACAGCATGTGGACTGCAAAAACAAAACCAGAACTTATCTTTGATGAAAAGAACAGCAAAACAGGAGAGACCAGGCAGGGATGTGAATCCTCCAAAAACAACGGACAACTGGCACAGACTAAAGAATGAAGCAAGACTAAATAGCCCAGTCCTAATTGCAAAAAGTGGACACACCTGATGAATGCTGCGATCCAAAGACAGCAGCACTACCACTCATAACCACCGGAGGGAGCCCAAGAGCAGAATTCACAACAGTACCCCCCCTTGAGGAGGGGTCACCGAACCCTCACCAGAGCCCCCAGGCCGATCAGGACGAGCCAAATGACAGGCACAAACCAAATCGTCAGCATGAACATCGGAGGCAACAACCCAAGAATTATCCTCCTGGCCATAACCCTTCCATTTGACAAGATACTGAAGCTTCCACCTCGAAAAACGAGAATCCAAAATCTTCTCAACCACATACTCCAACTCCCCATCAAACAACACCGGGGCAGGAGGATCAACAGAGGGAACAACGGGCACCACATATTTCCGCAACAAAGATCTATGGAAAGCATTATGGATGGAAAAAGAGGCTGGAAGGGCCAAACGAAAGGACACTGGATTGATAATCTCAGAAATCCTATAAGGACCAATAAACCGAGGCTTGAACTTAGGGGAAGAAACCTTCATAGGAACATGACGGGAAGACAACCAGACCAAATCCCCAACCCGAAGCCGGGAACCAACACACCGACGACGGTTAGCAAAACGCTGAGCCTCCTCCTGAGACAACACCAAATTGTCCACCACATGAGCCCAAATTTGCTGCCACCTGTCAACCACAGAATCCACACCAGGACAATCAGAAGGCTCAACCTGCCCTGAAGAAAAACGAGGATGAAAACCAAAATTGCAAAAAAAAAGGCGAAACCAAGGTAGCAGAACTAGCCCGATTATTAAGGGCAAACTCGGCCAATGGCAAGAAAGCCACCCAATCATCCTGATCAGCAGACACAAAGCATCTCAAATAAGTTTCCAAAGTCTGATTAGTTCGCTCGGTTTGGCCATTTGTCTGAGGATGAAATGCGGAAGAAAAAGACAAATCAATGCCCAGCCTAGCACAAAAGGCCCGCCAAAACCTAGAAACAAACTGGAAACCTCTATCGGACACAATATTCTCCGGAATGCCATGCAAACGAACCACATGCTGAAAAAACAACGGAACCAAATCAGAAGAGGAAGGCAATTTAGGCAAAGGTACCAAATGAACCATCTTAGAAAACCGGTCACAAACCACCCAGATAAGACATCCTCTGGGAAACCGGAAGATCTGAAATAAAATCCATAGAAATATGCGTCCAAGGCCTCTCAGGGTCCGGCAAAGGCAGAAGCAACCCACTAGCGCAGGAACAGCAAGGCTTGGCCCGCACACAAGTCCCACAGGACTGCACAAAAGAACGCACATCCCGTGACAAAGAAGGCCACCAAAAGGACCTACCAACCAAATCTCTGGTATCTCTGGTATCTCTCAGAAATCACTTTACTAGTCCATCTATCAGGAACAAACAGTTTCCCCACTGGACAGCGGTCAGGTTTATTAGCCTGAAATTCCTGAAGAACCCGTCGTAAATCAGGGGAGATGGCAGAAAGAATCACCCCTTCCGTCAGAATGCCGACCGGTTCAAGGACCCCAGGAGAATCAGGCAAAAAACTCCTAGAGAGGGCATCAGCCTTAACATTCTTAGAACCCGGAAGATACGAGACCACAAAATGAAAACGGGAGAAAAACAGGGACCATCGAGCCTGTCTAGGATTCAGCCGTTTGGCAGACTCGAAGTAAATCAGATTCTTATGATCGGTCAAGACCACAATACGGTGCTTGGCGCCCTCAAGCCAATGTCGCCACTCCTCAAATGCCCACTTCATAGCCAACAACTCCCGATTGCCGACATCATAATTGCGTTCCGCAGGCGAAAATTTTCGAGAAAAGAAGGCACACGGTTTCATCAAGGAACCATCAGAATTCCTCTGAGACAAAACGGCCCCCGCCCCAATCTCAGACGCGTCAACCTCAACCTGAAATGGAAGAGAAACATCCGGCTGACGTAACACAGGGGCAGAAGTAAATCGGCGTTTAAGCTCCTGAAAGGCAGAAACAGCCACGGAGGACCAATTTGTCACATCAGCGCCTTTCTTCGTTAAATCGGTCAGGGGTTTAACCACACTGGAGAAGTTGGCAATGAAATGGCGATAAAAATTAGCAAAGCCCAAAAATTGCTGAAGGCTCTTCACGGATGTGGGTTGAATCCAATCATGAATGGCCTGAACCTTAACCGGATCCATTTTTATAGATCAGGGAGTAATAATGAAGCCCAAAAAAGAAACCTTCTGCACTTCAAAGATGCACTTAGACCCCTTCACAAATAAAGCATTATCTCGGAGGATCTGAAATACCATCCTGACCTGTTTCACATGAGACTCCCAATCATTGGAAAAAATCAAAATATCATCCAAATATACAATCATGAATTTATCAAGATAACTCCGAAAGATATCATGCATAAAGGACTGGAACACAGATGGAGCATTAGAGAGCCCGAATGGCATCACAAGGTATTGAAAATGGCCTTTGGGCATATTAAATGCAGTTTTCCATTCGTCAACCTGCTTAATACGAACAAGATTATATGCCCCTCGAAGGTCAATCTTAGTAAACCAACTAGCCCCCTTAATCCTAGCAAACAAATCAGAAAGCAAAGGCAAAGGGTATTGAAATTTGACCGTGATCTTATTCAAGAGGCGATAATCAATACAGGGTCTCAAGGAGCCATCCTTCTTGGCAACGAAAAAAAAAACCTTCTCCCAATGGTGAAGAAGATGGCCGAATACGCCCTTTCTCCAAAGACTCCTTAATATAGCTCCGCATGGCGGCATGTTCTGGCACAGACAGGTTGAAAAGTCGACCCTTAGGGAACTTACAACCTGAAATCAAGTCAATAGCACAATCACAGTCCCTATGCGGTGGAAGGGAACTGGATTTGGGCTCATCGAATACATCCTGGAAATCTGACAAAAACTCAGGAATTTCAGAAGAGGGGGAAGAGGAAATTGACATCAAAGGAACGTGACCATGAACCCCCTGACAACCCCAACTAGTCACAGACATAGATTTCCAATCTAACACCGGATTATGTACCTGTAGCCATGGAAAACCCAGCACAATAGCATCATGCAAATTATGCAACACCAGAAAACGACAATCTTCCTGATGGGCTGGCGCCATGCGCATGGTCAGCTGTGTCCAAAACTGAGGTTTATTTATAGCCAACGGTGTAGCATCAATGCCCCTTAAAGGAATAGGGTTCTGCAAAGGCTGCAAGGGGAAACCACAACGTCTGGCAAATTCTAAGTCCATTAAGTTCAAAGCGGCGCCTGAATCCACAAATGCCATGACAGAAAATGACGATAATGAGCAGATCAAGGTCACAGATAACAGAAATTTAGGTTGTACAGTTCTGATGGTAACAGAACTAGCGATTCTCTTTGTACGCTTAGGGCAATCAGAAATAACATGAGCAGAATCACCGCAGTAAAAACACAACCTATTCTGACGCCTGAATCCTTGTCGTTCAGCTCTAGACAAAATCCTATCACACTGCATAGGCTCAGGACTCCGCTCGGAGGACAACGCCACAGTGGGCACAACTCTGCGCTCGCGCAAGCGCCGATCAATCTGAATGGCCAGAGACATAGAATCACTCAGACCAGCAGGCGTGGGGAACCCCACCATAACATCTTTAACGGATTCAGAAAGACCCTTTCTGAAAATTGCCGCCAAGGCATCCTCATTCCATTTAGTCAGCACAGACCATTTTCGAAATTTCTGGCAATACGATTGTGACGCCCAGGAGACCGGGATACCCAGCACCGGACCAATGGAGTCTGTCTCTTGAGGGGGATGTCACGGGTGGCTTGACCCGGTGCTGTGGCCTCAGGCAATGCACAGTGTAAGGGGTATCATGAGGGGACAGGCACTTACTTGATCAGCAGCAGGTTCTCCCAGCGGTGACGATCCCGATCCTGGATAGATGGCTATTGTCCAAATGAAAGACTGAGGCACTGAAACGTTTAACCAGTTTACTTTAACATAAAAGGATTTACAACCAGTCCTGTCACCGGAGTCTGTATGGGAACTCTGAGTTACTTTGACCCTGCCGGGGTCTTCGCCTCTTATTGTGCGCAATTTCTGTGTGGCCCTGCTGCTGTATGTGAACTGGCTGCCGGCCCAATCTGTCCCCTCCGGGTCCTGGTTCGACGGGCAACCCGAGTCCTTTTATCGGTTTACCCCCTCTGGGAGTACCGCTGAACTCTGTGTCTGTTGCTGCGTCCGGCCCTAGTGAAGCTTATATCACCTCACGTTTTTCCGGTTGCTGTATTATATATAATGAATACAGCCACGGATCCGGTATCCGTCTTTGCGCCTGTTCTGGGTAGTGATTAATGCTACCCGGTTCTCACAATGTCCTTTTTCTCTATCCCTCTTCTCCTCAGGCCGATGATTTAGGCCTGGTAACAGTCACAGGGCTGTTAGAGATTCAACTGTATGACCTCTCACTATCAGCTCCTTAGCCCAACTGCCATTTCTTCTCTCAGACCAGAATGGATCAAGGGGAGTCTCTGGAGCTCCCCCTTCTGGCCGAAGGTGGTAGTGCAGTCTTGCTATTTTAGTATTTGTACTTACTGTCAGTAACTATTTTTGTGGCAAATACCCCTAGGGGTGCCACATTCCCCCTTAGTTAAGAACAGTACTCCGGGACTGTGGGACAATAACATTTTGAAATAACAATTAATATGTACAGAGTCTTAAAAATGAAAAGTTACAAAAACCACTCAAGGAAACAAAAATAGAGTTCTGTAAAAAGTCACTTCAAATAGCGTCCATTAATACAGTTCTATCCTTGAAGGTATTAGGAAAGGCACTGTACTTAGTGTCCAGGAATTTAGTTCCATTTTTCCAACGGAGTTATCAATATAAAGTCTAAAGAAAGTTCAAAAAGAGCAAAAAGCAAAGTTCAAAAAGCAGTCTTTCCGGAGCTTTGATTTAGTGCGTCCGGGCTGATAAAAAGTTCAAGAATATGCAATAAGTTCATACAGACAAGTCTCTGTAGGCACTGGGCTTAAACGTTGCAGACTGATAACAATGACTATACTACATTTTCTGTTTAACTATATACGGCATAACATATATACAATTCACATTATGAGCTTTATAGTTGGTAATCTGCATACCTGGCCGGTAATTGACCCTGGGTACTACGCTGTGATCTACGTAATAGCGGTGTCTCTTCATGTGGTGTACTACTGTCTACTGCGGATGTAGTATCTGCCCGCTCTGCTAAAGATAATTCCACGACTATGGAGTTGGCAAGTCCACCGTGAATGGGATTACTCTGACCAGGAATCTGTTCTTCCTGGCCTGGAACCTCCTGTAGTACGGGGTCAGCCTCTTCCTGTCTTGGGACTTCTGGTATTGGGTTCGGTGTTGGGTAAAAGGCCACCATGGGAACCACTACTGCACCATGGTATGTTAGTAGGGTTTTGGGAAAGTCTCCTATACAGGTGTGATACACTTCCTCTTCTTTTTCCTTTACTGGTTGAACCTGTATGGGTTGAATAACTTCTGGTTCTGGCTGGACAACGTCTGGCTCTTTCAATGCTTCCGGACATAATTTAAGATTGTCTCTTGACACTAGTACAGATGTTAAGCCTCCGTTTTTACTAATGAGACACATTTTAGGATTATCCACTCTTGTTGGTAAAACTGTGTAGGGTACGGCTTCCCACTGATTGTCCAGTTTATTGGTTCGACGATTTCTCTTGAGCACTTGGTCACCCGGTCTTAATGGGGTCGCTAGAGCATTCTGGTTGAAAGTTCGCTCTTGTCTTTCTCTAGTTTGCTGAAGGCTTCTTTCCACACTCTCTTGCACTTGGCGATACTGCTTTTGCCGTATGATATCCCAATTGGAGTCTTGAACTTCTGCGTCTGGTTTCAGAATTCCCATTTCTAGATCGATTGGTAATTGGCCGGGTCTTGCACGCATAAGGTAAGCTGGGGTGCAGTTGGTGGAGCTCACCGGGACATGATTATACAGATCCACCAAGTCAGGCAATTTCTCTGGCCATTGATTCCTTTCTGTCTCAGGTAAAGTCTTTAGTAGGTCTATTACAATATGGTTCATCTTCTCGCATAAGCCGTTTGTTTGTGGATGATAGGCCGTCGTCCGGATCTTTTTGCAACCATACATATTACAGAATTCTCTGAAGATCTCTGATTCAAAGGCTGTACCTTGGTCGGTGAGAACCTGTTCCGGATATCCATGGGGTCTACAAAAGTACGTTTGGAACGCTTTGGCTGCTGTGTTTGCTGTCAGATCTTTTACGGGTACTACTACCAAGAAACGTGAATAATGGTCCACGATGGTCAAGGCATAGACATAGCCGGACCGGCTTGGTGTCAACTTCACGTGGTCCATGGCTACAAGTTCAAGTGGTTGTTTGGTGATTATGGGCTGCAGTGGTGCTCTTTGGTTCTTTTGATCGTTTCTTCTGAGGTTGCACGGGCCACAATTTCTGCACCACTGTTCGATTGATTTTCTCATCCCGACCCAATAAAATCTTTCTCTTAGAAGTACTTCTAACTTTTTCCAACCGAAGTGACCAGCACCATTATGGTAAGCTTCGAGGACCATCTTCACATCTTGTTTAGGCACAATAATCTGCCAAACCAATTCATGTGTTTTCGGATTGGTGTATCTTCTACAGAGCTTCCCTTGATACAGGAACATTTTGCCTCTCTCTTTCCAGAGTTGATGCGTCTCTTCTGGGGCATCCTCATTGGGATATGCACTTTGCTCAGTCAACAGTTCCTTCACCAACTTCACAGCCGGATTGCTGTCTTGGGTGTCAGCCCATCTATGGTGTGCTAACGGATTAAAATTCACCTCTTGTTGTTTCTGATAGGTACTTGACTGATGATGTTTTGCCTTGGGACGATGGAAGGCTGGTAGTTCAATTTCTTCAAGCTCCCCCGTTTCCTCTTCTACATCTCTCAAGTGTGGCATCCGGGATAGGGCATCGGCATTTCCATTCTTGCGACCTGCTCGATACTTGATTATGAAGTTGTAATTAGATAACCGGGCTATCCATCGCTGTTCTAACGCACCTAATTTGGCTGTGTCCAGGTGGGTCAACGGATTGTTGTCAGTATAGACAATAAATTCTGCAGCGGCCAGATAGTGTTTGAAACGCTCCGTCACAGCCCAAACTACTGCCAGTAGTTCCAATTTGAAGGAGCTGTAATTTTCTGAATTTCTTTCAGTAGGCCGGAGCTTTCTACTTGCAAAGGCGATGACTTTCTCCCGACCTTCTTGCTTTTGTGACAGCACCGCTCCTAGTCCCACATTACTGGCATCGGTGTAGAGGATGAAAGGTTGATGGTAATCTGGGTATGCCAGAACCTCTTCTCCGGTTAGTGCCTTCTTTAGTTGTTCAAAGGAGTCTTCCCTTTCGTCGTTCCACTGAAAAGGAGGGTTTCGGTTTGAAGGTTTCTTCGTCTGCCCTACCAAGGTGTCTTGCAAGGGTGCTGCCAACTTGGTAAATCCTTTTATAAATCTGCGATAGTAACCCACCAATCCCAGGAATTGTCTCACTTCTTTTGCGCTGGTAGGTCTTGGCCAATCCCTTATGGCGCTTATTTTCTCGGGATCTGGTGCTACTCCCTCCGAACTCACGATGTGTCCCAGGTACTGTACCTTTGGCTTGAGAAGGTGACATTTGGATGGCTTGACTTTCATGCCATACCTGGATAAGGCTTCGAACACTTCTGCCAGGTCTATTAAGTGTTGTTCGTAAGTCTTTGAGTAGACGATCAAATCATCTAGGTACAGGAAGACGGTCTCGAAGTTCTTGTGTCCGAGGCAGCATTCCATCAGCCGCTGGAAGGTACCGGATGCGTTGCAGAGTCCGAACGGCATGCGATTAAATTCACATAGACCCATTGGTGTGGTGAATGCCGTCTTTTCCTTATCTCTCTCAGCCATAGGGACTTGCCAATACCCGCTTGTTAAGTCTAAGGTGGAAAAATAATTAGCAGATTTCAAAGCAGTCAAGGACTCTTCTATCCTAGGCAAGGGGTAGGCGTCTTTATGGGTGATGTTATTAATCTTCCGGTAGTCTACGCACATTCTCATGGTTCCGTCCTTTTTTTTGACAATCACTAGAGGGGCCGCCCAGGGGCTACAGCTGTCTCTTATTACCCCGGCCTGTTTCATTTCCCTCAGCATATCTTTTGCACATTGATAGTGAGCGGGCGGTATGGGTCTATATCTTTCTTTTATTGGGGGATGGTCACCTGTGGGGATTGTGTGTTCTACCCCTTCTATCCGTCCGAAGTCCAATGGGTGTTTACTGAAGACTTGTTCATATTCCGTCACTAGCCTATACACCCCTTGTTTTTGATGGGTAGGTGTTGAATTTATGCCCACGTGTAGCTGTTGGCACCAATCCTCCATTTCTCCATCTGAGCCATTGCCTTCCACCTGACAGGTTGGTTCTAAGGGCTCAATGGTTGTGATGGCATTGTTGTCAACAGTATATAGCTTTGCCATTGTAGCATACCTTGGCAAAGTGACCTCTTCCTCTCCACAGTTCAAAAGTCGTACCGGCACTCGTCCCCGGTGTACCTCGACTATCCCTCGTGCTGTGAGTATAGTGGGCCTGCTGTCGGTGTACACTGGTTCTATTAAGGCTTGATAATCTCGTCCCTTAGTACCAATGGCTGCTCTACACCATACCAGCATTTCTGTTTTTGGTGGGATTACAATAGACGTTGGATCACTTACCCTCACACTGCCGATTTCTCCACCTGCAACTTCTACCTGTTGCCTTAACATCAATACTTTTATTTTCCTCCGGAGAACTCTCTGCTGGCAGGATTGGGCAGTTTCAGCAATTTGCTGTAAGACAGAAATGACTTCGGAAAAGCAGTTCTCTAACACATTGATTCCTATCAATACAGTTGGTTCACAGTTCCGCCGGTCAACATCAACAACAATTATACCCTGTTTCTTCAGTTCTACTTTACCAATCTTTATGGTCATCTCCCTGAATCCTAGTTTCGGTACCAACTTACCATTACTGGCCCATATATCTAGTTCAACATCAGAGGGCCCTTTATCAATATCTGCATCAGCCCAGTACCTCTTATAAAGGATATACGGTATAGATGAAATCTGGGAACCTGTGTCCAGCAAAGCGTTGAGGGGAATTCCGTCCAGCACAATAGGGATAATGGGTCGTCCTCCGATGTACCTGTCGTGCCAGGGTGTTAGGCCTTGAAAGTTCATTCCTGCGAAGCGGCCCGCATTCCCAGGGGATTCCCGTTTAAATCACAATCTCGTGCAAAGTGGCCCGGCTGCTGGCAACGGCGGCAAATGGGCTGTCCATCCGGTTGGTAGCGGTCGCGGGGTCGTCCTCTCCATGTCGGGTATCTCCGGGGTCTCATCCATGGAACATCCTCTCTACAGTTTGCCAACTCCATCTTGTGTCCTCTCATCTCCTGCATGGTTTTAGCCATTGAAGCAACAACATCAGCTAAAGAGTCAAGCTTTTGTTGAAGAGCCTCATTAGTACTGGGCCCCAGGGGCTTAGCAATGGCCCCAGACATAGCTGATGTCACTGGCACTCCCTGTTGTTGAGGTGCCTCTGCCATGGGTTGCGCAGGATCCTGATCCCGAGGTGCCTCTGCCAGCTGGAGACGTATAGCGCTCTCCTTTAATTGGGCAAATGTCAATTCAGGGTTCTTAAAAACAAGCATGCTCACATGCCCCCGGTGAGAAGGGGTGTAGAGTCCCTCAATAAATTGATCTCTTAGCAGTTTATCCGCTCCGGTGTTAAAAATGGGTTCAGCCAGTGTAAGTGATTTAAGGGCTTCCTGCAGGTTTAAGGCAAAGTCTCTCACGCCCTCATTAGCTTTTTGTTTGCAATTAAAGAATCGTATTTTAGCTTTGCTGCTGGCCGTGGTTTCAAATGTAGCTTTTAATCCAGCAAATATGCGTTCAACAGTGCCTTTTAGATCAGCTGCCCATGCTGTGACTTCTCGCTTAGCATGGCCACTTAACTGCATCATCAGGAGACTAACACGCTGAACTTCACCCACAGGGAACATGTCAAAATGGGCCAGCATCTTTTCTCTGAAATCGTCAAGGGTATTAGGCTCACCTTCATACATTGGAAGCCATGGGCCACCCGGGGTATATGGCATCAGCACCGGCATGATGGGCGCCACTCCTTGCACCGCTGCGCTGCCGGACTCTCTATTGACACTCTGTCTTTCAGCTGCATTAGCGTTGCCGGGTGCTGCGGCGTCTCCGTGCTGCGACATACTGTGCCCCCTTAGTTAATCCGGACCCTTCCGGTCCTCCGCTTCCGTCGGGATAGTGTAGATTCGTTCCGCTGTGCAGCAGGATCGATTTTCCCCTTGCTCTGATGTCAGAGCGCTCAGCTTGGTGCCGCCCACAATAACACGCCCCCCTGCTGCTCCCGCCCGCCGCACGCTCTGTAATGGCGGATTCTGAAGTTTTTCAGTTAGACTGGGGCTCAGGTGATGGCGTAGCTCAATTAACAGTCTCGTGCCTAACGGTTATGAAGTGATTACCTCAGGGGATGGCGGCCATCTTTACTCCATTATAACCAATGGGGAAAAGTCACTTTCAATAGTTTTCAATGGGGAATGGATTTTTCTTTAATAAAGTCAATTTTCAAGATTTTTCATCCCAGTTTTCACAGTTTTGGGCTCCAATCACGGCACACAATACCCGGTATACGGGCTGGCTAGATCCTGTTCGTGACGCCAATTGTGACGCCCAGGAGACCGGGATACCCAGCACCGGACCAATGGAGTCTGTCTCTTGAGGGGGATGTCACGGGTGGCTTGACCCGGTGCTGTGGCCTCAGGCAATGCACAGTGTAAGGGGTATCATGAGGGGACAGGCACTTACTTGATCAGCAGCAGGTTCTCCCAGCGGTGACGATCCCGATCCTGGATAGATGGCTATTGTCCAAATGAAAGACTGAGGCACTGAAACGTTTAACCAGTTTACTTTAACATAAAAGGATTTACAACCAGTCCTGTCACCGGAGTCTGTATGGGAACTCTGAGTTACTTTGACCCTGCCGGGGTCTTCGCCTCTTATTGTGCGCAATTTCTGTGTGGCCCTGCTGCTGTATGTGAACTGGCTGCCGGCCCAATCTGTCCCCTCCGGGTCCTGGTTCGACGGGCAACCCGAGTCCTTTTATCGGTTTACCCCCTCTGGGAGTACCGCTGAACTCTGTGTCTGTTGCTGCGTCCGGCCCTAGTGAAGCTTATATCACCTCACGTTTTTCCGGTTGCTGTATTATATATAATGAATACAGCCACGGATCCGGTATCCGTCTTTGCGCCTGTTCTGGGTAGTGATTAATGCTACCCGGTTCTCACAATGTCCTTTTTCTCTATCCCTCTTCTCCTCAGGCCGGTGATTTAGGCCTGGTAACAGTCACAGGGCTGTTAGAGATTCAACTGTATGACCTCTCACTATCAGCTCCTTAGCCCAACTGCCATTTCTTCTCTCAGACCAGAATGGATCAAGGGGAGTCTCTGGAGCTCCCCCTTCTGGCCGGAGGTGGTAGTGCAGTCTTGCTATTTTAGTATTTGTACTTACTGTCAGTAACTATTTTTGTGGCAAATACCCCTAGGGGTGCCACATTATTTTGCCGCTTCTTGACCCTGACACAGGGCCAACAAGGTCTTCTCTGCATGATCCACTGAATTAGGTTCATCATACAATAACCCTAGCGCCTGAAAAAAGGTGTCTACATTAAGCAAAGCCGGATTCCCAGATTCCAGGGAAAATGCCCAATCCTGAGGATCACCACGCAACAGGTAAATAACAATTTTAACCTGCTGTATGGGATCACCAGAGGAACGGGGTTTTCAGAGCAAAAAACAGTTTACAGTTATTTTTAAAGCTCAAAAATTTGGACCTGTCCCCAAAAAACAAATCAGGAGTTGGAATTCTAGGCTCTAAAACCAGAGTCTGAACGATATAATCGGAAATACCCTGTACTCTAGCAGCAAGTTGGTCCACACGAGACGCCAATTCCTGAACATCCATGCCAGCGCCAAACTCCTGAGCCACCCAGAGGAAAAGAGGGAAGAAAAGACACAACAGACTACAGAAAAAAAAATGGCTCAGCACTTTTCTTCCCTTCTTCTGAGATGCGTTTAACTCATTGTTGGCCAGTTGTACTGTTATAATCTGGTGGCCTAGGAGCAGCATGAGACGTACTCTGGAGAAGGTGGTACCTGTACTGACCACAGACCCTGAACCTAACACCGCAACTAGAAGTAGCCGTGGGATGTACCTAACACTCCCTAGACACCTCGACACAGCCGGAGGACTAAATACCCCTAGAGATAGAAACGGGAAAACTATCTTGCCTCAGAGAAAATCCCCAAAGGATAGACAGCCCCCCACAAATATTGACTGTGAGAGGAGAGGGAAATGACATACGCAGACTGAAATCAGGATTTAGCAAAGGAGGCCAGTCTAGCTAAAAAGAAAGGATAGAACAGAGTACTATGCGGTCAGTATTAAAACACTAGAAAATATCCACCACAGAAAATACAAAATCTCCACATCTGACTAAAGACATGGAGGGTATATCTGCATCTCCAGAGATACCAGCTTGGATGAAAAAATCCTTACACAGACAAAGCTGGACAAGACAAAACATGGAAATGCATTGAACAATAAGGCCCACAGCATGTGGACTGCAAAAACAAAACCAGAACTTATCTTTGATGAAAAGAACAGCAAAACAGGAGAGACCAGGCAGGGATGTGAATCCTCCAAAAACAACGGACAACTGGCACAGACTAAAGAATGAAGCAAGACTAAATAGCCCAGTCCTAATTGCAAAAAGTGGACACACCTGATGAATGCTGCGATCCAAAGACAGCAGCACTACCACTCATAACCACCGGAGGGAGCCCAAGAGCAGAATTCACAACACGCAAGCACACATTACACTTCAAACTCCGGCCACTAGGGGGAGCAAAAGGTTTTATTTATTAGGCCACTCCTCACACTGGTAAAACTAGGGGTTGGATAGGAAGTTAGTGAGAAGCTGGCTGGGTTTTGCCCAGGCAACATCCCGTGGCAGGGGGTGTTGCGGGGAAGATTCAGAGGGGTCCCTGACAGGCGTGGGAACCTGGCAGTGACTTAGCGACAAGGACAGATCGTTACAGAGCCGCGCCTGCACTACCTTGCGGCGGCATCTAAAGAAAGGACACGAAGCGAAGGATATTGTGGACAGTGAGAAACGAGATCAAGCACAAAGGAGATCCAGTAGGAGTCGTACCCCGAGAACGGCAACATCCTACTGAGGCGCGTAGCCGATGACCGGAACACCGAGGAAGTAACTGACTTTATGCCTTACTTCAAATACCGCAGGACAGTTAATTATAGGTTGGCTGTCTACCATACATCACCTAAGCAGACATAGGGGGCAACGCGTGGAGAGGGGTGTCTCTAGGGTCCCAGAATAGCTCCGAGCCTTCCCATCAAACGGGTGCGTCCTAGCCATAACAAACTTGGGGGACGGAGAATAGAAAGAACGAGAAAGAACGAGAACAGAAGTTGTGAGGACTATCCCGAATGCTCAGCAGGGAAGCACTACAACACACAGGCGCTAGTGGTAGGCAACGATTTCCACCTGCAAAGGGAACTCTGGATGTGCCTTCGGACCGGCCGGTCTCAGACAGCCCTGTTGATAGTGCTCTGGATTGAGGATCCTGAAGTCACTAGTAAAGAGGTAAAGAGACTGCAACCCTGTGTCCTCGTTATTGACTGCACCTCACACCATCGCCACCTACACCACTGGGAAGCCCTGGGGACTCACTTCACCTGTGGGAAGGTATACCATCCAGTTGCCACCACATCACCCCAGTGGACCCCGAGCAGCGTCGGTTGACCTGACCGAATACCACAGGTGGCGTCATGAAACCTTAGCCGACATTCATCATCCCTTTTATTGGACGCCCCTTAGCAGGGTCACGGACCGGATCCAGCCACCATGACAACCCCAGAACCGAGACAGAGAGGACCGGTACCGAGTAACCCGTGGCCCTGCGTCTGGGGGCGCTCCATAGTCAGTCTATTGATAGTTTACTGTTTATGTTATGTTCAGTTATTCTACAGTATTCTATGAGTGTTATAGTCAGACTATAGTCTACTGGAAATGTGGTCAGACAATGCACACCTAGTGTAAATGCTATGATCAGTCAGTCCATAAACTAGTGTAAAAGTTTTGGTCTGCCAGTCCACTGTAAAAGTGGTCTATTAGTCCACATTTTAGTGTAAATGTTGTGTTCATTCAGTCCATAGTCTTCTGGTCTACTGGAAATGTGTTCAGAAATTGCACACCTAGCATAAATGCTGTGGTTAGTCAGTCCTTAGACAAGTGTAAATGTTATAGTCAGGCAGTGTAAACTTTACTGGAAATGTGGTCAGGCAGTTGAAATCTAGTGAAAATGATGAGGTCAGTAAGGCCTTAAACAAGTGCAAATGCTGTGGTCAGTCAGTATTCAAACTAATATAAATGCTGTGGTCATTCATCCAAAGACTAGATGAAAGGTTTTGATCCCTCAGTCTAAGGTCTACTGTAGATGTGGCCAATCAGTCCACAGTATAGTATAAATGCTGTGGTCAGTCAGTCCACAGTCTAGTGTAAATGAAATGCTAATTCAAACCGCAGTGTCACGATCTCCATTCTGTTCCTGACTGCTATGTTACTTGGTGTAGAAGCTGTCAGTCTGTTTTGGCTTGTGCCGGGTCTGTGCTGTAATCATCTGTGTTCACTTTCCTTGATTAGTCCTCTACTTAAGCATGGTAGCTCCTCCATCCAGTGTTGATTTCCGAGAATTAAACAAAATAACGGTAAAAAATACTTATCCGCTTCCACTTATTCCCGATCTATATAATCAGCTTTCTGCGGCTAAATGGTTTTCCAAACTGGATCTTATCGTATATAATCTGATACGGATTCGTGAGGGTGATGAGTAGAAGACAGCATTTTTAACATCTGAAAGTCTCTTTAAAAATCTTGTCATGCCTTTTGGTCTAAAAAACGCAACTGCGATTTTCAAAATTTTATGAATGATATTTTCTCTGGTTATATTGGCAAATTTATTGTGGTTTATTTAGATGATATTCTAATTTCGGCACCTAACCTGGATTCACATTATAAACATGTCCGTTTGGTTCTGCAAAGGTTGAGAGATTATTGTTTGTTTGTTTGTTTGGGTGGATGCCCTGTCTTGTAGTCTTGATTCTGGTCTCCTCCAGAACCTCCTTCCTCCATTCTTCCTCAGGGTATTGTTGTGGCCATGGTCTCCTCTGAGCTGGAACCTGATATCCATACTGCTCAGTCCTTGGCTCCTTCCAATACCCTTGAATGCAAGCTGTTTGTCCCTGTGTATCTCAGATTATGACTTCTGCAAGAATTCCATGATTCTGTGTTGAGTGGTCATCCAGGGGTCACTGTCACCCAGAAGACAGTTGCTAGACTTTTTTGGTGGTCCGCCATGCATAAGGATATTAGAGCATTGCCGGCTGGGGGAATTGGTTCCTTTGCCAATTCCGGAAAGACAATGGAATCATTTGTCCATGGATTTCATTTCAGACATCGCGGGACGTGACAGAACGACAGAAGGTATGGGATATTGTTGATTTTTTTATTTTTCCTTTTTTACAGAACGAGGGTCTTCAGGTGGATTAAGAGTCTAATAAAATATTACAACAACCTGTGTCTTTATTTCATTAAAATACTTTGTAATAATGTGTGTGTTTTATTAACCATTTCATACTATTGGATTAATAATTATTAATCTGGCTTAATGTCACCTTACAATAGCAAGGTGATACTATTGGATTAATAATGGATATGTGTCATAATTGACACCTCTCCATTATTAATCTGGCTTAATGTCACCTTACAATAGCAAGGTGACACGGGAGTGGGAAGAGAGTGGCCAAGTGCCAGAATAGGCGCATCTTACAGCTGTGCCTTTTCTGGGGTGGCTGGGGGCAGATGTTTTTAGCCAGGCGGGGCCAATAACCATGGACCCTCTCCAGGCTATTAATATCTGCCCTCAGTCACTGGCTTTACTTACTCTACTCTAGCGCCAATTTTTTCAGCGATTTAACCCTTTAATTTAATAGCTAGAGCGCCAAAATTTTGCACATACACACTACTAACATTAGTAGTGTGAAATATGCAAAAAAAAAAAAAGGGATATGAAAAGGTTTACTGTCTGTAAACCATGCCTCATATCATGTCGGGATTGTGAAGGAGATAGCAAAAGCTGGCAATTGAATTACCGGCTTTTCTGCTATCTAGTGCTGCATTAAATATAAATATACTAGCTATTGAACCCGTTCTACGCCCGGGTGGCGAGCATTTTTATTGGTATATGGTCTCCATCCTGGTATGTGCTGCTCCATCCTGCGTCCCCATCCTGTCATGAGCAGCTCCATCCTGCGCCCCATCCTGTCATGTGCTGCTCCATCCTGCGCCCCCATCCTGTCATGTGCTGCACCCATCCTGCGTCCCCATCCTGTCATGTGCTGCTCCCATCCTGCTCCCCCATTCTGTCATGTGCTGCTCCCATCCTGCTCCCCCATTCTGTCATGTGCTGCTCCCATCCTGTGCCCCCATTCTGACATGTGCTGCTCCATCCTGCGCCCCCATTCTGTCATGTGTTGCACCCATCCTGCGCCCCCATCCTGTCATGTGCTGCACCCATCCTGCTCCCCCATTCTGTCATGTGCTGCTCCCATCCTGTGCCACCATTCTGACATGTGCTGCACCCATCCTGCGCCTCCATTCTCACATGTGCTGCACCCATCCTGCGCCTCCATTCTGACATGTGCTGCACCCATCCTGCGCCTCCATTCTGTCATTTGCTGCTCCCATCCTGCACCCCCATCCTGTCATGTGCTGCTTCCATCCTGCACCCCCGTTCTGTCATGTGCTGCCCTATTCTGTCATGTGCTGCTCCCATCCTGCGCCCCGTTCTGTCATGTGCTGCTCCCATCCTGCGCCACCGTTCTGTAATTTGCTGCTCCCATCCATATGCCCCATACGCTGCTCCATAAACGTTGATGGCCCCATAAGATGCTCCATAGTATATGCCTCATATGCTGCTCCATTATGGTTGATGGCCCCCATAAGATGCTCCATAGTATATGCCTCATATGCTGCTGCATTATGGTTGATGGCCCCCATAAGATGCTCCATAGTATATGCCCCGTACACTGCTCCTTAAAGGTTTATGGCCCCCATAAGATGCTCCATAGTATATGCCCCGTATGCTGCTCCATAAAGGTTTATGGCCCCCATAAGATGCTTCATAGTATATGCCCCGTACGCTGCTCCATAAAGGTTTATGGCCCCCATAAGATGCTCCATAGTATATGCCCCGTACGCTGCTCCATAAAGGTTTATGGCCCCCATAAGATGCACCATAGTATATGCCCCGTACACTGCTCCATAAAGGTGTATGGCCCCGATAAGATGCTCCATAGTATATGCCCCGTACACTGCTCCATAAAGGTTTATGGCCCCCATAAGATGCTCCATAGTATATGCCCCGTACACTGCTCTATAAAGGTTTATGGCCCCCATAAGATGCTCCATAGTATATACTCCGTACACTGCTCCATAAAGGTTTTTGGCCCCCATAAGATGCTCCATACTATATGCCCCGTATGCTGCTCCATAAAGGTTTATGGCCCCCATAAGATGCTCCATTGTATTTTATGCCCCATATGCTGCTGCGATATATATATAAAAAAATACCATACTCACCTATCGTCGCTGGGCGCCGAGTGCTGGGGGGCCTGAGCAGGCAGGGACACCAGTGCACTGTGGGGGTCAGGTGCCGGTATCGCCGCTAGCTCAGGCCCCGACATTTGCTATATTCACTTGTTTGTCCCGTTCCGGTGCTGCGTGCCGCTCCGTGTTCCGGGTTCTCTGGCTGTGACTGTTCAGTCAGAGGGCGGCGCACATTAAGCGCGTCATCGCGCCCTCTGAACTGTGAACATCACAGCAGAGGACCCGGAAGACGGAGCGGCACGCAGCGCTGGAACGGGACAGACAGGTGAATATAGCATACTCACCCTCCTGCCACATCCCTGTCTCTCCGTTGGAGATCGCGGTGTGCGTTCAGTGCTTACGCATACCGCGATCTCCTGGGAGCGTCACTCTGTGGGGTCCAGACTACGCCGGCGCTTGCGCAGTCTATAAAGGCTTCGGACAGAGTGACGCTCCCAGCCTTATATTATAGATATATATAGGTGTCTCACTGACATATATATATAGTGTATATGTACCTATTCTATGTGTACATACCTACTCTATTCTAACCTGTCAGAGTGATTTTACTGTACATCGTGCTGAATTACCGGCTTTTCAAAGGACACCGGTGCGTAAAAATCGGACAGAACTCGCATGGTACGAGTGCTGTGCGATTTTTTTCTTGCACTCATTGACTTACATTGGCGAGTCTCGTCCGAGAATCACAGCCAATACGCAGTATGCTGCGATTTTTTTCTCAGTCCGATTTCGGCTGAGAAAAAAAAAATCGCAAATGAAAAGACACCTATTGAAGAACATTGGTCCGAGTGCAATCCGATTTTTTATCGGATTGCACTCATCCGTTTTTCTCGCAAGTGGAAAAGAGGCCAGAAGGAAATCCGATTTATGTTCGGTATCTTGCGTCCTGGTGACCGTACACTGGGCATCAGGGGGCTCCCGGCCCCTCACATTCCGCCACTACCTGGAGGAGCGGATCCAGTCTCTGACGGGTCAGTGCGAGGAACACTTCCATAGGCGCATGCGCAGCTGGCAGATGGACCGGGAATAGCTGGGAACGTCCCGTTGTCTGTCTCCAGAAGAATGTCGCCGTCATCTGTGTTCAGAGCGGAGGTGGCGGTGTAGAGAGCTGGACACCACCGGCACTCCCAGGCTCTGCCCCCGGTGACCGCTGATCCGCTACTTCCTCCGTTCCTACGCTGCTGTGGCAGGCTCCGGCCGCCGCTCCATGGAGTGCACGATCCCGGCTCAGTGCCAGCTGCTCCTCCGAGCCTGTGAGGATGGGGATCTGGAGAGTGCCCGCAGCCTGCTGGAGCCCGACTCGTCCAGCCCCGGGGAGCCTCCCGCGGACAGCCCGGCTCTGGTGCCGGTGGACTCCACGGACGAGGACGGCAACACCGGGCTGCAGCTGGCGGCCGGCGGCGGACATGAGCCTATCGTCAGATTTGTGCTGAGGAAAGGGGCCTCTGTGGACAGCAGGAACCATTATGGCTGGACCCCGCTGATGCAGGCTGCCAGGTACAGACGTCACCGCCCTACCACTGAGGGGGCACTACTGCACCCAGCATGGCCCTATATGGAAGTCAGTGTACCCCATAGGTGTCAAGAGGGCACCGCTTCCAGCCCTGTAGGGCACTACTGCACCCAGCATGGCCCTATATGGAAGTCAGTGTACCCCATAGGTGTCAGGAGGACACCGCTTCCAGCCCTGTAGGGCACTACTGTACCCAGCATGGCCCTATATGGAAGTCAGTGTACCCCATAGGTGTCAGGAGGACATCACTTCCAGCCCTGTACACATAGGGTGGGCTCACAAACACATCTCTATAATTGCTTTTTAGGGAAGTTTTAAACTTCCACCCCAAATACTGACCGAGCCCCATATACAGTGCCACACACTCCTACCCCAAATACTGACCGAGCCCCATATACAGTGCCACACACTCCTACCCCAAATACTGACCGAGCCCCATATACAGTGCCACACACTCCTACCCCGAATACTGACCGAGCCCCATATACAGTGCCACACACTCCTACCCCAAATACTGACCGAGCCCCATATACAGTGCCACACACTCCTACCCCAAATACTGACCGAGCCCCATATACAGTGCCACACACTCCTACCCCAAATACTGACCGAGCCCCATATACAGTGCCACACACTCCTACCCCAAATACTGACCGAGCCCCATATACAGTGCCACACACTCCTACCCCAAATACTGACCGAGCCCCATATACAGTGCCACACACTCCTACCCCAAATACTGACGGAGCCCCATATACAGTGCCACACACTCCTACTATAAATACTGACCGAGCCCCATATACAGTGCCACACACTCCTACCCCAAATACTGACCGAGCCCCATATACAGCGCCACACACTCCTACCCCAAATACTGACCGAGCCCCATATACAGTGCCACACACTCCTACCCGAAATACTAACCGAGCCCCATATACAGTGCCACACACTCCTACCCCAAATACTGACCGAGCCCCATATACAGTGCCACACACTCCTACCCCAAATACTAACCGAGCCCCATATACAGTGCCACACACTCCTACCCCAAATACTGACCGAGCCCCATATACAGTGCCACACACTCCTACCCCGAATACTGACCGAGCCCCATATACAGTGCCAGACACTCCTACCATAAATACTGACCGAGCCCCATATACAGCGCCAGACACTCCTACCCCAAATACTGACCGAGCCCCATATACAGTGCCACACACTCCTACCCCAAATACTGACCGAGCCCCATATACAGTGCCACACACTCCTACCCCAAATACTGACCCCACACACTCCTACCCCAAATACTGACCGAGCCCCATATACAGTGCCACACACTCCTACCCCAAATACTGACCCCACACACTCCTACCCCAAATACTGACCGAGCCCCATATACAGCGCCACACACTCCTACCCCAAATACTGACCCCACACACTCCTACCCCAAATACTGACCGAGCCCCATATACAGTGCCACACACTCCTACCCCAAATACTGACCGAGCCCCATATACAGCGCCACACACTCCTACCCCAAATACTGACCGAGCCCCATATACAGCGCCACACACTCCTACCCCAAATACTGACGGAGCCCCATATACAGTGCCACACACTCCTACTATAAATACTGACCGAGCCCCATATACAGTGCCACACACTCCTACCCCAAATACTGACCGAGCCCCATATACAGCGCCACACACTCCTACCCCAAATACTGACCGAGCCCCATATACAGTGCCACACACGCCTACCCGAAATACTAACCGAGCCCCATATACAGTGCCACACACTCCTACCCCAAATACTGACCGAGCCCCATATACAGTGCCACACACTCCTACCCCAAATACTGACCGAGCCCCATATACAGTGCCACACACTCCTACCCCAAATACTGACCGAGCCCCATATACAGTGCCACACACTCCTACCCCGAATACTGACCGAGCCCCATATACAGTGCCAGACACTCCTACCATAAATACTGACCGAGCCCCATATACAGCGCCACACACTCCTACCATAAATACTAACCGAGCCTCATATACAGCGCCACACACTCCTACCATAAATACTGACCGAGCCCCATATACAGTGCCAGACACTCCTACCATAAATACTGACCGAGCCCCATATACAGCGCCACACACTCCTACCCCAAATACTGACCGAGCCCCATATACAGTGCCAGACACTCCTACCATAAATACTGACCGAGCCCCATATACAGCGCCACACACTCCTACCATAAATACTGACCGAGCCTCATATACAGCGCCACACACTCCTACCATAAATACTGACCGAGCCCCATATACAGTGCCAGACACTCCTACCATAAATACTGACCGAGCCCCATATACAGTGCCACACACTCCTACCCCAAATACTGACCGAGCCCCATATACAGCGCCACACACTCCTACCCCAAATACTGACGGAGCCCCATATACAGTGCCACACACTCCTACTATAAATACTGACCGAGCCCCATATACAGTGCCACACACTCCTACCCCAAATACTGACCGAGCCCCATATACAGCGCCACACACTCCTACCCCAAATACTGACCGAGCCCCATATACAGTGCCACACACTCCTACCCGAAATACTAACCGAGCCCCATATACAGTGCCACACACTCCTACCCCAAATACTGACCGAGCCCCATATACAGTGCCACACACTCCTACCCCAAATACTGACCGAGCCCCATATACAGTGCCACACACTCCTACCCCAAATACTGACCGAGCCCCATATACAGTGCCACACACTCCTACCCCGAATACTGACCGAGCCCCATATACAGTGCCAGACACTCCTACCATAAATACTGACCGAGCCCCATATACAGCGCCACACACTCCTACCCCAAATACTGACCGAGCCCCATATACAGTGCCACACACTCCTACCCCGAATACTGACCGAGCCCCATATACAGTGCCAGACACTCCTACCATAAATACTGACCGAGCCCCATATACAGCGCCACACACTCCTACCCCAAATACTGACCGAGCCCCATATACAGTGCCACACACTCCTACCCCGAATACTGACCGAGCCCCATATACAGTGCCAGACACTCCTACCATAAATACTGACCGAGCCCCATATACAGTGCCACACACTCCTACCCCAAATACTGACCGAGCCCCATATACAGTGCCACACACTCCTACCCCGAATACTGACCGAGCCCCATATACAGCGCCAGACACTCCTACCATAAATACTGACCGAGCCTCATATACAGCGCCACACACTCCTACCATAAATACTGACCGAGCCCCATATACAGCGCCACACACTCCTACCCCAAATACTGACCGAGCCCCATATACAGTGCCAGACACTCCTACCATAAATACTGACCGAGCCCCATATACAGCGCCACACACTCCTACCATAAATACTGACCGAGCCTCATATACAGCGCCACACACTCCTACCATAAATACTGACCGAGCCCCATATACAGTGCCACACACTCCTACCCCAAATACTGACCGAGCCCCATATACAGTGCCACACACTCCTACCCCAAATACTGACCGAGCCCCATATACAGTGCCACACACTCCTACCCCAAATACTGACCGAGCCCCATATACAGCGCCACACACTCCTACCATAAATACTGACCGAGCCTCATATACAGTGCCAGACACTCCTACCCCAAATACTGACCGAGCCCCATATACAGCGCCAGACACTCCTACCATAAATACTGACCGAGCCCCATATACAGTGCCACACACTCCTACCCCAAATACTGACCGAGCCCCATATACAGTGCCACACACTCCTACCCCAAATACTGACCGAGCCCCATATACAGTGCCACACACTCCTACCCCAAATACTGACCGAGCCTCATATACAGCGCCACACACTCCTACCATAAATACTGACCGAGCCCCATATACAGTGCCACACACTCCTACCCCAAATACTGACCGAGCCTCATATACAGCGCCACACACTCCTACCCCAAATACTGACCGAGCCCCATATACAGTGCCACACACTCCTACCCCAAATACTGACCGAGCCTCATATACAGCGCCACACACTCCTACCATAAATACTGACCGAGCCCCATGTACAGTGCCAGACACTCCTACCATAAATACTGACCGAGCCCCATATACAGTGCCACACACTCCGACCCCAAATACTGACCGAGCCCCATATACAGTGCCACACACTCCTACCCCAAATACTGACCGAGCCCCATATACAGTGCCACACACTCCTACCCCAAATACTGACCGAGCCTCATATACAGCGCCACACACTCCTACCATAAATACTGACCGAGCCCCATATACAGTGCCAGACACTCCTACCATAAATACTGACCGAGCCCCATATACAGTGCCACACACTCCTACCCCAAATACTGACCGAGCCCCATATACAGCGCCACACACTCCTACCATAAATACTGACCGAGCCCCATATACAGTGCCACACACTCCTACCCCAAATACTGACCGAGCCCCATATACAGCGCCACACACTCCTACCCCAAATACTGACCGAACCCCATATACAGTGCCACACACTCCTACCCCAAATACTGACCGAACCCCATATACAGTGCCACACACTCCTACCCCAAATACTGACCGAGCCCCATATACAGTGCCACACACTCCTACCCAAAATACTGACCGAGCCCCATATACAGTGCCAGACACTCCTACCCCAAATACTGACCGAGCCCCATATACAGTGCCACACACTCCTACCCCAAATACTGACCCCACACACTCCTACCCCAAATACTGACCGAGCCCCATATACAGTGCCACACACTCCTACCCCAAATACTGACCGAGCCCCATATACAGTGCCAGACACTCCTACCCCAAATACTGACCGAGCCCCATATACAGTGCCACACACTCCTACCCCAAATACTGACCCCACACACTCCTACCCCAAATACTGACCGAGCCCCATATACAGTGCCACACACTCCTACCCCAAATACTGACCGAGCCCCATATACAGTGCCAGACACTCCTACCCCAAATACTGACCGAGCCCTGTTATGGCTGGCAATCAGGCAACACAGCGTGCAGTAATCAGCGCACATACAGAGATCTGGCAATAACCCAAAACAATAAGACGAGCTCTGAGACGTGGAATCTCTGTAGACTGCAGTACCTGATCTATCCTCACACAACTGGAAGCAGCAGTGGATTGCGCCTATCAACTACCTATGCAACTCGGCACTGCCTGAGGAGCTGACTAGCCTGAAGATAGAAATACAAGCCTGACTTACCTCAGAGAAATACCCCAAAGGAATAGGCAGCCCCCACATATAATGACTGTTAGCAAGATGAAAAGACAAACGTAGGAATGAAATAGATTCAGCAAAGTGAGGCCCGATATTCTAGACAGAGCGAGGATAGCAAAGAGAACTATGCAGTCTACAAAAAACCCTAAAACGAAAACCACGCAAAGGGGCAAAAAGACCCACCGTGCCGAACTAACAGCACGGCGGTGCACCCCTTTGCTTCTCAGAGCTTCCAGCAAAAGATAATAACAAGCTGGACAGAAAAAACAGAAAACAAACTAGAAGCACTTATCTAGCAGAGCAGCAGGCCCAAGGAAAGATGCAATAGCTCAGATCCAACACTGGAACATTGACAAGGAGCAAGGAAGACAGACTCAGGTGGAGCTAAATAGCAAGGCAGCCAACGAGCTCACCAAAACACCTGAGGGAGGAAGCCCAGAGACTGCAATACCACTTGTGACCACAGAAGTGAACTCAGCCACAGAATTCACAACAGTACCCCCCCCTTGAGGAGGGGTCACCGAACCCTCACCAGAACCACCAGGCCGACCAGGATGAGCCACATGAAAGGCACGAACAAGATCTGGGGCATGGACATCAGAGGCAAAAACCCAGGAATTATCTTCCTGAGCATAACCCTTCCATTTGACCAGATACTGGAGTTTCCGTCTAGAGACACGAGAATCCAAAATCTTCTCCACAATATACTCCAATTCCCCCTCCACCAAAACAGGGGCAGGAGGCTCCACAGATGGAACCATAGGTGCCACGTATCTCCTCAACAACGACCTATGGAATACATTATGTATGGAAAAGGAGTCTGGGAGGGTCAGACGAAAAGACACCGGATTGAGAATCTCAGAAATCCTATACGGACCAATAAAACGAGGTTTAAATTTAGGAGAGGAAACCTTCATAGGTATATGACGAGAAGATAACCAAACCAGATCCCCAACACGAAGTCGGGGTCCCACACGGCGTCTGCGATTAGCGAAAAGCTGAGCCTTCTCCTGGGACAAGGTCAAATTGTCCACTACCTGAGTCCAGATCTGCTGCAACCTGTCCACCACATAATCCACACCAGGACAGTCCGAAGACTCAACCTGTCCTGAAGAGAAACGAGGATGGAACCCAGAATTGCAGAAAAATGGAGAGACCAAGGTAGCCGAGCTGGCCCGATTATTAAGGGCGAACTCAGCCAACGGCAAAAATGACACCCAATCATCCTGGTCAGCGGAAACAAAACATCTCAGATATGTTTCCAAGGTCTGATTGGTTCGTTCGGTCTGGCCATTAGTCTGAGGATGGAAGGCCGAGGAAAAAGATAGGTCAATGCCCATCCTACCACAAAAGGCTCGCCAGAACCTCGAGACAAACTGGGAACCTCTGTCAGAAACAATATTCTCAGGAATGCCATGTAAACGAACCACATGCTGGAAGAACAAAGGCACCAAATCAGAGGAGGAAGGCAATTTAACCAAGGGCACCAGATGGACCATTTTAGAAAAGCGATCACAGACCACCCAAATGACAGACATCTTTTGAGAAACGGGAAGGTCAGAAATGAAATCCATCGAAATATGTGTCCAAGGCCTCTTCGGGACCGGCAAGGGCAAAAGCAACCCACTGGCACGTGAACAGCAGGGCTTAGCCCTAGCACAAATTCCACAGGACTGCACAAAAGCACGCACATCCCGTGACAGAGATGGCCACCAGAAGGATCTAGCAACCAACTCCCTGGTACCAAAGATTCCTGGATGACCGGCCAGCACCGAACAATGAAGTTCAGAGATAACTTTACTAGTCCACCTATCAGGGACGAACAGTTTCTCGGCCGGACAACGATCAGGTTTATTAGCCTGAAATTTCTGCAACACTCTCCGCAAATCAGGGGAGATGGCAGACACAATGACTCCTTCCTTGAGGATACTCGCCGGCTCAGATAACCCCGGAGAGTCGGGCACAAAACTCCTAGACAGAGCATCCGCCTTCACATTTTTAGAGCCCGGAAGGTATGAAATCACAAAATCAAAACGAGCAAAAAATAACGACCAACGGGCCTGTCTAGGATTCAAGCGCTTGGCAGACTCAAGATAAGTAAGGTTCTTAAGATCAGTCAAAACCACCACGCGATGCTTAGCACCCTCAAGCCAATGACGCCACTCCTCGAATGCCCACTTCATGGCCAGCAACTCTCGGTTGCCCACATCATAATTACGCTCAGCAGCAGAAAATTTCCTGGAAAAGAAAGCACATGGTTTGAACACTGAGCAACCAGAACCTCTCTGTGACAAAACCGCCCCTGCACCAATCTCAGAAGCATCAACCTCGACCTGGAACGGAAGAGAAACATCAGGTTGACACAACACAGGGGCAGAAGAAAAACGACGCTTCAACTCCTGAAAAGCTTCCACGGCAGCAGAAGACCAATTAACCAAATCAGCACCCTTCTTGGTCAAATCGATCAATGGTCTGGCAATGCTAGAAAAATTACAGATGAAGCGACGATAAAAATTAGCAAAGCCCAGGAATTTCTGCAAACTTTTTAGAGATGTCGGCTGAGTCCAATCCTGGATGGCCTGAACCTTAACCGGATCCATCTCGATAGTAGAAGGGGAAAAGATGAACCCCAAAAATGAAACTTTCTGCACACCGAAGAGACACTTTGATCCCTTCACGAACAAGGAATTAGCACGCAGTACCTGGAAAACCATTCTGACTTGCTTCACATGAGACTCCCAATCATCTGAGAAGATCAAAATGTCATCCAAGTAAACAATCAAGAATTTATCCAGATACTCACGGAAAATGTCATGCATAAAAGACTGAAAAACAGATGGAGCATTGGCAAGTCCGAACGGCATCACCAGATACTCAAAATGACCCTCGGGCGTATTAAATGCCGTTTTCCATTCATCTCCCTGCCTGATTCTCACCAGATTATACGCACCACGAAGATCAATCTTAGTAAACCAACTAGCCCCCTTAATCCGAGCAAACAAGTCAGAAATCAATGGCAAGGGATACTGAAACTTAACAGTGATCTTATTAAGAAGGCGGTAATCAATACACGGTCTTAGCGAACCATCCTTCTTGGCTACAAAAAAGAACCCTGCTCCCAATGGTGACGACGATGGGCGAATATGTCCCTTCTCCAGGGACTCCTTCACATAACTGCGCATAGCGGTGTGTTCAGGTACGGACAAATTAAATAAACGACCCTTAGGGAATTTACTACCAGGAATCAAATCGATAGCACAATCACAATTCCTATGCGGAGGAAGGGCATCAGACTTGGACTCTTCAAATACATCCTGAAAGTCCGACAAGAACTCTGGGATGTCAGAAGGAATGGATGACGAAATAGACAAAAATGGAACATCACCATGTACTCCCTGACAACCCCAGCTGGTTACCGACATAGAGTTCCAATCCAATACTGGATTATGGGTTTGTAGCCATGGCAACCCCAACACGACCACATCATGCAAATTATGCAGTACCAAAAAGCGAATAACTTCCTGATGTGCAGGAGCCATGCACATGGTCAGCTGGGCCCAGTACTGAGGCTTATTCTTGGCCAGAGGTGTAGCATCAATTCCTCTCAACGGAATAGGACACCGCAAAGGCTCCAAGAAAAATCCACAACGTTAAGCATAATCCAAATCCATCAGATTCAGGGCAGCGCCTGAATCCACAAACGCCATGACAGAATATGATGACAAAGAGCACATTAAGGTAATAGACAAAAGGAATTTGGACTGTACAGTACCAATAACGGCAGAGCTATCGAACCGCCTAGTGCGTTTAGGACAATTAGAAATAGCATGAGTAGAATCACCACAATAGAAACACAGTCTGTTCAGACGTCTGTGTTCGTGCCGTTCTACTTTAGTCATAGTCCTGTCGCACTGCATAGGCTCAGGCTTACTCTCAGACAATACCGCCAGATGGTGCACAGATTTACGCTCGCGCAAGCGACGACCGATCTGAATGGCCAAGGACATAGACTCATTCAAACCAGCAGGCATAGGAAATCCCACCATTACATCCTTAAGAGCTTCAGAGAGACCCTTTCTGAACAAAGCCGCTAGTGCAGATTCATTCCACAGAGTGAGTACTGACCATTTTCTAAATTTCTGACAATATACTTCTACATCATCCTGACCCTGGCATAAAGCCAGCAGATTTTTCTCAGCTTGATCCACTGAATTAGGCTCATCGTAAAGCAATCCCAGCGCCTGGAAAAATGCATCAACATTACTCAATGCAGAATCTCCTGGTGCAAGAGAAAACGCCCAGTCCTGTGGGTCGCCGCGCAAAAAAGAAATAATAATCAAAACCTGTTGAATAGGATTACCAGAAGAATGAGGTTTCAAGGCCAAAAATAGCTTACAATTATTTCTGAAGCTCAGGAACTTAGTTCTGTCACCAAAAAACAAATCAGGAATCGGAATTCTTGGTTCTAGCATCGATTTCTGATCAATAGTATCTTGAATCTTTTGTACATTTACAACGAGATTATCCATTGAGGAGCACAGAGCCTGAATATCCATGTCCACAGCTGTGTCCTGAAGCACTCTAATGTCTAGGGGAAAAAAAAGACTGAAGACAGAGCTAAGAAAAAAAAATGATGTCAGGATTTCTTTTTTCCCTCTATTGGAAATCATTGAATGGCTCCTTGTACTGTTATGGCTGGCAATCAGGCAACACAGCGTGCAGTAATCAGCGCACATACAGAGATCTGGCAATAACCCAAAACAATAAGACGAGCTCTGAGACGTGGAATCTCTGTAGACTGCAGTACCTGATCTATCCTCACACAACTGGAAGCAGCAGTGGATTGCGCCTATCAACTACCTATGCAACTCGGCACTGCCTGAGGAGCTGACTAGCCTGAAGATAGAAATACAAGCCTGACTTACCTCAGAGAAATACCCCAAAGGAATAGGCAGCCCCCACATATAATGACTGTTAGCAAGATGAAAAGACAAACGTAGGAATGAAATAGATTCAGCAAAGTGAGGCCCGATATTCTAGACAGAGCGAGGATAGCAAAGAGAACTATGCAGTCTACAAAAAACCCTAAAACGAAAACCACGCAAAGGGGCAAAAAGACCCACCGTGCCGAACTAACAGCACGGCGGTGCACCCCTTTGCTTCTCAGAGCTTCCAGCAAAAGATAATAACAAGCTGGACAGAAAAAACAGAAAACAAACTAGAAGCACTTATCTAGCAGAGCAGCAGGCCCAAGGAAAGATGCAGTAGCTCAGATCCAACACTGGAACATTGACAAGGAGCAAGGAAGACAGACTCAGGTGGAGCTAAATAGCAAGGCAGCCAACGAGCTCACCAAAACACCTGAGGGAGGAAGCCCAGAGACTGCAATACCACTTGTGACCACAGAAGTGAACTCAGCCACAGAATTCACAACAGAGCCCCATATACAGTGCCACACACTCCTACCCCAAATACTGACCCCACACACTCCTACCCCAAATACTGACCGAGCCCCATATACACTGCCACACACTCCTACCCCAAATACTGACCGAGCCCCATATACAGTGCCACACACTCCTACCCCAAATACTGACCCCACACACTCCTACCCCAAATACTGACCGAGCCCCATATACAGTGCCACACACTCCTACCCCAAATACTGACCCCACACACTCCTACCCCAAATACTGACCGAGCCCCATATACAGCGCCACACAACAACTGAAAATACTATATTCTAAGTTCTTCAAAGTAGCCACCTTTTGCTTTGATGACTGCTTTGCACACTTTTGGCATTCTCTTGATGAGCTTCAAGAGGTGGTCAAACAGAGGCTCAATCCCATGTGCCCGCTAATGCGGGGCTTTATCCTTGCCTCTGTATCGGCCTCCTGCTGCGGACACTCAATGAGAATTTTCAAAACAAGTACACTAGCCTCATCAGGCCTAGAAGATCTATACAAGAATGTGTGCAGTTTGTGTTCTGGTGACCAATCGGCTATATAATGGATCTGATATCTGAAGAGATGCCTTTGTATAGGGACTAGCCCCGACCATTGTATTTGTGTGGACTTGTGTACTGAGGTGCTCTTAATGGGATTGTTCCTTCCAAAAATGTTTTTCTTGAAAACAAAACAAAAATCCTGTTCCTGGAAGGAGAATAGATCTGAGTCTAAAGTAGCCCCAGTGTGTAAGTTCCAAGATTACTAAGGCCGATTTCACATTAGCGTTGCGGACGGCTGCAGACTTCCTCCGTGAAGCCCCACCCCCGGCCGCTAGCTCCGCCTACTTCTGCATGCGGACGGTATGCGGCCTGCACACCTATCTTTAACATTAGGTACGCAGGTCGTGCGGCTGTATGCGGATGCTTCCGCATGCGTCGTTTTGACTATGCGGCGACCAGCGTAGAACGCAGCTTGTAGCAATTTTTTTTTCCTCCGCATCGTCAAAACGACACATGCGGAAGCATCCGCATACAGCAGCACGACCTGCGTACCTAATGTTAACCCCTTAGTGACAGAGCCAATTTGGTACTTAATGACCGAGCCAATTTTTACAATTCTGACCACTGTCACTTTATGAGGTTATAACTCTGGAACGCTTCAACGGATCCCGCTGATTCTGAGATTGTTTTTTCGTGACATATTGTACTTCATGTTAGTGGTAACATTTCTTCGATATTACTTGCAATTTTCAAACTTTGTATTTTTATGCCCTTAAATCAGAGAGAGATGTCACGAAAAATAATTAATAAATAACATTTCCCACATGTCTACTTTACATCAGTACAATTTTGGAAAAAAAAAATTTTTTGTTAGGGAGTTATAAGGGTTAAAAGTTGACCAGCAATTTCTCATTTTTACAACACCATTTTTTTTAGGGACCACATCACATTTGAAGTCATTTTGAGGGGTCTGTATGATAGAAAATAACGAAGTGTGACACCATTCTAAAAACTGCATCCCTCAAGGTTCTCAAAACCACATTCAAGAAGTTTATTAACCCTTTACGTGCTGCACAGGAACTGAAACCATGTGGAAGGAAAAAATGAACATTTAACTTTTTTTTTTATGTTCACAATTGTAAAACCATAAATGTAACCATAAATTTTGTTATGCAATTTCTCCTGAATACACCAATACCCCATATGTGGGGGTAAACCACTTTTTGGGCGCACCACAGAACTTGGAAGTGAAGGAGCGCCGTTTGACTTTTTCAATGCAGAATTGGCTGGAATTGAGATCGGACGCCATGTCACGTTTAGAGAGCCCCTGATGTGCCTAAACAGTGGAAACCCCACAAGTGACACCATTTTGGAAACTTGACCCCTTAAGGAACTTATCTAGATGTGTGGTGAGCACTTTGAACCCCCAAATGCTTCACAGAAGTTTATATTGTAGAGCCGTGAAAATAAAAAATCGCATTTGTTTACACAAAAATGATCTTTTCGCCCACAAATTCTTATTTTCACAAGGGTAACACGAGAAATTAGACAACAAAAGTTGTTGTGCGATTTCTCCTGAATACGTCGATACCCAATATGTGGGGGTAAATCACTGTTTGGGCGCACCGCAGAGCTTGTAAGAGAAGGAGTGCCGTTTTACTTTTTCAATGTAGAATTGGCTGGAATTGAGATCGGACGCCATGTCGCGTTTGGAGAGCCCCTGATGTGCCTAAACAGTAGAAACCCCCAACAAGTGACCCCATTTTGGAAACTAGACCCCCCATGGAACTTATCTAGATGTGTGGTGAGAACTTTGAATGCCAAAGTGCTTCACAGAAGTCAGAGTCATGAAAATAAAAAATATTTTTTTTTTCCACAAAAAAGATTTTGTAGCCCCCAAGTTTTTATTTTCACAAGGGTAACAGGAGAAATTGGACCCCAAAAGTTGTCTAATTTATCCCGAGTACGCCGATGCCCCATATGTGGGGGTAACCCACTGTTTGGGTGCACGGCAGAGCTCGGAAGGGAGGGAGCGCCATTTGACTTTTTGAGCGCAAAATTGGCTGTCGTGTTTGGAGACCCCCTGATGTACCTAAACAGTGGAAAACCCCCAATTCTAGCTCCAACCCTAACCCCAACACACCCCTAACCCTAATCCCAACACGATCCATAATCCTAATCACTAACCCTAACGATAATCACAACCCTTACCCCAAAACAACCCTAATGTCAACCCTAACCATAACCCTAATCAAAACCCTAAATCCAACACACCCCTAATCCTAATCTCAACCCTAACCTCAAACCTAACCCTAATCCCAATACACCCCTAATCACAACCCTAACCTTAACCCTAATCCCAAACCTAACCCTAATCCCAAGCGTAACGCTAATGCCAACCCTAACCCTAATACCAACCCTAATCCAAACCCTAACCCTAATCCCAACTCTAACCCTAACTTTAGCCCCAACCCTAGCCCTAACTTTAGCCCCAACCCTAACCCTAGCCCTAAGGCTTCTTTCACACTTGCGTAGTTTGGCATCCGTCGCAATCCGTCGTTTTGAACAAAAAACGGATCCTGCAAATGTGCCCGCAGGATGCGTTTTTTGCCCATAGACTTGTATTGCCGACGGATCATGACGGATGGCCACACGTCGTGTCCGTCGTGCACTGGATCAGTTGTGTTTTGGCGGACCGTCGGCACAAAAAAACGTTCAATGTAACGTTTTTTTGTACGTCGCGTCCGCCATTTCTGACCGCGCATGCGTGGCCGTAACTCCGCCCCCTCCTCCCCAGGACATAGATTGGGCAGCGGATGCGTTGAAAAACTACATCCGCTGCCCACGTTGTGCACAATTTTCACAATGTGCGTCGGTAAGTAAATATGCGTCGCATTGCGACGGCCCCGTACCGACATAAGTGTGAAAGAAGCCTAACCCTAAATTTAGCCCCAACCCTAACCCTAAATTTAGCCCCAACCCTAACCCTAAATTTAGCCTCAACCCTAAATTTAGCCCCAACCCTAACCCTAGCCCTAACCCTAATTTTAGCCCCAACTGCTCTTCTCCTGCCAGCCGGCAGATGGCGACAGATGGCGGGCGCACTGCGCATGCGCCCGCCATTTTCTTTTACCAGGAAGACGCCGGCGGCCAGGAGGAGCAGCAGGAGGACCCAGGGACACCGGTAAGTATGGCAGGGTCCCCGAATCCCCCTATTTCTCTGTCCTCTGATGTGCGATCACATCAGAGGACAGAGAATTGCACATTACTTTTTTTTTGCGGTCGCCGGTAAACAGTTAATTACCGGCGATTGCAAAACAGATGTTGGCGGAGGTAGCGGCCGAGGGTGGGGCTTCACGGAGGACGTCCGCAGCTCCTCAAAACGCTAGTGTGAAACTAGCCTTAGTCTGTTTACTTCTTATGACCAGTTTGGACCTCAGCCGCAACGGGTATGGAGCCGATTCCGGAGCTGAGCCTGCTCTATACCAGACAGATGTCGTCATGTACCTGTAACTGCAGTGACCAGAGTTCGCTCCGATTGCAGCAATTTAACCATCAATTCTCTGACTGTAGCGTTTACATGATGCCGCCGCGCACATGTGTAAGCTGCCATCGGTACCCTGCTATCAGGGAACCAGTGTGTTACAGGCCCAAAAGAAAAAAAAACTGGAACAGTTTGGAACATCATCGGAAAATTAAAAAAAGGTGTCATCAGTGTTTTCCATCAGTGTCATCTGTGTTTACCCTTTCCTGACATCCGCAGTACATGTACGGCTGGGAGCTGCTTTCCCGCAAACCGCCATACGTATACTCCCTGACGATCATGGGGGCTCACACTGAGCGCTGAGAGCTGGCTGTTATGATCAGGTGGCCTTGGAGCAGCATGAAAACCTTCTCTGGAGTAGGTGGTAACTTATACTGACCGCAAACCCTGATCCTATCACCGCAACTAGAAGTAGCCGTGGGGTGTACCTAACAAAACCTAGACACCTCGACACAGCCTGAGGACTAAATACCCCTAAAGATGGAAATAGGAAAACTATCTTGCCTCAGAGTAGACCCCCAAAGGATAGGCAGCCCCCCACAAATATTGACTGTGAGTTGGAGAGGAAAAGACACACGCAGGCAGAAAACAGGCTTAGCAAAGGAGGCCACTTCTAGCTAAATAGAAAAGGACCGGACAGAGTTCTGTGCGGTCAGTAATAAAACCCTTCCAAAATATCCACAGCAGAAAATACAAAAACTCCACCATCTAACTAAAGACGTGGAGAGTATAACTGCAACTTCAGAGAATCCAACCAGACTGAGAAAAACAGCAGACACAGTCTAAGCTGGACAAATAGAAACAAAAGATCAGCACTGAAAATAAGCACACAGCAAGTGTGCTTCAGAAAAAGAAACGGACACTTATCTTTGCTGAACTGGCAGCTAAGCAGGTGAGGCCAGGCAGAGATCCAATACTTCCAAAGAAACATTGACAACTGGAAAGGGCTAATGAATCCTGCACACTTAAATATCCCAGTCAGAACAGCAATTAGCTGATACACCTGGCCAGTGCTGTGACTCAGAGACAACTGCATTCCCACCTACAACCACTGGAGGGAACCCAAGAGCAGAATTCACAACAGCTGGCACCCTGCAGCAACACCCACTTTCGGTGCTAGGACTGATCGCGGGTGTTTAACCCCTTTCTGACATTAGATGTACTATCCCGTCGAGGTGGGGTGGGCCTGTATGACCACCGACGGGATAGTACATCTAACGCGTTCAGCCGCGCTTACGGGGGGAGCGCCACCGATCGCGGCCGGGTGTCAGCTGACTATAACAGCTGACATCTCGCACTATATGCCAGGAGCGGTCACGGACGGACATTAACCCCCAAAACACTGCGATCAAACATGATCGCAGCGTTTCCGCGGCATAGGGAAGCATCGCGCAGGGAGGGGCCTCCCTGTGTGCTTCCCTGAAACCCTCGGAGCAACGCGATGTGATCACGTTGCACCGAGCGTCTCCTCCATCCTCCTCCCTGCAGGCCCAGATCCAAAATGGCCGCAGGGCTCCTTCCGGGTCCTGCAGGGAGTTGGCTTGCAAAAAAAATCCTAAATAAAAAAAATATATATATTGTTACAATAAATACATTTCTTTATGTAAAGAAACCCAATTAAAGTACACATATTTAGTATTGCCGCATCCGTAACGACCCTACCTATAAAACTGTCCCGCTAGTTAACCCCTTCAGTGAACACCGTAAAAAATAAACTAGGCAAAAAACAATTCTTTATCATCATACCGCTGAACAAAAAGTGGAATAACACGCAATCAAAAAGACGGATATAAATAAACATTGTACCGCCGAAAACTTCATCTTGTCCCGCAAAAAAAGAGCCACCATACAGCGTCATCAACGAAAAAATGAAACGGTTATAGCCCTCAGAATAAAGCGATGCAAAAATAATTATTTTTTCTATAAAAGTTTTTATTGTATAAAAGCGCCAAAACATAAAAAAATGATATAAATGAGGTATTGCTGTAATCGTACTGACCCGAAGAATAAAACTGCTTTATCAATTTTACCAACCGCGGAACGGTATAATACAACCCCCCAAAAGAAATTCACGAATTGCTTTTTTTGTTCATTCTGCCTAACAAAAATCGGAATAAAAAGCGATCACAAAATGTCATGTGCCCAAAAATGGTACCAATAAAAACGTCAACTCGTCCCGCAAAAAACAAGACCTCACATGACTCTGTGGACCAAAATATGGAAAAATTATAGCTCTCAGAATGTGGTAATGTCAAAAATATTTTTTGCAATAAAGAGCGTCTTTTAGTGTGTGATAGCTGCCAAACATAAAAACCCACTATAAATAGTAAATAAACACCCCCACCCCCAATATAACCGCCTTAGTTAGGGAAAAATAAGAAAATAAAAAAAATGTATTTATTTCCATTTTCCCGTTAGGGTTGGGGCTAAAGTTAGGTTTGGGGTTAGGGTTTGGATTACGTTTACGGTAAGGGGTTAGGGGTGTGTCAGGTTTAGGGGTATGGTTAGGGTTGGGATTTGGGTTAGAGGTGTGTTGGGGTTAGGGGTGTGTTCCGGTTAGGGGTGTGGTTAGGGTTGGGATTAGGGTTAGGGGTGTGTTGGGGTTAGGGGTGTGGTTAGAATTGGGAGGTTGCCACTGTTTTAGGCACATGAGGGCTCTGCAAATGCAACATGACGCCCACAGACCATCAAAGTCTGCATTCCAAAACGCCACTTCTTCCCTTCCGAGCTCTGCCATGCGCCCAAACAGTAGTTTTCTCCCACATATGGGGTATCTGCGTACTCAGGACAAATTGCACAACAACGTTTGGGGTCCAATTTTTCGAAATACCCTTGGCAAAATACAAAATTGGGGGCTTAAATATCATTTTTGTGGGAAAAAAAAGGATTTTTTAATTTTCATGGCTCTACATTCTTCGATAACAAACCAACAACACCACCACATATTATAGGGGATTCCAATTCTTAACACATATACAAACAATTAAAGACCCCCATGTGGACACTTTGTCATGGCGGACACATCCATTGCACAACAACCCAATTCCACTAAGGAATAATGATGTACTAGTCCAAATAAAGTTTTTATATGTAACCTTTATTATAAACGTTAAAAAGACAGACTTGCCAGATGTGTGTCAAATACAACCTGAAAAATACATATACCAAGGCACTATACCCCCCTGTATATCCCCACTCATATCAGAGTACCATAACAAAATAATCTATTTTATTAAACTACGGGGTTCCATTCCATCAGTCTGCATTCTGCCATGCGCACAAACAGTAGTTTTTTCCCACATATGGGGTATCAGCGTACTCAGGACAAATTGCGCAACAACTTTTGCGGTCCAATTTCTCCAGATACCCTTGGAAAAATACAAAATTGGGGGCTAAAATATCATTTTGTGAAAAAAAAAAAAAAAGATTTTTTAATTTTCACGGCTCTACATTATAAACTTCTGTGAAGCACTTGGGGGTTCAAAGTGCTCACCACACATCTAGATTAGTTCCTTAGGGGGTCTGCTTTCCAAAATGGGGTCACTTGTGGGGGATTTCAATGTTTAGGCACATCAGGGGCTCTCCAAACACGACATGGCGTTCTTTCTCAATTCCAGCCAATTTTGCATTGAAAAGTCAAATGGTGCTTCTTCCCTTCTGAGCTCTGCCATGCGCCCAAGCAGTGGTGTCCCCCCACATATGGGGTATCGGAGTACTCAGGACAAATTGTGCAACAACTATTGGAGTCCAATTTCTCCTGTTACCCTTGTAAAATAAAACAAATTGGATCAGAAGTAAATTTTTGGTAAAAAAAAAAAGTTAAATGTTTTTTTTTTTGTTTTTTTTTTAAACATTCCAAAAATTCCTGTGAAACACCTGAAGGGTTAATGAACTTCTTGAATGTGGTTTTGAGCACCTTGAGGGGTGCAGTTTTTAGAATGGTGTCACACTTGGGCATTTTCTATCATATAGACCCCTCAAAGTGACTTCAAATGTGATGTGGTCCCTAAAAAAAAAAAAAAAAAAAAATGGTGTTGTAAAAATGAGAAATTGCTGGTCAAATTTTAACCCTCAACTCCCTAAGAAAAAAAAATTTTGGTTCCAAGATTGTGCTGATGTAAAATAGACATGTGGTAAATGTTACTTATTAAGTATTTTGTGTGACATATCTCTGTGATTTAACCCCTTTCTGACCTCGGACGGGATAGTACGTCCGAGGTCAGATCCCCTGCTTTGATGCAGGGCTCCGCGGTGAGCCCGCATCAAAGCCGGGACATGTCCGCTGTTTTGAACAGCTGACATGTGCCCGTAATAGGCTCGGGCAGAATCGCGATCTGCCCGCACCTATTAACTAGTTAAATGCCGCTGTCAATCGCAGACAGCGGCATTTAACTACCGCATCCGGCCGGGCGGCCGGAAATGACGTCATCGCCGACCCCCGTCACATGATCGGGGGTCGGCGATGCGTCTCCATTGTAACCATAGAGGTCCTTGAGACCTCTATGGTTACTGATCACCAGTGGCTGTGAGCGCCACCCTGTGGTCGGCGCTCACAGCACACCTGCAATTCTGCTACATAGCAGCGATCAGCAGATCGCTGCTATGTAGCAGAGCCGATCGCATTGTGCCTGCTTCTAGCCTCCCATAGAGGCTATTGAAGCATGGCAAAAGTAAAAAAAAAAAAAGTAAAAAAAATGTGAAAAAAATTAAAATATATAAAAGTTTAAATCACCCCCTTTCGCCCCAATCAAAATAAATCAATAAAAAAAAATCAAATCTACACATATTTGGTATCGCCGCGCTCAGAATCGCCCGATCTATCAATTTAAAAAAAGCATTAACCTGATCGCTAAACGGCGTAGCGAGAAAAAAATTCGAAACGCCAGAATTACGTTTTTTTTGGTCGCTGCGACATTGCATTAAAATGCAATAACGGGCGATCAAAAGAACGTATCTGCACCAAAATGCTATAATTAAAAACGTCATCTCGGCACGCAAAAAATAAGCCCTCAACCGACCCCAGATCACGAAAAATGGAGACACTACGAGTATCGGAAAATGGCGCAATTTTTATTTTTATTTTTTTTAGCAAAGTTTGGAATTTTTTTTCACTACTTAGATAAAAAATAACCTAGTCATGTTTGGTGTCTATGAACTCGTACTGACCTGGAGAATCATAACTGCAGGTCAGTTTTAGCATTTAGTGAACCTAGCAAAAAAGCCAAACAAAAAACAAGTGTGGGATTGCACTTTTTTTGCAATTTCACCGCACTTGGAATTTTTTTCCCGTTTTCTAGTACACGACATGCTAAAATCAATGATGTCGTTCAAAAGTACAACTCGTCCCGCAAAAAATAAGCCCTCACATGGCCAAATTCACGGAAAAATAAAAAAGTTATGGCTCTGGGAAGGAGGGGAGTGAAAAACAAACACGGAAAAACGAAAAATCCCAAGGTCATGAATGGGTTAAGGGCATAAAAATTCAAAGTTGGAAAATTGCGAAATTTTCTAAATTTTAACCAAATTTCTGTTTTTTTCTACAAACTCAAGTAATATCATGTAAATTTTGCCACTAACATGAAGTACAATATGTCATGAGAAAACAATGTCAGAATCACTGGGATCCATTGAAGCGTTCCAGAGTTATAACCTGACAGTGGTCAGAATTGTAATAATTGGCCCGGTCATTAACGTGCAAACCACCCTTGGGGGTAAAGGGGTTAACCCCTCTGATGTCGCTGTTAATGGCAACATCGATGGGCATCACAGAGGGAGGGTGCTCCGATCGGCGATCGCATTGTGCCGATGGTCTGCATGGTGACCCCGAGTGGAAAGATGACCGCGGAGTCACCCAGGGACGGTGGCCTGTAAGCTCCTGCTCAGATCAAGATCTACACGCCTCTTCCCTGCCTGCGATGCTCTGATCTAATTCCCTGCAATGCAAAAGCATTTAAGAGTATGAGAACAGCGGTCAGGGTAAAAAAATATATACCGTATATTAATCTAAAAAATATATATTTATTTATGTAAACACAAAAAATAAACCAAAAAAAGGTACACCTATTTAGTAGTGGCATGTCCGTAATGACCCGCCCTATAAAACTGTCCCATTAGTTAACCCCTTTAGTGAACACTGTAAAAAAAAATACAAAAAAACTAGTCAAAAAACAATGCTTTATCATCATACCGGCGATCAAAAAGACAGTTGTAAATAAAAATAGTCCCACTGAAAACGTCATGCAAAAAACAAGCCGTCATGCAGCTCCATCAGCGGAAAATAAGTTCTAGCGCTCAGAATAAATAGATGCAAAAATATATATTTTAAAGTTTTTGTTGTGTAAAAACATAAAAAAAATGTAAATAGAGTATCGCACTGATCCAAAAAATAAAGTTGCCTTATCAATTTTACCCCATGCGGAACGGCATAACCCCCCCCCCCACCCCCACCCCGCAAAAAAAAATTCCTGAATTTGTTTTTTGCCTCTCAAAAATCGGAATTTCAAGCAATCAAAAAATGTAATTTGCCCAAAAAAGGTAGCAATTAAAACGCCAGCTCGGCCAACAAAAAAAAGCCCTCCCATGACTCTGTCTGATGAAATATGGAAAAATTATGGCTCTCTAAATATGGCAATTCAAATAACTTTGTTTGATAAAAGAGAGCGTCTTTTTAGTGTGTGACAGCAGCTAAACATAAAAACCCAATATAAATCTGGTATCGCTGTAATCGCACTGACCCGAAGAATAAAGTCGCCTAATAACTTATACTGCATGAGGAATCGTGTAAAAAATAAATAAAACCAATTCTTCGCATGCTGTTGATTTTTTTTTTTCATTCTGCCTCCCAAAGATCGCATAAAGGCTTGACTCTCACTTATCCTGTGCTCTATTCTGAGTGCTTACACTGGAGTTTCCGTGGAACCCCCAGTGGAAGATTCCCTATAATGAGGCAGATGGAGGCATTGTGGATGCCGTCTGGCCTATGATCCGGCAGTGTCCGTCTATTTAGATATTTATAAAAGTGCGCTCTGCCACAGTTTTGTGCACGTCTTAAAAGGACACTGCGGAACAGAGGCCAGACGGAGTCACGAGTAACTCTGCTGCCTCATCCCTCGGGGGTTTCATCTGTCACGTCACTCAGAGAGAAAATAGATGGAATAATAATAATCTTTATTTTTATATAGCGCTAACATATTCCGCAGCGCTTTACAGTTTGCACACATTATCATTGCTGTCCCCAATGGGGCTCATAATCTAAATTCCCTATCAGTATGTCTTTGGAATGTGGGAAGAAACCCACGCAAACACGGAGAGAACATACAAACTCCTTGCAGATGTTGTCCTTGGTGGGATTAGAACCCAGGACCCCAGCGCTGCAAGGCTACAGTGCCTACCACTACACCACCGTGCTGCCCCCAACCCCAATATAAGTGTTCAGCATAGAGCGATGGAGAAATGTGATCCCAAACGTTATGTAAAATGTTCCCAATAAAAGCTTCAACTCAATCCATGAAAACAGAAAGTCCCCACTCAGATCTGTCATCTGTTAATGGAAATATAGGGACTTACACGTAGCACCAAGGCTCTGGAAAAGCTAAATGGCTCCTTGCTCCCAAAAGAAATTCAGAAAATTCTGTGCTCCCAAATCCAAATGCCCCCTCCCTTCTGAATCCCAGTGTGCCTAAACCACATTTAGTGCCCACATGTTTGGCATTTCTGTAGTGATGAGAGCCCACCTAATTTACAGGTGTGTGTCTCCAGAAGTACGGCCTAGGCACAATGTACTGGTCATTACAACGTACTGGTCACTGCAACGTACTGGTCATTACATCGTACTGGTCACTACAGCGTCACTACAATAGTAGTTTGCAATTTTCACTCAGCAACATCCACTGCTGCTTGTTTCTGGAAAACACTCATGGTTTCCAAATTGTCACTACATCTGTAGAAAAATTCCCAAAGGTGTATAATTTCCAAAATAGGGTCACTTGAGGGGGGATTCTGCTCTTCAAACTTGGGGGATCTGTATAAGGGGTGCACAAAGTATTCTAGCTACATTTGCGCTCCAGGAGGCAAATCACGCTCTGTCCCTCCTGAGTCTAGTGCCATTTTTACCCCTTTTCCCGGTGTGAAAATGTAAAATCTGGGGCCAAAACAAATGTTTGGTGGTAAAGCTGTCATTATTTTTCTCCTTCACTGCCCAATAATATAAAATTCAGTGACCCACCTGTGGTGTCAATATCACTGCACCTCTATATGAATTCTTTGAGAGGGTTAGTTTGTTAAATGGGGTCTTATGGGGAGTTTCTGTTGTTCTGGCACCTTGGGGGCTCTGCCAATAATGTGACATGGCACTCTCAAACCAGTCCAGCGAATCTGAACTCCAATATGGCGCTTCTTCCCTTCTGAGCTTTGCACTGTGCCTCAAAATCGGTTTTCCACCACATACGGGGGGCTGTGTACTCAGGAAAATTACACAACAAATGTTGGGATCCATTTTCTTCTGCTATCCTTGTAAAAATGAGAACATTTGAGGCTAAAACAACATTTCTGTTGGAAAAATATATATTTTTTCACTGTCATAGATCACCTTTGCAAAATTCTGTGAAGCACCTGTGGGCTCAAGGTGCTCACCACACGTCTAGATAAGTTCCCTGAGGGGTGTAGTTTCCAAAAAGGTGTCACTTGGGGGGGTTTCCACTGTTTAGGCACATCCTGGCTCTCCAAACGCGACATGGTGTCAATGATGCCAGCAAAGTTTGCATTCAAAAAGTCAAATGGCGCGCTTTCGCTTTCGAGCCCCGGAGTGCGTCCAAACAGTGGTTTTCCTCAAAATATTGGTTATCGGCGTACTCAGGAGAAATGTACAACAAATTCTGGGGTGCAATTTCTCCTGTTAACCTTGTGAAAACAAAAAAAAGGGACAAAAAGAAAATATTTGTGAAAAAAGGCTAAATGTTCATTTTTTTTCTCCCTGACTCAAGTGCCTCGCAGCCGTCCATAATCCCCCCGGGCGCCGCCGCCTCCTCTCTGTCTTGCGCCTGAGCTCTGCAATTATTTCTCGGGCATGCGCCGTGCGCACTGCCCTGGAACTTACATCAAGTGATGTAAGTAGATCGCGACTTGGTGCGAGGCGCTTGAGTCAGGGACAAATCATACCTCCCTGACTCAATCGAGTTTATAAAAGTGATTATTTCAGCGTTCCTAGGGATGCTAATCATAAGGGCCATCTTCAGAGAATGCAGCCTTAGTGCTGCTGAAGGTGGCTCTTTTACCTTAATAGGCCCTGGTGGGGTGACAGGTTCCCTTTAAAGTAAAAAAAAAATCTACCTGGGATCTCATTGGAAATCCCGGTACGCACCATACCCACCTCTACATCTGAATGTGTTGCCTGATACGGATTTTACCCCTTTCTACACTTAGAGGACCTGTAACCAGGTCAAAGACACCATTTTTTGCCCTTTTTGATTCTTACTGCTTTACGGAGTCTTATCCTTTGTATAATCCACCATATGTGTCCAGAGATATTAGCACAAATTTAAAAAAAAAACAAAAACCATTTTTATCGTGTTTATTAAGGGGGGCATTGCTCCCAAGGTAATGGTGCAGAGCAGCATAAAGACATGCACCAGGAATCCTGTGAGCACTGCCCGCCTGGTAAGGACCATAAACATGAGCACTAACTAACAAGGCCCGTATCTTTGAAACTATGGCGGATTTATAAAAAGCAAAAATATAATAAAATAAGAGCAACAACTAGAGGTTGTCCAGGTTTGGAAAGAAAGCAGGCTGCTGAACCCCCACAGTGCGCACACCGCCGCACGCTGTCAGGATTCTCCGGTGCCAGCGGTGAGAGTGTGCAGTCATGTGACCGCCATTATGCGATTTGCATGCAGTCACATGCTAACTAGACATGCTTGGCCCTGCTGACTTGACCAGTTTTGATCGAGGCATCACACGTCCAGGTAAACTGTAGGTGGAGGTCTGTAAATCGCATACTTGCAGTCAAGTAACGGCCAGCTCTCACCGTCGGCACCAGAGATTCCTGACAGTGTGTGATGTGCGCGCTGTTAGGGACACACAAAGTGACTGCAGATTTTCATCCCAACCTTGGGCAACCCCTTTACAGTGAGATCTGTGACAAATCTGCAACAGAATGAGCATGTAGGCTGAGAAAAGGGCCGTGAGATACAGGAACCTCTACTGCTTCTATGTCCTCTCCGAGGGGCAATAGAGTGTGTAATGTAAAATACTGTGTGCAGGAGTCTGTGTGTGACCATTGCCTCACATGCATAAAGCTTACAGGGGCAGGCCAACTTTAGGAAACTGGAGGATGAGGAGATAATGTATTAGAATAATAATACAAGCATTCCCTCCAGCGCCAGCAGCTTACAGTGTTACCTGTTTACTTGCGAGCTTGGTATGGCGCAAAGGCCAGTGATTGGCTGCAGTTATCACTTGTAGACGGCAGTCACTGCTGGAATCCTGTAGGCAAAGACCGGCATAGGAGCAGTGTAGGAGGTGTGGGGGCTTTTACTGGAAAGTACTTCTTTTTTTATCATTTTATACCTTATCTGCTGTCACAGCATATTTTTTGAACATGTGAGCACCTTTATGGGTCTCACGCATCAGAGAATGGACCTCTAGTATGCACGCCTCTGCCCCATTCAAGATGGGGTACTGTAGAGCCTGATTACCTGGATCCAGGGGGCTGCTTTCGGTATCTCTGAGGGTCCCAGTTGTTGCACCCACAGCAATCAGTAAGTTATCCTATGGATATGGGATAACTTTGATTCTGGGAATACCCCTTTTCAGGCATATATCTTTTGTAAAGGGGGTTGTCTGCCTAGAAGGCAAGAACAGAGCCAAATTGATCTTTCCAGCACTTATATATTGATGTGGATTCTGGGGATGAATAATGAAAGCTGTGTGTTTTTATAAAGGTCCACTTGTCTGTTATTCTTCCATGTGTTATGGTAACGCTGATGTGGACAGCCGCTATCTGATATTTCATCTTCTCACTGCTTTTATTCTTCAGGTCAGGACATTTAAATATTGCACTTATACTACTGGAGAACGGTGCTGATGTCAATGCACAGAACCGCCTGGGAGCAAGCGTCCTGACGGTGGCATCAAGAGGCGGCCACACAAGCGTGGTCAAGCTGCTTCTCGATAGTGGAGCTTTTGTGGATAATTATGACCATATTGATGCCAGCCTGGTGACCAGTAAAGGCCACAGAGAGGATATGCCCGAGATTACAGCCCTGATGACGTCTGCCCAGCATGCTCATGAAGCAGTGGTCCGTTTATTATTGGACTCTGGAGCCGACGTAAATTATCGTGTAAGGACGGGATGGAGTCCATTGATGTTGGCTGCCCTTCATGGACGTGTGAGTGTGGCCCAGCAGCTGGTGGATAGGGGTGCTGACCCTGACCACGTAAACAGTTTGGATAAAACACCTTTTGAGATTGCCTTGAATGTAAAACACAAGGACATGAAAGATTATCTGGATTCTATTACCACAATCAGACCTAAGACCGGTACGGGGCAAGTGTTCCTTCTTTCTATGTCTACGTATTCCAGTTACATGTTCAGGCACAATATTTATGGCATTTTTCTACAGTTCACATATTATGCCATGTTGGTACGAACAGAGCGTGTGAGTGGAGAAAGCTCTTGGCTGTACATAAGCTTATCGGCATATTTTATGGTATACCTTAAAACCAAACTGGGGAGCATTGATCAAAGGCATCAGGACCTTTTCCCCTCTGTCTCGCCATTGTACCCTCCTGCTTTTCATCCTTGTCCCTCACTGGTCCCAGCTTCCCCTCTCTGTTGAAACCCTGGTGCTAGTATTTGCCACTAAGCTTCATTGCTTGGGGGTGTTGCTATAGAGAGGGGGAAGCAGTATGGCGAGGTATATACGTCAGTGGCCCTGACATATATCTTTTGCTGTCTTGCTGTGCTTGCGTTGAGAGGCAGCAGATCTGTATGCAGCCAGTGATCCGAGAAGCCAGGGCTGGCGATGACGTCTGTGTGTGACACGGCCCGCTTTCACTTGCAACAAACTAATACCTTCAAATAAAACTAAAGAATGTTATAAAGTTGTAGAATTTCTCATTTATGCGGTGAGGTTGTCCAGGACTGACATATTGGTGACCTGTCCAATGGATAATTTCACCAGTCTGAAATGGGTGACCCCCACCGATCCGCTGTTACCTGGTGTGACCACGGCCAGATGTAAGCAGTGCATGGAGCGGAGCGGCGCCGTCATTCTCAGAAGAAAAGTCTACATGAACCTGTTTATGGTGGGAACATGAAGGCCGTGGGTTTCTGGGTTCCATAAACTATCCTATGTTTTTACATACTTGGAAACCGTCCTGCCGCTTGATCTTGCACCGCACCTATGAGGCCTACTACTCAGATCTGGGACTAGTGAGCCGACATCCCTGGGATTGTAGATCACTTCTCGCTCCTCTGAATAGGACCTGATGGACAGTGTGCAGAGCGGTGTTCTGGCACATACTCTTAGGCTCTGATCCGTGGGGTCTGAGAGTCAGACCCCACCGATCTCACATTGATGACTTGTCCCATGGATACATCATTCATGTCAGTGCCGGATAGCCATTTTAAGCTTGATTGCTGTTATTAACATTTTTTATTTTCACACAACAACAATAAAAAAGGACCTAAAATAAGTGACTCAGGATTATAGCTGTTCTTTGTAAGCTCCACTCTGATTAGCTAAAAACCGACCAAAATCAGTATGAGAATGGAAAGTGTGTGCGTGCTCTGCTTTGAAAACTGACAAAAATGATAAAAACAGCCTAGAATATGAGATGTTTATTAAAAATTAATGTGTTAAAAATCTCTTCAATCCTGTGGTATTTCTGGGCACAGAGCACTGATGCATGTACGGCCGCCATGAAGCAGTAGTAGAAGTATGTAACATGCCCACTGAGTTGCAGCAGGTCTATGACCGTATGCATCACTGATACATTGGAGCAAATTGCCATTGTCATCAAAAATTTATGCAGTTTTCAACAATTGGTACGTTTCCACTTATTAAAAATTGATTCCAGGAAAACATGGAGCTGTTGCCTGTAGCAACAACTCCAATGCTGCACTTTACAGGATGTATAAACAATATGATGGATTTGATAAAGGGAATCTGTCAGCAGGTTTTTGCTATGTAATCTGAGGACAGCATGGGTTTGGGGTTTAAATACTGAATTTGGAGATGTCACATGTCACAGTGTGCTGTTGTGGAGCTTTAACTTGTGATCAACATACTGTGACTGAGCTCTGGTCTGACTCCGCCCCCTCCTGTGATAGGCGTCTCACTGTCTATAGACTGTGTACACAGACACAACACATGTAGCCTAGTAATGAATAGCCCAAAAAGATGAAGAGAATTATGATTAAAAAATGAATAAATCCTTATTAACAAATAATAAAATTAATAAAACTCCACATAGTGATATATAGAGGACGTCACAGTGTAACTGACCCTATGAACATATATTTTATTTATCAAATGCTGAAATTGTCAGTGAATACAATCAAGTAATGAATTGTACTGGTCCAGAAAACCCCCACAAATCTGGAGTACTTGATATCAATGAGAGGAATTCCAATAGATCAGTATATACTGACACTCAGCCAATAGAAGCCTAAACAGCCCTGCCAGCCAAAACATGCAAAAAACCATAGTAGCAAGGTAAAGAGAAAGGGGCATAGCCCATGGAAATATCAATAGTCGTATACCACACAATCCAGTAATCTAAGGGCTACATGGCTGGATTCGGCTAAAACCTGCTGACAGATTCCCAGTCAGTGCGTTCTGCTTGGTATCTTTCCTATATTTACCTTACACTACAGTATAAAGAAGCAGCAGAAAGGTGATCGACCGCAAAAATCCCCTCACCTTTATCTCTTTAACCAGATTTGTTTCTTTTTACTCCAGATGAAGAAAAGCGACGTCCAGACATTTTTCATGCTGTAAAAATGGGTAAGTTGTTTATACAGATATTAGTGAGGTTTGTGTTTTCCAGTCTGTGCCGTCTATGAAGTGTCAGGTGTAAATATATACCCATTCTGGGACCGCATGTGCGCAGACCCCCGGGATCTGAGCTGTTACATAAGGTACACTTTGACTGCTGCTGTCAACTATTTAGGTGACACTGTCAGTGTCTGACAGCAGCATTTAAATGGGGTGCACTAGCTCCCCGCAGCACAGTCGCAGGATCCCTATGGGTTACCATGGCAGCAGGCAGCCTGGAGATCTGCCCAACATACAGTTTTTGTGCTGAAGAGGCCTGGATCTCAGCACTTACGGAGTCAGCAGAGCTTTGGCGTCTTCTACGTACTGTTTGCTGCAGCACTCGGCGTCCCCGCTCAGTAACTTTACATCATTTGTGGATGAGTTACTGTCGTTTCTAATTGCTTCCACCAGTAGTTCTTGGGATATTTAGGAAGGAAGAAAATTCAAGAAGTGACTTGTTACAACCTTGCCATACTACTGCAGGACTGCGCTCAATTCAGTGAGCTCTTCACAATGACTCACTCTTTGGGCTCAGACATGACTGTATTTTCGGCCCAAGTGCAAACCGACAAAACCTCTTAAGACTGAGCCGGTGTGAGGAGAAAGTTGCAGTATACATGTGTAGTGTCGATTTCGGATTGCAATTGACCTTGCAAGTTAGTTATTCCGTATAAAACATTGGACTGCACTCTGATGGCATCCAAGTTCCACGGACTGACAGAACGGAGAAGATGTTGACTTATGTATTCTATGTTCTCATCCAAGAAATTGTGCTCACTCTACTCAGCATAATTTCTCTTGGATGATAATATACACACTGGTGTGACCTCAGCTTACACAAATTCTAGTAAAGCAGACTGCAGGGCTACGGCCTGATTTTATATTCTTTTGGCAGTGGGACTGAATGAGACGCCAGAATTAAATGATTAAAAGGTGTGTCCCAATACTTTTGTCTATAAAGTATATATGTTCGCTTTACAATTTTAAACCAAATTATTACATTGACTTTGTCCTGTCATATTTGTCCTACTTGCACATCACTTGGGAAGAACAAAATGTAATACTGTAATATGGGCAGCACGGTGGCGCAGTGGTTAGCACAGCAGCCTTGCAGCGCTGGAGTCCTGGGTTCAAACTCCACTAAGGACAACATCTGCAAAGAGTTTGTATGTTCTCTCCGTGTTTGCATGGGTTTCCTCCGGGCACATTCCAAAGACATATTCATAGGGAAATTAGATTGTGAGCCCCATCGGGGACAGCAATGATAATGTGTGTAAAGCGCTGTGGAATATGTTAGCGCTATATAAAAATAAAAAGATTATTAAGATTAATACTGCATTTCTCCTCTAGTGGTCACTGCTGCGAAAGACTGGGGTCCGGGGGGCTTCATGACCTTACCAGAGTCCTGCAGATTCAATACCAGACAGGAGCTGTTCAATGACTGTTTGCCCTTTGTCCCACTCGCTTAGCATTAGACAGCCGCCTGTTCACTTAAGGCCCCTTCACACTGAGCGACGCTGCAGCGATACCGACAACGATGTCGATCGCTGCAGCGTCACTGTTTGGTTGCTGGAGAGCTGTCACACAGACAGCTCTCCAGCGACCAACAATCCCGAGGTCCCCGGTAACCAGGGTAAACATTGGGTTACTTATCGCAGGGCCGCGCTTAGTAACCCGATGTTTACCATGGTTACCAGCGCAAATGTTAAAAAAAACAAACACTACATACTTACCTTCAGCTGTCTGTCCTCGGCGCTGTGCTTTCCCGCACTGACTGTGAGCACAGCGGCCGGAAAGCAGAGTGGTGACGTCACCACTGTGCTTTCCGGCTGACCGGCGCTCACAGCCAGTGCAGGAAGCAGAGCGCCGGGGACAGACAGCAGAAGGTAAGTATGTAGTGTTTGTTTTTTTAATGTTTGCGCTGGTAACCAGGGTAAACATCGGGTTACTAAGCGCGGCCCTGCGCTTAGTAACCCGATGTTTACCCTGGTTACCAGTGAAGACATCGCTGGATCGGTGTCACACACGCCGATCCAGCGATGTCAGTGGGAAGTCCAGCGATGAAATAAAGTTCTGGACTTTCTGCAGCGACCAACGATCTCCCAGCAGGATCCTGATCGTTGGTCGCTGTCACACATAACGATTTCCTTAACGATATGATTGCTACGTCATAAAAAGCAACGATATCGTTAACGATATCGTTATGTGTGAAGGTACCTTTAGTGTTAGACAGCCGCCTGTTCACTTAGTGTTATACAGCCGCCTGTTCACTTAGTGTTAGACAGTCGCCTGTTGGCTTAGTATTAGACAGCCGCCTGTTGGCTTAGTGTTAGACAGCCGCCTGTTGGCTTAGTGTTAGACAGCCGCCTGTTGGCTTAGTGTTAGACGGCCGCCTGTTGGCTTAGTGTTAGACAGCCGCCTGTTGGCTTAGTGTTAGACAGCCGCCTGTTGGCTTAGTGTTAGACAGCCGCCTGTTGGCTTAGTGTTAGACAGCCGCCTGTTGGCTTAGTGTTAGACAGCCGCCTGTTGGCTTAGTGTTAGACAGCCGCCTGTTGGCTTAGTGTTAGACAGCCGCCTGTTGGATTAGTGTTAGACAGCCACCTGTTCACTTAGTGTTAGACAGCCGCCTGTTGGCTTAGTGTTAGACGTCCGCCTCTTGGCTTAGTGTTAGACGGCCGCCTGTTGGCTTAGTGTTAGACGGCCGCCTGTTGGCTTAGTGTTAGACAGCCGCCTGTTGGCTTAGTGTTAGACAGCCGCCTGTTGGCTTAGTGTTAGACAGCCGCCTGTTGGCTTAGTGTTAGACAGCCGCCTGTTGGCTTAGTGTTAGACAGCCGCCTGTTGGCTTAGTATTAGACAGCCGCCTGTTGGCTTAGTGTTAGACAGCCGCCTGTTGGCTTAGTGTTAGACAGCCGCCTGTTGGCTTAGTGTTAGACAGCCGCCTGTTGGCTTAGTGTTAGACAGCCGCCTGTTGGCTTAGTGTTAGACAGCCGCCTGTTGACTTAGTGTTAGACAGCCGCCTGTTGGCTTAGTGTTAGACAGCCACCTGTTGGCTTAGTATTAGACAGCCGCCTGGTTAAGGTTTCTCAGGGCAACATTAGTCTTCACAGTCATGGTTTTCTTTGTGGGATCTTTTCTCACAAGTAAAAGGATGAGCACATGAGGCAGTTTAGAATTGTTAGAACTGATTTACTAGTAATGATGTAAAGTGGCATAGCATTGTGGGTATGTCATCTCATCACTTCCTCCCTTTGTCTTGTTACATCATAATTTGGTTAAAAAAAATGCATTCACCCTTCTTATTGTATCTTCTAGGAAATCTCTCATTGGTTAAAGAGATTGTGGATGAGGATCTCAGTCACGTCAATGCTGTAAATGCTGATGGGGCATCTCCGCTAATGATGGCAGCAGTTAACGGCAAACTGGACATGGTGCAACTCCTGGTTGATAAAAATGCAGATATAAACAAGCAGGACAGTGTCCATGCCTGGACCGCCCTGATGCAGGCCACCTACCATGGGTAAGACCACTGATGGCCTCCAGCATGCAGACGTTTCAACAACTGGTAGCTGCAAATGTGTTTTTCTTTACTGATTGTTAATGCGCATAATTAACTGAAATTGGAGATTATATGAAGATTTGCTACTAAACATGACCTTTATCTTCCATGTTGCTTTTTTCATAATCTGAAGTGTAAAAAACAAAAAACAAACGTAGAAAACTCGTGGTAGTAGTAGTAGTAGTAGTATAGCACCATTTATTCCATAGCGCTTTACGTGTGAGGAGGGGTATACATAAAAAATCAAGAGCAATAATCTTAAACAATACAAGTGACTGACTGGTACAGGAGGAGAGAGGACCCTGCCCGCGAGGACTCTCAATCTACAAGGGATGGGTGAGAATACAGTAGGAGAGGGTAGAGCTGGTCATGCAGTGGTTTGGTGGTTACTGCAGGTTGTAGGCTTGTCGGAAGAGGTAGGTCTTCAGGTTCCCTTTGAAGGTGAGCATCAAAGAGGATTGACATTGAATTGAATAGAAAGAATCTTTCAAGCATTTTATTTTAAGGCGATGTTTGCAATGTGTTTTTTGGTACAGATCAACTCCTAAAACCCATCTGCACATAGTCTTAGAGACCGGAAGGGGAGCAGCAAGGATCAGTGAGGTGATTATGATAGTCTGAGCCTGCTGCATGCTTTACAAAATAATGAGATGGAAAAAAAAGCTCTTTAAAGGGGTGTTTCCCATGAGCAAAGTTCATTTTAATAGATAGATCTTGAAATAATAATAATTACCACTATTAGATGTATTAAATATTCCTGTGCTGAGATAATCTTATAAATGTGCCCCTGCTGTGTACTGTGTAATGGCCGTGTCTGACCATACAGGAACATGGTCTGATCATATCACAGCTCCTGGGCAGGGGAGGACACGAGAGTGTACAGACATTATGGTAAGGGATTATCTCAAGACAGGGACATTTTTAACACATCTCATTGTGGAACTTATTATTCCAAGATCTAGGGATTTCAATGTGGTACAACCACTATAAGCACCAAAACACAACTCCCATATCTCCAATCATTGTGATTGATGTGTCTCAAAGCACTTGGTCTAAAAAGTAGGTGCAGAAAGATATATTGCTTTTCTATTAATTTTTGTTGTTCAAGTTTTGTCGAAACTGAAACTTTGTGATGTGTATAGGCAGAACATAGAAACTGCTGTTGGGTACTGTTCCTTTAAACGTTTTATTTCTCGATTGGTTCCATGGAGACATTATTGACATTTCCCTATAAGGGGACTAACAGGAAGCTGCTCTTCTACAATTTAATATCCAAAAATTACATTTTGGGAAAACCTTTAATGAATTCAAGTTACTGTATATACTCGTGTATAAGCCGAGCCACCTAATTTTGCCACGAATAACTGGGAAAACTTACTGACTCAAGTATAAGCCGGCTATGCATTGTCTCCTCATCCCTATCCTGGTATGCATGGCCACCATGAGAAAAGCATTAAAAAACAAAAACATCCTACTTGCCTTCCCTGCGCACCCTTGCAGCATCTTGTTCCGGTGCCCCCAACTCCTAGGATCCGAGCGATCACATGTCCCTGCTCATTAAGGTAATGAATATTCGCCTCTCTCCATGGCTATGGGAGTGAAGAGAGGTGAATATTCATAACTCTTAAGTAGCTGGCACCCATGATAGCCCAGCAGCTACTGGAAGACGGCGGCTGTGGCAGACACTGTGCGCGCTATAAGAGAAATGAATGTTCAGTGTCAGTGCAGTGAAAATTCATTTCTCTTTAGCAGCAGACACAACAAAAAATGTGCTGAAAAACTCGGCTCATACACAAGTATATACGGTAATTGCAACACAATAATTGTAGTCTTTTAATTAATTTTTTTTTATCATCCTAGAAACAAGGAAATTGTGATATACCTGTTAAATCAAGGAGCCGATGTGAACCTGCGTGCAAAAAATGGCTACACAGCGTTTGACTTAGTGATGCTACTAAATGACCCAGGTTAGGAGATTTTTTTTTTTAAACAATACATTTTTATTGAAGATTTTAGGTACATATAACAGATATAATGTATGATGTAAAACAGTAATGCAAACCTATAAATGAAGGATCTGTAAGGGGAAAGAACACGTGGCATGGAGAGGAGTAGAAGGAGAGAGGAGACCTATCAAGCATATAGGCTGAAAGTATTTTGTGGAGAATCGGGGGCGCTATCTGTCTTTAAGAGGCGGAGTGGCAAAAGGGGTGTAGTTGGTGTATTCCGCCCAGTTGGTATATTCTGTGTATTTCATTAATCATACATCAGGGAAGACGTCTTTTCACTTCAGCTAGGTCTAATCCTGAGTTTTTCCATGAAGAGGTTATGGTTTGCTTATTGCCAAAAATATAAACAAGATTAGGGCTTGAGAGTGTTTGGGGATGTTAGGAATTTATTGAGCAGGGCTCCCCAGGGGTCTATATTAATGTTAAGGTCAGTAACTGAGAGAATGAGAAAGTAACCCTGATCCAGAGCCTGCAAACTATGAGGCGGAACCACCATATTTGGTACATGTGGCCAATGCAATTGGAAGAATGGTTGGGGACTACTTTGCTACCCTGGCAGGGGTTAGATACCATCTTGTTAATACCTTGTTATTTGTTTCTAACATCAAAGTGTTTAGCATTCCGCTGGTGGAGGAGGTCCAAATCTGGGCTCATTCTGAGATGGTTCCAATGTCGGATTCCCAACGGAAGGACATTGCTTTATTTGTTGCTTTATTTATATGGGAGTATAAAAGCCAGATGGTACCTGGGGCGTGTGGATTTTGAGGCTGCATCTTTGCACGAAAGGTGTGATCACATAGGGTGGGTTGGAGCCTATATTGTTTGCAAACATTTGAGGTAATTTGGCAGAAGAGGGAGTCTGTCAGCTGTTACTTTAACACCTTGATAGCCTAGGTGATTAATGGACCATTCAAAGGGGAAGTCTAGTTTTAAGCTGTGAAACTGTGGAGGCTGGAAGAGAGATGGTCATAGCTTGGGATTTTGAGTGGTTGATCTGTTAATTAGAGAGTTGTTCAATATTTTGCAGGAATTGAAGATGAGCAGTCAGAGGTTTGAGGGGTGGAAAGGAGAAGCAGAACATTGTCTGTGAACATGAAGAGTTTGTGAGGGATTCCACCATTTTTATACATTGGATGTGTGAGTTGTGGCGTAGGCTAATTGCTAGGGGCTGAATCTCAAGTAGAAAAAGTAGCGAAGAAAGGGGGTACCCTTGACTTGTGTCTCTTTTGATAGGGAAAGATCCTGAAGAGAAACCATTATAACGGGCATGAGCTGAGGGATGGTTGTGTAGGGCATACACCCATGAGAGAAATTGGTCCGCGAAATTCCATTTCCGCAACACCGCGAATAAGTAGTCCCATGAGACCCAGTGGAAGGCCTTTTAATATCAAGTGATAAAAGCATGCCTGCCACATTGCGTTGCTTGCAGTGATGCAGGAGATGAGAAACCCTTCGTATATTTTCAGACGCTTGCCTATGGGGTACAAAGCCAACTTTATCTTTATGTACAATCATGACCGAAAGTGTTGGCATACCTTGAAATTGTTCAAGAAAATGAAGTATTCCTCCCAGAAAATTATTGTAATTCCCCAGGTTTTGTTATACACATGTTACTTTGTGTGTGTGTTGGAATATAACAAAAAAAAGGCAAATTGGACATAATTTCACACAAACCTAAAAATGGGCCGGACAAAAGTGTTGACGCCCTCAAGTTAATATTTGGTTGCACACCCTTAGGCATAAATAACTTCAATCAATTGCTTCCTATAACCATCAACGGGCTTCTTACATCTCTCAGATGGAATTTTGCATCACTGTTGTTTTGCAGACTGATACACCCTGAGCCTACAGGATGACTTGATTTCTTTGAAACTTGACTGGGGATGCTTAGCCACAATCCAGAATATCCTGCTTTGCAACCTTTCAACAATTTTTCTCTGCCATCCACATCCAGGGAGATTAGCTACAGTGCCATGGGTTGTAAACTTCTTGATTATGTTGCACCATGGGCAAAGGAACATCAAGATCTCTGGCGATGGACTTGTTACCTTGACATTGTTGATATTGTTCAACAATTTTGGTTCTCAAGTCCTCAGACAGTTCTTTTCTCCACTTTCTGTTCTCTTTGCTTACTGTGGCACACACAGATACACAATACAAAGATTGAGTCAACTTCTTCCCTTTTTATCTGGTTTCAGGTATAATTTTCACATTGCCCACACCTGTTACTTGCCACAGGTGAGTTTGAACGAGCATCACATGCTTGAAACAAATTTGTTTATCCATAATTTTGGAAAAATGCTAACAATTTTGTCCAGCCCGTTTTTGGGGTGTAGCGTGAAATTATGTCCAATTTGCCTTTTTTCCTTTGTTTTTTGGGGGTTTATTTACTTTGAGTGCATTGGAACACCATGTGTATAACAAAACATGTGTAATTGCAATAATTTTCTTGGAGACATACTTCATTTTCTGGAACAATTTCAAGGGTTCCAACCCAGAGTTCAGCGATTTGAGCTCGAATTTTTTTAAGATTTTGAGGTCTATGTTAATTAACGATTTGGGTCTGTACTTTGACCATAGTGTTTTGTCACAGTTTGGTTTGGGAATCATGGATATAGCTGCTGCTAAAGAGGCTGCTTCTGGCTTTTTTCTGTCTCTCAGGGAGTTGGACTAGCTATTGAGATGGGGGATAAAAATGGGTGCATATTTTCTGTAGTAAAAGGCTGTCAAGCCATGAGGGCAAGGTTTTTTATTTAGGTCTAATTGACTAATAGCTGTCTCTATTATGGTAGGGTATATGATTTAGGAGACTAATCAAGGAGGGGCTGAGGGCTGGAAGAGGAATAGTGTTGAGGAGACATCTATCATTTGCAGGTTACTTGGGGTAGGATTGTTGTACAATTGTTCAAGCTGCTGTCGAAACAGACTGGTGGTTTGTTGTGGGTTAAATGTGAGACTAGGGTTGGTGCATAGTCGTATCGGGTGTGTAGTACTCGGAGACATTTTAGGCGACAAGCGCAATCGGAGTTGCATTTTTATTGAGGGCAAGTGCTGCTGAGACCACCGAAGAGCTCAATCTGCATTTTCAGAAAGGTAAAGGTCTAGTTCGGTGCGTGGGTGTGTAAGGTCCCAATATGATGAAGGGAGGGCTAGCTCTTCATCTGGGACTCTAATTATCACGCCCTGCTCTAGATTTGCCTTTCTAGCAATTCTTTCTTTTTTCTTGCGAGCAGCTTCTTGCATACAGAAACACCTTAGAACTTCTTCTTGTGCCTCCCTAAGATAAATTGGTGAAGCTGCAGACTGCTGGTTCAGAGAGAAGTAACCATCAAGGTGGTTAGGCTACGTTCACATTTGCATTGTGCGCCGCTGCGTCGGCGACACAACGCAAATAAAAACGCACCAAAACGCACGCAAAAACTCTGCGTTTTGCGACGCATGCGTCATTTTTTGCCGAAATTTGGACGCAAGAAAAATGCAACTTGTTGCGTTTTCTTGGCCCGACGCTTGCGGCAAAAAAAACGCATTCGTCGCACAACGCAGCACACAAAAACGCATGTGTCCCCCATGTTAAATATAGGGGCGCATGACGCATGCGTCGCCGCTGCGTTGCCCGACGCAAAGATGCATAACGCTAATGTGAACGTAGCCTTACTGAGACTTTGGGAGATTTCTGTGCTAGTAAAGCAGGGAGTAATTCCGAGCCCAGGTAAATGAGCGTGGTCGTGGATGCAGAGAGAAACAGGTCAGCTGGATTGGAGTGTGGTTTGAGCATGAGATGGTGAGGATAGAAATGTTCGTTATATTGGGTATTAACAGTTGATGGGCAAATACATGATGAATTCCAGTGAAAACTAAGAGGCAAAAGGAAAATAGGTGTAGTATTTGACTGTAGGATGCAGTTATCTCTGTAAGTCTATTCAGTGATGGAGAGAAAGGTGCTAACGAAGGGAGACAATCGACAGAAGTTGGGAATGATAGGGGGCCTGGAAGCTGGGGGTCAGTGCACAAGTTTGGGGTTAAGTACGCAATTCGAGTCACCACAAAGCAACACAGAGCCTTGAGCATGTTCTGAAATGAGATCCAATAGACCGGAAAGGACAGCAGACTGGTGAGCGTTCGGGGCTTACTAAGAAACAATATTCACCAGTTCGTCCAAAGTGGTGTCCGTTACCAGTAAATAATGGCTATCCTTGTCAGTAACTTGTGATTTGAAGACAAGACAGGTTAGTTTTCTTTTAAGCATTAGTGGTGTAGAAAAGTGGGTGAGAGGGTGGCATAAATTTGGAGTGTGATGTTATGGAGAAATGTCTCTTGACAACAATTCACGTTTGCTTGTAGGGATCTGTAGTAACGGAACACTTTAGTGCATGTTTGAGGGGAGTTAAGGACCCGCACATTGTGGGACAAAATAAGTAATGGCATGGTATTGGTGGTAGTGGCATCGTACAGTGAGACTTTATATGTGGGGTGTAGTTCACATTTGTGGTACTTGTTCGGGTAAAGCAGTTTGTTTCACTTCATCTCGGGCAGGCGAAAAGGTTGAGCGTTAGGCATGAAACAATTGAACGAGGGATTACAGCGTGAATGGGAAGGGGAGGAGACGTGGTGAGTAGCGGAAATGGCTGATCAGTGTGCCAAGCAGTAGTGTGTAGTAAAACTGAAGGGGCATGACTGTTTTTTGTAAAAAGCAATGCAGTGAGAATTATGGTAGCTGTGAGGAGAGTTTGAGGGGGTGGGGACTGGCTGGGTTCACTTGTAGGGTTATAATCTAGCGAAAGTGCAAAGACGTGAGCTTGACTAACTGTATGGACAGCACTTATGGTTCTAGAGAATAACTGGGTGGTAGTGTGATCTCAGACTCTAGAAGCTAGAGATGTTTGGCGGGGTGACAGGGAAGTGAGCTCTTCCAGGGGGAAACTAGCTCTTTGAACATTTGGTACAAAGTGTAACAGTAGGTTGAAATGAGCCCAATAGTGGTTCTACAAGTGTAATAAGGGTAACATTATAACTAAAGGCATTAGGCGACATAGTAAAAGCAAATATTACAAGGAAATAGTGGTCATAGATATAAAAGTAATCCGAAAGGCATAACAAATATCTCCAAAAGTTTGTAACTTAATGTAGCTAGGTCACTTATCCATCCTAAAAGTGTGGTAAAATGGAGATAAGTAGCCTAAAGTTCAAGGTGGAATGTACAGGTCACTAGGCCTGGAGTGACCATCCTTGTAATGTTGTGGGGGAGTTGAGACAGGAGACTGAGCAAGATTGCTCCAGGAGACATAGTTTAGTAAGACAGCGTTTGGCGCCTTCAGGAGAGAGGACTGAATGAACCAGTTCCAGATGGGTGAAAATCAGCTTGAACTGGAATCCCCAGCAGTACTTAATGTTTTTGGAGTGGAGGATTTCCAGGTATGGTTTCATAGCAATGGTTCTTGGGCCAGTTCTGGGGACAGTTCATAGGAATGGCCTTGGCCCTTCAGGCTTGTGGAGTTCCATGCGGCCATTAGAAGTTGCTTTTTTGTCTTGTAGAAATGAAGCTTGAAGATGATGCCTTGGGGGGTGGGCCATCAGGTTTATGTTTACTCCGCTCTCTGTAGGAACTCCTGATGATAATTCTTGGAAGAGTGCTGTTGTGGTAGATTGGATGTCTGTTACTGTTTCAGGCAGTCCCCTGATGTGGCTGTTCTTCTGCATAGATAAACTAATGAAGAGGGCACAACCTCAAATTTAGTAGATGGATCCACAGATCACATTATGCAAAAAATACATGAAAAGTATGTGAAGATAAACAGCAAAATGCAATGACCGTAATCACCTAATATATATCCAAAATATTTTATTAAACAACAAGCCAAACCTCAAATATGTTAAAAACAGTTAAAAAGCATAACACTATGCACTATAATCCCAGACCCTAACAAAAATTACCGTATATACTCGAGTATAAGCTAACACGAGTATAAGTCGAGGCACCTAATTTTGCCACGGAAAACTGGGTAAGCTTATTGACTCGAGTATAAGCCGGGTATGCATTGTCCTCAATCACTGTCATGTTATGCATGGCTCCCCGGTACCTGTCCTACTGTGCATGGCTCCCCGGGTCCCTGTCCTGCTGTGCATAGCTCCCCGGGTCCCTGTCCTGCTGTGCGTGGCTCCCCGGGTCCCTGTCCTGCTGTGCGTGGCTCTCCAGGTCCCTGTCCTGCTGTGCTTGGTTCTCCGTGACCCCTGTCCTGCTGTGCGTGGTTCCCCGGTCCATGTCCTGCTGTGCGTGGCTCCTCAGGTCCCTGTCCTGCTGTGTGTGGCTCACCCTCCTTGCGCCGTCACTGCATCTCCGTTGTCCCGGCACCGGCAGCTCTCCTGTGCTCAGCTGTCATGTGGTACCACTCATAAGGTAATGAACATGCGCTCCATGCCTATAGGAGTGGAGACGCATGCATATTCATTACCTTAATGAGCGGTACCATGTGACCGCTGAGCACAGGAAGAGGCGCTGGGACAACGGAGATGCAGGGACGGAGATGCAGCAACAGCACGAGGAGGGTGAGTATGATGTCTTCTGGAAGCCGCCAGCTGCAGCTGTCACTGTGCCACAGCCGCCTGCTCCTGCCGCTGCTCCGTCTCCCCCGCTGGCAATGACTCGTGTATAAGCTGAGGGGGGCATTTTCAGCACAAAAAAAATGTGCTGAAAAACTCTGCTTATACACAAGTATATACAGCATGTTATAGGTCTGATCCTAGATCAAGTCAGAACAATGTATACAAGGCATTGGGAAATACATACTTCTCTCAAAATTAGAATATCATCAAAAAGTGAATTTATTTCAGTTCTTCAATACAAAAAGTGAAACTCATTCTATAGAGTCATTACAAACAGAGTGATCTATTTCAAGTGTTTATTTCTGTTAATGTTGATTATTATGGCTTACAGCCAATGAAAACCCAAAAGTCATGATCTCCGTAAATTAAAATAATTAACAAAAACACTTGCAAAGGCTTCCTAAGCATTTAAAAAGATCTTAGTCTGTTTCAGTAGGTTCCACAATCATGAGGGAGAATGCTGACTTGACATATGTCCAGAGGGCAATCATTGACATACTCCACAAGGAGCGTAAGCAACAAAAGGTCAGTGCTAAATAAACTATTCAGAGTGCTGTATCCAAGCATATTAATGGAAAGTTGAGTGGAAGGAAAAAGTGTTCTAGAAAAAGATGCACAAGCAACTGGGATAACCGCAGCCATGAAAGGATTGTTAAGAAAAGGCCATTCAAAAATTTGGGGGAGATTCACAAGGAGTGGACTGCTGCTGGAATCATTGCTTCAAAAGCCTCCACACACAGACGTATCCAGGACATGGGCTACAAGTGTTGCATTCTTTGTGTCAAGCCACTCATGACCAATAGACAATGCCAGAAGCGTCTTACCTGGGCCAAGGAGAAAAAGAACTGGACTGTTGCTCAGTGATCCAAGGTGTTGTTTTCAGATGAAAGTAAATTTTGCATTTCATTTGGAAATCAAGGTCCCAGAGTCTGTAGGGAGAGTGGAGAGGCACACAATCCAAACTGCTTGAGTTCTAGTGTGAACTTTCCACAATCAGCGATGGTTTGGGGAGTCATGTCATTTGCTAGTGTAGGCCCACTGTGTTTTAGCAAGACCAAAATGTCATTCTCCAGCAGGACCTGGCACCTGTCCACACTGCCAAAAGTACCAATACCTGGTTTATAAACAACAGTCTCACTGTGCTTGGTCAGCAAACTCGCCTGGCTTTAACCCCATAGAGAATCTATGGAATATTTTCAACAGGAAGATGAGAGACACCAGACCCAACAATGCAGACGAGCTGAAGGCTTCTATCAAAGCAACCTGGGCTTCCATTATGCAGTAATTGATGCAAAAGTAGCCCTGACCAAGTATTGAGTGCATTTACTGAACATACATTTCAGTAGGCCAACATTTAGGATTTTAAAATCATTTTTCAAGCTGGTGTTATCAAGTATTCTAATTTACTGAGATAATGGACTTTTGGGTTTTCATTGGCTGTAAGCCATAATCATCAACATTATCAGAAATAAACACTTGAAATAGATCACTCTGTAATGACTCTATAGAATATGAGTTTCACTTTTTGTATTGAAGAACTGAAATAAATTCACTTTTTGATGATATTCTAATTTTGAGAGAAGCACCTGTATGCCAGCTAGGTAGTTTTGGTGGAGATAGCAAATATATAAACAGGGTTATAGGCACAGTTGTCAGTAGTCTGACTACATGTAAGCAATAAGGAAAATTCCACAATAAAAAGTGCATAAAAACCATAAGGTGCAGATGTAAAACAAGTCGAGGATTGATTTCTAAAGCTAGAATTTGCGGAGTCAGTTCTGCTAGGCTTCAGCATGAGGGCAGTTGTGGTTGTGATTTATCCGATAGTCCAGAGGTTATTACTCAGCACCAGAAAAATAAGTCAGGGAGGAAGCATATTATGCATTGTGTTCACCAGGGTGGGAAGGAAAGGTAATTAAGCCTTTATGAGGGTCCGTATTTCTGCTCATAGGAGATTTTGTTGTTTGGTAGACTAGTTTGTTCAGGCATAAGGTATCTTGATAAACTGACAAATAAATCCTCCTATTACTGTTTGTATCGTATTGGAGGCACGGAGAGACAGTGTCTTTAGTTATAGGGAGTGGTCACTAGGTGTCAGCAAAGTATACCAAAGGACCATATAAGTGAAAAATATTAACACTCACTGTGCCAGGAGGTCCTAGATCCCAACAATGCTAATGGGCAGCAGTCTGAATGGCAGGGAGAGACTGAACAGACCCTATTGTAATATAGTACAGAGGGGATCTGCTTGCCCCTGTTGGATCCTCCGTTGCTGAGGGACCGAGGGTGGAAAACTTCAGGTGAGACCTGGCCAGGGTCTGCACAGAGTCTTTGGAAGGCAGGAGGTTCCCAGCACAGGTAATGAATGTTTCTCTTATATTGCTGTGCTGCCAGAGGAGGGAGGATAGCTTGCTGATGGTGTGCATCTAGCAAGGGCTGTGCAGACCTTGGCATGCGACCACGCAGGTACTACCCCCACCGAGCTCAGACTTGCAGGGGCGACTATCCCTCAAAAAATCCCACTCCACCAAAATCCTAGGCTGCCAATCCCAGCCCCACAGCAGGTGGAGACGGATGATACAGGGTCCAAGATGGATAAAATATCTCATTAAAGGTCACGGCTCTAAGCCTCCCGGTAGGCCTCAATACAGCGGAACCTCGGTCACACAGGAGTGAGCAAAAGTGGGCTCAAACAGGCTCAACAATAACACTGGGTGAGAGAAGGTGTGCTGGGCCACTGATGGACCTTTATACCCTTAGATTAGCAGGGATTATGTTAGTTGGACTCAGAGCTCATCCAGGCGCGTCTGGCTGCCCCCAAGATTTATCCTTTCGATTGGGTTAGTGATTACGGGAAAGGGGCGTTTATGGCTAGGAAGTACAAGGTATTTACAGTTTGTGAAAGTTTTTGCTCCCTTCCTAATTTCCTATTCTTTCCTGTGTGAAAAAGTGATTTCCCCTAAACCTAGTAACTGTAACTGGTTGGACCACCCTTAGCAGCAACAACTGCAATCAAGCATTTGCGATAACTGGCAATGAGTCTTTTTCAAGGCTCTAGAGCAGGGGTCCCCAACTCCAGGCCTCGAGGGCCGCCCACAGTGCAGGTTTTCAGGATTTCTTTAGTATTGCATCAGTGGTAATGTGATCATCTGCACAGGTGATGATTCTAACCCCTGTGCAATACTAAGGAAATCCTGAAAACCTGCACTGTTGGCGGCCCTCGAGGCCTGGAGTTGGGGACCACTGCTCTAGAGGCATTTTGGCCCACTTGTCTTTGGAGAATTGATGTAATTCAGCCACATTGGAGGGTTTCCAAGCATGAACTGCCTTTTTAAGGTTATGCCACAGCATCTCAATCGGATTTACATCAGGACTTTACTGCATAACTCAAGGGCGTTTCGGCTTGAGATCACGAACAGATGGCCAGACATTCTCCTTCAGGATTTTTTTGGTAGACAGCAGAATTTATGTTTCCATTTACTACAGCAAGTCTTCCAGGTCCTGAAGCAGCAAAACAGCCCCAGACAATCACACTACCACCTCCATGTTTTATTGTTGGTATGATGTTCCTTTTCTGAAATGCTGTATTACTTCTACGCCAGACATAATGGGACAATCACCTTCCAAAACATTCAACTTTTGTCTAGTCAGTCCACAGAGTATTCTCCAAAAAGTATTGGGGATCATCAAGATGTTTTCTGACAAAACTGAAACCACCATTTATGTTCTCATTCCTCAGCCATGGTTTTGGTCTTGGAACTCTGCCATGCAAGACATTTTGGCCCAGTCTTTCTCACGGTGGAGTCATGAACACTGACCTTAACTGAGGCAAATTAGGCCTGCAGTTCTTTGGATTTTGTTGTGGGATCTTTTGTGACCTCTTGGATGAGTTGTCGCTGCCCTCTTGGGGTAAATTTTGTTGGCCGGCCACTCCTGGGAAGGTTCACTACTGTTCTGTGTTTTCACTACTTTTGGATAATGGCTCTCACTGTGGTTTGCTAGAGTCCCAAAGCTTTAGAAATGGCTTTATAACCTTTTCCAGACTGATAGCTCTCAATTGCTTTATTTATAATTTGTTCCAGAATTTATTTGGATCGTGGCATGTTGTCTAGCTTTCTGAGGATCTTTTAGTCTACTTCACTTTGTCAGGCAAAGTAAGTAATTTCTTGATTGATAACAGGTGTGGCAGTAATCAGGCCTGCATGTGGCTAGAGAATTTGATCTCTGTGATATGTGATAAACCAGTTATTTTATTTTTAAAGGGGTAGACAATCACTTTTTCATACAGGGCCCTGTAGGTTTTGATTTCTTTTTCCCTTAATAATAAAGACCTTCATTTAAAAACGTCATTTTCACACAACTGTATATGGTATTCACTCTATTGTGAGGTTTTAGTTTTTGTATTTTGAGTTTGACTTTTTTGTACTCTTAACCCAGGTAGCATAATGGTATACCCCCTGTATGGGGAGATACAGACAGGACTTTACCCCCTGTATGGGGAGATACAGACAGGACTTTGCATCACTGCTTCTACCCTAAACCACATCAGACCATTATTACCTCAAAACCCGCATCAAAATCCGTGCAGTTTTGTACAGATGTGGGTTTGGGCAGTTTTCCCAGCAGTAGCAGACTGGCCAATTCCTCTTTGGGAGATGTACACCTTGCAGCTCCGCGCACTTTCAGATTCAATTATTTTAACCAAAGCAAAAAGAAAGGTAAAAAAAAATAGTGAAACGTGTCCTTGTTTCCTTTCAAGGCTTCATATTTTCTTCCTGGCTTTAGTTACCTTCCAGCTTAGTCTAAAAAGATACTAAAGTGTACTAACCCACCCAATGTAATCCTGGCATTACCAGAATTTTACTTTTATATATTGAACTGGATCTACAAAGCTATAGTGTTTTCCACAAAGAGCTGTAAATAGGACCAGTGTCAGAGCAGAAACATCCTCGGCTGTGATCATTGGCATCCGAGTTATGGGGACGTCTTGGGAGAATGCGGTCGGGCGAATTATTGGCAGCTTTACAACTGTGCATTTAATACTGTACAAGTGATCACATATTTGTATTGCCACTTTTAATTATTGAACTTTTTTCAACTGTTCATATTGAAATAATACCCAATTACATAAGGAACTCAAATTGTAGTCACTGTAGCCTACCAGTTGGGGGCAGTATTTCACAGGCCTGCACTTCAGATGTCCAACTGTAGGCCATATTGGACTCCTACATCAGTAGGTCTGCATAGTCCGTTCCTAGAAGTAATGTCTGACTGTAGAGGTGAATGTAGTCCTATCTAGAGAGCATTGTCGTGCCCAGCTGAACAGTTGGCATCCCGCTCTGGGCTGTGGAAAGCTGGATTTGGTTACACTTCCAGATATAGAAGTATGCCCAGCTAATCCTCTTTATGCGACTTGTAGGGTACTTCAGTCTCTCATCCCAACCAATAGATTTTCTATATTACACCATTCACATTGGTGGGCAATCTGTCACACACCACGCGTTATAGAGGGAGAGCAGTTTCCCATTAACCACTGAGGATCTCTTCGTAAGGGTCCATTCACATGTAACTTTTTTGCTGCACTTTTTCTATGGTTTTTCTTTATGCGGGAAAAATGTGCAATGTTTTACTGTAGCTTTCTAAAATTTCATTCACACGGTGCCTTTTTTTTTAGTTGTGGTGCGTTTTTAACCCCTTAGTGACGGAGCCATATTTTTTAAATCTGACCAGTGTCACTTTATGTGGTAATAACTCTGCAACGCTTCAACAAATCCCAGTGATTTTGAGATTGTTTTTTTCCTGACACATTACACTTTATGATAATGGTAAACTTAGGTCAATAAGTTTTGTGTTTATTTTTAAAAAATCTCAAAAATTTGAGAAAAATGTTAAAAAATTTGCAATTTTCTAAATTTGAATGATTATCCCTTTAATCCAGATAGTCATACCACAGCAAACCATTAATAATTAACATTTCCCTCATGTCGGCTTTACATCAGCACCATTTGTAAAATGTTATTTTATTTTGTTAGCACTTTAGGAGGTTTAAAAATGTAGCAGCAATTTTTCATTTTTTCACGGAAATTTACAAAATGTATTTCTTTAGGGTCTTATCCATGTTTGAAGTGACTTTAGGGGTCCCATATATTGGGAAACCCACAAACGTGATACCATTTTAGAAACAGCACCCCCTGACATATCGAAAACTTCTGTCAGGTAGTTTATTAACTCTTCAGGGGCTTTACAGGAATTAATGCAAAGTGGCATGACAGAAATGAAAATGTGTATTTTTACCACCTAAAAGTCTCTAACTTCTGAACAGATTACTAGAGCTGTCGGACTGTAAGGCCGCTTTTTTGTCATGAATTGCCACGGCAAACATCAGGACCACATGATCATGATCCGAGGACCCCAATTGGGATAAAGAGGAAGCCCCCACACTCTGTTAACCATATATAACGATGTAGTCACTATTTACAGCAGCATCTAAGGGGTTAAACAGATTTGGACGGTGCAAACACTGATCGTGGCTGATGCAGAAAGTTGTCAGCTATAGTGTTCAACCGACAGCTGCTGGATTATTTACTGTATGGGGAGGCTATTCTCTTATATGTAAGGTCAGTTAAAAGGTGTATTGGCTGTCATTAAGGGGTTAAAGACTGCAGCATGGCAATTCTTTCAGCTTGTCTTTTGTTTACACACTTAATTGAATCAAAAACACATAAACTGATAAAAATGTATGTGAACATAGATACCCTCACAGCCCCTGTTTTATTTGACTTTTGGATGATTTTGTCTTTTTCTTCCAGATACGGAGCTTGTACGACTCCTCGCCACTGTCTGTTTGCAGGCAGACAAAGAGAAGGCGAAGCAGAAGAATAAAACTCTGTTCCCCAAGAACAAGCAGCCACATAGCATCCTGCTGCCACCAGATGACAAGGCTGGATTAACGGTACAACTTAGATTGGCTAGGTCAAATGCGCTGAATTAAAGGGCTGAATCATTTAGAAAACCCTTTCCTTAGTGCCATCATTTTTCCCATTCCTTTACTTTGTTTATTCCGCGACTGTGCTGGAAACATTGGTTTAGGTCCAGTCCTTGTGTGATACAACTGCTCATACATAGGAGCACTCAGCCGAGCCTCCATACACAAGCGCTCACTCAGCCGACCTGAATACACAGGAGCACTCACTCAGCCGACCCTCCATACACAAGTGCTCACTCAGCCGAGCCTCCATACACAGGAGCGCTCCCTCAGCCGAGCCTCCGTACAGAGGAGCGCTCACTCAGCCGTCCCTCCATACACAAACCCACACTCAGCCGACCCTCCATACAGAGGAGCTCTCACTCAGCCGACCCTCCATACACAAGCGCACACTCAGCCGACCCTGAATACAAAGGAGCGCTCACTCAGCCGAGCCTCCATACACAGGAGCGCTCACTCAGCCAACCTGAATACACAGGAGCACTCACTCAGCCGAGCCTCCATGCACAGGAGCGCTCACTCAGCCAACCTGAATACACAGGAGCACTCACTCAGCCGAGCCTCCATACACAGGAGCGCTCACTCAGCCGAGCCTCCATACACAGGAGCGCTCACTCAGCCGAGCCTCCATACACGAGCACTCACTCAGCCGACCCTCCATACACGAGCACTCACTCATCCGACCTGAATACACAGGAGCGCCGTCAAGTGCCCCACATGCTGCTCCACTTCATTGAGTCCTTGGGGAGGAGTGAGAACGCTGGCAGTGAAATGAGGATTTCTATTGGTCCAGTGACCTGGCAGTCAATACAGACAGGACGATTTCCAACAAGCCACCATTCTGATTGGCTCATACCTGGAATGCCCAGCCCTCCATCATTGCGATCATTCATCATTCAATATTGTATTAAGGTGTTGATATTTTGTAAAGAATTCATGAAGGTGTTTGTGGGGTTGGGGTTCACTTTAATATTGTAATCTGCCTCTTTACAAACACACGTCAGCTCCTCATAGCACTGGCGTGAATAACACTGTCGGAGAGCTCCTCTCATTAATTATTGACCACAGAAATCCCACTTGTTGTAGATTAGAAGAATTCCTCTAGGTCATTGTTATTCAATAACCTCAGCATAATTAGGCTATGTGCACATGCTCAGGATTTCTTGCAGAAATTTCCTGAGCAAATAGGATATTTTCTGCAAGAAATCTGCATGCGTTTTTTTTGCGTGTTTTTACCGCGTTTTTGGTGCGTTTTTTTTTGCGGATTTTTCCAATGCAATAATATAGTGGGAAATCTGAAAAAAATCCGCAAAATTAATGAACATGCTGCGTTTTTTTACCGCGATGCGTTTTTTTCACGGAAAAAACACATCATGCGCACAGAAATTGCGGAATGCATTCTAAATGATGGGATGCATAATGTATGCGTTTTTTTCGCGTTTTTATAGCGAAAAAACACGAAAAAAGCGAAAAATCTGCAACGTGTGCACACAGCCTTAATGCGGCACGCACTGCAGAGAAGCAGTTACATATACTTTCACACACGCTCTGTGAAACCTATTGTGTAGGCCCGTCTGCATGGCCCGGGCTACTGAAGTACTGGCTTCACAAGAACTGAAGGTGCCCTCTGGTCTGGCACCAAGGAGCTGTACTTTCAATGGTTTGTGCAGTGGTGTCTCTTGGCTCCGAAAATTGTGGTGCATGCTTGACGGGGCCAGTATTGTGCACGTGTCCTATTAATTTGAACGGGACAATTGCACTCTACTGTGCATGATACCTGCCATGTTCTCTAAGTTGTAAGGTAAGGGCACCCTGGATAGGACTTTGCTTTTAGATTGCACTGAGACCTGGGAAACTTGGTAGCCAAACCTGCTCCTCACCGTGTTCGATAAAGAAGCACTCCCATCAAAGTTTGTATCCTCTTAACATATTGCAGTCATCATATTATGCATAACAAGATTTATTTGCCAAATGGACCTAATTGTAAGGTGCCTAGGAGCAAAAAAATGTACAAATGACAAGTTAGATTAGATAAAATTAATACATTGTCTTAGCACATAATTAAAAATTAACAGAAACAAAATTCAGGAAAAAGGTGCTAGGAAAAAAGGGAAGCTGAAAAGAACTCTCATAGGGTGTATATAAATATAGCAGCAAGGATAGCAATTAATATACAGGTCCTTCTCAAAAAATTAGCATATAGTGTTAAATTTCATTATTTACCATAATGTAATGATTACAATTAAACTTTCATATATTATAGATTCATTATCCACCAACTGAAATTTGTCAGGTCTTTTATTGTTTTAATACTGATGATTTTGGCATACAACTCCTGATAACCCAAAAAACCTGTCTCAATAAATTAGCATATCAAGAAAAGGTTCTCTAAACGACCTATTACCCTAATCTTCTGAATCAACTAATTAACTCTAAACACATGCAAAAGATACCTGAGGCTTTTATAAACTCCCTGCCTGGTTCATTACTCAAAACCCCCATCATGGGTAAGACTAGCGACCTGACAGATGTCAAGAAGGCCATCATTGACACCCTCAAGCAAGAGGGTAAGACCCAGAAAGAAATTTCTCAACAAATAGGCTGTTCCCAGAGTGCTGTATCAAGGCACCTCAATGGTAAGTCTGTTGGAAGGAAACAATGTGGCAGAAAACGCTGTACAACGAGAAGAGGAGACCGGACCCTGAGGAAGATTGTGGAGAAGGACCGATACCAGACCTTGGGGAACCTGTGGAAGCAGTGGACTGAGTCTGGTGTGGAAACATCCAGAGCCACCATGCACAGGCGTGTGCAGGAAATGGGCTACAGGTGCCGCATTCCCCAGGTAAAGCCACTTTTGAGCTACAGAGAAGCAGCACTGGACTGTTGCTAAGTGGTCCCAAGTACTTTTTTCTGATGAAAGCAAATTTTTCATGTCATTCGGAAATCAAGGTGCCAGAGTCTGGAGGAAGACTGGGGAGAAGGAAATGCCAAAATGCCTGAAGTCCAGTGTCAAGTACCCACAGTCAGTGATGGTGTGGGGTGCCATGTCAGCTGCTGGTGTTGGTCCACTGTGTTTCATCAAGGGCAGGGTCAATGCAGCTAGCTATCAGGAGATTTTGGAGCACTTCATGCTTCCATCGGCTGAAATGCTTTATGGAGATGAAGATTTCATTTTTCAGCACGACCTGGCACCTGCTCACAGTACCAAAACCACTGGTAAATGGTTTACTGACCATGGTATTACTGTGCTCAATTGGCCTGCCAACTCTCCTGACCTGAACCCCATAGAGAATCTGTGGGATATTGTGAAGAGAAAGTTGAGAGACGCAAGACCCAACACTCTGGATGAGCTTAAGGCCACTATTGAAGCATCCTGGGCCTCCATAACATCTCAGCAGTGTCACAGGCTGATTGCCTCCATGCCACGCCGCATTGAAGCAGTCATTTCTGCCAAAGGATTCCCGACCAAGTATTGAGTGCATAACTGAACATTATTATTTGTTGGTTTTTTTGTTTGTTATTAAAAAACACTTTTATTTGATTGGATGGGTGAAATATGCTAATTTATTGAGACAGGTTTTTTGGGTTATCAGGAGTTGTATGCCAAAATCATCAGTATTAAAACAATAAAAGACCTGACAAATTTCAGTTGGTGGATAATGAATCTATAATATATGAAAGTTTAATTGTAATCATTACATTATGGTAAATAATGAAATTTAACACTATATGCTAATTTTTTGAGAAGGACCTGTACATAAAAATAGCATATAATAGTCCAAAATTAAAGTGCATGTGCTTCCATAATAAATCTCAGTTGCTTGTAATCTTTTTATATTGAAAAGGTCCTTTTGTTACTAATAACATCCAAAAATCAGATATAAAAAATAATCTACGGTATTAAAATATTCAAGCCAGTGGTATCTAAATATTAACCCAGGGATCTCTAAACACAAGGCAACTAAACAGATATTTAAGTGTAATGTTTCTAGTGGCCCACAAGGTGGTGCCAGACCACCATAATAAAATGCTGCTCAGAGGTAAGAGGGCTCTCCATTATAATTGTGCATGTTGCAGTCAGGTCAGTATTTAAGACCTACCATAGTGAAGGAAGAAATGAGCACACATAGAAGATGACCCCCCCTGTGAAAGAATGATACACCTTGGATAGTTACAGCTTCTGTTAAGAGAGTGTGCAGGAAAGATTCAGCCTCCGGGCCCTGACGCACACGTTTCGCACTGCTTCTTCTTCCAAGTCCCCTGAAGAAACAGGGCGAAACGTGTGCCTTGGAGCCCAGAGGCGTTATAACATTGTGAAGAGATAATCAGTGTTATCGGGCGTCCTATTGTTATTGCTGATCAGTGTATCTTTCAGAATATATGGAGAAATCCTAAACGTTGTCTAGCAGTTCTCCATATGAAGCCCCCAACGTCTGTAACGTGTGTTTCAATTTTTCAGTCATGGTGGAACAGGATGTCTAATCGTTTCCGTAACTTGAAGCTGACCCAGACACTGCGACATGGTTTCTCCTCCAACCGCCTTGTGCCTTTGACTGAAAATGCTAGTTCATCTCTTGACTCTATGATGAGAACTCCTTCCCAGATGGATGTCAGCAGTCCACGAAGGCCAGAATCTGCTACAGCCTGGACAACTTCCACTAAAGACAGTGGTAAGGAGATGCACATGCACCTTTCAGACTTACATTTGCCTTATAATGGAACAATGAGTGAGCAATGAACGAATGCATGATGATGCCAGGACAAGGGAAGACTTTCAGAAGCCATTGATTACCACCTTCAAGACAGAAGGCGGCCATACACTTTAGATGGCTGTCGGTAGTACAATGCTCCAACAATCCTGGTCCTTTCTGCCATACACAATGCTCCTGTGTTCTCTATGCGGGAGCCACCGACTGACATGTAAGCCAATGCCTTATGGCCAGTAAAACAATGTCGATTGCACATATCAGATCACATCTCCCCCGACCATCAGTCGGCGGCTTCCCCATACACATTAGAATGTCTGACAAGTTGGTCGAGATCTATAGGTTTGGCTGGAATTAGTCCGTGTGTGGGGGCCTTTAAAGGCCAATTCATCACTGCTTTTGCCCCTTGTTTTGTGTGTTTTGCACCTGATCTTTTTTTGGTTTGTGCATTTTCTAGTCATTTTTTTATGTGTTCGTGTGTTTTGTTTTCACCTGATTCATCATTTGCAGCTTTTCTAAAAGAGCCAACATTTTTGCACAAATGTACTCCTGTTCCCCTTGGAGTGATGATATGGCTGCCTGCATTTTTTGTGTGCTTTATTTGTGACATTTTGTGAGGCATGTAACTTTTTTTTTTCTGCTAAAAGGTCACTAAAAAGGTTAAAGAACATTTTCAATGTTGCACAAAATTCACGAATCTTGTGAACAATTTTGAAATATTTTAGCTCCAAAAACCATTGAGTACCACAAGATACCAAAAAATAAATAATGACTTCAAAAAAGAAAAACCCCATAAATTATGAATCTGTGTCTTAATCTCCACAATCTACTCAAGTTAAACTCGCATCTCAGCCCAAGCCAATTTTCCCTACATTTAAGGATGAAAATCAGGCTAAGGTTCCTGAAATTTAAAAATAAACCTAAAAGTTGAAACTGGTCACTCTAGCCTCAACCCTTAAGTGTCCCCCCACTTGGTTTTTGGGCTGTCAACTCTGGACGGACATGTCCAAGCGCATAAATTATAGACATTTCTAAACCTTTACATTACTGAAGACCATGAACACACACAATGTTCCTCATTGCATGTTCAAACTAATCTCATTTTACTGTCTATCAGCAAGGAAAAAAATACTTTGCACTCAGAAATATGTCAAATTTCAGAATATCTAGTAACATTACACATCTGATGCTACAACACCTTTCTCAGCTTCACCTACTAGTACCCTTATTTCTCTCGAACCTTGTGTCCCCCCTCCACTCCTCCATCTGGATGGGCTCCATTTATGTTTCCACAGTTCCCCTGTGTGTTGGTACTTTGCTATTAGTTTTTTTATAGTGAAGTCCTTTTTTTACATGTATTATCCTTTAAAGCTACTTTTATGAAACATAGAAACTTTTCCTTGTAAAGCTATATACCAATACCATTTTGTGGTGAACATAGTTAATCTTGATGATTTTAACTGAGGATCTAACTAAAAATGGCTTTAATTTATTATAAATTGTTATCTGTATTTCATTTTAGGTCTCGGAACCACAACAACTGAGAATGATGATTTACTACTGGCCACTATGGTAAACTTTCATTCATTCTTATAACACTCAGTGGGTGCAATAAGTATTGAATATGTCACCAATTTGCTAAGTAAATATGCACTGTTCAAAAGGGAACACTTAAAAAACACAATGTAACTCCAAGTCAGTCACAGTTCTGTGAAATCAACCTTTCCAATTATGAAGCAACACTGATTGTGAATCAATTTCTCTTGCTGTTGTTCAAATGGAACTGACTGAGGCAGAAATGATAGGCAAATAGCAAGACAACCCCTATAAAGGAGTGGTTCTTCAAGGGTGACCACAGACCATTTCACTGTTCCCATCCTTATTTTGCTGTTGTTTTGGTCACTTTTATATTTTGTCATTGCTCTCACCCCTAGAGGTACAGTAGCATGTGGTGGAGTCTACAACTCACAGAAGTTGCTCAGGTAGTGCAGCTCATCCAGGATAACACATCAATGCGAGTTGTGGCAAGAAGTGTAGCTGTGTCCGACAGCACAGTGTCTTGAGCGTGGACCAGATACCAGGAGATGTGGAGGGGGCCGTAGGAGGGCAACAACCCAGCAGCAGTACCACTACCTCGACCTTTGTGCCAGGAAGGGCAGTGCAAGAGCCCTGCAAAATGACCTGAAGCAGGCCACTAACATCTATGTGTCTGCTCAAACTGTCAGAAACAGACTCCATGAGGATGGTATGAGGGCCTGACGTTCACAAGTGGGCGTTGTGCTTACAGCCCAACATCATGCAGGATGATTGGCATTTTCCAGAGAACACCAAGATGGGCCAATGCGACTTTGGCGCCCTGTGCTCTTCAAGGATGAGAGCAGGTTCACACTGGGCACATGTGACAGACGTGACGAGACACCATGTAGAGCGTTTTACTGCCTGCAAAATCCTCCAGCACGATCGGTTTGGCAGTGGGTCAGTAATGGTGTGGGTGAGCTTTTCTTTAGATCGACGCACAGCCCTCCATCTGCTAGCAACAGGTACCCTGACTACCATTAGGTACCAGGATGAGATCCTCACACCCATTGTGAAACCATATGCAGGTGCACTGTGTCCTTGGTTGCTTCTGATGCATGACAATGCTAGGCTTCATGTGGCTGGAGTGTGTCGTCAGTTCCTGCATGATGAAGGTATTGATGCTATGGACTGGCCCGCCCATTCCCCAGATGTGAATACTATTGAGCACATATGAGACATCCATCATGTCTCGCACCATCCACCATCCTCGTTGCACCACCGACTGTCCAGGAGTTGAATGATGCTTTATTCCAGATCTGGGAGGAGAGCCCTAAGGAGAACATCCAACGCCTCATCAGGAGCGTGCCCAGGCGTTGTAGGGAGGTCACACAGGCAACTGGAATCCACACACGCTACTGAGCATCATTTCCTTGTCTTGAGGAATTTCTACTTGCTACTGCGCAGTTACTCGCTGGCGCCTGCGTAGAAGAAGGATAAAGACACTGCCCACAGAAGGATGGATAAGGTTTGGATAATGGCACGAGTGCAGGGCACGGGATTTCGGCACCACAGCTGCACATTACAGAGCACGAGAGGGAGTGGAATAGCATGATAATGAAGACAGGAGGCAAAGATTTCTTAGTCACCTCACACCCCAGAGCCTGGAGGAAATCATTAACATAACAGATTAAAGGTACCTTCACACATAACGATATCGTTAACGATATCGTTGCTTTTTGTGACGTAGCAACGATATCGTTAAGGAAATCGTTCTGTGTGACAGCGACCAACGATCAGGCCCCTGCTGGGAGATCGTTGGTCGCTGAGGAAAGTCCAGAACTTTATTTCGTCGCTGGACTCCCTGCAGACATCGCTGGATCGGCGCGTGTGACACCGATCCAGCGATGTCTTCACTGGTAACCAGGGTAAACATCGGGTTACTAAGCGCAGGGCCGCGCTTAGTAACCCGATGTTTACCCTGGTTACCAGCGTAAAAGTAAAAAAAACAAACAGTACATACTTACCTACCGCTGTCTGTCCCCGGCGCTCAGCTTCTCTGCACTCCTCCTGCACTGACTGTGAGCACAGCGGCCGGAAAGCAGAGCGGTGACGTCACCGCTCTGCTTTCCGGCTGACCGACGCTCACAGCCAGTGCAGGAGGAGTGCAGAGAAGCTGAGCGCCGGGGACAGACAGCGGTAGGTAAGTATGTACTGTTTGTTTTTTTTACTTTTACGCTGGTAACCAGGGTAAACATTGGGTTACTAAGCGCGGCCCTGCGCTTAGTAACCCGATGTTTACCCTGGTTACCCGGTGACCTCGGGATCGTTGGTCGCTGGAGAGCTGTCTGTGTGACAGCTCTCCAGCGACCAAACGGCGACGCTGCAGAGATCGACATCGTTGTCGGTATCGCTGCAGCGTCGCTGAGTGTGAAGGTACCTTAAAACTCAATTTCTCAACAACTACACCGCAGCCATGAGGCATACATGTAGAACTATTTTAACAATTCTATTACCTGTGTGCCCATAGTAATAGCTTAAAATTGTCAGATGACAGATTTCCTTTAAAAATAGAAATCTTGCAATTTTCACACTGACCTCCAAAGCTTCCTCTTATTTCAGGAAACAACGTGTACACTGCCACAATGGTCAGCCCTGGACGCCATTTTGTGTAAAGAAGTATCTAATCAGCCTATGCAAAGGTCATTGTGAAGGGAGGGCGAGCAGGGTCAGCTGTGACATCATATATTGTAAATGCTGGATCCTGTGATGTTACCTGTCAGTGTAATCCTGACTCTGATAAGATGGGGTCTGCTGAAAACTCTTCCTGGAAGAGCAGGAACTATGTGTCGATAAAAAAAATAGTAATTTACTACTGTGGTGTTGTTTTTTAAGATTTGTAAAAAGAAAACATTTTTTATTACCTGATTTAAACAATATCTAATTATTTGATGATACATTCACTTTACTATTTTTTGGGTGCCAGTCAGTTTATTTCAGTTGAACTATAGGAGGGCCGGATGATGTGACTGTAATATGGTTGTGTTATAGTCCTATATAACAAGCATTAGTGAAACTTTTTTTTAATACAAATTAGAAAGTAAAATTCTTCAAATGTTCTTTCTGTCCTACAGCTAAAGAATGGTGCTCCTTTTGCTAAACTCCCCAATGACAAGCTAAAGGCTGTGATACCTCCCTTCTTGCCTCCATCAAACTTTGAGCTGTGGAATTCTGATCGGTCCAAGATCAGTAAGGATGGGAAACTGGAGCAGACTCGAGCTTCAATGGCCCGACTGTCAAAACCCAGCTGTCACAGCAGTGGAAACTCTGATATTGTAAGTTGAGGACACACAAAAAATTGATAAGTTAATGAAGCAATAGTCCAACATCCAATTGTTTCCTCCAAGATTTACAGCTCCACAGCTTCCTTGCAAAAGAAAAGTTAGTTCCTTTCACAGAGTTGTAGCTATGGCTGTGTTCACATTTGTTTTTTTTTTCTTTGTTTTTTTTTTTATAAACAAAGGTGGTTACAGATCCTCAAGTAGGACATTTGATGCCCATACGAAGTATGGTACTGATTTATTTCATCAAAGGCTCTTGATGACATTTTTCACCAGATACATGGGATGAATGCTACCGTATATAATAATATCCATCACCCATAGGTGCCCCAACATAAAAAAAACATGTTTAACATACAGTAGGTACAGAAAGTATTTAGACCCCTTTAAATTTTTCACTCTTTGTTTCATTGCAGCCATTTGGTAAATTCAAAAAAGTTTTGACACATTAATGTACACTCTGCACCCCATCTTGACTGAAAATACCAAATGTAGAGATTTTTTACAAATTTATTAAAAAAGAAAAACTGAAATATCACATGGTCATAAGTATTCAGACCCTTTGCTCAGACATTCATATTTAAGTCACATGCTGTCCATTTCCTTGTGATCCTCCTTGAGATGGTTCTACTCCTTCATTGGAGTCCAGCTGTGTTTAATTAAACTGATAGGACTTGATTTGTAAAGGCACACACCTGTCTATATAAGACCTCACAGGTCACAGTGCATGTCAGACCAAATGAGAATCATGAGGTCAAAGGAACTGGCCAAGGAGCTCAGAGACAGAATTATGGCAAGACATAGATCTGGCCAAGGTTACAAAATAATTTCTGCAGTACTCAAGGCTCCTAAGAGCGCAGTGGCCTCCATAATCCTTAAATGGATGACGTTTGAGACCACCTGAAGTCTTCCTAGACCTGGCCGTCCAGCCAAACTGTGCAATCGTGGGAGAAGAGCCTTGGTGAGCGAGGTAAAGAAGAACGCCAAGATCAGTATGGCTGAGCTCCAGAGATGCTGTAGGTAGGTGGGAGAAAGTTCCACTAAGTCAACTCACTGATGCCCTCCCAGTCAGGCCTTTATGGCAGAGTGGCCCGACAGAAGCCTCTTCTCAGTGCAAGACATATGAAAGCCCTTATAGAGTTTGTAAAAAACACATGAAGGACTCCCAAATAGTGATGAGCGAGTGTACTCGTTGCTCGGGTTTTCCCGAGCACTCTCAAGTGACCTCCGAGTATTTGTTAGTGTTCGGAGATTTAGTTTTCATCGCGGCAGCGGAATGATTTACAGCTATTAGCCAGGCTGAGTACATGTGGGGGTTGCCTGGTTGCTAGGTAATCCCCACATGTAATCAAGCTGGCTAACAGGTGAAACATGGTGGTGGGAGTTTCATGCTATGGGGGTTTTTTTCAGCTGTAAAAAAGAATGGCCGAGGATCCCCAATTCCAGGTGTGAAAAATTTGTTGCATCATTCCCAAGAAGACTCATGGCGGTACTAGCTCAAAAGGTTGCTTCTACTCAATACTGAGCAAAGGGTCTGAATACTTATGACCATGTGAGATTTCAGTTTTTCCTTTTTAGTAAATTTGCAAAAAAAATTTTACATTTTTTTTTTCAGTCAAGATGGGGTGCAGAATGTACATGAATGGGGAAAAAATGAACTATTTTGAATTTACCAAATGGCTGCAATGAAACAGTGAAAAATGTAAAGGGGTCTGAATACTTTCCCTATACACTGTATATGTTTTTTTTATTGGTCTCAGTGGGATACAATGCTGAAATTTCCTTCTTTTAAATTGAAACTTCCCAAGTAAGAAACCCTTTATTACTTTCCTAAGTCAATGTTTAAGAAAAAGTAATTGATTCAAGACAAAATGTTCTAGGGGTTTTGTCCAAATGTTTGTTTTCTCTATGATGCTGTTTTCTGTTCAGACCTCAGTCAGCAGAGCGCCAAGAACAGTCAAATTTCCTTCCTTGCCAAGAAGCCCCGCTTCGCCTTCAAATTCAGGCAACTTTAACCATTCCCCACATTCTTCTGGTGGCGCTAACAGTACTACAGGTAAGGAAGGATGGCCGTACTACATAGCCGGTCATGTAGTCAGCTGATTTAGTTTGGGCATTAGAAGTTTGTGTAAAAGGCAAATCCTGTGCGCATGTGATGCTAGCTGTAGTGAGCCAGGTGTCAATCAAGGTGGAGTGGGTGCGGTAGGAATCAGGGGGCCGTGAATAGGCAAATGTATTATTTAATTTCTCTAATTTTATGAAATTTTTTAACCGTCTTTAATCAAGCATAATACATAATCAAAAAACATCTTGAATAAAGAAGCTACATAGAAGGGAAAGGGAAGGAGGGAGAGGAGGTAATACAAGAACAAGTAGTCTTATTTTACTAGAGCCCATGGGGTGTGGGTGGTCGCGTTCTCCACCACTTCCATTTGTCCTAGCATAGTGGGCGTTCTCTGCAGAGAAGAGCCAGGACGGAGAACGCACCCACATACACTGTATGCATGCTGGCACTGACCGTGTGCTCTTGACTATTCTCATGCACACACATGTGGGACAGTACTCAGTCTGGGAAATCAGAAGCGATGGATTGCCCTGAACATGTATAATGATGCACCGAGCTCTTGGCCACACCAGGAGTGCACTGAGACATCCTTGTTTGTATGTGAATTAAAAATGCTCAGCTCAAAATAATAAAGGGAACACTTAAACAGAATATAACTCCAAGTAAATCAAATTTCTGTGAAATCAAACTGTCCACTTAGGAAGCAACACTGTTTGACAATCAATTTCACATGCTGTTGTGCAAATGGAATAGACAACAGATGGAAATTATTGGCAATTATCAAGACACACTCAATAAAGGAGTGGTTCTGCAGGTGGGGACCACAGACCACATCTCAGTACCAATGCTTTCTGGCTAATGTTTTGGTCACTGTTGAATGTTGGTTGTGCTTTCACACTCGTGGTAGCATGAGACAGACTCTACAACCCACACAAGTGGCTCAGGTAGTGCAACTCATCCAGGATGGCACATCAATGCGAGCTGTGGCAAGAAGATTTGCTGTGTCTGTCAGCATAGTGTCCAGAGGCTGGAGGCGCTACCAGGAGACAGGCCAGTACACCAGGAGACATGCAGGGGACCGTAGGAGGGCAACAACCCAGCAGCAGGACCGCTACCTCAGCCTTTGTACAAGGAGGAACAGGAGGAGCACTGCTGAGCCCTGCAAAATGACTTCCAGCAGGCCACAAATGTGCACAAACAGTTAGAAACTGATTCCATGACGATGGTCTGAGTGCCCGATGTCCACAGATGGGGGTATGCTCACAGCCCAACAGCGTGCAGGACGCTTGGCTTTTGCCACAGAACACCAGTATTGGCAAATTCGCCACTGGTGCCCTGTGCTCTTCACTAATGAAAGCAGGTTTACACTGCGCACATGTGACATGTGCACTGTCTGGAGACGTCTTGGAGAGCAATCTGCTGCCTGCAACATCCTTCAGTATGACCAGTTTGGGTCAATAATGGTGTGGGGTGGCATTTCTTTGGAGGGCCGCACAGCCCTCCCTGTGCTCGCCAGAGGTAGCCTGACTGCCATTAGGTACTGAGATGAGATCCACAGACCCCTTGTGTGAGACCATATGCTGGTGCAGTTGGCCCTGGGTTCCTCTAATGCAGGACAATGCCAGACCTCTTGTGGCTGAAGTGTGTCAGCAGTTCTTGCAAGATGAAGGCATTGAAGCTATGGACTGGCCCGACCGATCCCCAGACCTGAATCCGAATGAACACATCTGGGACATTATGTCTCGCACCATTCACCAACGTCACGTTGCACTACAGACTGTCCAGGAGTTGGCGGATTGTAAAAGTACATTTCTTCATTCCTGTCATGCACTTTGCATTAATTCCTGAAATGCACCTGAAGTGTTAATAAACTACCTAACAGCAATTTTGAAAACGCTGAGGGACACTTGTTAGTGTATCTCCGGCAGCGTGGTGAAGTGGTCACATCTCCGATGTGACTGTTCTACTCGTGAGATCGACGTGGGACATTTGGGATTATGTGCACTACAGCTGACAGGTGAGTATATGGTGATTTATTATTTTACATTATTTCTAGGAGACAATGGCATCGGGGATTTGGTGTTAGGTGAGTATAATGGGTTATTTATTTAAATATGCATGTTATTATTTTACTTTTTTTGGAACTGTGAGTACAGGCATCGGCTGATGAGACTACGTCTCCCATCAGCGGCTCCTGCTGTCATTGTTATCAGTGACCAGCAGACGTAGCCCGATGGGAGGAGTAGTCTCATCAGCCAGTGCCTGCTGACCTGTGGTAAGCTTTTTACCACAGGTCACCGCTTTGGGTCACAGCTGCGGGGTCACGTTGCCATCTGACAGCGTTACCCCGCATTGCTCTGACTGACGGTCTTACCGGGGGTGGCGTTGCCGCTAATAAGCACCACTGCGTCGGCATTTCCTATGCGGTCACACAGATGAGAGTGGGAAACACCATAGGAAGCCAGTATAAAACTCAAACAAAAACTGAGCAAATCCACAAACATTTTTGTACCTCTGTTTTTGCTGCAGATTTGACTGACTCAATTGAAGTTAGTGGGTGACAAACGCTGCAGAAACGCACAAAGAATTGACATGCTGCAGAAAAAAACGCACTGCAAATACTCAAAGGAAATGTACTGATCATGTGCACAGCACTTCAGGATTGTCATTAATTAGCTTGCATAAGGTTTCCATAGCGTTTTTGGCTCATTTCCGGTCAGAGAAAACGCATTGAAAGCGCACTGTATGCACACAGCCTTACTGTACCTCATATTCATTCTCGCCTGGACTATTACAACTCTTTACTAATCGGCCTCCCTCTTACTACACTCTGCCCTCTCCAATCCGTTCTGAATGCTGCAGCCAGGATCATATTTCTCACCAACTGCTACACTGATGGGTCTAACCTCTGCCAGTCATTACACTGGTTACCCATCCGGTACAGAGTCCAATATAACTTCTCACTCTCGCCCATAAAGTGCTCCATTTTTTATGGTTCAGCATAAACCATGGTTTAGCACACCCTACATCTCCTCCCTCGTCTCCGTAGACCACCCTACCTGTGCCCTCCGTACTTCTAATGACCTGAGGTTAACAGCCACAATAATCCGAACCTCCCATTCCGATCTCCAAGACTTCTTGCGAGCTGCGCCAATTCTTTGAAATGCACTACCCAACACAATTCAATTATTCCCAATACCCACAATTTTAAGCGTCCCCTACATATGCATTTCTTTTGACTGACCTATCGCCTCACATCAATTATCTAACTATCCCTCTTTGACTCATACAAAATTTTCTTCAAAACTCTGTTCACACCCTCCATGCACTTAATAGCCCTCTGTATCCGTACTGTACACACACTGGCTGATGACTGGTTCATGTAGCATTATGTGCATACACTAATTAGTATATTATGGCTGGATCGTATAATATCAGCACATTTTACCATTTACCGTATTTTTCGGACTATAAGACGCATCGGACTATAAGACGCACCCAGGTTTTAGAGGTGGAAAATAGGGAAAAACATATTTGAAGCAAAAAAATGTGGGAAAATATTTAATAACATAAATGACATACTATTATATGTGGTGTTATTATATATATTAGTATGTTATTATGTTGGAAGCTGCGGGTAGATGATGGCGCTGCGGGACCAGTGTGGTGTCTGTGAAGTACTATATGAAGACTCTGGAGGGTGAGTATAAGAATGGAGGCACAGGGCTTATATTGAAAGCACCACTCCAGAACTGAAAAATAAATCTGGAGAGCTGCTTTAAAATCCGATGGGAGAACTATGACTCCCAGCATCTCCTGCAGATCCTGTGGCATGCTGGGTGTTATAGTTCACCAAAGGATTGGCAGAGTGATTTATTGTGTGTTGTAAAGACTAACCTCTTAATTGTGGCAGCCAGCCACACTGTGGTGAGGTAAAAGCATCCCATGACTGCACACACAGAGCTCTCCCTCTTGTTGCCTCTCCACAGCACAGATTATAAGAGGAAGCTTGCAGATTCTAGTGTGGTGTCTGAAGGACCTCTGATGACATAAGAAGAGGGAGGGCTCTGTGCTGTCATGTGATGCTCCAGCCCGCCCACTTCATGACATCACACAGGTCCTTATGCCCAGCATCCAGCACAGCCCAAGCAGGTATGTGGCGATCCTGTCTCCCGTGGCCCCTGCTGCTGCCCCCTCCTCCACTGGACACAGATCTCCCCAGCTGCTGCAGGAATCCAAGGCTGGGGAAACCATGTGTGTCTGCTGCTTAAGCGGAGTGTTCATTTGCTGCTCCCCCTCACTGCTCTGCTGACAGGTGGGCGGGGAAGCGGTTAATGAATATTCACTGCACTTAATCATCGGGACCATGTGGTTTCCCCAGTGCTGATTCCTGGCAGCAGGGACATTTTTCTGCCTCCTGAAAGTGGGATCCCAGGGCGATCCCACTAGCCGCTGCCCCCCCTCCACACATGTTACATCCCTACCATAAGACGCACCCACACTTTCCTCCCAAATTTGGAGGAAAAAAAGTGCGTCTTATGGTCGGAAAAATACGGTACCTTTCGTGTATCCCCTATTTCCTCATAGATTGAGCAGGCCTCTCACTCCTTTTGATATCTGAGTTATGCTTATTCTGCAATGTCTTTATTGCCTGTACAGGTCCCCTCTAAAATTGTAAAGTGCTGCGGAATAATTTGGCACTATCGAAATAAAAAGTATTATTAATACCTCATATGTTGATTGGATTAGAGTAGTGCTGTATTTAGAATAAAAAATATACAGATATTTTTGTTCTCTTCAACTTTACAAGTAGTTTAACTATTTCCGAATAGCTGCAGCTACAGGAGGAGAGAACGGACTTTCAGGGAAAGCCAGACTTCCCATAGAAAAGGCAGATATGGCAAAAGTGTTCCTAATCCGTCTCCTCCATGGAAAAGGCAGATATGGCAAAAGTGTTCCTAATCCGTCTCCTCCATGGTGTAAAAAAGTATGCCAGTGCTGGTTCAAAAGGCGGCATAGCCATTCTTGACAAACCTGTGCATTCCTTACACGAAAACAACCATTAACACAAAATAGTCTTGAACGGTTAACGAAATGTTTTCCTGGTAATCTTTTACAAACAACTTTTATCATAAACATTATTACAACCATGTAATAGAATTATATTCCATAAATTCCTCTGAACTACTGATTGAAATTGACAGAGTAATCCATATCTTGTTTTCTCATTACATTTTTATAAAATGCCAAATTCAATGAGAACACAACCCATTTCACTGGTTAAGCTTGCTTTCATATCTTTACAGGGCTTCAATGTAATGGCAACTAATATCTCGTATGTATAATCCCATTTATTTTTTTTTATAAGGGGGAAGCGCAGATAACGTCTTGTCACAGATAGCAGCCCAAAGACGAAAAGCGGCCTCTTTGTCAAAGCAGAAAGAAACTGTGGCCCAGAGTCTGGTAAACACAACCAGCGGATCTGCCGGCCCAGAGCAGCCAGTTGTCCTCCCTACGAGCAATGGACATCTACCAAAGGTGACTTCGCTCACTGACCCAGACAAGCCTCTCGTCTCCTTATGTGGCCTAATTTCTCATATTTCCCTCTTCTATTCATTTACCTTAGAAAATTGAAATTGTGAAGCGACCTCCATCCAACACTTCCTCTACCTCTAAGAGCACGTCTCCCACATTGACACCTTCACCGTCACCCACGCCAAAAGGGCGTCTAGCCGAGTCATCTGTATCGTCTTCCTCTTCTCATAAACACTCAAAGAGCAGCGGGGGCTCCAGCAGCGGGACCATCACCGATGAAGGTACATAGGTCTTCCATTACTGAACATCTTGGTCTCTGTACTTACTTTGTGTGAGCCTGAAGAAGCGTGTACTCGTGCGAAACAACTGCTGCTCATTTCACTGATGTCTTTGTCTGCAGTCCTGTGTCCAAAGTAAAGTGCATTTTACTGAAATTGCCGGTGGTGAGTGCCGCTTCTCTCTCTCCTCAGACTTTTCATGATCTTTTACAAGACTATTAGACATCGCTATTATAACCTGGATGGTTTTTGTTTGTTCCTATTTTTCACTGTAACTGGGTGTAATGCTGGTGCCAGAATTTTTTCCCTTTGGTCTCTTGACTTAAAGATACAGATTTTTTGCTGAAGTTAATTCGTTTTATAATATTACTCATCAAAAAGACTACTCCAAATCCCAATACCGGTATCAGGTTCCTGATGATATGCTGCTATTATTTTTTTATATTTGCAGATGAACTCACTGCCATCCTGAAGAAGTTATCATTGGAGAAGTATCAGCTCATTTTTGAGAAAGAAGAAGTAAGATATTTGACTCCTGTGTTGATTATAAAAGAGCATTAATGCATGAACACTGTCTGCAATGTATGATGATTGATCTGGTGGTGAAATGTATCTGATGTGGCTTTGTCCAACAAGATAAAGTGATATCTGTTTTGGAAGATCACTCCAAATTGCATGGAAAATAGGTCTAGGACGAAACCAATATGCATAATGTATGATAGACTGAAAATTGGTCTTTGGCAATCTGGCAGTGTGGTCTTCTCAACGAGATGGTCCGTTATAAAGGTATTGGGTGGCTGGCGTAGTTGTATCTTGTATGGATGGTTATTGTGCCAGGATCGACAGGATCATTCTGCATGTTGGTGAGTGCCCCAGGGCTTGGACACCCTCCAGTTATCCTCATACTAGACGGTAAAGGGGTATCCCAGTGGCAGAGAAGTGACGCCGCCTTTCATACTCGTAGCTAAAGAGTTTACAAAAAAATAAAATATATATACATTTTTTTTTTGTTAAATCTTTAGCTATAAGATATGTATTATTTATATATAATCTGCAAGTTCTGTTCCAGGGCAGCGCGGAGTTTGTTCTTCCTATGTTTTTGTGAACTCCATATGTCTCCCATATATAAAATGTAGTGATGGGTAATAATACATCTTTTTAAGATAATTGTGAATACCGTATATAGTAAAACTTCATTTTTCTTGTAATGCTGTTGATAAATATCATATTCCGCTCCTTATCCTTCTTATATTTTCTTTTTACTTTCTTCCTGCTGGATATGTGTCTTTCTGCATCTTACTGTCTACTCTTCTTTCCGGTCTGCTAAGAACACATGGTAAGGGGCAGCCTTGTGGAAATGTATGTAGTGGGAGCTGGGCAGGTCTCCAGGCATGCCAGTGTTTGGCTGAGTGGGCTGGGTAGCTGTTCTAGGACTCCCATATTCCACCCACATCCACCTTCGGATCGGTACATTCCCGTGCTTGTTGGGCTCAGTATTATATGTAGTGTGTTCTATGTGTGCTCGTATCAATTCCTATACACGGAAATGAATCCTGTCTTATTGCATGAGGTTTAATAACTTCAGGGAACCTGTGTGATTCATTCTCATTACTTTCCTTTAGGGTAAGAAGAAATTCATTATACAGTGATAGGTATTGTGATTTCTCCATAGGTGGACATGGAAGCTTTTCTTACACTGACTGATGGTGACCTGAAGGAATTGGGAATAAAAACAGATGGTTCCAGAAAACAGATTTTGGCAGCCATTTCTGAACTCAATGCAGGAAAGGTGAGTATTCTCCATAGCGAAAATGAAATGTGGAGGAAACAACATTACTGGACAGTTTAAAAGGAATCAGTCACCATGCAGCATAATGTAAGAAACGAGACCCTGATTCCAGCAATGTGTCACTTACTGGGTTGCTTGCTGCAGATTTGATAAAAATAACAGCACAGTATCAACTGCAGACCTAGCAGTTTTCTAAATGCCGAGCTCTGTATAACCCCGCCAATACCACTGATTGGCAGTTTTCTGTTTACACTGTGCATAGGCAGAAAGCTGCCAATCAGTGGTGGGGGCTGGGCTACACAGACCCCATGTATATGGAGGACTACATGGCTGCAGGTTTACAAGCTCTCTATTCATAAAATCATTGTTTTATCAGCTAGAGATTATCAAAACCACAGCAGGCAGTCCAGTAAGTGGCCCATCGCAGGAATCAGGTTCTCTGTATCTACATTATGATGCTCTCGTATTATTGTGGAAAGAGTACCCCCTATTCCAAGCAGGACAGCACACACTGACATCATAGGCAAATATCATGCAGGATTATTAAAGCTCCAATGACAAGTCTCAGTAATGTCTGTTTCCAATAAACCCTTTATCAAGCCAGACCACAGGAATGTGGGAAAGGAGTCTCCACGGGACTTAGTGACTGATGTCATTCATTTGACCTTTCTTTGCAACTGATGCTGGTGCTTGTGTGATGCTGATGAAAGCTCAGTATAGCTAATAACTACCTTGACTGTTTTTTTTTCCTCTTCCTCAAGGGTCGAGAAAGACAGATTTTACAGGAAACCATTCACAATTTTCATTCCTCATTTGAGAGCAGTGCTAGTAATACGCAGCAAGCAGGGACTCACCAGTGTAAGTACTTACGTTCTTTGGGCATGTTTTCAATAAAGATGTCGGGGTTAAAGTAATCTTCTCAGGAGACCTTAGACGTCCTGCACCTAGAAATATGCTTTTCTGTCAAACCACACATGTAAGTGCAGAATGAATTCTACGGATGGCTCGCCTCATAGAATCCACCGGAAACTGGTCCCTTAAAGGGAACCTGTCACCAGGTTTTCCCATATAAGGTACAGCCAGCACATGTAAACCCTATGTGTCAGCATTCTAGAATGCGGTCTATATGTCCCCAATGCGCTCTAAATAAAATAAATTATAGCTTTAATTATACTCACAAAGGGCGGTCCTGTCCGATGGGTGTCACTTTTCTTGATCTGGCACCTTCTCTCTTGCTTTGTGTGAATGACGCTTTCTTTGTCATCCACACAGTGTCCTCGGCATCGCGCTCTTTCTTCTCTGTAGGGCTTCTTTAACACTTACCGTGGTTTTACGGCCCCAATAGATTTCTATGGGGCCGCAAAAACGGGACACAATAATTCCATGGTGTGCCGTATGGCCATGAGGGCCATATTTACGGCTGTGAAAAACATCGAGCCTGCTCAATCATTTTCACGGCTTACAGATATGGCCCCCATTGAAAATCAGTGGGGCTGCAAAAACAACGGAAGCTTGTTTTTGCGTTGCACCGTGACTTCCGATTTTAGTATGGGAAACCCGAAAAACGGTGATCCGCAAGTTTTTTGTGGTCTGTTATTGCAGCAGACCATGAAAGTTGCACCAATACAGCCCGCAAAAACGAGCCACAAAAAACCCGGTAAGTGTAAAAGAAGCCTAATGCGCGTGCATGGAGAACGGCGAAAGAGTGTTAACACATGCACACTACAATACTTTGCTCTGCACTTGTCCAAGTGTATTGAGTGAGGTTGGGTGGAATGCACCCGGACGTATGCAAATCGCATATCACATGACCCATGTGCAAGCTGTGAAGCTGTGAGGATTCCCAAGTAGGCAGTCACCCCAAGCTTGGATAACCTCTTTAAATGAGAAATTTAACATCAAGTCACCTCATCTTGTAAGTGGCCAAGCCCTATAGAACAATGCCAGTCTGCTGATGTTTTGCTGTGCTCTCAGCTACTTTCTAAGCCAAAGGGGTAAAGCTTGATAGGTAAAAGTTTTTTGACACAAGATTCACGGTTGCCATGCAACATATTTTTCGGAAATCAAATAAATAAGCCGTAGCATAATAAGTTGATAAACATGCAATGTGTAAGAGCACGTTAACACCATTGCCATTTCACAGGCAAAACCCAAGAAAAAGAACAAAATGGGCATGTACACTATAGTAAGTAAATAGTAATAGTACATGTCAATAACATTGGGTACTTAGTTAACGCTATTTTGATAAAAAATGTAAAAGCAATCCCACCAATGTGTAAAAGGTCAGAGCCGGACAAGTGCTGGAATGTTCAGTCACCTTTCCATGGGAAGCCATATAGATGAAATGTCTTTCTCAAAAAGGGGAGCCAAGTCCCTGTTTGACGAAGTAAGAAACTACAGGAAAACCAAAGAAATGGGCCAGAGCATAAGTTGGTATACATACAATGTGTAAGAGCATGTTCAAACTGCGGCCATTTCACAGACAAACCCCAAGGAAAAAACAACCAAGTTAATCAAGCACTCTGTTGATGTACTAGTTCTGTTTTTACTTATTATAGGGTAAAAGTCCTCTCTGGTCCAGGTGCAATGCCTAAATTTTCTGGGGATGTTGTTTAAAACAATCTGATCCTTGAGGCGTCGAGCGAGAAACCCTCTCCATCTCTGCATGAGCACCCTAGGCAAGATGGTGGCAACTCTTGAGGTGGTTCCTTTCTTTGTTTCATTCCAGACCCTTGCATAATGCCCTTTTGTCTTGTTGGGATAGGTCAGATCTGTCCCTCTATCTGCTGGTCCATCTTCTATTCCTCGTCCGTCAGTCTCTCGAATGGTCATTAATATCGACACTTTTAATATCGGGTTGCTCCTTCCATCCTGTTCAGTGTCAGATTCTGGCAACGGATGCAAGTCTCCTTGGATGGGGAGCGGTTTTCTGTTGGTTCTTTGTTCAGGCCTCTTGGATTTAGCAGTAGAGGCTTCTCCCAAACAAAGTACTGGAGCCATCTGCCTCTCAATTCTTCTTTGGCTGCACCTACTTTCGGGTCTACCCGGGTGGAACTTGGAGCTGGTCAGCCATGGCAGAGGTTGCAAGAATTTTTGATTAGGCAGAAAACAGAGTGCCGTTGATCTCATCAACCCACTTACCTGAAGTTACAATTTGGACACAGATTTTTTTAAGCTGCAAAGGGTTATTCGCAAGAGAATGGTCACTTAAGCGAGATCTTTGATGGAACACTACAAACTTCAATCTCGTGTCATCCAGAGTAAACTGCAAGATGCTCTGTTTTGTGGCCAGGTCCTGAGATCCTCTAGTGGTTGAGGTCGAAGCATTGGCAAACCTTTGGGCACCGTTTGCCCTCCTGTACATTTTTTCACCTTTGGTCATTTTACACAGACGTCTCAAGAAGCTTAGGTCACGGGATTCCAGCCATCCTGATCGCCTCAGGCCCCGAAGATCCTGTTATGAGGACTTGATCAACCTCCTGGCAGACATACCGTGAACTTGCCCGCACGTCCACATCTTTTTCAGGGTCCGCTCGGCCATTTGAATTCATGTTCGCTCAATTAGACATCATGGCTGTTTTAAACCTGTGATATTGTGGGCATCAGAACTGCTCAATCCAGTTATCCACACTATGGTTACTTCACAAAAACCCTTTCGTTGTGTATCTGCCATCACACTTGGAAGTCTTATTTTCGCTTGTCTGAGACCAACGAAGTTCCCGATGTCCTTCTTCCTGCCGGTACTCCTCACCTTTGTGCAGTTTGGCCTGGAGTCGGGAATGGCTTTTTGTTCCTTCAGGGGCCAGGTTCCTGCCTTGTCTATTTTGTTTGAGAGAATTCTGGCTTTCAAGCCTCAGGTCAAGACTTTTCTCCGTGGGAATAGCTTACCTGAGGCCACCATACTGCTCCTTCTTGATTCCCACCCTCTGAGCCAATTAGAGGCCTCTCACCATTTTTTCTCTCTGGTCAGCTGGCTTTTATTATAATAATTGTGATTTTTGTATATGTATCATATCGGATACAAGGATGTTGCTCTATATAGAGTGGGTACAGAAAGTATTCAGACCCCTTTAAATTTTTCACTGTTTCATTGCAGCCAATTGGTAAATTCAAAAAAATCATTTTTTTTTCATTACTGTACACTCTGCACCCCATCTTGACTGAAAAAAAACAGAAATGTAGAATTTTTTGCAAATGTAATGAAAGAGAAAAACTGAAATATCACATGGTTATAATTAGTGATGAGCGAGTGTACTCGTTGCTCAGGTGACCTCTGAGTATTTATGACTGCTCGGAGATTTAGTTTTCATCGCGGCAGCTGAATTATTTACAGCTACTAGCGAGACTGATTACATGTGGGGATTCCCTAGCAAGCAGGCAACCCCCACATGTACTTAGCCTGGCTAGTAGCTATAAATCATTCAGCTGAGGTGATGAAAACTAAATCTCCGAACACTAACAAATACTCGGAGGACAACAGAGCAACGAGTATACTCGCTCATCACTAGTTATAAGTATTTAGACCATTTGCTCAGGCAATCATATTTAAAGGGAATCTGTCACCTAATTGTGGGCCTATATACTTCAGCCACCTCCATCAGGGGCTTATCTACAGCATTCTGTAATGCTGTAGATAAGCCCCCGATGTAACCTGAAAGATAAGAAAAATAGGTTAGATTATACTCACCCAGGGGCGGTCCCAGTGCGGCTCCTGCACAGGCGTACTTTATCTGCCCTGTTGAAGGCAGAGCAAAGTACTGCAGTGCGCAGGTGCTAGGAAAGGTCAGAGATAAAGTACGCCTGCGCAGGAGCCACGACAGGAAGCAAAGGAGAGGACGTCGTCGCATAAAGATGAGAGGCGCCAGACCACGACGCCCATTGGACTGGACCGGACCGCACCGTACCGCCCCTGGGTGAGTATAATCTATCTTGTTTTTCTTATCTTATCTTATCAGAATGCTGTAGATAAGCCTCTGATAGCGGTAGCCACAGTTTATAGGGCCAAAATTAGGTGACAGATTCCCTTTAATGTCACATGCTGTCCGTTTCCTTGTGATCCTCCTTGAGATGGTTCTATTCCTTAATTGGAGTCCAGCTGTGTTTAACTAAAATGATAGGACTTGACTCCATTTCAGCAAAAAGTCCAATATTTTATTGATATCTAATGTAAAAATCTAGCATCCAAATTGGAAAGACATGATAACAATGGGGTCCATAGTGGTCTGAAGCCGACACGTTTCAACAGTTCAGGTCTTACTCATTTTCCACTAGGGACCCCATTGTCATCATGTTTTTCCAATTTTGATGCTGGATGTGTAAATTTGTTATCAATAAAATATTGTACTTTTTAATGAAATGGAGTTTCACGCTGGAGATTTCTTTCTCCTACGCCTCATTGGGGGACACAGAGCGTGGGTGTATGCTGCTGCCAGTAGGAGGCTGACACTAAGTGATACAAAGAAAGTTAGCTTCTCCCCTGCAGTATACACCCTCCTGCTGGCTCTCAGCTAACTAGTTCTTGCTTAGTGTCTGTAGGAGGCACTTGGGTCTGGTTCAGACTCCAACGTTTTTATTTTATTTTTTCCTTTTCTGTAAATTTTTATTTTTTAATTAACGGAGTGAAGGGGGCGACGGATCCTTTCAAGGTTCCGATCTTCCCCGAATCATCAACAGGCGAGAACGCGGAGAGTTCCTCCCCGTACCCTCTCCTGCGACTTGGGAAGCCATGCCTGAGCTCACTTCAGGGGCAACGGTTCCTTCGAGTCCCGATCTCCCCACACCAGCAGCAGGCGACCACATGGAGTGCCTCCATGTATCCTCTCCTGGAGCCAGGCCTGCAGCCGGACAACTGGCCCTGTCCACCCAAGTGCTTGAACTCCGTGGATGTACAGAGGTCCCTCTCTTTGGCGTCCGAGCAGCCCCCACTGTCCCACCACGGTTAAAGCGGATGGCACAAGGAGGCGCACGGTTCCTCTCCACCTCCCGAACAAAGGGATGATAGATTGAGGTTTATCCCTCTATCCCTGCACCTGCAGCAGAACAAGAGAGTGCGTGCGCTTTCCTCGGCGCTGAAACCCAGTCATCGCGACGGGCTCCATGTCGGGACGCGCATCGATGGTGAGTGGATCCAGTCAGCGATGCGCCTCTGCAGTGGGATATTCACATGCTGACAGGCAGCCTCAGCTTCCCTGTGGCCCACCTCCCTGAGGTAACGCTGCGACCGGCTGCAAAAATTTAGCCCCTGGCTTCGGACGATGTGTAGGCCGCATCCCGGAAGCCGCGCCCGCACTATGGCGTGCTAAGGCAGCTCCGCCCACTTTTTCTGGCGCTTCTTCCCTGGCACGGGAGCGAACGCTTCCCTCTGCAACGCTGGTATTGCTCACGCCAGCTGATGAAATTTAGGCCCCGGCTTGGGTCTATTTTTGGAAGTCACCATAGCGTCTGTGGCTCCGCCCCCAAATTTGCGCCTCTCGCTCTCTGCGAGACTTTACCACCTCTACAACTCCCGGTGGCCATCTTGGTCCACCCTGCCAGCACACACACACACAGGGGCTATAATTTTGCATTAAAGGGGCACAACAACTCTGCAACCGAGTAAGGAAGTACTGCAATGGCCCATATCCCTGGTCTTAAAGGCACAGGACCAGTGTTCCTGGTCTTAAGGGCAAATGACCAGTATTCCCTGGTCTTAAAGGCACATGACCCGTATTCCCTGGTCTTAAAAGCACAGGACCAGTATTCCTGGTCTTAAAGGTACATGACCAGTATTACCTTTTCTTATGGGCGCATGACCAGTATTCCCTGGTCTTAAGGGCACATGACCAGTATTCCCTGGTCTTAAGGGCACATGACCAGTATTCTCTGGTTTTAAGGGCACATGACCAATATTCCCTTGTCTTAAAGGCACATGGCCAGTCCTAGTTCCCTAAGTGGACTTCGTCACTGCTGCAACCCATGGATTCTCTGACAAGAGATTGAATCCCTCCGTGAACCCTCTGTGGCTCGGAGTGCTCGCGGGATCTATATAGATGTCCCTTTCCTTCATGCGAGCTGTCTGCTAGCAGGAGCCGCAAGTTTTCTAGAAACATACAGGCGTCTAGAAACATGCACGCACCCAGAAAACGAAAGTTTCATTTTCTGATCCCTCACCAATGGTTTGCTGAGAACAAGTCTCTGAATATGGATCGGATATTGCCTTGGTTCTGGACTCACCAGAACTTCAGAAAAGGATGGATTCGCCTATTTATATCATCAACCAATCTCTAGATTGACGAGGACTTTGGTTCTACTCTAGATCACACAGCGTCCATCATGAGGAAACTAAACTTCCTTGCAGAGCATTTGCCATTCACCCTGACAGGTAACGTCCGGATAAGCGATCCACTTGACAGAAACCTCTGCAATTGCGGTATCCTTTTTTCAGTCAATATGCAAACACGCAGGGTGTCCACTCCACGTATACCCACCTAAGTCGTGAGATGCCATGCTTGGTCTGATTCTTAAGGGCAACGGGTCCTTTTAAAGGTCACTGATCTCCCCACACCATTGATAGACGAGCACATGGAGTGTCGCCTCCATGTATCCTCTTCTACAGCCAGGCCTATCGCTGGACAACCAGCCCTGTCCACCCAGGGACCTTAACTCTGTGGATGTACAGAGGCTCCCTTTTTGGTGTCCAAACACACCCTCTGCATCTCCACTGTTTAGCAGATGATGCGAGAAAGAGGACGTTCCCTCTCCACTTTCCTGTTAAGAGGATGGTGGATCGAGGGTTCATCTTTTATCTCCGCACCATCAAAAGAGAGCGGCGATAGTAAGAGACGTTTTTTTCCTAACCTTTTGCATGAAACCGCGCATTCTGCCACTTGGCATATTAACCAGGTAGAATCTCCTGTGGTATACCTACCAGTATCCCTACCCGATGGGTCATCAATTAAAAATACAACGGACTGTCAGATAGCAAATCTAGTTCGTTCCGTCTTGCGGCCTCCAGTTCAGCGCTATACCCTTCCTTAGCCACCGCATGTGTTGCTAGAGCAATCGTCTCTTGGTCAGAGACCTTAACTATTTTGTTTTCCTATAGACTCAACCAGCAGTGGATCAGTTGTCCAGGACAGTCTAGATCTAAGGGATCTTGGTTCCAAAATGGGGACCGAAAAGTAAGACCGACCCTGAACCTCAAACTTCTTCCCCCTTCCTCAGATGGAGTTCCTCTGCTCAGCCATTACTTCAACGGAAAAAGGTGGAGTTTCTGGCATCCACCGACATTCGGGATGCTTACCTTCACATTCCTTTGTTTTCCCCTCTTCAAAAATTCCTTCGCTTTCCCTTTCTCGAATAGCATTTTCAAATCAATACCTTGTCCTTCGGCCTTGCTACTGCACCCAGAGTGTTCGCAAGGGTTATGGCGGCTGTCACTTTCCTCTTGCACCCTAGAGGCATGGTCGTCCTGCCCTATCTGGTCGACTTTCTAGCTGCTCTTCCAGCCCTGCGCTGAGTCATCTATATCTCTTGCTATACCCTCTCTCCTGGGCTGGCAGCTAAACTTACACAAGTTTTTTCCTCATTTCCAGCCCAGCAGATATCCTTTTTTGAGGATGATCCTGGAATCTTCCAGCGGGTTGGTGATTCTCCCTTGAGACAAGGCCGTGCACTTCAACAGGGAGCTTGCGCACTTGTTCACTCATCCCCTCATTCCATTAGATTTGCTAGAAGGGTTCTGAGGAAAATTGGTGATGACAATGGAAGTGTTTTCCTTCGCTCCTCTCATTTTTCTGCAATGGCTAGTTCTACGGCAGGTCCACTGCCTTCTGGTGGGTCACCCCATCCGTTTCAATCGGACAATCCCACGTCTGTCGCATACGTCAATCATCTAGCAGGTACCCACGGTCAAGCATCATGACCGAGGTAACTCACATTCTCTGTTGGGCCACGATCTATCATTTGGTGATCTCGGCACTACACATCTCAGGAGTAGAACTCAGGGTGGCGGATGCAGTCAGGGTCCCGCCTCATGTGAGTGGGAACTTCACCCAGAAGTCTTCCATCACATCTGTCTTCTCTGGAGCACTCTAGATGTAGGTCGAATGGCGTCCACACTGAACGCCAATGCACTCTAAGTTCATGGTTCAGCCTCCAAGTCCAAAAGCCATCGAAGTGCATGCTCTGGTTCTTCCATGGTACCAGTTTCCTTCACCTCTCCTCCACTACTTCCGACATCTTTTCGGAAGCAGCAAGGGCCCCAGTGATCCTGGGAGATCCGCACTGACCATGTCAGGTTTTTCTCGTTTGCGGAACAGTAATTTTCCGTGTTATTGCAACAAAACTGCAAATATGGACTTCCTCGCAGGGAGCCTTCACATGTGGGTCTTCCCTATCACATGCTGTTAGATCTTTGGGACCTTAATATAGAGGTCCCCTGGCTTGTTTGCCATTGGGGTTTTTTCCCCTTTAGACACCCCATACTCTTGTGAAAGTGACCATACCGAGACGTGCCTCACTAAAAATCCACAGGATTCCCACGAATCCTTGACACTTCTGTATAGTTTGTAATTGATAAAGGCCAGATGCGGCCGAAACGTTTTGCCTTGACTACATTAAAAGTCAAAAAATTCATCCTTAAGTTGAGTGCCTAGTTTATTTTGTATTACTTCATGGTGTGGGATCCTACTATGGCACCTTCCTTAGTAGTGCACACGGTTCTCTATTAGTACTTTTTCCACAGATGTGAGTCTGGACAGGCGGACTCTGCAAGCCTGTAAGTAGCAGTTACACAGGGCCTGATCTGATGTTGTTCCCTCCCAGGGACTGCTTTGGGATGTCCCACGGTCTGTGTCCCCCAATGAGGCATAGGAGAAATAGGGATTTTTGTGTACTCACCGTAAAATCCTTTTCTCCGAGCCATTCATTGGGGGACACAGCTCCCACCCTATTATTAGCTTGTGCTTGTTTTATACTTTAACATGTTATACTCTCATATATAATGTGACATGTTATACGCTCATATATTGTTTATTGATCTCCTGCTGCTTTTGCACCGAACTGGTTAGCTGAGAGCCAGCAGGAGGGTGTATACTGCAGGGGATGAGCTAACTTTCTTTGTATCACTTAGTGTCAGCCTTCTAGTGGCAGCAGCATACACCCACGGTCTGTGTTCCCCAGTGAATGGCTCGGAGAAAAGGATTTTACGGTGAGTACACAAAAATCCCTATTTTCCTGCATTTGCTACAGACAACACCCCTGATCAGGGTGTCTCCATGCAAGGACTAACAGAAGATCATTCAGAGACTGGTGAGCTGACTTTGTTCCCCCTTTTCCCTTTTTCCCTCCATATAAATTTGTCTATATAAGACCTCACAGTTCACAGTGTATGTCAGACCAAATGAGAATCATGAGGTCAAGGAGCTGAGAGACAGAATTGTGGCAAGGCACAGATCTGGCCAAGGTTACAAAAGAATTTCTGCAGTACTCAAGGTTCCTAACAGCACAGTGGTCTACATAATCCTTAAATGGAAAAAGTTTGGGACCACCAGAAGTCTTCCTAGACCTAGCCGTCGTGGGAGAAAAGCCTTGGTGAGAGAGGTAAAGGAGAACCCCAAGATCACTGTGGCTGAGCTCCAAAGATGCAGTAGGGAGATGGGAGAAAGTTCCACAAAGTCAACTGTCACTGCACCACTCCACCAGTCAGGCCATTTATGGCAGCCCGGCGGAAGCCTCTCCTCATTGCAAGACATATGAAAGCCCACATAGTTTGCTAAAAAAACACATGAAGGACTCCCAGACTATGAGAAATAAGATTCTCTGGTCTGATGAAATGAAGATAGACCTTTTTGGTGATAATTCTAAGCGGTATGTGTGGAGCAAACCAGGCAGTGCTCATCACCTGCCTAATACACTCTGAACAGTGAAATGTGGTGGTGGCAGCATCATGCTATGGGGGTGTTTTTCAGCTGCAGGGACAGGACGACTAGTTGTCATTGAAGGAAACATGAATGTGGCCAAGTACAAAGATATCCTGGATGAAAACCTCTTCCAGAGTGCTGTGGACCTCCGACTTGGCCGAAGGTTGACCTTCCAACAAGACAATGATCCTAAGCACACAGCTCAAATAACAAAGGAAGTGGCTTCAGAACAACTCTGTGACGATTCTTCACTGGCCCAGCCAGAGCCCTGACCTAAACCCAATTGAGCATCTCTGGAGAGACCTGAAAATGGCTGTCCACCAACGTTCACCATCCAACCTGACGGAACTGGAGAGGATCTGCAAGGAACAATGGCAGAGGATCCCCAAATCCAGGTGTGAAAAACTTGTTGAATCATTCCCAAGAAGACTCATGGCTGCACTAGCTCAAAAGGGTGCTTCTACTCAATACTGAACAAAGGGTTATGACCATGTGATATTTCAGTTTTTCTTTTTGAATACATTTGCAAAAATTGCTACATTTGTTTTTTTTTAGTCAAGATGAGGAGCAGAGTGTACATTAATGAGGAAAAAAAGAACTTTTTTGAATTTACCTAATGAAACAAAGAGTGAAAAATTTACAGGGGTCTGATTACTTTCCGTACCCACTGTACATCTCATAGGATAGACTTCTGTATATGCATCATATAAGATACAAGGAGACTGCTGTATACATCACGTAGGATATTTGGAGACTCTGTCCTATGTGATGAATACATTCATTTTAGTGTATCTTATGTGATGTATACAGCAGTCTCGGTGTAACCTATATCATGGGCAGCATGGTGGCTCTATGGTTAGCACTGTAGCTTTGCAGCACTGACGTACTGGTTCAAATCCCACCAAGGACAACATCTGCAACGAGTTTGTATGTTCTCCTCATGTTTATGTGGGTTTACTCCTGGTTCTCCGTTTTCCTCTCGCACTCTAATGACCTACTGATCAGGAATTTAGAGTGTGAGTGTAAGTGATGATGTCTGTAAAGTGTTGCAGTCTCTGTGTATCCTATGTTATGGACACATCAGTCTGTGTATCCTATGCAATGTATATAGCAATGTCTCGATGTATCATGTGCAATTTAGTTTTATGCGGTCTTCCCTGCCATCTTTCATTTTATAAGAACAAAATAATGCAAAAGGAGAACTGCTCTATGGTTGTCTTTGCTGCATATTGCCAACAATCACACTGTAGCAAATACAGTATCATTCATCTTCCCTGATATCTTAATCTGCTGACACACAGAGGGTCAAGTAGGGTGGCGCTGGATGTGGAGGAGCCTGAGAGTTGGCAGGAGGGATGACACCGGTGAGGATATGCTGTGTGCCCATTAACACATGTACTGGACTGTGTGTCATATTGGAGATGACATGACCTAACTTCCCATAATAACAGGACATGTCTAGATGTAACTGGGGTGGTATGAAATAAATACATAGTGAGAAAGCTGATGGTCAATAAGCAGTATATGCGCAAAGGAAAAAAATGCCAGAGTGCTTCTTTAAATAAAACTTTAATTTGCTCGGCTGTGGAGGGGCTTATCCCTTTGACAGGGTAAGATTTTTGAAATCTGACCAGTGTCACTTTACATGGTAATAACTCTGGAACACTTCAACGGATCCCACTGTTTCTGAGATTGTTTTTTTGGGACACATTGTACTTTATGATAATGGTAAATTTATGTAGATATTTTCTGCATTTATTTATAAAAAATCAGACATTTTACAAGAATTTCCAAAAATTAGTAATTTTTAAACTTTGAAAGATTATCCCTTTAATCCAGATAGTCATACCACAAAAAAAATTAAGTAACATTTCCATCATGCCTGCTTTACATTAGCACCATTTGTGAAATGTTGTTTTATTTTGTTAGCATTGTAGGTTTAAAAATGTAGCAGTCATTTTTTCGAGTAAATTTATAAAACGTATGTTTTTAGGGACCTATTCAGTTTTGAAGTTACTTTGGGGGTCCTATATTGGAAACCCCCAAAAGAGATACCATTTTAAAAACAAAACCCCTCAACATATTAAAAATTGCTTTCAGGTAGTTTATTAACCTTTCAGGTGCTTTTCAGGAATTAATGCAAAGTGCATTACAGGAATGAAAAAAATTACTTTTACAATCAAAATGTTTATAACGTCTGAACAGGCCGCTGTAGCCAGCAGACTCGAAGGCCATTATTTGCCATAGCAAACACCAGGACCACACGATCAAGATCTTAGGATGCCGATGGGGTTAGAGGCAGCCTCCACACTCTGTTAACCATCTTGTTGCTGTAGTCATTGACCGCATCATTTAGGGGTTAAACGGCTATATTCTGTACCAACACTGATCGTGGCTGCTGCAGCCAGTTGTCAGCTGCAGCCAGTTGTCAGCTATAGTGTGCAGCCGACAGATGCTGGATTGTCAGCCTTGGGGGGACGCCAGTCTCTTATAACGCAGGTCAGTGAAAAGATATATTGGTGGTCACTAAAGGGTTAAATATCCAGCAGGCCCCAAATAGGTTGTGCATGTATCTCACAAAGCCAGATAGCCCGCAGAATCTTTGTATAGTTCTGTTGTATGAGTAAGCGTCTTGTACCATTTCTCTCATTTCACTTCTTTTCCTGCTTTTCTAGCTCCCTCCGTGTCTGCAAAACCAAAAGCCTCCGCATCAAACAAAAGGTAGCACAGCGCTGTCCTGGAGAACAGACCGACTTGGGACACAAGTGACCAGAAGCTATGTTCTAACCTGAAGACCACCAGCATCTTGTCACAAATGGTGCACATGGACACTGAAGCATGGTCCGCCGTCACTGTGAGGAACCCTGGGCATCTCGTCATATGATGTGTAAATATGAAGAACAGAAGAGTACCTACTTCCAGCAAATGGAGCTTTATTCGAGATGGAAGTTGCAAGATCTAAAGAATTCTCTATCAAAGCCTAATATATTTATTCTATAAATCAAGGTCTTCACTCCTTGGCACATGTTCTATCTCAGCTGAATTGTTTGATGTGGCCCAATGTACCTACAATATGGAAATGTTCCATCTGGGGATGAATGGAGAAGCTATGTGGGGGCCACGATGTGCCAGTCTGTAAGAAGGGCTGCTTGTATCCCCCCTACATCTATGAGTGTGCTACTTTATAACGCCAGGTTGTGCCCCTTTTACAGGCACGCATGTCACCAGTAGATGATTGAATAAAGTGCCCATCTTTTTCAATGTAACCGTGCCAACATCGTGTTACTGAAATAAACCAGTCTTTTTTTTAAATGTATATCTGTATATACTTCTGTAATTTTATTTTCTGTAGCAGGGGAGTTTATGTTGGCAGAGGGGAGATTTTCATAATGCTTTACAGTACAGGAGGGTGCACAACCTTTTTTGGTCCAAGGACCACATTGTCACAGTGAACCTATACAAAGAGGTATTGCTTTTTTGTGACATTTATGGCATATTGAATGTCTACACATTAACCCATTTACCCCCAAGCCTGTTTTCACCTTAATGCACATGCACCAGTTTTGTCATATATGAAATAAAGCTATCACCTTATTCAGCGCCTGTGCTGCATTCCACAAATGCTTTTATAACCCCCTGACTTCCCCTGTATAGCTGCCTAAAAACTTAAGTTGTCCTGCGCTGTATGATAATCAGGTCGGTCCGATCCAGTGGGCTTGGTTTTGTGCCTCTCCAACGGCTGCTGCTCAGAATCCTCCTTTGATGTGGATGATGCATTGAATCATCCACATTGCCTGGCAAAATCTTGCGACTGTGCACAGAAATCACAGCTTGCACCCTGTGCTTTGCCCTACTGCGGGCAGAGTCAAAAACATAACTGTGCATGCTCCTGCAGTAGGGCAAAGCACAGTGCGAAGGCACGAGCCGTGATTTCTGTGCGCAGGTATGAGATTTTGCCCAGCAATGTGCATGACGAGGCATCATGCACATCTATTAAAGGAGGACATCGAGCAGCAGCCGGGAGGGGGGATGGAGAGGCCAGAAACCATTCCCATCACACCAGACTGACCAGAATACCATACAGTGTAGGAGAACTTTAAAAATGTTTTTGGGAGTATACAGAGGGAGATAGGGGGTGCATTTGTGGAATGCAGCACAGGCGCTGAGTAATGTGATAATTTTAGCTGACATATGACAAAGCTGGTGCCAGGTTTCGTCTTAATGAAATGAAAAAGTAAAATTGTACTTTTTTTTTTTTTTTTTACCAATTTTACTTTAGCCCCAAAGTTTTTCTTTTTACAAGATTAACAGGAGAAAATGCACCTTTACAATTTGTTGTGCAGATTCTCCTGAGTACGCTGATATACCATACATGGAGGAAAACTACTGTGTGGGCTCGTGGCTGGGAAGGGATGGAGCACCATTTGACTTTTTGAACCCACAATTTTCTAGAATCAGTAGCGGACGCCATGTGGCTTTTGTAGAGCCCCTTATATGTCTAAACAGTGGAAACCGTCCTACAAGTAACCCCATTTTAGAAACTAGACCCCTCAAAGAATGTGTCTAGAAGTGTGGTGAGCAGCTTTAATGCCGAGGTGCATCACAGAAGTTTATAACAAAGAGCCGTGAAAATAAAAAAATCATATTTTTCCCACAAAAATGTTCGTTAACCCCAAATTTTGCATTTCGACAAGGGTAAAAGGAGAAAATGCATGCTACAATTTATTGTGCAACTTCTCTTGGGTACACCGATACCCAATATGTGAAGGAAAACTACTGTTTGGGCGCACGGCAGGGCTCAGAAAGGAAGGAGTGACGCTTTGGAACACAAATTTTTTTTTTTTTAATCTGATAAATTTTTATTAAGGAAAATCAGATAACACATGACATCAAGCTGTTATTCACAGATAATCATATATTTTATAATAATAATAATAATAATTTTTATTTATATAGCGCCAACATATTCCGCAGCGCTTTACAAATTATAGAGGGGACTTGTACAGACAATAGACATTACAGCATAACAGAAATCACAGTTCAAAATAGATACCAAGAGGAATGAGGGCCCTGCTCGCAAGCTTACAAACTATGGGGAAAAGGGGAGACACGAGAGGTGGATGGTAACAATTGCCTGTCACTATTACCAATCACAATTTTATGAACATAACTCCCCCCCTCCTTTTTCCCTGCCTATCCCCCCCTTCGAGACCCCTTTAATGCTTTCCCAAATTCCCATCCGATATTCCTTCCCCAATTCAAATAATGTTGTATAGTATGAACATCATCTATAACATTATGCATCCTCCCCACAATTCTAATTCCATTCTATCCATGGCTGCCATATCTTTTGAAATACATTGAGTTTATTTCTCTTAGTATAGATATTTTTTTCCAATAAAATTATATGATCCGCCTGCGTAAGAAAGTCTCGTCTAGTCGGAGGCTCCTCCCTGATCCAGAACCGAGCTATCAATTTCCTTGCTATGAATAACAGTCTAGCAATCGCCAGTTTAACCATAGATACCGCTGCTATTTCTTCCACATAGCCTAATATACAGACCAAAGGGTCTCTGGGAATGACACACCTATATACCAATTCAATACAACTGTCCAGAAGGCAGACAATCTAGGGCAATGCCACAGCATGTGTAACATGTCTGCCTGTTCCTGCGAACATCGTGGACACTCGGAATCAGACCTCAAACCCATCTTGAACAGTCTATCGGGAGTTCTGTAAGCTCTATGAATCACATATAATTGAGACATCCTCCCAGGTTCGCTCATAGAGATCTTAGGCACATATTCTAAAATAGATTCCCATCTATCATCATTTATCTCTCCCAATTCAGCTTCCCATTTCACTCTAGACTTGATGGGATGTTTGGCTAGAAAGGTGAATAATAAATCTCTATACACTTCTGAAATTGCCCCCCTTGTCCCGCTGTTCTCCAAAATGGAAGCCAGCGTGATATCAATCTGGATCTCAATAAGTTTTCTCCGACATTGCGACCGATACGCATGCTGAATTCTTTTATGATATCAATTTAAATGTGATAACTGGAATTCTGTTTGTAACTCCACAAATGACTTAAGTCCCCCTTGACCCAGTAGCTGACCCATCTTTCTAATTCCTGCCTCTCTCCATGGCCCATATCCTTCCATTTGCTTAAATTCTTGTAAGTTTATATTATCCCATATAGGTGAGTATTTGGTAAGGCCTGTGACACCCCTAATCTGTTTAACTTTTTGCCATACCTTGTGAATTAGGAGAACAGTAGGAAACCGAGAACCCAGTTTCAAAAATTGCCCCCCTTCCAAACTCTCACCCAGAGGCCATTTTCCCATCAAATATCTCAAACTACTGGGCGATTGCCCCTTTACCATCTCCTCCCCCCATCCTCCAATATGCTGGCATTGTGCTGATAAAAATATACCTAAGGGTTAGGGAGCGCCAAGCCCTCTTCCGCCTTTGGCCTCTGCAAAGTTTCTTGTTTAAACCTTGAGTCCCCCCCCCCCCCCCTTATATTAGTTTGCCAAACAGCAATTTGATTTTATGGAACCTACTCTGCGGAATCCAAATTGGAGAATTATGCAGTACATATAACAACTGCGGCATCACAATCATCTTCAAAAGGTTCACTCTTCCAATTACAGAGAGATGTAGTTTGTTCCACGCTGAAATTTTGGTACGTATTTTTTGTAGCAGAGGGCTTAGATTAAGTTCTTCAAACCTCGTCAGAGGAAGGGTGATTTGTATCCCCAAATATTTAAATTTCGAAACTACCTTCAATTTTGCTGACATTTCCACCTCCTCAGTACCCCTTTCTACCTCATCAATGGGCATAATGCACGATTTGTCCCAATTTATTTTGAGTCCAGAGAATTCCCCAAATTCCTCAATTAATGCCACCACGTTATCCAGATTCTCCCCTGAGTCCCCCAAAAATAACAAAATATCGTCAGCATACAGAGACACCTTCTCCTCCTTCATTCCATAGACAAATCCTTTTATCTCTCGTGCCTCCCTTATTTTAGCGGCCAAGGGTTCCACAGCTAGGGCAAATAGCAACGGAGACAATGGGCATCCCTGCCTTGTACCCCTATGCAATGAGAAACTATCAGATAATTTATTATTTACTCTAATTTTTGCCATTGGAGAGGAGTATAGCAACCCCATCCAAGATATAAACTTAGGCCCGAACCAAAGGCACAACAGAACCGACCACAAGTAATTCCATTCTACACAATCAAAGGCCTTATGGGCATCCAAAGACACATCACTCTCTTTCCAGCATTTTCGGCTGGAATTTGCATATTTAACCCCTTTACCCCCAAGGGTGGTTTGCACGTCAATGACCAGGCCAATTTTTACAATTCTGACCACTGTCCCTTTATGAGGTTATAACTCCGAAACGCTTCAACGGATCCTACGGATCCTGGTGATTCTGACATTGTTTTCTCGTGACATATTGTACTTCATGATAGTGGTAAAATTTCTTTGATAGTACCTGCGTTTATTTGTGAAAAAAACGGAAATTTGGCGAAAATTTTGAAAATTTCGCAATTTTCAAACTTTGAATTTTTATGCAATTAAATCACAGAGATATGTCACACAAAATACTTAATAAGTAACATTTCCCACATGTCTCCTTTACATCAGCATAATTTTGGAACGAATTTTTTTTTTTGTTAGGGAGTTATAAGGGTTAAAAGTTGACCAACAATTTCTCATTTTTACAACACCATTTTTTTTTTTAGGGACCACGTCTCATTTGAAGTCATTTTGAGGGGTCTATATGATAGAAAATGCCCAAGTGTGACACCATTCTAAAAACTGCACCCCTCAAGGTGCTCAAAACCACATTCAAGAAGTTTATTAACCCTTCAGGTGTTTAATAGGAATTTTTGGAATGTTTAAATAAAAATGAACATTTAACTTTTTTACACAAAAAATTTACTTCAGCTCCAATTTGTTTTATTTTACCAAGGGTAACAGGAGAAAATGGACCCCAAAAGTTGTTGTCCAATTTGTCCTGAGTACGTTGATACCCCATATGTGGCAGTAAACCACTGTTTGGGCGCATGGGAGAGCTCGGAAGGGAAGGAGCGCCGTTTGACTTTTCAATGCAAAATTGACAGGAATTGAGATGGGACGCCATGTTGCGTTTGGAGAGCCCCTGATGTGCCTAAACATTGAAACCCCCCACAAGTGACACCATTTTGGAAAGTAGACCCCCTAAGGAACTTATCTAGAGGTGTGGTGAGCACTTTGACCCACCAAGTGCTTCACAGAAGTTTATAATGCAGAACCGTAAAAATAAAAAATCATATTTTTTCACAAAAATTATATTTTTGCCCCCAATTTTTTATTTTTCCAAGGGTAAGAGAAGAAATTGGACCTCAAAAGTTGTTGTCCAATTTGTCCTGAGTACGCTGATACCCCATATGTGGGGGGGAACCACCGTTTGGGCACATGGGAGGGCTCGGAAGGGAAGGAGCGCCATTTGGAATGCAAACTTAGATGGAATGGTCTGCAGGCGTCACATTGCGTTTGCAGAGCCCCTAATGTACCTAAACAGTAGAAACCCCCCACAAGTGACACCATTTTGGAAAGTAGACCCCCTAAGGAACTCATCTTGATGTGTTGTGAGAGCTTTGAACCCCCAAGTATTTCACTACAGTTTATAACGCAGAGCCGTGAAAATAAAAAATATTTTTTTCCACAAAAATTATATTTTAGCCCCCAGTTTTGTATTTTTCCAAGGTTAGCAGGAGAAATTGGACCCTAAATGTTGTTGTCCAATTTGTCCTGAGTACGCTGATACCCGATATGTGGGGGGGAACCACCGTTTGGGCGCATGGGAGGGCTCGGAAGGGAAGGAGCATCATTTGGAATGCAGACTTAGATGGATTGGTCTGCAGGCGTCACATTGCGTTTGCAGAGCCCCTAATGTACCTAAACAGTAGAAACCCCCCACAAGTGACCCCATATTGAAAACTAGACCCCTCAATGAACTAATCTAGATGTGTTGTGAGAACTTTGAACCCCCAAGTGTTTCACTACAATTTATAACGCAGAGCCGTGAAAATAAAAAATCTTTTTGTTTTCCCACAAAAATTATTTTTTAGCCCCCAGTTTTGTATTTTCCCAAGGGTAACAGGAGAAATTGGTCCACAAAAGTTGTTGTCCATTTTGTCCTGAGTACGCTGATACCCCATATGTGAGGGTAAACCCCTGTTTGGGCACACAGGAGAGCTCGGAAGGGAAGGAGCACTGTTTTACTTTTTCAACGCAGAATTGGCTGGAATTGAGATCGGACGCCATGTCGTGTTTGGAGAGCCCCTGATGTGCCGAAACAGTGGAAACCCCCCAATTATAACTGAAACCCTAATCTAAACACACCTAACCCTAATTCCAACGGTAACCCTAACCACACCTCTAACCCTGACAAACCCCTAACCCTAATCCCAACCCTATTCCCAACTGTAAATGTAATCTAAACCCTAACCCTAACTTTAGCCCCAACCCTAACTGTAGCCCCAACCCTAACCCTAACCCTAGCCCTAACCCTAGCCCTAACCCTAGCCCTAACCCTAACCCTAACTGTAGCCCCAACCCTAGCCCTAACCCTAGCCCTAATGGGAAAATGGAAATAAATACATTTTTTTTTATTTTTCCCTAACTAAGGGGGTGATGAAGGGGGGTTTGATTTACTTATATAGCGAGTTTTTTAGCGGATTTTTATGATTGGCAGCCGTCACACACTGAAAGACCCTTTTTATTGCAAAAAATATTTTTTGCAATACCACATTTTGAGAGCTATAATTTTTCCATATTTTGGTCCACAGAGTCATGTGAGGTCTTGTTTTTTGCGGGACGAGTTGACGTTTTTATTGAAAACATTTTCGGGCACGTGACATTTTTTGATCGCTTTTTATTCAGATTTTTGTGAGGAAGAATGACCAAAAACCAGCTATTCATGAATTTCTATTGGGGGAGGCGTTTATACCGTTCCGCGTTTGGTAAAATTGATAAATAAGTTTTATTCTTCGGGTCAGTACGATTATAGCGACTCCTCATTTATATCATTTTTTTATGTTTTGGCGCTTTTATACGATAAAAACTATTTTACAGAAAAAATAATTATTTTTGCATCGCTTTCTCAGGACTATAACTTTTTTATTTTTTTGCTGATGATGCTGTATGGCGGCTCGTTTTTTGCGGGACAATATGACGCTTTCAGTGGTACCATGGTTATTTATATCTGTCCTTTTGATCGCGTGTTATTCCACTTTTTGTTCGGTGGTATGATAATAAAGCGTTGTTTTTTGCCTCGTTTTTTTTTTTTTTTTTTCTTACGGTGTTTACTGAAGGGGTTAACTAGTTGGACAGTTTTATAGGTCGGGTCGTTACGGACGCGGCGATACTAAATATGTGTACTTTTATTGTTTTTTTTTTTATTTAGATGAAGAAATGTATTTATGGGAATAATATTTTTTATTTTTTTTCATTATTTTGGAATATTTTTTTAGATTTTTTTTACACACTTGGAAAATTTTTTTTTTACTTTGTCCCAGGGGGGGACATCACAGATCAGTGATCTGACAGTGTGCACAGCACTCTGTCAGATCACTGATCTGACATGCAGCGCTGCAGCCTTCACAGTGCCTGCTCTGAGCAGGCTCTGTGAAGCCACCTCCCTCCCTGCAGGACCCGGATCCGTGGCCATCTTGGATCCGGGGCTGGAGGGAGCAGGGAGGGAGGTGAGACCCTCGCAGCAACGCGATCACATCGCGTTGCTCCGGGGGTCTCAGGGAAGCCCGCAGGGAGCCCCCTCCCTGCGCGGTGCTTCCCTGCACCGCCGGCACATCGCGATCATCTTTGATCGCGGTGTGCCAGGGGTTAATGTGCCGGGGGCGGTCCGTGACCGCTCCTGGCACATAGTGCCGGATGTCAGCTGCGATAAGCAGCTGACACCCGGCCGCGATCGGCCGCGCTCCCCCCGTGAGCGCGGCCGATCGGCTATGACGTACTATCCCGTCCAGGGTCAGATAAGCCCAGGGCACCTCGACGGGATAGTACGTCTAAGGTCACAGAGGGGTTAAATATAGTCTCCTTAAATTGATTGCTGTAGATTTGTTGGGCATAAATCCAGATTGATCTGGGTGGATTACTTTATCAATCACATGGGTTAGTCTGTTGGCCAAGGCCTTCGCCAAAATCTTTATATCTGCTGTAAGGAGTGAGATTGGTCTGTAGGACTCCGGATTCAGCGGATCCTTATCAGCTTTAGTAATGACCACAACAATGGCCTCTCTCATAGATGTAGGTAGTATTCCCCTCTCCAACGACTCATTAAATACCTTCTCCAATTTAGTTATTATTTCTTCATTAAAAATTTTGTACACCTCTACCGGAATGCCATCTGCCCCCGGGGCCTTATTACCCGCCATATACGCCAGTGCCACCCTCAGTTCCTCCGCCGCCATCGGCCTATCCATCCATTCTCTATCCTCCTCACCTAGTCTAGGAAGCTTAATCGCACTCATATACCTGTTCATCTCCTCTTGACCTTTATGTATCTTAGAGGAGTATAGCTCACTGTAAAATTGTTTAAATACGTCCAAAATTTGATCACCTTATGTAACCACATTACCTTCCTTTGTTTTAATTGCGTATACATGCAAGGATTCCCGTTGTGCCGAAGCTACGACTGAGAGCAGGTGCCCCACTTTCTCACGCTCCGCATAGAATGCCTCGTTCTGAAATGCCCGCAATCTCTCTGCCTTACGGATGTGAAGTTTATTAACCTCCGACTGGGCCACTCTCATGCGGGTCTGCGTAGCTTTGGAACACTGTGCCCCCAATGCCTCCTCCGCTGCCCTTAATTCCTCCATCACTGCTTTATCTAGTTTTTGAGACCTAGTCTTAAATCGAGATACTTCTCTGAATAAGATCCCTCTCAAAAACGCCTTCATAGTATCCCAAACTATATGACCCTCTGCACTACCTTCGTTTATCCTAAAGAATTCACCCAGTTCCTCTCCTATCTTTTCCATATCCAGCAACCGTAACCAAAAGGGGTGAATTTTCCATCCCATACCTGGCAACCTCCCCTGTTCTCCCAATTGTAGAGATACCATCAGAGGACAATGATCCGATAGAACTCTGGGCAAATATTCCACTTCCTGTACCAAGTTATCCATCCCTTCATTTCCCAAAGCCACATCAATGCGAGACAAGGAACCATACGTCGCTGAGTAGCACGAGTAAGTGTAGTTCTCCATATTTCGAACTCTCCACAAGTCTATCCATCCAATTTCCCTCATGTAGTTTCCAAAAGGTGTTACATTCCCTTCCTCTCTGTTCCCTGTATGTTTGCCCCTATCCCAATGATCATTTGCAATATTATTCACGTCTCCTATTACAAGCAACGGGACTCCAGTCCATTTCCCTGATATGTCCAGAATTTCCTGTATCTTTTTTCCCGAAAACGGTGGAGGGATATATAAAGACACTATACATAATAATCTATGCAATATCTTACATACATTTTACACAGATATTGCCCGTCTTTGTCTATTATAACCTCCACTTCTTCATATGGAGTAGAAGTGTGGATTAATACTGATACTCCCCTAGCATAGGCTGAGTACGTCGAGTGATAAGCCTTCCTCACCAACATAGCTACTTTGTCTTCTACCAGGTGTGTTTCTTGAAGGCATATCACTGAGGGCCTCAGTTTCAGCAGATATTGTAGAATTGCGGCCCGCTTTGAGACGTTTGCGAGACCCCTAACGTTCCAGCTTAGAATTTTAATTCTACCCCCCATGATATATCACAGTACCAAACGTTTGACTCATTAAGAAAGGAGGTCTCGGTCCTCCCCCCTTTGCCCTTCCCTCCCGCCCCCCCACCTTCCAACTGAAATAACTCCCAACCTTCCCTTCCATCCCCCTCCCAAAAGATTGATTGTCTCCCACAACTTTTAAGGCCCCTTCACATTAAGCGACGCTGCAGCGATACCGACAACGATCCGGATCGCTGCAGCGTCGCTGTTTGGTCGCTGGAGAGCTGTCACACAGACCGCTCTCCAGCGACCAACGATGCCGGTAACCAGGGTAAACATCGGGTAACTAAGCGCAGGGCCGCGCTTAGTAACCCGATGTTTACCCTGGTTACCATCCTAAAAGTAAAAAAAACAAACAGTACATACTTACCTACCGCTGTCTGTCCCCGGCGCTCTGCTTCTCTGCACTCCTCCTGTACTGGCTGTGAGCACAGCGGCCGGAAAGCAGAGCGGTGACGTCACCGCTCTGCTTTCCGGCTGACCGACGCTCACAGCCAGTGCAGGAGGAGAGCAGAGCACAGCGCCGGGGACAGACAGCGGTAGGTAAGTATATACTGTTTCTTTTTTTACTTTTAGGATGGTAACCAGGGTAAACATCGGGTTACTAAGCGCGGCCCTGCGCTTAGTTACCCGATGTTTACCCTGGTTACCAGTGAAGACATCGCTGGATGTGTCACACACGCCGATCCAGCGATGTCCGCGGGAGATCCAGCGACGAAATAAAGTTCTGGACTTTGTTCAGCGACCAACAATCTCCCAGCAGGGGCCTGATCGTTGGTCGCTGTCACACATAACGATTTCATTAACGATATCATTGCTACGTCACAAAATGCAACGATATCGTTAACAATATCGTTATGTGTGAAGGTACCTTTAAGCTGATAAGAATTCACTCTCCCTCTCTATTTGAGATCTAAGAGGGCGTTTTTACAGCCTAACAATACAAGCTCAATGCTCCAACCACTCTCCCGTCCACATTTATCAAACTGCAATGTCCGTTGCACAACCCACATATACCATCATAACAATATGTCATCTCAGAGATGACCATTAACTTATCAAATTCAAACTGAATAACAGGTAATCACTGTTTCACCATCACTCAGTCTGCTTCAATGGGACCGTTCCGCTCTGATATTTTTGGTGGTAGAATCCAGCCAGTGTGTTGCCTCCTCTGGATTCTGAAAAAAGTGCACCTGATCCAAGGCAGCGACTCTCAGCTTAGCTGGGTAAATCATTGAATAGCGCAAATCCAAGTCTCGTAGTCGCCTTTTGACTTCTCCAAACGTCATTCGGAGCTTTTGGACAGCTGCAGAATAATCTGGGTAGATAGAGATGCGATTGCCGTCTATGGTTAGATCCGCACAGTTCCTGGCTTTCCTCAGCAGGGTATCCCGGTCCCGATAATTCAGAACTTTAGCCAAGATGACTTTTGGGGCTGATCCTGGGGGCAGGGGTCTAGTGGGCACACGATGTGCCCTTTCAACGGAAAACATTTTAGTGAGACCATCCCCTCCTACAATGTTTTTCAGCCATGACTCAATGTACTCAGTAGGGTTATTTCCTTCCGCTTTTTCTGGCACCCCCCACAATCCTCAGGTTGCTCCTGCGGGAGCGGTTCTCAAGATCATCAGTTTTATATTCCAGTTCAGCTATACGCTGCATATACTTTTTTTCCCTCTTCAACAGTTCATTAACCTGGTCTTCAGCGTTCCCCACACGTTCTTCCACCACTTCCACTCTCTGTTCAACTTTGCGCACTGCAGCATTAATAGCAACCATCTCTCCCTTTAATTCATCCACACGACTGTTCAGAGCTGCAAGGGCAGACTTGTTGTACATCACCACAGAGAATATATCTTTGAGCGTCGGCTCTGCTATGTCTAGTGTGTCTGGCTGTTCAAGCTGGTCAGCACGTGCAGCCACATCAGGGGATCTCTGTTCCTCCCCACTGCTCTGCGACTGGCCCCCTCCTTCTTGTTGTTCCCCAGGGACATATGTTGTTTCAGGTCTCTCACCTTCAGCCACTGACCGCTCATTAGCAGATATAGAAAAACTGACTGAACAGCAATCTAATCTGAACTGGTGCATAACCAAAAAAGTCATATAGCAAATAGATTAATGGCTGCACTCAAAATTAATCTGTGCTAGAGCAAGGAAATGTGCGATACATGAAATGGGAATAGCATAATGGCTTGTGAAATATATGAAAAAACACATGAGATTCTTAGCACAAGATTTGGCCAAAAGTTGTGAGCCCATCCACCAATCGTCAAGGTAATCTCAGAACGGATGGGTACCTGAGCTGACTGCCTAGTGTGAACACTTACCTATGGCTAATAACGTGGCTCATTAGCAGCCACCTCTGACCTCGCAAAGCGTTCCAGCCGAGCGATCACCTCCATCTTCCTTAGATATACCGCGCTCGCCCTTGCCGCCTCCTCTGCAGTCTCGGCGCCATCTTGGGCCTGAGAGCTTCCAGACGCTGCCGGCTCCTTCTGTCTCCTGCTCGTCATTCTCATGTGGGACTCCTCTCCACCTGACCGCACGCTGCTCACTGCTGCTCCCCGGGTCCCTGCACACTCTTAAAAGTGAATTCAGCGTTCGGCGGCGCCTCAGGTACCAATGTTTAGGGAGATTGTGGCAGGAGAGCTCAGCCGCACGTCTTCTCACATTGCTCGCTAGGCCACGCCACTGGAACACAAATTTTGATGGAATGGTCTGCGGGTGTCATGTCGGTTTTGGAGAGCCCCTGATGTGCCTAAACAGTGTAAAAAACCCACAATTGACCCCATTTTGGGAACTAGACCCTCCAAGGAATTTATTTAGATGTGTGGTGAGCACCTTGAACCCACAGGCGCTTCTCAAAATTTTACAACGTGAATCTGCGAAAAGGGAAAAAAAAGTTTCATTTTTACAAAGATAGCAGGAGAAAATGGACCCCAAAATTTGTTGTGGCATTTATCCTGAGTACACAGATACCCCATATGTGGTTGAAAGCTACTTTTGAGGCACAGTGCAAATCTCAGAATGATAGGAGCGCCCTATTATAGTGCAGATTTTACTGTTATGGTTTGCAGGTGCCATGTCACATTGTCATTGCTAGAACAGCAGAACCCCCCATAAGTGACCCCATTTTACAAACTACACCTCTCAGTGAATTTATCTAAGGGTGCAGTGATCGTATTGACACCACGGGTGTGTCACAGAATTTTATACCATTGGGCAGTGAAGAAAAAATAATGACATTTTTACCACCAAAATTTTGTTTTAGCCCTAGATTTTACATTTTCAACCGGTGAAATAGGTAAAAATAGCACCAAAATTTGTCACACAATTTCTGAATGCAGAAATATGCCATATTTGACTGTACAATACTACTTAGCCATATGGCGAGACGCGGGAGGGACGGAGCGCTCTTTGCCTCCATATACAGAGCTCCTAAGTACTAGAGGATTAGAATTCTCCCTCGAGTGACCCTATTTAGGAATTTATACCCCTTTAGGAATTTTTCTACAGGTGTATTGATTATTTTGACTCCAGAAACAAGCAGCTGTGGTTGTTGCTGAGTGAAAATTGCCATTGTAGTGCCCAGCTCATGCTTCTGGAGACACACACCTGTAAATGATATGGGCTCTCATCGCTACAGAAATGCCAAACATGTGGACACTAAATGTGTTTTCCCCTTCAAATTGTTTGGAAAAAAGTGCATCTTATAATTAAAAAAAATCCGGGGAATTTCCAGAACCCATGACTGTAACACCTGAGAGAGGGGATATGCCCACAACAAGGACAGGATACCTACAGAATAAAAGGGCAAAACCTCTTCTCTGCATCAATTGGGTTAAAGAGCATTAAGAGGACCTCCATTAACAAAAAACAACGTAAATATTATAGCCAAACATTTTTTTTTTCACCCTGTGAATCAGACCTCCACTTTAAGCTGTGCACACACATTAGCTGTGATTGGGACAGAAATATTAGGGTGCTTTCTTGAGTTCTGGAAAATCCCATTACTGTTAAGTAATTCAGTCTTTTCCCTATCACCCATGACCGCACCACGTGAGAGATTTACAGAGATCTAAATCCACCTTATCGAGGGACCACTACTTGTAGAAACCTTCTCCCAAGGAATAAATCAGTGGTGGAAGATAAATTAAGCCTGTAGTTCTTATAGAATGTAGAAGGAGAGGATCATGTTGCCGCCTTATATATCTGGTCGATAGACGCGTTCGCCTTCTCCTTCCAAGAGGCTGCCATGTCCCGAGTTGACTGAGCCTTCAGATCCCTTAGAGTTGCCCTATCACTGGAGGAGTAAGCTAAACTAATGGTCTCCTAGATCCACGTGGCTAAAGTACTTGTTGAAACTCCAATCCCCTTCCTAGGACACTGGAAGGAGATGAATAATGACTGACTGTTCCTCCATGGCCCTGTTGCTGCGACATATTTTGTCAGACATTTTCTAACATCCAAGGTGTGAAATTTTTCCTCCCTAAAATTCTTGGGATTAGTGCAGAAGGAAGGGAGGATGACCTCCTGACTTCTATGGAACCTAGTGGCAACTTTGAGAAGGTAAGCTGGGCCTGGCTTTAAGACAACCCTCGTCCAGGATCTGCGTAATAGTAATAATCTTTATTTTTATATAGCGCTCACATATTCTGCAGAGCTTTACAGACATTATCTGCATAAAGGGAATTGTACGTGATGAGCCCTGAATGTCACTAACTTTTCTAGCAGATGATAGGGCCACCAGAAGGACTGTTTTCAATAAAAATTGGATGGAGAAAGAAGGGCACACTGTCCTTTTAAAAGAATTGTTTGCTCAAGGAAAGGACTTGTGGTCCAGACTATTAATAGAGGTAGGAACCTCTGCACCACAAAAGAAATGAGACTGTAGGTCTTGCTGCAGTGTACACCCTGCTTGCTGCATCTCCTGATTCCCGACTCCTGCTCCACACAGTTCCTTCTTGACATGAAAAAGGTCTTACGATTTACATATTTGCTCTACTAGATTTTGCCTACCTGCACCCGCAAAGACTGTTCCCAATCAAAAACATTGGACCACATCTGTTTTTGACTCCTTGCTGGAACAAAATAAAGTTACACAGCAGCAAGAGCTAAGGTACCGTCACACTGATCAACTTCACAACGATATCGATAGCGATCCGTGACGTTGCAGCGTCCTGGCTAGCGATATCGTTGTGTTTGACACGCAGCAGCGATCTGTATCCTGCTGTGACATCGTTGGTCGGAGCAGAAAGTCCAGAACTTTATTTCATCGCTGGATCTCCCGCAGACATCGCTGAATCGGCATGTGTGACGCCGATCCAGCGATGTCTTCACTGGTAACCAGGGTAAATATCGGGTTACTAAGTGCAGGGCCACGCTTAGTAACCCGATGTTTACCCTGGTTACCAGTGTAAATGTAAAAAAAAAAAAAAACACTACATACTTACATTCCGGTGTCTGTGGCGTCCCCCCCCGGCGTTCTGCTTCCCTGCACTCCTCCTGCATCCTGTGTCAGCGCCGGCCAGCCGTAAAGCAATTACAGCGGTGACGTCACCGCTCTGCTTTTACGGCCAGCACTTACACAGTGCAGGGAAGCAGAATGCCGGGGGACGCGACAGGAATGTAAGTATGTAGTGTTTTTTTTTTTACATTTACACTGGTAACCAGGGTAAACATTGGGTTACTAAGCGCGGCCCTACGCTTAGTAACCCGATGTTTACCCTGGTTACCCGGGGACTTTGGGATCGTTGGTCGCTGGAGAGCTGTCTGTGTGACAGCTCTCCAGCGACCACACAGTGACGCTGCAGCGATCGGCATCGTTGTCGGTATCGCTGCAGCGTCGCTAAATGTGACGGTACCTCTACAGTCTCATTTTCTTTTGTGGTGCTGAGGTTCCTACCTCTATCTATTCAATATTAATTTATTGATTTATACAGAATTGATTGGTTCAAATGGGAAGTGGGTTAGTGGCTCCGGTATCAGGTTCAAATCCCAATGTGGAACTTTCAGACTAAGCACTGATTTTAATTTGTTACACACTGTTATGAATTTCATTATCCACGTATTAGTCGCTAGATCATAATTATATAGAGCCCCTAAGGCTGACATTTGTACTTTGAGGGTGCTAATAGATAACCCCTTATCTGGTGGGTGACAAACTGGATTTTGGACAAGGAGACTTGGGATCTCTGGCAGTACCCAAGGATCGGTGACTAACATCAACCTCATCCACGAGAACCAATGTCATTTGGGCCAGACTGGTTCTATTAATACTATCCTTTCTTGATCTTGTCTGATCTTCCCCAGCACTGCTGGAATCAGCACTAGTGGTGGAAAAACGTAAGCTAGGGCAAAGTCCGATTTGATTCGAATGCCGTCTACAATATAAGGCCGGCGTCACACTCAGCGTATAAAAATACGGTCCGTAATACGCAGAAAAGTCCCCAAAATAGTGGTCCGTATCTCCTCGGTAGGCAGCGTGTGTCAGCGTATTTTGCGCATGGCATCCTCCGTATGTAATCCGTATGGCATCCGTACTGCGAGATTTTCTCGCAGGCTTGCAAAACCGACATACGGACATACAATGGATCCATGTTCTCAAAAAATCATAAAAACATATATACTGTCAGTATATATATATATATATACTGTCTATATATATATATATATATATATATATATATACAGTGGGGCAAAAAAAGTATTTAGTCAGTCAGCAATAGTGCAAGTTCCACCACTTAAAAAGATGAGAGGCGTCTGTAATTTACATCATAGGTAGACCTCAACTATGGGAGACAAACTGAGAAAAAAAAAATCCAGAAAATCACATTGTCTGTTTTTTTATCATTTTTTTTTTGCATATTATGGTGGAAAATAAGTATTTGGTCAGAAACAAACAATTAAGATTTCTGGCTCTCACAGACCTGTAACTTCTTCTTTAAGAGTCTCCTCTATCCTCCACTCATTACCTGTAGTAATGGCACCTGTTTAAACTTGTTATCAGTATAAAAAGACACCTGTGCACACCCTCAAACAGTCTGACTCCAAACTCCACTATGGTGAAGACCAAAGAGCTGTCAAAGGACACCAGAAACAAAATTGTAGCCCTGCACCAGGCTGGGAAGACTGAATCTGCAATAGCCAACCAGCTTGGAGTGAAGAAATCAACAGTGGGAGCAATAATTAGAAAATGGAAGACATACAAGACCACTGATAATCTCCCTCGATCTGGGGCTCCACGCAAAATCCCACCCCGTGGGGTCAGAATAATCACAAGAACGGTAAGCAAAAATCCCAGAACCACGCGGGGGGACCTAGTGAATGAACTGCAGAGAGCTGGGACCAATGTAACAAGGCCTACCATAAGTAACACACTACGCCACCATGGACTCAGATCCTGCAGTGCCAGACGTGTCCCACTGCTTAAGCCAGTACATGTCCGGGCCCGTCTGAAGTTTGCTAGAGAGCATTTGGATGATCCAGAGGAGTTTTGGGAGAATGTCCTATGGTCTGATGAAACCAAACTGGAACTGTTTGGTAGAAACACAACTTGTCGTGTTTGGAGGAAAAAGAATACTGAGTTGCATCCATCAAACACCATACCTACTGTAAAGCATGGTGGTGGAAACATCATGCTTTGGGGCTGTTTCTCTGCAAAGGGGCCAGGACGACTGATCCGGGTACATGAAAGAATGAATGGGGCCATGTATCGTGAGATTTTGAGTGCAAACCTCCTTCCATCAGCAAGGGCATTGAAGATGAAACGTGGCTGGGTCTTTCAACATGACAATGATCCAAAGCACACCGCCAGGGCAACGAAGGAGTGACTTCGTAAGAAGCATTTCAAGGTCCTGGAGTGGCCTAGCCAGTCTCCAGATCTCAACCCTATAGAAAACCTTTGGAGGGACTTGAAAGTCCGTGTTGCCAAGCGAAAAGCCAAAAACATCACTGCTCTAGAGGAGATCTGCATGGAGGAATGGGCCAACATACCAACAACAGTGTGTGGCAACCTTGTGAAGACTTACAGAAAACGTTTGACCTCTGTCATTGCCAACAAAGGATATATTACAAAGTATTGAGATTAAATTTTGTTTCTGACCAAATACTTATTTTCCACCATAATATGCAAATAAAATGTTAAAAAAAAGACAATGTGATTTTCTGGATTTTTTTTTCTCAGTTTGTCTCCCATAGTTGAGGTCTACCTATGATGTAAATTACAGACGCCTCTCATCTTTTTAAGTGGTGGAACTTGCACTATTGCTGACTGACTAAATACTTTTTTGCCCCACTGTATATATATATATATGTCATTGAGACACATCTATATACATATATATATATTTATATTTACTTCAGCGCGATATAGCAGAAAGCCGGTAATTCAATTGCCAGCTTTTGGTATCTCCTTCCTAAACCCGACATGATATGAGACATGGTTTACATACAGTAAACCATCTCATATCCCCATTTTTTTTGCATATTCCACACTACTAATGTTAGTAGTGTGTATGTGCAAAATTTGGGCGCTCTAGCTATTAAATTAAAGGGTTAAATGGCGGAAAAAATTGGCGTGGGCTCCCGCGCAATTTTCTCCACCAGAGTAGTAAAGCCAGTGACTGAGGGCAGATATTAATAGCCTGGAGAGGGTCCATGGTTATTGCCCCCCTTCCCCGGCTAAAAACATCTGCCCCCAGCCACCCCAGAAAAGGCGCATCTGGAAGATGCGCCTATTCTGGCACTTGGCCACTCTCTTCCCATTCCCTGCTGGTTGTCCTCATATGAACTCGAGCCTGGGAGCTTTCCAGTAAAGTTCCCACGCTCGAGTTCATATGAGGACAACCAGCAGAGGGCGCATCACCGCGAATGAAGGTAACTATGGGTCATTGACCTACATTACCTTCATTCCCCGGGGTTTTACAGGCACGAGCACAGCTGCATTATAGCAAAGCTCCTGCCTGTAAAATATTTTAACCCCTTCAGATGGATTTACATCGTGGGACGTTACAGATCAACGGAACGTATGTATATTGTTGGTTTATTATTTTTCCTTTGTTACAGAGCGAGAGTCTTCAGGTGGATTGAGTGAGCAATAAAATATTAAAACAACCTGTGTGTTTATTTCATTAAAATACTTTTTAATAATGTGTGTGTGTATTTTTTTTTAACCATTTCATGCTATTGGATTAATAATGGATAGGCGTCATAATTGACGCCTCTCCATTATTAATCTGGCTTAATGTCACCTTCGAATAGCAAGGTGACATTAACCCTTCATTACCCCATATCCCACAGCTACACGGGAATGGGAAGAGAGTGGCCAAGTGCCAGAATAGGCGCATCTTCCAGATGTGCCTTTTCTGGGGTGGCTGGGGGCAGATGTTTTTAGCCGGGGGGGGGGGTCAATAACCATGGACCTTCTCCAGGCTATTAATATCTGCCCTCAGTCATTGGCTTTACTACTTTGGCGGAGAAAATTGCGCGGGAGCCCACGCCAATTTTTTCCGCCATTTAACCCTTTAATTTAATAGCTAGAGCGCCCAAATTTTGCACATACACAATACTAACATTAGTAGTGTGGAATATGCAAAAAAAATATAGTTCTTACCGATAACGGTATTTCTCTGAGCCCATGACGGCACCACGGAGAGAGGGGATCCGCCCACCAAGGACAGGAAACCTACGGATAAAAAGGCGGTACCACTCTCCTGCATCAGTTGTTTTACATAGAGAACGATGGGAGACTACTAAAACATTTGTAAATTTTAACTGTTTATTATAACGAGATACCGCGTGTTTAAAGACTATGAATAGACTATGTCACTAATTTGATGTGCACACCCATAAGTGAAGGGAGGGAATGTACGGGTGCCGTCATGGGCTCAGAGAAATACCGTTATCGGTAAGAACTATATTTTTCTCTGATCGCCCATGACGGCACCACGGAGAGAATTGCATAGATAGTACATTCAGGGAGGGACCACTGCCTCCAGAACCCTTTTACCGAAAGTAAGGTCTGAAGAGGAGATTAGGTCCAATCTATAGTGCCTATAGAATGTGGATGGTGAAGACCAGGTAGCAGCTCTACATATCTGGTCTATGGAAGCTCCGGCCTTCTCCGCCCAGGAAGTCGCTACTGCCCTTGTTGAGTGAGCCTTAACCTCCCCGGGAACGGACATCCCACTTGCCGAGTATGAGAGACTGATGGCGTCCGTGATCCATCTTGCTATGGTGGCTTTGGATGCTTTTTTCCCCTTCCGGGGACCCTGGAAACAGACAAACAGAGAGGGATCCTCCCTACTCTCTCTAGTGGCTTCTAGGTAATGTGAGAGACACCTTTTTACATCTAGTGTATGTAATGTTTGTTCCTCCTTATTTTTAGGGTTGGGACAGAAGGAGGGGAGAGATATCTCTTGGGACCTGTGAAATTTAGAAGCCACTTTCGGTAGATATGCTGGGTCTGTTTTTAAAATGACTCTATCTTCTAGAAATTGTGTGTAGGGAGGATTAGCTGAGAGAGCCTGTAAGTCGATAACCCTACGGGCAGAAGTGAGGGCGACTAACAGAGCAGTTTTTAGAGATAGATTTTTCAGTGAAGCTTCGCGTAATGGTTCAAATGGAGTACTAGTCAGGGCTTTATAGACCAAGTTTAAGTCCCATTGAGGAACAACTTTTACTGGAAGAGGTCTCGATCTTCCTGCTGCCCTAATAAATCTAGAAACCCATCTGTTTGAAGCTAAGTCAAAATTGAATAGGGCTCCCAAAGCTGCCACATGAACTTTTAGGGTACTAGTGGCTAACCCCATCTCCAACCCATTTTGTAGGAATTCTAGTATGGAAGTAAGGGGAATTTCTTTCCCTATTCTTACACCTGAAGAAGACAGAAATTTTTTCCATACCTTGCCGTATTGTTTTGTCGTAACCGGCTTCCTACTTTGTAACAGAGTTGAGATTAGCCCCGGAGAGAACCCCCTGCTCTCTAATAATTTCCTTTCAAGAGCCAAGCTGTCAAGTGCAAGTTCTTGACTCGTGGATGACAGACTGGGCCCTGCGACAATAGATCCTGAAGGTCTGGTAATACCCAAGGGTCGGATATTGACATCTTCCTCATCCATGAGAACCAAGGTCTCTTCGGCCAGAACGGGGCAATTAAGATGACCAGCGCCCCGTCCTCCCGAATCTTCCTCAGCACTGCTGGAATCAGAATAAGAGGAGGGAAGGCGTAGACGAGATGGTGACCCCAAGATATCAGGAAAGCGTCCACAGCTACTGTGTTCCCCAGAGGAGATAGGGAGCAAAAGGAGGCTACTTTTTTGTTTAGATGGCTCGCAAAGAGATCTATTTTGGGAACACCCCATCTTTCTGTGATCTGGGTGAATATTGATCGATTTAGTTCCCATTCCCCCTGTTTTAGGCTGGACCGGCTGAGGAAGTCTGCTTTGTAATTGTCTACTCCCCTTATGTGTAGGCTTGTTATGGATAAGAGGTTGCTCTCGGCTATTTGCAGGATTGAGTCGGTCACTTCCATTAGATTTTTGGAACGGGTACCCCCCTGGTGATTTAGGTAAGATACTACCACCCGGTTGTCCAACATTACCCTTACGTGGTGAGAGTGAAGGACCCCCAAGAATTCTTGAAGGCCAAATTTTACTGCAAGGAGTTCCTTCATGTTGGAGGATTTGTTTACAAGAGATGGAGACCAAATGCCCTGGGCTACTAGGTCGCCCAGATGGGCCCCCCACCCTGAAGGGCTTGCGTCTGTAGTCAGGACTTTCGAGACCTGAACTACCCATGGGACTCCCTGGGAAAGATTTTCCTGCGATTTCCACCATGTTAGAGAGTGATTGGTGCGAGGAGATAGAGTCAACTGCCCGTCTAAATGCCCTCCTAGATGGATTTGCTCCGATAATATCTGCCATTGAAGGACTCTTGAATGAAATTGGGCCCACTGGACCGCTGGAATGCAAGAGGTCATGGAGCCTAAGAGGGACATGGCCTGACGGAGTGTTATGGAGGGGAGAGATTGGGTTCTTGATACTAAACTTTTTAGTTTTTGTATCTTGTTCTCTGGGAGCCGACACTCCATCTTTTTGGAGTCTAGAGTGAGACCTAGGTACTCCTGGACCTGAGAAGGCATTAGCCTGGATTTCTCTATGTTTATTAGCCAACCCAACTCCTTTAAAGAATGCATCACTATTACCAGTTGATCCTCGCAATGTTGCGGGGAGGAGCCTATCACCAAGAAATCGTCCAGATATGGAACGATTAGGGTATTTTCTTCCCTGAGGTGAGCCATTACCTCTGCTATCAGCTTTGTGAAAACCCTCGGGGCTATGGCAAGGCCAAATGGTAGAGCTGAAAATTGGAAGTGATTTAGGACTCCACTGATGTGAACTGCCATCCTGAGGAACCTCTGGTGATCCTTGTGTATTGGGACGTGATAATATGCGTCCTTTAGGTCCAGGACCACCATGAAGCATTGGGGAAACAACATTTTGATAGATGATTTTATCGTTTCCATCTTGAATGCTTGAACCTCCAAGTAATCGTTTAGTTTTTTTAGATTTATAATGGTCCTGAAGGAACCGTCTGGTTTCTTCCTCAGGAATAGAGGGGAATAGTACCCTTGCCCTCTTTCTTGTGGGGGAACCTCCAGGAGTACTCCCTTTTTTACTAGCCAGATGACCTCGTTTTCCAGTGCCAGCTGTTCTTCTGACGAAGATCTTATAGATGTCATCGTAAAAGAGGGACGGGGGCATTTTTTGAATGTCAGCCTCAGACCTGATTCTATGATGTTTAGAATCCATTGACTGGAGGTAATCTTTTTCCAGGCTGGGAGAAAGAGAGATAATCTCCCTCCCACCTGGGGCGAACCTTCATTGAGAAGGCTTCTTGGTATCGCTGGGGTTTTTGTTAAAGATGAACCCCTTGTTCTTGTTCCTCTTATCCTCCCACTTTCCCTGGCTTCTTCCAGGGTTCTTACGGAAAAACCTCTTGTTCCGAAAGGGCTTCCGGTAAGAGGGGAGACCTAGAGAGGGAAAGGACTTTTTCTTGTCCCCTGCTTTTTCCAAGATATCATCTAATGTGGAACCGAACAAAAACTCCCCTTCGCAGGGGATAGTACACAATTTTGTTTTTGTTTGTAGATCGCCAGGCCAATTCTTAAGCCAGAGGGCACGCCTGGCCGCATTAGCAAATACTGCCGACCTGGCAGCTAATCTTATAGAGTCTGCCGAGGCGTCAGCCAGAAAGGCCGCAGCTCCCCTTATTACGGGTAATGTCTTCAGCATCAAGTCTCGGGAAGTTTTCCCCTTTAATTGACCCTCTAGTTGATTCAACCAGATCATTAGGGAGCGAGATGTGCATGCTGCTGCCACTGCCGGTTTCAGGCATCCTCCCGCTGACTCCCAAGAGCCCTTGAGGAAGGCATCCGCCTTCTTGTCCATAGGGTCTTTTAGGACCCCCATGTCCTCAAACGGGAGAGCAAATTTCTTTGATGCTTTCGCTATTGCTACATCTAATTTGGGGGCTTTTTCCCAAAAGGAGCAGGATTCATCCTCAAAGGGGTATTTCCTTTTGGGAGTTAGGAGAGTCTTTTTCATGGGTTTTTTCCATTCCTTTTTGATTAACGCTGCAATTGTTTCATTAAGCGGAAAAGCTCTTCTCTTTTTTTGTTCTAAGCCCCCAAACATAATGTCTTGTTCTGATTTTTTAGGGTGGGAGTCTACTAACCCCATAGTACTCCTCACTGCCTTTATGAGGCCATCAGTGTCCTCTAATGGGAAACAATTGTGATCTCCTGAAGAAGAAGTGGATGACGAAGATGCGGAGGAGGAGTCCGAGGATACCGAACTCGCACTATCGCTGTCGGATTTAGAGACTGGGGACGGGGACCTGTGTCTGGTCCTTCTCCGTTTTTTTCCCCTTTTTAGGGATTTAAAGGTGTCTTCCACCTGCTCTTTAATCAGGTTTTTAAGATCTGTTGCAAACCCGGGCAGGCTTTCTGATACCGTCTGCTGTATGCAGGAATTACATAGCTGCTTTTCCCAGGCGAGTGGAAGATCCTCTTTACAGATGGTACAGACTTTGTGCTTGGTTTTACCTACGCTTTTCCTCCCCTAAAAGAGACAAATAATAATCTTACTGTCTCTAACTTTCACGAAGATCAACTTACCACCTCCAGGACCCATAAATACCGGTTGGGAATTCTCAGCCTCTGGCTTTTTCCCCGACGCCGTGCTGGACTCCTTGCTGTGTTGAGACCTTTGGCGTTCTTTGCTGGTGTCCTGGTAACCTTTCTGCTGTCGCCTTTTTTGCTGCTGCGGCGATGCTATAGGTGGAGGTGATTCAGGCAAGGGAGATGCCGGGTCGCTCATACTGCTGCTGCTGGTCTGCGCAAAAACACACTTGCTGCGCTGGCGCTGACACGACTGCTCCTGAGGCTCCTGCCAATATACTGCAGAGCCACTGGGGGGAAGTAAATCCTCCCATTTAAACTTTCCCGCCGCTCCCTTTTTTTTTTTCTTTCCTTCTGCGCCTGCGCAGTAGTGCCCGGCCGGCACGAGGAGCGCTGAAACGCCGGCTCCTGCGTCTTGTAGAAATGCCTAAGCGTTATGTCGGGATCTATGGAGCGTCCAGACTACGGCGAGGAGCGCCGAACGCCGACGCCTGCGCAGTTGCTTCCGCGGCGCCCCGGCGTCTCGCGAGACCAGCGCAGCTCCGGGCATGCGCCGACTTTCCAAGATGGCGCCCGGAGTACAGATATGGCGCTGCTGACCGGCACCCCCGGTCCTATGCAGACCCTTATTGCGCGGCTCTGCAAGCCCGATGGCGTTACAGTGTGCAGGCTGACGCGTGCTAGGGGAGGGCCACGCCGCACCTCCCGCAACCACAGAGGGACCCCCCTGGATGTTGCCGCTGCTGCATCTTACCTGAGGAGGTGACCGCAAACTCCTTGTCACCTCCTCCACGCACCCTTGAGGCCTACTAGCCCCCAGCGGTGGTGCCTCGGGTCACCACCCCAGCCGAGGCAGAGGGACCCCAGCTGCCTGAATCGGACTGGTTGGCCCCGGAATTCCAACGACGACTGGTAAGTCCGTAGGTCTCCCATCAAGGACAGGAAACCAACTGATGCAGGAGAGTGGTACCGCCTTTTTATCCGTAGGTTTCCTGTCCTTGGTGGGCGGATCCCCTCTCTCCGTGGTGCCGTCATGGGCGATCAGAGAAAATGGGGATATGAGATGGTTTACTGTATGTAACCATGTCTCATATCATGTCGGGTTTAGGAAGGAGACAGCAAAAGCCGGCAATTGAATTACCGGCTTTAAAGCTATCTAGCGCTGTATTAAATATTAATATATATACATATATGTGTCTCAATGACATATACATATATATATACATATATATATATATACAGTGGGGCAAAAAAGTATTTAGTCAGTCAGCAATAGTGCAAGTTCCACCACTTAAAAAGATAAGAGGCGTCTGTAATTTACATCATAGGTAGACCTCAACTATGGGAGACAAACTGAGAAAAAAAAATCCAGAAAATAACATTGTCTGTTTTTTTAACATTTTATTTGCATATTATGGTGGAAAATAAGTATTTGGTCAGAAACAAAATTTCATCTCAATACTTTGTAATATATCCTTTGTTGGCAATGAGAGAGGTCAAACGTTTTCTGTAAGTCTTCACAAGGTTGCCACACACTGTTGTTGGTATGTTGGCCCATTCCTCCATGCAGATCTCCTCTAGAGCAGTGATGTTTTTGGCTTTTCGCTTGGCAACACGGACTTTCAACTCCCTCCAAAGGTTTTCTATAGGGTTGAGATCTGGAGACTGGCTAGGCCACTCCAGGACCTTGAAATGCTTCTTACGAAGCCACTCCTTCGTTGCCCTGGCGGTGTGCTTTGGATCATTGTCATGTTGAAAGACCCAGCCACGTTTCATCTTCAATGCCCTTGCTGATGGAAGGAGGTTTGCACTCAAAATCTCACGATACATGGCCCCATTCATTCTTTCATGTACCCGGATCAGTCGTCCTGGCCCCTTTGCAGAGAAACAGCCCCAAAGCATGATGTTTCCACCACCATGCTTTACAGTAGGTATGGTGTTTGATGGCTGCAACTCAGTATTCTTTTTCTTCCAAACACGACAAGTTGTGTTTCTACCAAACAGTTCCAGTTTGGTTTCATCAGACCATAGGACATTCTCCCAAAACTCTTCTGGATCATCCAAATGCTCTCTAGCAAACTTCAGACGGGCCCGGACATGTACTGGCTTAAGCAGTGGGACACGTCTGGCACTGCAGGATCTGAGTCCATGGTGGCATAGTGTGTTACTTATGGTAGGCCTTGTTACATTGGTCCCAGCTCTCTGCAGTTCATTCACTAGGTCCCCCCGCGTGGTTCTGGGATTTTTGCTCACCGTTCTTGTGATCATTCTGACCCCACGGGGTGGGATTTTGCGTGGCGCCCCAGATCGAGGGAGATTATCAGTGGTCTTGTATGTCTTCCATTTTCTAATTATTGCTCCCACTGTTGATTTCTTCACTCCAAGCTGGTTGGCTATTGCAGATTCAGTCTTCCCAGCCTGGTGCAGGGCTACAATTTTGTTTCTGGTGTCCTTTGACAGCTCTTTGGTCTTCACCATAGTGGAGTTTGGAGTCAGACTGTTTGAGGGTGTGCACAGGTGTCTTTTTATACTGATAACAAGTTTAAACAGGTGCCATTACTACAGGTAATGAGTGGAGGAAAGAGGAGACTCTTAAAGAAGAAGTTACAGGTCTGTGAGAGCCAGAAATCTTGATTGTTTGTTTCTGACCAAATACTTCTTTTCCACCATAGTATGCAAATAAAATGTTAAAAAAAACAGACAATGTGATTTTCTGGATTTTTTTTTCTCAGTTTGTCTCCCATAGTTGAGGTCTACCTATGATGTAAATTACAGACGCCTCTCATCTTTTTAAGCGGTGGAACTTGCACTATTGCTGACTGACTAAATACTTTTTTGCCCCACTGTATATATATATATATATATATATATGTAAATGAAGGAATGAATGAAAGCAGCACTCACCCGTAATCTTCAACAGTATAATAGTCCTTTAATGACCATGGCACAGCGTTCCAAGCTAGGAACAAGACAGGCTAAGACATGAGGAGGGAGCGGTGAGGGAGCGTGCAGAGACGAGACAGACGATGGCTTTTTCGCTAACAATCGCTTCAACGGGTCCAGTGAGTTTTGTTAGTGATGTCATATCCTTTAATAGGAGTGGACACACCACTTATCACACATGTGTGCAATCAAAAATAAGTAAAAACAACATAACTCATTCTACAATCTCAGCTTTCAAACGGATTTAGATGAAAACCGCCATGTCTAGTTTGTCATTAAGACCCCAGGGCCCTTGCGCATCAGTTTTTAAGATCCAGTGGGCTTCGCGTTGTAATAATAATTTATTATGATTGCCCCCTTGCTGAGGGAATTTAACTACCTCTAAACCGGCAAAGCAAAGGGAACTGGGATCGCCGCCATGCACATCGTGTATGTGTTTTACTAGGCACACACGCCCCTTCCCTGTGAGTACGGAATTATAGTGCTCGCGAAACCTAACAAATAGGGGTATTATGGTTTTACCGATATAAAATCGGTTACATGGACAGTAAATAATGTACACCACAAATTTACATTTACATGTTATGAAGTCTCTTACGGTATGGAAGATCGTGCCCACTTTAAGGGGGTTAGTAATTTTGTGGAGGTGACACATACTGCAACCACCGCATTTAAAATTACCTTGCGGGAGAGATTTTTTCATCCAGCTGCTGGTATCAGCAGACAGCCGGTGTTTTACTACCAAGTCGCCTAAATTCACTGATCGTTTCCGGGGGATGCAAGTGGTTAAATTGCGAAAATCGGTATCATTTTTAATCACGTGCCAATTTTTGCGGATAGCCGCATGGATGTGATCATCCAGCGGGCTGTGTTTGAAAAAAAAAGTAAATATCCCATTTTCATTGCGATTATTTAACATGCTATTACTCCCTCTGCTCTTATTTCTGCCTTTTTTCAATAGGTCAGCTTGGGTTAAACTGGCAGCCCGTAGTTCTGCCTGTTGCAGTATGTGATTAGGGTAACCCCTGTTTCTAAAACGCAATTTGAGTTCCTCTAGCTGCTTTTTGTAACCATCCTCGCAGTTGTTAATTTTTCTTAGTCTTACCATCTGGCTATATGGAATGCCGCACTTTGTGTGAACTGGGTGAGCGCTCTGAAAATGTAACACGTTATTAGTTGCCGTTGTTTTTCTATGGACACTGGTTTTTGTCGTGCCTTCCTCAATCTCTATTTTTACATCCAGAAATTCTAGCTGTTTATCTCCAAATACCGACGTAAATTTCATATTTTGATCCTTGTTATCGCAGCTAGAGGAACTCAAATTGCGCGCATAGATGAAGAGAGAGCCGATCAAGAGAGAAGGTCGCGCTTAGAGAGAGCCGATCAAAAGAGAAGGTCGCAGTTAGAGAAGGCACGTGTGGATGCCACCTTAGAAAGCCTAGCAGCAAAAAGGGAAGCTGCCGCAGCCCTCACCGAAGCAGAATCTCTAGAAGCCGCGCAAAATCCCAAGCTGCATAGCCAAAGCAGTACGTCGAGTCTGGAGTTTCCACTGCAAGACTCACCACAACGCACATCTCAGTATGTTAATGACCTTCCTGATCCAAACTATAACCCTGAACCAGTACCAAAACCAGAATACGACACCTCCAGCGAAGTGAGCGAGAGTCGTCACAGAAACAAACTCGAAAATGTGAGGCAAAACAACTCTGCTAATGACTACCTTGCCCCTCATCAGGTAACCAACGTGGATCACCCTGCTGACGCACCGTACATCAGGCCGAAGCAATACGACACCGGCTGGCGCCACCATGAGGACTCTAACAGGTACGAACGCACCTCACATCACTATCAGGGCGACCCATCACCAGTATACTCTGCTGACAACCGGTTCACGACAGAATTTGCCAAGTTCTTCACACGACGTGAACTGGTTGCCAAGGGACTCATGAAATTCACTGACCGAGCTGAAGGTTACAGAGCTTGGAAAGCTTCCTTCCAAAATGTCATTAGAGACTTGGGGCTACAACACAGGGAAGAGATAGACCTGTTAGTCAAATACCTGGGAGAAGAGTCAGTCAAACACGCAGTAAGGATCAGAGACATTAATATAAACCGCCCTGAGACTGGCCTCAAAGAGATCTGGAAAAGGCTGGATGAGTGTTACGGCTCAGCAGAAGTAATGGAAAGAGCCTTGTTCAAAAGAATCGATGACTTTCCTAAAATATCTAACAAAGCTCTCCAGAAACTTAGAGACCTGCTAAAGGAAGTCCAAGTTGCCAAATACGAGGACAACCTACAGGGACTTGCATTCCTCGACACAGCCAGAGGTGTTAACCCTCTAGTCCAGAAGTTGCCCTACAATCTACAGGAGAGGTGGCTCACACATGGTTCCACGTACAAATACAAACAAAGCGTTCCATTCCCTCCCTTCTCCGTTTTTGTAGACTTCATACACCAACAAGCGAGAATTAGAAACGATCCCAGCTTTGACTTTGCAATACCATATGCCACACCATCACCACCTGCAAATCCACGCAGAACATCTGTGGCAGTACACAAGACTTATGTTTCTTCTTCAGATTCTAATTACAGGTCTGCTGGCTGCTCCCAATCAGAGACAAAGGTGCAGGACCCTGACAAGCAGTGCCCACTTCATCAGAAGCCTCATCCTCTCCTGAAATGCAGAGCCTTCAGAGGAAAATCTATGCCAGATCGCAGAAGCTTACTGAAAGAAAACGGTATCTGCTACAAGTGCTGCTCGTCCACAGCTCATCTCGCCAAGGATTGCAAGGTCAGTGTAAAATGCACAGAATGTGGCACCACAGATCATAACACAGCTCTACACCCTGGCCCAGCTCCATGGAGTACACAAAACACGCCAGCTGACAGTGAGCATGGCGGGGAGGAAAGGAACACTGATACAGCTACGCCAGAGATCACTTCACAATGCACCGAGGTCTGCAAAGGGACAATAGACAGTAGGTCCTGTTCAAAAATATGCCTCGTCAAAGTATACCCGAAGGGCCATAGAGACCAAGCTGTAAGACTGTATGCTATCTTGGATGATCAAAGTAATCGATGCTTGGCTAGGTCAACGTTCTTTGACCTATTCAACATCAAAGGGCCAAGCACTCCCTACTCCTTAAAGACGTGTGCAGGTACTGTGACAACAGCAGGCAGGAAAGCTACTGACTACCAGATCGAGTCTTTAGACGGACAATTCTGCCTACCACTACCTACGATCATCGAATGTAACCAGATCCCAGACAACAGATCTGAAATCCCTACGCCAGATGTAGCAATCCATCACGCTCACTTAAAACAAATAGCACACCTCATACCGGAACTCGACCATCAGGCCCAGATAATTCTGCTGTTGGGGAGAGATATCCTACAGGTTCATAAAGTGAGACGTCATATCAACGGACTCCACAATGCTCCCTATGCCCAAAGGCTAGACCTAGGATGGGTCATAATTGGCAACGTATGCTTGGGACGCATGCACGCCCCATCTTCTGTGACAAGCATGCTGACAAATACATTGGAGAAAGGACGACCATCTCTGTTTCAACCTTGTAACAATGAGTTCCATGTCAGGGAACTGCCACACAGCATCCAACTACCTGATCATTTAATAGACTTTACTCACGACAGCAGTATAGTGTCGGGAAGCTATGAGGATAAGTTAGGGGGCACAGTCTTCCAGAGAACTAAGCAGGACAACCAAGTGGCAATGTCGGTAGAGGACAAGTTGTTCTTAGAGGTAATGGACAAGGGACTCGTTAAAGATGAGACCAACAGCTGGGTCGCACCTCTTCCCTTCAAAACCCACAGACCACGTCTACCGAACAACAGAAATCAGGCATTACAACGCTTCTCCTCTCTCATTCGTAATCTGCAAAAGAAACCAGAGATGAAAGATCACCTTTTCTCCTTCATGTCAAAGATTTTTGAAAACCGTCACGCAGAACTAGCTCCCACTCTCAAAGACTCTGAAGAATGCTGGTTCCTACCCATGTTCGGAGTATACCACCCTAAGAAACCAGGCCAGATCAGTCGTGTTTGATTCCAGTGCTAAATTTAATGATGTCTCCCTGAATGACGTTCTGCTGACAGGACCAGACCTCAATAACAAACTACTGGGTGTACTTATGCGCTTCCGTAAGGATTCCATTGCCTTCATCGCTGACATCCAGCAAATGTTCCATTGTTTCCTTGTGAGAGAGAGAGACAGGAACTTCCTAAGATTCTTCTGGTACAGAGACAATGATCCTACTAAAGAAGTCACAGAGTATCGCATGAGAGTGCACATCTTTGGCAACAGTCCTTCACCTGCAGTCGCCATTTACGGACTCAAAAGGTCAGCTCAGGAAGGAGAACCAGAATACGGAGCAGATGTCAGACAATTCATAGGAAAGGACTTTTATGTCGACGACTGTCTAAAAGCCATGCCTTCAAATGAGACTGCCATCAGTCTTCTCAGGAGAGCTCAGGACATGCTCGCCTGCTCGAACTTTAGGCTTCATAAAATAGCCTCAAACAGCCAAGAACTCATGGAAGCGTTCCCTTCTCAAGACCTATGTAATGGTCTCAGAGACCTGGACCTGGGGTCAGACCCCGCACCAATGCAACGCAGCCTCGGGCTTCTCTGGAATCTACAATCAGACACTTTCACCTTTCAGGTCAGCCAGGAAGAAAGGCCTTTCACACGTAGAGGCGTCCTGTCTACCATCAACAGTCTGTACGACCCCTTGGGTTTCGCAGCTCCTGTTACTATACAAGGCAAGGCCCTACTAAGAGACTTAACTAGGGAAACATCTGACTGGGATGCACCTCTGCCACCTGATAAGAGGATCCAGTGGGAAGAGTGGAAGAACTCGTCAGCGGCACTCTCCAACTTGCATATGCCAAGACCATACACCCCTGTGCCATCTACTGAGATACAGAGCCAAAGACTGTACGTATTTGCAGATGCTTCTGTCAAAGCAATTGCCGCTGTTGCCTACCTCAAAACTGTAGACTCCAAATGTCAGTGCCACATTGGTTTCGTCATGGGAAAGGCCAAACTCGCACCACAACCAGAGCACACTATACCCAGGTTAGAGCTTTGTGCCGCAGTCTTAGCCGTTGAGTTAGCGGAGTTCATCGCATCCGAAATGGATATCGACCTGACACAAGCCAAGTTCTACTCAGACAGCAAAGTAGTCCTGGGATATATCCACAACGAAACCAGGCGATTCTACGTTTAGTTTCAACAAGTTTTTATTTTTCAACAAAAAACCAAGAAAGTTTCACAACAAAATCCCTCGCAGGGGAGTATATATGAATATTATCAAATTCTAAATTAACCTTGATGGTAATTAAACAATACAGTTAAACACGGAGACAAAGACAGGTGGTTGAAAAAGACAAGGGGGGGGGGGGAAGGGGGTAAGAGATCTATTACTGCGTCAGAGTACTATCAATGGTCGGGTATAAGGACCCAATCAAAGGAAGGCAATTTAACACCAGATTGGCCTCATAGAGATAGTGTTAGGACTTGGTCAAGATTATTGCTAGAGTTCCTTTCAATCCACGGTCTCCATATTTGATAGTAAGGCTCCCATGAGTCCTCTCTTGTAGCTTGTATTCGTTCACATAACATGATAGTGTTCATCTTGTCAATTACTGAGGAAAGAGATAGGGTAGTTGTTTTCCATTTTGTTGCAATGTGTAGCTTAGCGGCGAGGAACAGCTGATTGACTAGAATATGGAGTTTGTTGGAGAAGCCCGGGTATCTAGCTCCCAGCAGGAACACCGTTGCGTCTAACTGAATCGTTCCACCATAAAGCTCCTCTACAATAGATTTGATCTTTGACCAGAGTGTGGAAACGACCGGACAATCCCACCACGTATGCTTTAGATCTCCCAGAGCTCCACACCCCCTGAAACACCGATCTGATAGATTTGGGTAGATGGCATGTAATTTGCTCGGAACTAAATATGTCCTATGTAGGAGCTTGATGGATGTTTCAACTAAAGAGGTTTGAAGACTTCCCTTAGAGAGGGTGCAGCAGCACTTTTGCCACTCCAATGGGGACATTATCTTATTAAGGTCTCTTTCCCATTGTATCATAGGCGATTCTACGTTTATGTCAATAACAGAGTGCTACGAATCAGGAGATCAGTTCACCCACAGCAGTGGCATTACATACCCACAGACCAGAATCCCGCAAATCATGCAACTAGAGCAGTTGACGCAAGTCGACTAGGAAGCACAACGTGGCTCTCTGGACCAAAACTATTGTACATTGAGGAATGTTTTCCAGACACCTTTGAACTAGTAGGAGAGGACTCAGATGCTGAAATCCGCCCTCAGGTGTCTACACTACATACAATGACCTCTGTTATCCAGCTTGGATCTTGCAGGTTCGACAGATTCTCAAGTTGGAAGTCACTTACTCGAGCCATTACCTGCCTGACTCATATAGCTCGCTCATTCGGGACCACCAGAACTCGTGACATGGAAAAATCTAAAGGAGCAGCGAGGCTTACCCACGAAAGCCTAATCACCTTCATGGCTGAAGCTGCAGCTATAATCAATGCAAGACCCCTGGTTCCAGTTCCTAACGACCCTGAGGAGCCCTTGTTATTGACTCCAGCTACTTTACTTACCCAGAAAACAGGAATGTCCAGTGCCCCTCCAGGAGGATTCGACACGAAGGACCTCTACAAGCGCCAATGGAGACAGGTACAAAGTCTTGCAAATACTTTCTGGGACAGGTGGCGCAAACAATATTTGTCTACCCTGCAGCCACGGACGAAGTGGCAATCTACTAAACCTAATCTGAACATAGGTGACCTTGTTCTTGTGAAAGACTGTCAGATTCACCGGAAGCAGTGGCCACTTGGTCTAGTTACCACAACGTTCCCGAGCAAGGACGGCAACGTCCGCAAAGTTGAGCTAAGGATGACCAAAGGGTATGAACCTAAGACATTTTCCAGACCGGTATCTGAACTGGTCCTATTGTTGCCTTCGGAAGAAAGAAGTTGTGACATCCATTGATGCCAGACGGGGAGTGTTCTGTCTCCGCCATCTAATATTGTTACCCTGATTATTTGCTTGCATAATTGCAGTTTCCTCAGTATACAGTATTGATATATTCATGCCTTTATTCATCTGTGATGCTTTGGCTCCCTCTAGCGGTCAGAGTTATGTTGGCAGTTCAATCTTGTTTTTGTATTATCCATGTCTGATTCTCCTCCTCCTTTGCAATGCATTATGGTAGCTCAGCCTCCATTTCCCTCCATTTTTCCTTTCACTTTCTTCAGTTTGCCTTCAAGGAAAGACGCTTCACTTCATCCCCCTTGCGATTGCATTGCCGGTATGTCTTTATGCTTCCTATAGATATTCCTGCTCTATATTAGCTTAGTTTAACCAGTTGTACTCCCAGTTTAGTCACTAGCTTTCTAAATGTTATGCATAATGTATATCATGTGTATTATGTATCTGTTCTATGCCATGCACTGATTCTATGTATATCATTGTTCACAGTTTCACCGCATCAATATACCACTACGTTTAATAAAGCACAGACTCAACCACAGTCTCCTTATTGGACCCCGGTATAGCGGTTTAGCTGACTGTATAACTACGTATGAGCCTGCCTCAGCTAGTGAGGACAGAACACCTTAACTATGAGCCCCCACCCTAAGTTAACCCTTATGAATATAGCTACCCCCAATTCAGCAACTCACACCAATTCACACAGGTATTTGTTAAAGGCTTTCCAAATACCTCTTCACTGAATCACAAGTCACACTTACCGCCGTCCACACTTACGCTCAAGCCACACTCAGCTCGCTCACACTCGCTCTGCTGAAGATTTATAGATTTTTTTTTTCTAGTTCCCCTCAACAGCAATCAACCTTGCTGTTCAAATGCACTTCCAAAAAGGACTTGAGCCCCAAACAGCTGCCCCTTATAAACCCTTAACTATGAGCCCCCACCCTAAGTTAACCCTTATGAATATAGCTACCCCCAATTCAGCAACTCACACCAATTCACACAGGTATTTGTTAAAGGCTTTCCAAATACCTCTTCACTGAATCACAAGTCACACTTACCGCCGTCCACACTTACGCTCAAGCCACACTCAGCTCGCTCACACTCGCTCTGCTGAAGATTTATAGATTTTTTTTTCTAGTTCCCCTCAACAGCAATCAACCTTGCTGTTCAAATGCACTTCCAAAAAGGACTTGAGCCCCAAACAGCTGCCCCTTATAAACCCTTAACTATGAGCCCCCACCCTAAGTTAACCCTTATGAATATAGCTACCCCCAATTCAGCAACTCACACCAATTCACACAGGTATTTGTTAAAGGCTTTCCAAATACCTCTTCACTGAATCACAAGTCACACTTACCGCCGTCCACACTTACGCTCAAGCCACACTCAGCTCGCTCACACTCGCTCTGCTGAAGATTTATAGATTTTTATTTTTTTTTTCTAGTTCCCCTCAACAGCAATCAACCTTGTTGTTCAAATGCACCTCCCTATCTTCAGAAGTATCTTGCTCCGTCTGGTCTCCGTGGAGTGTTTCGTCGGGGTCTAATTTCGGGAGAGCTCGCTCAGTGCAGGTCAACTGATTTCTTTCTTGTGACTGTGTTTACATACCGCTTCATAAGAGATCTGAGCACGAAAGGTGAGCCTCCACCAGACCGCACTCCACTATGCTGACAGATGAAATGGAGGATTTGACTAATGACGGTGAAGCTGTAAATGGCCTTATGGCAGGCAGAGAGGGAGCGGGGGAGTTTTTCAAGGATTGTAACCATAAAGATGAATTAGAGTTGATCAGCACCAAGACTCTGGAAGCTAAAATCTAGACTCTGGCAGAAAAAGAAATCCGCCTTTTTTGGACTATAAAGTCTTTAACCCCTTTCTGACCTTGGAAGGGATAGTACGTCCGAGGTCAGATCCCCTGCTTTGATGCAGGGCTCCGCGGTGAGCCCGCATCAAAGCCGGGACATGTCAGCTGTTTTGAACAGCTGACATGTGCCCGTAATAGGCGCTGGCAGAATCGCGATCTGCCCGCACCTATTAACTAGTTAAATGCCGCTGTCAAACGCAGACAGCGGCATTTAACTACCGCTTCCGGCCGGGCGGCCGGAAATGACGTCATCGGTGATGCGTCAGGATGGTAACCATAGAGGTCCTAGAGACCTCTATGGTTACTGATCACCGGTGGCTGTGAGTGCCACCCTGTGGTCGGCGCTCACAGCACACCTCCATTTCTGCTACATAGCAGCGATCAGAAGATCGCTGCTATGTAGCAGAGGCGATCGAGTTGTGCCTGCTTCTAGCCTCCCATGGAGGCTATTGAAGCATGGCAAAAGTAAAAAAAAAAAAAAAAAGTAAAAAAAAAGTGAAAAAAATAAAAAAAAAATATAAAAGTTTAAATCACCCCCCTTTCGCCCCAATCAAAATAAATCAATAAAAAAAAAAATCAAATCTACACATATTTGGTATCGCCGCGCTCAGAATCGCCCGATCTATCAACTAAAAAAAAACATTAACCTGATCGCTAAACGGCGTAGCGAGAAAAAAATTCGAAACGCCAGAATTACGTTTTTTAGGTCGCCGCGACATTGCATTAAAATGCAATAACGGGCGATCAAAAGAACGTATCTGCACCAAAATGCTATCATTAAAAATGTCATCTCGGCACGCAAAAAATAAGCCCTCAACCGACCCCAGATCAAGAAAAATGGAGACGCTACGAGTATCGGAAAATGGTGCAATTTTTTTTTCAGGAATCTGTCCTGATTCAAAGTCCCGCTTATCTCTGAGAAATTTCTCTTTTTTCTTTTCTTTAGTGTCCATCTGGACTAAGATTAATTTCTTCTCTAGCTTCTTCTCAAAAGATTTAAAATTATCACCACTTATGCGGGAGGAAAGTTCACGTTTAGATTTTTCCAGTTGTTCACAGATTAAATTATAGTCTTTCTCATTTTGAGTAATGACGAAATGTAACAACTTTCGGGAACACTCAAGATGAATCTGCTCCCATGCTTTCAGAAAACCGGGATCCTCCTTGAATTGCGAGATTTCTTCAAATACTCTCAAACCTCTCGGAACACGATTACAATCCATATAAGACTTTAACCCCTTCATGACCTTGTTTTTTTTTTTCGTTTTTCCGTGTTCGTTTTTCACTCCCCTCCTTCCCAGAGCCATAACTTTTTTATTTTTTCGTCAATTTGGCCATGTGAGGGCTTATTTTTTGTGGGATGAGTTGTACTTTTGAACGACATCATTGGTTTTACCATGTCGTGTACTAGAAAACAGGAAAAAAATTCCAAGTGCGGTAAAATTGCAAAAAAAGTGCAATCCCACACTTGTTTTTTGCTTGGCTTTTTTGCTAGGTTCACTAAATGCTAAAACTGACCTGCCATTATGATTCTCCAGGTCATTACGAGTTCATAGACACCTAACATGTCTAGGTTATGTTTTACCTAAGTGGTGAAAAAAAATTCCAAACTTTGCTAAAAAAAAAAAAAAATTGCGCCATTTTCCGATACTCGTAGCGTCTCCATTTTTCATGATCTGGGGTCGGTTGAGGGCTTATTTTTTGCGTGCCGAGCTGGCATTTTTAATGATTCCAATTCGGTGCAGATACGTGCTTTTGATCGCCCGTTATTGCATTTTAATGCAATGTCGCGGCGACCTAAAAAACGTAATTCTGGCGTTTCTATTTTTTTTCTCATTACGCCGTTTATCGATCAGGTTAATGCTTTTTTTTATTGATAGATCGGGCGATACCAAATATGTGTAGATTTGATTTTTTTTTTATTGATTTATTTTGATTGGGGCGAAAGGGGGGTGATTTAAACTTTAATATTTTTTTCACATTTTTTTAACTTTTTTTTTTAACTTTTGCCATGCTTCAATAGCCTCCATGGGAGGCTAGAAGCAGGCACAACCCGATCGCCTCTGCTACATAGCAGCGATCTGCTGATCGCTGCTATGTAGCAGAAATGGAGGTGTGCTGTGAGCGCCGACTACAGGGTGGCGCTCACAGCCACCGGTGATCAGTAACCATAGAGGTTACGCATCGCCGACCCCCGATCATGTGACGGGGGTCGGCGATGACGTCATTTCCGGCCGCCCGGCCGGATGCGGTAGTTAAATGCCGCTGTCTGCGTTTGACAGCGGCATTTAACTAGTTAATAGCGGCGGGTGAATCGTGATTTCACCCGCCGCTATTGCGGGCACATGTCAGCTGTTCAAAACCGCTGACATGTCCCGGCTTTGATGCGGGCTCACCGCGGAGCCCTGCATCAAAGCAGGGGAGCTGACATCGGACGGTATAGGGTTAAAGCATATACGCCTCTATCTGCGCTTTGCGGACGAATTTTTTATAGTGTGGGACGGAGGTGAACGTACGTTTAATGATTTCGTGAGTTTTCTAAACGATAACAACAATCAAAATATGAAATTTACGTCGGTATTTGGAGATAAACAGCTAGAATTTCTGGATGTAAAAATAGAGATTGAGGAAGGCACGATAAAAACCAGTGTCCATAGAAAAACAACGGCAACTAATAACGTGTTACATTTTCAGAGCGCTCACCCAGTTCACACAAAGTGCGGCATTCCATATAGCCAGATGGTAAGGCTAAGAAAAATTAACAACTGCGAGGATGGTTACAAAAAGCAGCTAGAGGAACTCAAATTGGGTTTTAGAAACAGGGGTTACCCTAATCACATACTGCAACAGGCAGAACTACGGGCTGCCAGTTTAACCCAAGCTGACCTATTGAAAAAAGGCAGAAATAAGAGCAGAGGGAGTAATAGCATGTTAAATAACCACAATGAAAACGGGATATTTACTTTTTTGTTCAAACACAGCCCGCTGGATGATCACATCCATGCGGCTATCCGCAAAAATTGGCACGTGATTAAAAATGATACCGATTTTCGCAATTTAACACCTTGCATCCCCCGGTTTGCCTATAAACGATCAGTGAATTTAGGCGACTTGGTAGTAAAACACCGGCTGTCTGCTGATACCAGCAGCTGGATGAAAAAATCTCTCCCGCAAGGTAATTTTAAATGCGGTGGTTGCAGTATGTGTCACCTCCACAAAATTACTAACCCCCTTAAAGTGGGCACGATCTTCCATACCGTAAGAGACTTCATAACATGTAAATGTAAATTTGTGGTGTACGTCATTTACTGTCCATGTAACCGATTTTATATCGGTAAAACCATAAGACCCCTATTTGTTAGGTTTCGCGAGCACTATAATTCCGTACTCACAGGGAAGGGGCGTGTGCGCCTAGTAAAACACATACACGATGTGCATGGCGGCGATCCCAGTTCCCTTTGCTTTGCCGGTTTAGAGGTAGTTAAATTCCCTCAGCAAGGGGGCAATCATAATAAATTATTATAGTGATGATTATAGTGATGAGTGATGGTGTCTACTTATAACTCACCCATCCGGAAGTGTGCGCCGCCACCACGCCAGCGCGACCCTAACCGCTGACGCAGAACCACATGGGGCCCCATGTGACTGACATGTCAGACAGTGGGCGGCGCTGGAGCAAGAGGCAGGGCACAACTGAACAGCACACAAACACCGGTGGCCATATTAACTGTGGGTAAAGCGCCAGGAGTGTAAAAGGCTGCATTATATATGGCCAGGCATACACAATGATGGAAATAGTGCACAGAAATCGGTATAAATATAATGGGCACATAATAGATCATGAAAAAACCACATACTATATCAACAGGTCTATATATATATCTATATATATATATATATATATATATATATATATATATATATATATATATATATATATATATATATATATACACACAAGAGTAAGTACATCAACCCCAACTGTAAAAAGGCTATAGTAGGATATAATATATATCAGATGAATGACATCAGTGAGTCTTACAAAGTCCTAATATTCAATATTTTAGTACACAACTGGATATGTATCCTCATATAAATACAGATAAAGGTCCAACAATAGAGCTAGTATTACACACAATAATACAGTACAGCAAAGAATAGTACAGGACAGAACAGTACATACATAGAACTAGTACAAGGTACTTAACAGAACTCATATCTGCCCAAATAACAAATATACAGTACAGACCAAAAGTTTGGACATACCTTCTCATTTAAAGATTTTTTCTGTATTTTCATGACATGAAAATTGTACATTCACACTGAAGGCATCAAAACTATGAATTAACGCATATGGATTTATATACTTAACAAAAAAGTGTGAAACAACTGAAAATATGTCTTATATTCTAGGTTCTTCAAAGGAGCCACCTTTTGCTTTGATGACTGCTTTGCACACTCTTGGCATTCTCTTGATGAGCTTCAAGAGGTAGTTACCGGAAATGGTTTTCACTTCACAGGTGTGCCCTGTAAGGTTTAATAAGTGGGATTTCTTCCCTTATAAATAGGGCTGGGACCATCAGTTGTGTTGTGCAGAAGTCTGGTGGATACACAGCTGATAGACCTACTGAATAGACTGTTAGCTGTTTTTTTCTTGCCGTAATACAAATTCTAAGTAAAGAAAAACTAGTGGCCATCATTACTTTAAGAAATGAAGGTCAGTCCGAAAAATTGGGAAAACTTTGAAAGTGTCCCCAAGTGCAGTGGCAAAAACCATCAAGCGCTACAAAGAAACTGGCTCACATGAGGACCGCCCCAGGGAAGGAAGACCTCTGCTTCTGAGGATAAGTTTATCCGAGTCACCAGCCTCAGAAATCGCAGGTTAACAGCAGCTCAGATTAGAGACCAGGTCAATGCCACACAGAGTTCTAGCAGCAGTCACATCTCTACAACAACCGTTAAGAGGAGACTTTGTGCAGCAGGCCTTCATGGTAAAACAGCTGCTAGGAAACCACTGCTAAGGACAGGCAACAAGCAGAAGAGACTTGTTTGGGCTTATGAACACAAGGAATGGACATTAGACCAGTGGAAATCTGTGCTTTGGTCTGATGAATTCAAATTTGAGATCTTTGGTTCCATCCACCGTGTCTTTGTGTGATGCAGAAAAGGTGAACGGATGGACTCTACATGCCTGGTTCCCACCGTGAAGCATGGAGGAGGAGGTGTGATGGTGTGGGGGTGCTTTGCTGGTGACACTGTTGGGGATTTATTCAAAATTGAAGGCATACTGAACCAGCATGGCTACCACAGCATCTTGTAGCGGCATGCTATTCCATCCGGTTTGCGTTTAGTTGGACCATCATTTATTTTCCAACAGGACAATGACCCCAAACACACCTCCAGGCTGTGTAAGGGCTATTTGACCAAGAAGGAGAGTGATGTAGTGCTACGCCAGATGACCTGGCCTCCACAGTCACCAGACCTGAACCCAATCGAGATGGTTTGGGGTGAGCTGGACCGCAGAGTGAAGGCAAAAGGGCCAACAAGTGCTAAGCATCTCTGAGAACGCCTTCAACATTGTTGGAAGACCATTTCCGGTGACTACCTCTTGAAGCTCATCAAGAGAATGCCAAGAGTGTGCAAAGCAGTCATCAAAGCAAAAGGTGGCTACTTTGAAGAACCTAGAATATAAGACATATTTTCAGTTGTTTCACACTTTTCTGTTAAGTATATACAGTCATGGCCAAAAGTATTGACACCCCTGTAATTCTTTCAGATAATACTCATTTTCTTCCTGAAAATGATTGCAAACACAAATTATTTGGTATTATTATCTTCATTTAATTTGTCTTAAATGAAAGAACACAAAAGAGAATGAAGCAAAAAGCAAAACATTGATCATTTCACACAAAACTCCAAAAATGAGCCAGACAAAAGTATTGGCACCCTCAGCCTAATACTTGGTTGCACAACCGTTAGCCAAAATAACTGCGACCAACCGCTTCTGGTAACCATCAATGAGTTTCTTACAATGCTCTGCTGGAATTTTAGACCATTCTTCTTTGGCAAACTGCTCCAGGTCCCTGATATTTGAAGGGTGCCTTCTCCAAACTGCCATTTTTAGATCTCTCCACAGGTGTTCTATGGCAGGGGTGTCAAACTGCATTCCTCGAGGGCTGCAAACAAGTCATGTTTTCAGGATTTCCTTGTACTGCACAGGTGATAATTTAATCACCTACACACATAATGATTGCAGCACCTTGTGCAAAGCTAAGGAAATCTTGAAAACACGCATGGTTTGTGGCCCTCTAGGAATGCAGTTTGACACCCCTGTTCTATGGGATTCAGGTCTGGACTCATTGCTGGCCACCTTAGAATTGTCCAGTGCTTTCTCTCAAACCATTTTCTAGTGCTTTTTGAAGTGTGTTTTGGGTCATTGTCCTGCTGGAAGACCCATGACCTCTGAGGAAGACCCAGCTTTCTCACACTGAGCCCTACATTATGCTGCAAAACTTGTTGGTAGTCTTCAGACTTCATAATGTCAAGCACACGGTCAAGCAGTCCAGTGCCAGAGGCAGCAAAGCAACCCCAAAACATCAGGGAACCTCCGCCATGTTTGACTGTAGGACCCGTGTTCTTTTCTTTGAATGCCTCTTTTTTTCTCCTGTAAACTCTATGTTGATACCTTTGCTCAAAAAGCTCTACTTTTGTCTCATCTGACCAGAGAACATTCTTCCAAAACTTTTTAGGCTTTTTAAGGTAAGTTTTGGCAAACTCCAGCCTGCCTTTTTTATGTCTCGGGGTAAGAAGTGGGGTCTTCCTGGGTCTCCTACCATACAGTCCCTTTTCATTCAGATGCCGACGGATAGTATGGGTTGACACTGTTGTACCCTCGGACTGCAGGGCAGCTTGAACTTGTTTGGATGTTAGTCGAGGTTCTTTATCCAACATCCGCACAATGTTGCGTTGAAATCTCTTGTCAATTTTTCTTTTCTGTCCACATCTAGGGAGGTTAGCCACAGTGCCATGGGCTTTAAACTTATTGATGACACTGTAGACACAGGAACCTTTAGGTCTTTGGAGATGGACTTGTAGCCTTGAGATTGCTCATGCTTCCTCACAATTTGGTTTCTTAAGTCCTCAGACAGTTCTTTGGTCTTCTTTCTGTTCTCCATGCTCAATGTGGTACACACAAGGACACAGTACAGAGGTTGAGTCAACTTTAATCCATGTCAACTGGCTGCAAGTGTGATTTAGTTATTGCCAACACCTGTTAGGTGCCACAGATAAGTTACAGGTGCTGTTAATTACACAAATTAGAGAAGCATCACATGATTTTTCGAACAGTGCCAATACTTTTGTCCACCCCCTTTTTTATGTTTGGTGTGGAATTATATCCAATTTGGCTTTAGGACAATTCTTTTCGGGTTTTTTCATTTAAGACAAATTAAATGAAAATAATAATAATGAATTTGTGTTTGCAATCATTTTCAGGAAGAAAATGAGTAATATCTGACAGAATTGCAGGGGTGTCAATACTTTTGGCCATGACTGTATACATTAAAATAAGATCACCCATTAGCCTTCGTTTTTTCCAAACTAAATAGCCCCAAGTGTAATAACCTATCTTGGTATTGCAGACCCCCCAGTCCTCTAATAACCTTGGTCGCTCTTCTCTGCACCCGCTCCAGTTCAGCTATGTCTTTCTTATACACCGGAGACCAGAACTGTGCACAGTATTCTAAGTGTGGTCGCACTAGTGACCTGTATAGAGGTAAAATTATGTTCTCCTCAAGTGCATCTATGCCTCTTTTAATACATCCCATTATTTTATTTCCCTTTGTAGCAGTTGCCTGACACTGGCCACTGGATATGAGTTTGTCATCCACCCATACACCCAGGTCTTTTTCATTGACGGTTTTGCCCAGAGTTTTAGAATTAAGCACATAATTATACATCTTATTACTTCTACCCAAATGCATGACCTTACATTTATCCCCATTAAAGCTCATTTGCCATTTATCAGCCCAAGCTTCTAGTTTACATAAATCATCCTGTAATATAAAATTGTCCTCCTCTGTATTGATTACCCTGCAGAGTTTAGTGTCATCTGCAAATATGGAAATTCTGCTCTGAATGCCCCCTACAAGGTCATTAATAAATATGTTAAAAAGAAGAGGGCCCAATACTGACCCCTGTGGTACCCCACTGCTAACCGCGACCCAGTCCGAGTGTGCTCCATTAATAACCACCCTTTGTTTCCTATCCCTAAGCCAGCTCTTACCCCACTTAGGGTATGTGCACACGATGCGGATTTTGCTGCGGATCCACAGCTGCGGATCCGCAGCAGTTTCCCATGAGTTTACAGTACAATGTAAACCTATGGGAAACCAAAAACGCTGTGCCCATGCTGCGGAAAAAAACGCGCGGAAGCGCAGCGTTTTATTTTCCGCAGCATGTCAATTCTTTGTGCGGAATCCGCAGCGTTTTTACATCTGCTCCAATAGAAAACTGCAGATGTAAATCCGCAGTGGAATCCGCAATAGAAAACGCACTAAATCCGCAGTAAAAACCACAGCGGTTTTCCAATGCAGATTTATCAAATCCGCTGCGGAAAAATCCGCAGTGCACCATTCTACGTATGCACATACCCTTACACATGTTTTCCCCTATCCCCATTATTCTCATTTTATGCATCAATCTTTTGTGTGGCACCGTATCAAAAGCTTTTGAAAAGTCTATATACACAGAAATGCAGGGACATGCTACAGGGGTCCTAGCCCAGAAACATGGTCAGCAAAACAGGCCTGTTGCATACTACTCTGCCCGCTTGGATCCTGTTGCCAGAGGAGCCCCATCATGTGTTCGAGCAGTAGCAGCCGTATCACTTCTGCTAGACAAAGCATCAGAGATTGTACTTGACTACCAGGTCACTGTCTACACTCCGCATGATCTACACAGCATACTCAGCCAGGTCCAACCTAAGCACATTGCCGTAGCCAGACATCTCAGACTTCAATGTGCACTCTTAATGCCTCCCAATGTCACCCTAAAAAGATGCATGACTTTGAACCCAGCTACTCTCATTCCAATTGATGTAGTGGATTCAAAGGGGGGGGGGGGAAAGGAGGCAGGCCAAGGAAAACCACTGTTTTTGCAACATTTGACAGAGGAAGAGCTATTTGATGCATACCATGAACATGACTGTATGGCACTTATGGCTCAAGAAACTGCAGGGTTTTCACATGTTTCTGATGTACCTCTCACTAATCCAGATGTTGAGCTTTTTGTAGATGGTTCAAGGAGCATCGGTGAAGATGGCCGGTTCTACACTGGGTATGCAGTGGTCACACAACATGAGGTAGTAAAAGCAGAACCACTCCCTCCTCATATGTCGGCACAGGAGGCGGAGCTGACGGCACTCATTGAAGCGCTTAAAGGGGCTGAAGGTAAACGGTACACCATTTACACAGACTCCAGGTATGGCTTTGGAGTCGCACATGATTACGGCCCCATATGGAGGGCAAGAGACTTTCTTACATCAACAGGTACTCCTATTAAGCATGGGCACCTCATCAAGCAGCTAATGGACGCACTACTACTTCCAAAAGAGGTTGCCATAGTTAAGGTAAAAGCACACACCAGGCTTGCGACCAACGAAGCACGAGGCAATGAAAAAGCAGACAGAGCGGCCAAGGAAGCTGCAAGGAAGCCACGGCAGCACGAGACCCCTGCGGCCACCCCACTGATCATGGTAAGCACTGAGTATAACCAGTTGGCCTTGAGTATCTTACAGGCTCTGACTCGGCAAGCAACCGGGGAAGAGACAAAGGTCTGGTCAAAAGCTGGCGCTCGGGAGCACGACGGTTTGTGGAAGGTGGGACAGCGGGTGTGTCTGCCAAGATCTCTGTATCCTGCAATGGCCCAAGCGGCCCACGGTTCAACGCATCTATCCAAGAATGCCATGTGTGCTCTGGTGGAGAAGCAATGGGTCGCACCTGGTTTCACAATGGTTGCTACTAGGTTTACACAGGCATGTCTCACATGTGCACAACACAATCCAGGCAGTGTAGTGAAGGTACCACAAAAACACACACCTAAGCCCCTCTACCCGTTTCAATGACTGCAGATTGATTTCATACAGCTTCCCAAGGTAGGAACGTATGAATATTGTCTTGTGTGTGTTGACCTCTTCTCAGGGTGGCCGGAAGCTTTCCCGATGCCAAAAGCTACTGCACGAGCCACTGCAAAGAAATTGATGTCAGAAGTCTTCTGTAGATTCGGACTGCCTGAAACCATAGAATCTGACAGAGGTACCCACTTCACTGGAGAGGTAATGCAAAATGTCATGCAAATGCTAGGGGTCACACAGGCGTTTCATACCCCCTACAGACCACAAGCTAGCGGCAAAGTAGAACGGCTAAATGGTACACTTAAGTTAAAGATCCAGAAAGCGAGTGAGGAATTGGGGAAGCCATGGACAGAGTGTTTGCCTTTAGCTCTGTTCTCCATCAGGTACACGCCTAACAGAAAGACGAAGGTGTCCCCCTTTGAGGTTTTGTTTGGGTCAGCACCGAGATTAGGCCTTTACTTCCCACAGACACTGCAGCTTCAGTGTGACAGCCTCACCAGCTATGTCCAGGGCCTGCAAAAGAGGCTCTCATTCGTGCATAAACAAGTGTTTGATTCTATTCCAGACCCAGAGAACCGAGAAGGAGCCCACTCTCTCCAACCTGGAGATTGGGTGGTGGTCAAAAGACACACGAGGAAGCCTCTAGAGCCAAGGTTTGACGGACCCTTCCAAGTCCTCCTCACCACAGCCACATCAGTGAAGCTAGAGGGGAAGCCCACCTGGATCCATGCAAGCCACTGCAAGATCCTGGAACAGAAGAGCGATCGTCCTGCTCCTGATGATGCTGACGACCCTTCCCCAAAGAAGACAGACGGCTCAGACAAGCCAGCGGGACACTTATCATAAAGTGGCCCCGTTTAGACTTGATGTTGTGAAAAATGTGGACTGGATACATTATATTTACTATAATCAACAAAGATTTATAAAATATACTAGGGAAACGCTGACAAACATAGTAGACCACTCCACAGACAAATAAAGATGCTATAAATTACATGCACACAAAAATTAACACTCACAATAATGAATGTATGAAATACTATGATTGAGAATAGGATATGATCTCCCCATCCTATGGGGGATTCGGCAGAAGAATTGACAAGAAAGTCCGACATTGGCATTAGGCCAGTGACAGCACCTGTGGGTTAGGGGAAGAATCATATCTAATCTCAAAAGGGGGGACTGATAGGGAAATCAGGGACCACCTTAATGTATTCTCATAATTCATTCATATGACTCTGAATATGCCCAGGCATGATCTCCCTGACTCAGACCGATACTGCTATTGATTAAAGCTGTTTACGGGTGAGGACAATCTAGATAGGACTTAGGACCTCCAACAACTTATGTCTTGAACTCAAGTACCTTCTTAAGTATCGATCACCTGATGGTTTAAGAATGATCTCATATGTAATAAACAGTTGATTTGTGCAGTACATGATGTATACGCCTACTCAAAAGTGTATATACAGTGGGGCAAAAAAGTATTTAGTCAGTCAGCAATAGTGTACGTTCCACCACTTAAAAAGATGAGAGGCGTCTGTAATTTACATCATAGGTAGACCTCAACTATGGGAGACAAACTGAGAAAAAAAAATCCAGAAAATCACATTGTCTATTTTTTAACATTTTATTTGCATATTATGGTTGAAAATAAGTATTTGGTCAGAAACAAAATTTCATCTCAATACTTTGTAATATATCCTTTGTTGGCAATGACAGAGGTCAAACGTTTTCTGTAAGTCTTCACAAGGTTGCCACACACTGTTGTTGGTATGTTGGCCCATTCCTCCATGCAGATCTCCTCTAGAGCAGTGATGTTTTTGGCTTTTCGCTTGGCAACACGGACTTTCAACTCCCTCCAAAGGTTTTCTATAGGGTTGAGATCTGGAGACTGGCTAAGCCACTCCAGGACCTTGAAATGCTTCTTACGAAGCCACTCCTTCGTTGCCCTGGCGGTGTGCTTTGGATCATTGTCATGTTGAAAGACCCAGCCACGTTTCATCTTCAATGCCCTTGCTGATGGAAGGAGGTTTGCACTCAAAATCTCACGATACATGGCCCCATTCATTCTTTCATGTACCCGGATCAGTCGTCCTGGCCCCTTTGCAGAGAAACAGCCCCAAAGCATGATGCTTCCACCACCATGCTTTACAGTAGGTATGGTGTTTGATGGATGCAACTCAGTATTCTTTTTCCTCCAAACACGACAAGTTGTGTTTCTACCAAACAGTTCCAGCTTGGTTTCATCAGACCATAGGACATTCTCCCAAAACTCATCTGGATCATCCAAATGCTCTCTAGCAAACTTCAGACGGGCCTGGACATGTACTGGCTTAAGCAGTGGGACACGTCTGGCACTGCAGGATCTGAGTCCATGGTGGCGTAGTGTGTTACTTATGGTAGGCCTTGTTACATTGGTCCCAGCTCTCTGCAGTTTATTCACTAGGTCCCCCCGCTTGGTTCTGGGATTTTTGCTCACCGTTCTTGTGATCATTCTGACCCCACGGGGTGGGATTTTGCGTGGAGCCCCAGATCGAGGGAGATTATCAGTGGTCTTGTATGTCTTCCATTTTCTAATTATTGCTCCCACTGTTGATTTCTTCACTCCAAGCTGGTTGGCTATTGCAGATTCAGTCTTCCCAGCCTGGTGCAGGGCTACAATTTTGTTTCTGGTGTCCTTTGACAGCTCTTTGGTCTTCACCATAGTGGAGTTTGGAGTCAGACTGTTTGAGGGTGTGCACAGGTGTCTTTTTATACTGATAACAAGTTTAAACAGGTGCCATTACTACAGGTAATGAGTGGAGGAAAGAGGAGACTCTTAAAGAAGAAGTTACAGGTCTGTGAGAGCCAGAAATCTTGATTGTTTGTTTGTGACCAAATACTTATTTTCCACCATAATATGCAAATAAATTGTTAAAAAAAACAGACAATGTGATTTTCTGGATTTTTTTTTCTCAGTTTGTCTCCCATAGTTGAGGTCTACCTATGATGTAAATTACAGACGCCTCTCATCTTTTTAAGTGGTGGAACTTGCACTATTGCTGACTGACTAAATACTTTTTTGCCCCACTGTAACTGAAGGTCCTTCCTGGAATTAAAGGCTTGCGGTTAGATACAGATTCTTCCCTGTCTCTGTCCGTCATTCTCCGGAGAAACCTCACATTTGGCAGCCATCCAATATCCCTGAGGGTCTGACTTGCAGACCGCCCCAACAACTACGTCCACTGGGTTCCCTTGGTTCAGTCCAGAACTTACCTCTTCATAGAAACTGATCAGATTAGTCTGACAGGAACGGTCCCTAGTAAACCCAGTGTGACTGCTTTGTTGTTCACTCTGTGTAAAGCTGTCAATGAACAGAGATGTTTTTTTCCGCTATCTGAAAGATGTTTTGCCACTGCCATCAGCAAAACTGACAGAGTTCCTCCTTGATGGTTGATGTATGCCACTGTGACGCATAGCGTCGGGTCCCTGCGGGTTCTCCCGCAGTGGATTTGATAAATCTGCAGGGCAAACCCGCTGCGGTTATCCCTGCAGATTTATCGCGGTTTGTGTTGCGGGTTCCGCTGCAGGATTTTACCCCTACTATTGATGCTGCATATGCAGCAATATGCAGCATCAATAGTAATGTTAAAAATAATAAAATAATGATATACTCACCCTCTGACGTCCCGATCTCCTCGGCGTTGCAGGCGGCGGTCCGGTTCCAAAGATGCTGTAAGAGAAGGACCTTCGTGATGTCACGGTCATGTGACCGTGACGTCACCGCAGGTCCTGCTCGCATAGCAAACCTGAGACCGGACGGCCGCGTGCAGCGCTGAGAGGTCAGTATATCATTATTTTTTATTTTAATTCTTTTTTTTTTTTTTTACACAAATATGGTTCCCGGGGCCTGGAGGAGAGTCTCCTCTTTTCCACCCCGGGTACCACCCGCACCTTATCCGCTTACTTCCCGCATGGTGGGCACAGCCCCATGCGGGAAGAAAGCGGATCAATGCATTCCTATGGGTGCAGAACCGCCGCGATTCTGCACAAAGAAGGGAGATGCTGCGGGTTGTAAACCGCTGCGTTCCCGCACGGTTTTTCCCGCAGCATGTGCACAGCGGTTTGCATAGGGTTTACATGTTACTGTAAACGCAATGGAAACTGCAGCGGACCCGCAGCTGCAAAATCGCCGCGGTTCCGCGGTAAAAACCGCAAAGTGTGAACATGGCCTGACTCTGTTGTCTAATAGAATACGAACATGTCTTGCCTTTATCGTTGAGAGTAGGTTCTCTATCGCATCTTTCAGTGCCCTTAGAATTCTCCAATCTAAAAGAGCTATCTTTTCCTCGCTTGTCCACCTTTCTTGGACCACCCATCCTCTGAATGCGCTCCCCAACCTTTTGGACTCTGTGGTTATAATATTCTGAACTGAATTTTTCAAGGAACTCCTCATGATATATTTTCTGTATTGAACCACCAATGGACAGTGGAAAGGGGTACTCTTCCTTCCAGATGACCTTTTAGTGCTTTTTTTGCTTGTTAGAATGTCCCATTGAAGCTTTCTGGTGTGCACCTGAGCCCACGAAACTGCTGGAATACAAGAGGTCAGAGGCCCAGCAATGACATGGCCTTCCTGAGGGTCATAGATAAGGTGCTAATGGCGATAATCCCACTGACACTTTTACTATCTTTTCCTTTGGAAGTTGACATTTTTCCTTGAGCCATAATGTACGCTATCACTTTTGTAGAAATTTGTGGGGCTATCAATAAACCAAAGGAAGAATCCTGAGCTGGAAATGCCTGATCTTTCCAGCTATGGCTAGAGCCAATCTCAGGAATTTTTTATCCTCTGTGTGAATCGGAACATAACATGCCTCCTTTAAGTCCAGAAGGATCATATAACAACCCAGAAACAGCAGTTTTATGGTGGATTCTATAGATTCCATCTTGAAGGGGTGCGGCTTTTTGTTTAGACCTTTCAGGTTGATAATCCTGAAAGAGGCATCTGGTATTTTTTATGAGAAAAAGCAAATAGAACACTTCTCCCTCCACTGTAACCTCCACAAGGACTGCCTTCCTCTATGACCATACCTTCTCCTTCTGTATGAAGGGATGGACCTACCAGCTTTGGCTAAGATGTCTGTCATCAAGGGCAGCCCCTTCACATGGAATGGAGAATGAGAATTTCTATTGCATATCACCAGGCCAATATTTAAAGGGAAGGTGCCTTTATTTTTTATTTAGTATTAATAATTATAGATTATATAATCATTATTTTTATACAAAATGAAAATGGACCACTTTATTAGTTTTTTATTTATTAACTTTTGCATTAATCACTGGGGGCTGACTCTTTCATTTGGTCTGAGCACGACACACACATCACATACGCAGTGGCGTAGGAAGGAGGGTGCGGGGGCCGCCCCGGGCAGCACAATGCGGGGGGTGGGTCACCGTGCCGCGGCCAGCGCTGCAGCCGTTTAACGCTATTGACGTGCGGGCCTGCGCCCGCACGTCAATAGTTAACAGCCGCCAGCCAATCTGAGGCTGGCAGCTGACGTTAGTCCCAGCGTGCATGTCGCCGGCGTCTGACGTCATTGTCAGTCGCCGGCGAGTGCACGCTTTAGCTGCGTGGAGAGAGCAGGAGCGCGGTCAGGTAAGTGGAACTTGGTTTTTTTTGCAGTCCCGATCATGTGATGGTAACATTCACCGGCGAAAGAATTTAACTTGTCCATCTGAGGTCTTATTCCTGCTGCATTATTTTTAATTCTAAAAAATGCATCATAGAGAATTCAAATTCAGCGTACAGGCTTTACCAACTTACTCCGCTGCCGTGCCGATTGGTCATTTGGTGGGAGGTCGGGACTGTGTGTAGCAGCACCCAGACTTAGGCAGAAAGTGACGTCATTCTGGGAATGCTGGAGTGTCTGCAACCAGTCCCACTCTTTTGCCGGCTACAGGAGTGCCATCCTGGTGGCCCGGACCCTGGTCTGACCTTTCATTATTTTTTTATTATTTTGTTAGGCTTAGATAAAATGAAGCGAAGAAAAGAAAGTGGCGCAATGTTTAGAAAAAAGAAAAAGGCTAAGGAGGAAGATTTGAAAAAAAATGAAGGTGCACTAAAAAATGAAGGTGCACTACTAAACTATCTCAGCCGCGATACTACTACTCCTGTTGCTGAGGAGATTCCTAAATTCACAGCATTAGACACAAGTGCTCCTTCAACTTCAGGAACCAATGAGCAGTGTGATGACCAAGACATTGACCCAAGTGCTCCTTCAACTTCAAGAAGCAATGAGGAGTGTGATGATCAAAATATTCCTGCTATTGATTTAAAGGATGTTGGTCTTTGGCCGAGTAAAATTAATGATGATACAAGGATCTTACTGGTACGTCAAGGTGCATCAGTGGTTCAGCATCTAGACTCAGACTTTGCTGAAGTGGTTCGTGAGGGTGCATCAATCAAAGGACAAAACAGAAAACTTACACGCAACTGGTTTTTTAAAATAATGAAAAAATGTTGAGATTATGGTTGCTGTACTCTCCTTCCAAAAAAGCCCTTTACTGCTTTTGTTGCAGACTATTTGCAGATGCAGAAACAAGTCAGTCTAATTTTGATTCAGTGAATGGATTCAACACATGGTGGAAACTTAATCCTAAAGTATACAACCATGAATCTAGTGTGGCCCATGTAGAATGTTTCACAAAATGGAAGGAGTTAGAAATTAGACTTCAACGTGGCGTAACAATTGATAAAAAAGTACAGGAAGCAGTAGAAAATAATGTGAAGAAGTAGAGGGAGATACTTTCAAGATTGTTGGATATCATTAGATTCCTGGCTAAACAAAATTTGGCATTATGGGGTCACAGAGAAGTAATCCATCATGAGACTGATTACGAACCTGAATCAACTGGAAATAAGGGAATTTTTTTTAGAATGAGTTCATTTGTTGGCGAAATATGATCCAGTGCTACGTGAACATATTCTAAAAATCAAGTTGGGAAAAAAGTTTGCTATATCATATTTCTCTCCTACATTTCAGAATGAGTTTATAGAAATTTTGGGAGGGAAAGTAAGAAGCAAAGTTGTGGAGCAAGTAAAAATAGTATTTTTCTATGATATTTGACAGCACCCCTGATATTTCTCATAAGGATCAAATGTGCCAAGTTTTACACTACGTTATGATCAATGGAAATGATGTTAAGGTTGTGGAATCATTTGTTGATTTTATTGAAATAAAATGTAAAACTTCAGAGAGTATTTCAACTGTGATTTTGCAACAATTAGAAAAATACGGAATTGACATCCAAAATTGTAGAGGACAAGCATATGATAATGCTGCTGTAATGGCTGGTCAACGTACTGGCGTTCAGAGACGCATTAAGGAAATAAACAAAAAAGCTGAATCTGTTGCATGTACAAATCACTCTCTGAATTTGGCAGGTGTACATGCAGCTTCTGTTGCACTGAGTTCGGTTACATTTTTTGGAACTGTGGAGCGTTTGTTCACATTTTTTTCTTCTTATACAGGTCCTTCTCAAAAAATTAGCATATAGTGTTAAATTTCATTATTTACCATAATGTAATGATTACAATTAAACTTTCATATATTATAGATTCATTATCCACCAACTGAAATTTGTCAGGTCTTTTATTGTTTTAATACTGATGATTTTGGCATACAACTCCTGATAACCCAAAAAACCTGTCTCAATAAATTAGCATATCAAGAAAAGGTTCTCTAAACAACCTATTACCCTAATCTTCTGAATCAACTAATTAACTCTAAACACATGGAAAAGATACCTGAGGCTTTTATAAACTCCCTGCCTGGTTCATTACTCAAAACCCCCATCATGGGTAAGACTAGCGACCTGACAGATGTCAAGAAGGCCATCATTGACACCCTCGAGCAAGAGGGTAAGACCCAGAAAGAAATTTCTCAACAAATAGGCTGTTCCCAGAGTGCTGTATCAAGGCACCTCAATGGTAAGTCTGTTGGAAGGAAACAATGTGGCAGAAAACGCTGTACAACGAGAAGAGGAGACCGGACCCTGAGGAAGATTGTGGAGAAGGACCGATTCCAGACCTTGGGGAACCTGAGGAAGCAGTGGACTGAGTCTGGTGTGGAAACATCCAGAGCCACCGTGCACAGGCGTGTGCAGGAAATGGGCTACAGGTGCCGCATTCCCCAGGTTAAAGCCACTTTTGAGCTACAGAGAAGCAGCACTGGACTGTTGCTAAGTGGTCCCAAGTACTTTTTTCTGATGAAAGCAAATTTTGCATGTCATTCGGAAATCAAGGTGCCAGAGTCTGGAGGAAGACTGGGGAGAAGGAAATGCCAAAATGCCTGAAGTCCAGTGTCAAGTACCCACAGTCAGTGATGGTGTGGGGTGCCATGTCAGCTGCTGGTGTTGGTCCACTGTGTTTCATCAAGGGCAGGGTCAATGCAGCTAGCTATCAGGAGATTTTGGAGCACTTCATGCTTCCATCGGCTGAAATGCTTTATGGAGATGAAGATTTCATTTTTCAGCACGACCTGGCACCTGCTCACAGTGCCAAAACCACTGGTAAATGGTTTACTGACCATGGTATTACTGTGCTCAATTGGCCTGCCAACTCTCCTGACCTGAACCCCATAGAGAATCTGTGGGATATTGTGAAGAGAAAGTTGAGAGACGCAAGACCCAACACTCTGGATGAGCTTAAGGCCGCTATTGAAGCATCCTGGGCCTCCATAACATCTCAGCAGTGTCACAGGCTGATTGCCTCCATGCCACGCCGCATTGAAGCAGTCATTTCTGCCAAAGGATTCCTGACCAAGTATTGAGTGCATAACTGAACATTATTATTTGTTGGTTTTTTTGTTTGTTATTAAAAAACACTTTTATTTGATTGGATGGGTGAAATATGCTAATTTATTGAGACAGGTTTTTTGGGTTATTAGGAGTTGTATGCCAAAATCATCTGTATTAAAAGAATAAAAGACCTGACAAATTTCAGTTGGTGGATAATGAATCTATAATATATGAAAGTTTAATTGTAATCATTACATTATGGTAAATAATGAAATTTAACACTATATGCTAATTTTTTGAGAAGGACCTGTACCCATCACTGGGATGTTCTGATTTCAGTCACTGGTCAAAGTGTCAAGCGTGTATTAGAAACTCGGTGGAGTGCACGGGGAGATGCTGTGAGTGCAGTGAAAAAAAATTACCCGTATATACTCGAGTATAAGCCGACCCGAGTATAAGCCGACCCCCCTAATTTTGCCACAAAAAACTGGGAAAACTTATTGACTCGAGTATAAGCCTAGGGTGGAAATGCAGCATTTACCGGTGAATTTCAAAAATAAAAATAGATCATTATTTCCCCATAGCTGTGCCATATAGTGCTCTGCGGCGTTCATATTTTCCCATAGCTGTGCCATATAGTGCTCTGCACCGTTCATATTTCCCCATAGCTGTGCCCCATACTGTGCTCTGCACCGTTCATTTTGTCCCATAGCTGTGCCCCATATACAATGCTCTGCACCGTTCATTTTGTCCCATAGCTGTGCCCCATATATGCTCTGCACCGTTCATTGTGCCCCATATATGCTCTGCACCGTTCATTGTGCCCCATATATGCTCTGCACCGTTCATTGTGCCCCATATATGCTCTGCACCGTTCATTGTGCCCCATATATGCTCTGCACCGTTCATTGTGCCCCATATATGCTCTGCACCGTTCATTTTGTCCCATAGATGCTCCACATAAATCTGTGCCGCCGCTGCTGCTGCAATAAAAAAAACAAAAAAAAACACATACTCACCTTTCTTGCTTGCAGCTCCCGGCGTCCGGTCCTGGCGCCTCCATCTTCCCGGCGTCTCTGCTCTGACTGATCAGGCAGAGGGCGCCGCGCACACTATATGCGTCATCGCGCCCTCTGACCTGAACAGTCAGAGCGCAGACGCCGGGAAGATGGAGGCGCCGGGAAGATGGAGCGACGCCCGGCGGCTGGAACGCGGACAGGTGAATATAAAATACTTAACTAGTCCCAGCGATCCTGACGCTCCCTCTGCCTGTCACAGCTGTCTTCGGTGCCGCAGGCTCTTTCTCTATCAGCGGTCACCGGCACCGCTGATTAGAGAAATGAATAGGCGGCTCCACCCCTATGGGAGGTGGAGCCGCCTATTCATTTTTCTAATGAGCGGTCCCACGTGACCGCTGAAGAGGGGAAGAAGCTGCAGCACAGAAGACCGTGGGACGGCAGGGACAGCGTCAGGATCGCTGGGACTAGGTAAGTATACCTCAGCGCCCTCTCCCCCTCACCCGCCGACCCCACCGCTACCGTGACTCGAGTATAAGCCGAGAGGGGCACTTTCAGCCCAAAAATTTGGGCTGAAAATCTCGGCTTATACTCGAGTATATACGGTACTCCAAAATTTTACAGGCTGTAGAACATTTAACTGGTGAAGAAGAAAATAGAGTTACCAGGTCAGATGCTGGCGTGTTGCTTGTTGCATTACAATCTTTTTCCTTCCTGTGCTTTCTTGGCCTGTGGGAATCTGTGCTTAAAGAAATTAATGACACACAGGTCTACCTACAGACCAAAGGATTAAATATCCAACAATGTGACATAAAACTTGGAGTATTAAAAGCATTTTTAACAGAAAACAGAGAGGAATTAGTTAAGCATTCAGTAGCTTATGCAAAAGAAATTTGTGAAGATTTGGGAATAGATATGGATCGCCGCTCTAGAAAGGAGAAAAGGATGGCAGGTGAAGAATCGCAAGACGCTGCATTGCCATATGAAACGGAGTTGATGAGAGAAATGTACCTTTCGTTGGACAGAGTGATCCAGGAAATCACAACAAGATTTCAACAGCTTCATGCTCTTGCTGAAAAATATGCCTTCCTTACTCCATCACACCTTTTGGACGAGAAGTATGAGTGCCAGCTAAATCAAGATCACGATATTAATAAGGAAGAGTTCCTCATTGAGAGAAAAAGGCTTAAGTTTTCTTTATGTTGCTGTTACACAAGACAAAAAAGAGACATGGAAGGAGGACAGTCTACTTGAACTGTTGCAGTTTATTGTAAAATACAGTCTAGAGAACTCAGTTCCAAATATTGTCATACTCCTTCGCATTTTTCTTACTATTGCTGTAAGTGTTGCTACTTGTGAGAGGAGTTTTTCAAAGTTAAAGCTGATTAAAAATTACCTAAGATCCACAATGAGCGCCATGCGTTTAGGAAATATGGCCATTCTGTCTATTGAACATCAGCTGAGTGAAGAAATAGACTTTGATGATGCTGTCAACGATTTTGCAAACAGAAAGGCAAGAAAAGTAAAATTCTACAACATTTGAAATCAACTTTACTCCCAAAGTGACAGTTTAAAGTTTCAGTTAAACAATAAAGAGTTTTGTTTCTCTGCGTGTTGTCCTGACTATTTTTGGTAACCTTTGTGTGTATTAAGCCGGGGGGGAAACAAAACTCGGGAACAGCCCCGGGGTAAGGCGAGTATCTGTGGTGGCGAGCGATGATCACAGCCTGTTAATATTACAGTACAGGCTGTCATCACTGCTCGCCGCCAACTTGTTGAGGGTACACAGAAGACAGTGCTGCGTGAGAGTGCAAGGGAGGTAAGCAGAAGATTTGTATTCTTCTTTTGCATTGAAGGGACTTATACCATGATGGGGACCATATACTAGGATGGGGCCATTTACCAGGATGGAGTAACATATACCAGAATGCACTATGGGGCCATTGTACAGAAGGCTTGGCGACTCTGATGAGCGGTGTAGTTACTTACTGGCATCACCACTAATCACAGCCTATGGTGCTTTGGTCTCTGAATGAGGCTCTATTATTTATTAGGCTAAACATCCTTTAGTATCACATGAAAGTCAATAAAGGGTGCAAGTTTATTATACAGTATGTAGAGGGCTTGTGACATATCTACAGGACATCTGTGTATTCTATTTATCTATTCTGTTATTACACCACTGCTCTAATTAACGTGGACAGAACAGGGTTACACATTTCTAATGGAGCAGTGGTGTAACTGTGACACCACTCTATTCACTTCTATGGGAACAGTGATGTAATATGTGACCCCTACTCAGTCCAGTTTTACATGATCAGTGGTGTAATGTGCGAATCTGCTCCGTCCATTTCTATTGGAGCAGTGGTCCAATGTGTAACCCTGCTGTCTACTTCTATGGGAGTGGTAATATAGTGGACATAGCGGGGTCACACATTACACCACTGCTCACATAAAAGTGGACGGAACAGATTCAAGACACCACTGCTGTGACCCCCCGGTCCGCTTCTAATGTTAATGTAATGTTTAACACCGTGAATCCTTCTGGATATTTAGACTACAGTCTAGAGTGCCGCTAGGTTTAAATAAACGGCTGGATTTTATATTGCAGCTAGACTAATTTTTCTGGGTATATAGACTCTGTAAGAATGAACCCTATGCGATTTTTTTCGTTAGTCGTAATTAATTCCAGTCTTTCCAGAAGGTTTTCATACTAACAAATTTACCATCATAGTTTCGTATATAGGCTTTACTATTGTCATTTCTGCTAAAGTTACTGTTTCACTTTTGTGAAAGTTCTTGCGTTTGTAACTAAAAGAGCCACCTTGTGAAGCACTAATGCTGCATTCTGTCAACGCTAAAATAATTTTTTTTATAATTTGTCCTGGGGGCATGTCTTTTCCCCCGGACACAAACGCCTCCCAGCCGTCAACTCAATACTCTGCGCACCGGGCTCTGCCTTCATTAACGTCCCACTGGGGCTCCCGGATTTACCGCCTTGTCAGTGACCACTGCGGTGCGTCCCTCGCTTCCCAGACGACCTTCCGCAGTCGGAGCAGCAGCCGCAACAGCGACCACTTTGAGGAAGTCAACACGCAGCAGTCGCCCATGTGTTCTGCTGCGGCCCCGGCGCTGTAAGTTTTTTTTCAGGCATGCGCAGTTTGCGCTGCCCTTCGAACTTACAGGGCATATAAATGCAGCCTTCCAGCACAAGCAATAAGTGGCACGTAATCAATGAACATAAGCAGAATTCTAGTTTATTAAAATGGTTCATTGCTTGCATAATATGGGCTGCTTGGTTTACGAGTGACCGCTTTCTTCAGAATAACATTACAGAATCAGACATGCAGTTGTAGGCATTAGGATTTCATACAATGGCGGATCACACAGCACAAACTTTCACAAGTACTCACACATTACCAGCCTTGCTTCCACGTATTCTAGTATTACTAGGGAGCCGGTGAAAAAAACCGGTGAAAAAATGGCTCTTAAATTATTACATTTGCCACCCAAAAAATATACAAACAAAATATGCCAACAATGAACAAGAAAAACAAACAAAACAATAGAAATTGTGCCTTTTGTGCTTCTGTTTTAGTTGGTTAAAGGGACTCTGTCACCTGAATTTGGAGGGAACAATCTTCAGCCATAGGGGCGGGGTTTTTGGGTGTTTGATTCCTTGCCTTGTGCAGGCATGTAATACGGAGGACAGGGAATGAACTTCAATCCAATATTGCAGGCAGCATGCAGCCAGTGGGTAAGGAAAGGGTGAATCAAACACCCAAAAACCCCGCCCCTATGGCTGAAGATTGTTCCCTCCAAATTCAGGTGAAAGAGTCCCTTTAATGTGGATGGACATTAGAAATGGCCCCCCTGGGTGTTAGGGGTTTGCACACAGATAGGCGACTACTCATCTCAGTCAGTAGACTCCTTAATAAGAGCTAAAACATACTGTAGTTACAAAGGCGGAGTGCTTACACTAGTAAACATAGCGGATAAAGAAGTCTGCAGCATTTAGGCAAACATAAGGAATTACTTTACGACCCGTCTATCTACACCTGATTGGAATAGAGCCACAATTCAGCCGTTCTTTGCTAGATCCAGTAACAATGTACTTCCAGTAAGGCGTTACCTCATCAATGATGGTGGAGACATACAGCTACGATAGACCATTAGTGTCCGACATGGCCTATGCCCCCATGCAGAACACATGGTTATACACAGTGAATGGCAAGGAAGACATTTATGAATTTTGCCAGCCATTATTTTTTACACTCAGAAGGATTAGATGGCATAGAATGGCTGTAAGAACATCTGAAATAACAATACAAAAAAAACAACCTCCTGATCAGATGAAAAAAAATGAGATTGGTCAGGTATTGTCTTCCTAATTTACTCAAAAAAAAAGAAGAGACAGGCCAAATCTGGTTAGAGACCACTACATGCCCTAGCACATGTACTGGCATCCTCTTGTGACAATGTCCTCACCGACTTACTACAACTGCTTTAAATAGGAAACCATGCATTTACTTATTTGTGCTTTATTTAGTGCATAACACAGGTTCTTGTCACAGATCTGCTCTCTTCATGACTGAATATACTTTATAGTCTAAATAATTGTGTGAATAACATTAGCTACTCAATGTTTGGAGTAATAACTGAGTACATCTTCAGAGAATCCCCAAATTATTGTGTAGATGTTAAATGCCCAGTTTAAAGAGAAACCTATCATCTTCTTATATTGCATGTCATCCATTTACATAGCACAGCCTAGTAAAAGGAACTGAAGCTGTCTGGGTATGATTAGACAACTGGGCAGGGTTCTCTTGATGAAATCGGTATTCTCATGTTATTAAATTGCACTAAGGCCAGGTTCACATTACGTTAAAGCAGCCCGTTCAACACATGCGTTAAACGGACTGTGTTAAACGCAAGTGCCGACATGCCATCAGATAGAGCTAGCAGTTGCTCTTTCTGAGGTAGCGGTGACGGGCCCGGAAACGCTGCAGCCCGCGTCCGAGGGTCTGTCACCCAATGACGGCACATCGCTAGCGCACACCCATTTTGGCATGCGTTGGCGATGTGCCCGAAATAGGGCTCAATGGCAGCGTTAACGGACCGCGGTGTAATGCAGTCCGTCTAACGGACTGCTTAAACGTAATGTAAACCCAGCCTAAAGGTTAAACAGCATAAAAATAAGCCATGTTGCAATTTACTTGCTCTCTGTCAGCTGTTAAGGCCCCTTCACATTAAGCGACGCTGCAGCGATACCGACAACGATCCGGATCGCTGCAGCGTCGCTGTTTGGTCGCTGGAGAGCGGTCACACAGACAGCTCTCCAGCGACCAACGATCCCGAGGTCCCCGGGTAACCAGGGTAAACATCGGGTTACTAAGTGCAGGGCCGCGCTTAGTAACCCGATGTTTACCCTGGTTACCAGCGTAAAAGTAAAAAAAAAACAAACACTACATACTTACCTACCGCTGTCTGTCCCCTGCGCTCTGCTTCTCTGCACTCCTCCTGCACTGGCTGTGAGCACAGCGGCCGGAAAGCAGAGCGGTGACGTCACCGCTCTGCTTTCCGGCTGACCGACGCTCACAGTCAGTGCAGGAGGAGTGCAGAGCAGAGTGCCGGGGACAGACCGCGGTAGGTAAGTATGTAGTGTTTTTTTTTTTTTACTTTTGCGCTGGTAACCAGGGTAAACATCGGGTTACTAAGCGCGGCCCTGCACTTAGTAACCCAATGTTTACCCTGGTTACCAGTGAAGACATCGCTGGATCGGTGTCACACACGCCGATCCAGCGATGTCCACGGGAGATCCAGCGACGAAATAAAGTTCTGGACTTTGTTCAGCGACCAACGATCTCCCAGCAGGGGCCTGATCGTTGGTCGCTGTCACACATAACGATTTCCTTAACGATATCATTGCTACGTCACAAAAAGCAACGATATCGTTAACGATATCGTTATGTGTGAAGGTACCTTTATTCTCCTGCAATGAGTGCTTTTATCTTTCATAGTGTGAAGCTGGTTTCCATAGAGATCAGCCACCAGTACCTGCCCCGCCCCCAGGCGAGTGTGCACAGCAGTTACATTCCAGAAGACGTTTAACTCATACCATTCCTGTCATCTTTCTCAAGTCCATTGATTACCAAGCAGTATTGAGCTGCTCATCCCCACCAGTTCCTGACATGGCTTTTATCAGTCCTGTAGAATCACAATCCCCCAGCACCATTCTGGCACAGAGCACCACTAGTTTGCACAGCAGTTCTCACAATGATGGCTCTCACTTTCCTGAGCCAGGTGCTGGTTCAAAGTCACTGATAATGTAATTACAGCGATAACAATGTAGACAATCACTGACCAAAAATAAATTGTATAGTAGTAGAATGAAGCTGCTCACCAAAACTGTTACTAAATCAGGAGCCCTTGCACATAAAACTAGTAAGGAGACTTCAGGATCCCCCTTTAGGAAGTAGTACAAGGGCACATGTATTACTTGTGTAAGTAAGCATTATGTATCATCTCATGGCATACTACCTTATGCATGACTTCATGGCTGTTGTACATGTATATCAGTATTACACACTGTGCTTTAGCACAACTATTGCAATATTTTTAGCAATACCTCGTTGCTGGTTTTTACTCAAAATGGTCATATACACCTTAGACCAAAAAAAAAGGCAGATGTGAAAAGTACCATGCTGCACTACATTTCTCGTGATAGATATATATATATATATATATATATATATATATATATATATATATATATATATATATATATATATATATATATATATATATATATATATATATATATATATATATTTATTAATAAAGATAGGCATGCCTGTGCTATACAACAGGCCTTTGTAAATCTATACAGGCTATCTAACTGGTTTGCGGTCATCTGTCTTTTCCTCCATTTGTATACCGGTTGCCATGGACACAACTCCACGTCCAGGCATGTAACTGTTAATGTTATATGGGTTCACACAATGCACCGTGCTATAGTAGTACATAGTTCTGAATTTGGCTTCTGTCACAAATGGAAGAAAAGAATGGAGCTTAAGATGGAATCTAACAGATTCATTCCGCCCGAACCACAGGCGGCAGCTTTACTGTAGCCATGTACGTTTGACTCTGAGATGCTGCAGCGTACTAAGCAAGGTCGGCCAGGGACTGTGCTTCTCGGATGATCATTCCATGGCTGGTTCCTAAGGACTTCTCACCGCCCCACGCTCCTGATCTTACAGGTCTCTCCTCATACATGCACATAGTTATCTCCTTGGCAGTCAAGGAAGAAGCCTCTGGGGAATGGCCTCTTGGAGACGCATAGTCCCCAGCCAAGCTTATTTACACTTATGATACTACTTGCCTGTTTTGTGCAAAATATTGCTATGAAATGGCTTTTTCCCTGTGATATTGGACATTCTACTGGAGTAAAAGCTGTGCGCTAGGTTTTGTGTGGACACCTTGTTTCGGGCCTTACTTATATTGGGGCGGTTGCCCTAAGACATCTATAGATTGCAGGCAGTAACCATGCATTTCAGTAGACTGCGATGCTTACTACAGATTCATGCACATAGGCATTTGGCAGAAGGAAAGTATTTCATGGCACAGTGTAGTTACATAATGACACTAAAGCTACATGCAAAAGAATACAAACAATATATACGGACATCATTTTAAGACATTGGGTTATCTACTGGTTTGGTGCAAATAAAAATATGGCTAGATCAATATTATTACTAACAAACAGTAAAAATAAGCTCTTTGTATATACAACTTAGAATCGGTAGAAGATGTTAGAAAAAATGTAGAAGATGGTGAACCCATAGCACCGAATTCATGCCACATTGCAGTAACTTATGAAACTATAGATTTGGCAATTCAGTCTCTGGTGATCGGGGCCAGCGTTTCCTTGTGGCATCATATCACACCGAAGACCATGTGAAGATACTGTTCATATGATACTTGTATCCAGCCATCTTGGTCTGTGTCTTGGCGTCGGAAAACATCAGTAAATTTCTGGAGAAAAAAAAACCATAGTTCTAATCTAATTCTCAGCATTTTAATTTGTCGGCCATATTTCTGCTCCATAGTGACAGACAACAGCAATATCCCAACCTTCGGCACATGTGAAGGACTAGCAATCGCTACCATTTCTCCGTCTGTTACTTTATAAGGCTATGTGCACACACTGTGGATTTTGCTGCGGGTTGGCAGCAGTTTCCCATGAGTTTACAGTACCATGTGAACCTATGGAAAACAAAATCCGCAGTGCACATGCTGCAGAAAATACCGCGCGGAAATGCAGCGGTTTACATTACACACCATGTCAATTCTTTGTGCAGATTCCACCTACTCCTCAATAGGAATCGGCATGTGTAAAACCGCGGGTGGAATCCGCACAAAAACCGTGGTAAATCCGTGCGGAAAAATCCGCACACCTTTCCTCAGCGTGTGCACATAGCCTAAATGTGTTATAGGGATAACACCTGGAGTGTCGTATGTAACAGCCATAAACGGGAGTTGCGTGCAGCCGCTGTGGTTTCACCTGACTGACATAAAGGTGTGCGATTTTACAGATTAGTTATTTGCACCCACAAAACTGCACGGGTATTGCAAAAAAAAAAAAAAAAAGAAGCCACTACGCAGCCGCAATGTTTTGTGGGTGAAACAACATGCAAAATCATCTCCAGTTTATCAATCAAATTAAAAAAAAACACAGCCGCTGCATGAAGTAGTCAATGAGTACTGTATTTTTCAGACTATATGACGCACCCAAATTTTCAGAAGGAAAAATGGGGGAAAAAAAATTAATGCGTCAAATGGGGGTCCATCTTAGAGTCCTGAATTCAGCTTACCCTAGGGTGATCAGCTGCACTGGTGGAGCGGAGTCACAGGGGGTGTTTGGTGGTCCGGCGATGATATGACCCAGACTGCTGCAGCAGGTTCGGCGGTGCAGGGGCTCCACCATCATTTTCAGGACGAGATCTCGTGGCAGAGATCTCAATCTGTGCATGCGCCACCTCCATCCCACGGCCATTACATCGAGGCAATGGAAGTGCGGGGCTCCAGGCTTTCATAAAATGTCACTGGAGCCCCAGGCACCACCGAGCACTGTCGAACCTTCTGAACCTGCCGCAGCGGGATGGAAGGGAGATCATCAACCTGCAGCGTCTGACCACCGGAAGAAATCGCCCAACTCCTGCTGCCACCTCGCTAACTGTAAGTATGGTACATTCCAACTATAAGATGCACTCCTGTTTTCCCCCAAAATTTTTTGGGAAAAAGTGCGTCTTATAGTCCGAAAAATACGGTGAGTAAAATAGACAGGAAGCAACAGAACAGAGAATACAGCTCTGAGGAACAAATCTGGATCAATTCACAGCAAGTAAAAAACACTGCTGAAGTAAGAAGTTGGGAGTCACAACCGACATTATTCTATGGGATCAGAAAACCCTATCAGTGGCTTTACCGGCACCACAGTGGAATATAAAAGCGCCAAATGATACATGCATGGTTGGAAGAAAAGTTGTGAGAAAAATCTGTGGAATTCCTTTTTCACCTATCCTTTTTTTCCCCAAGCAACGCCTCTGCCACAGATGTCACTCAAGATAAACATTACTAATGTAGAATAATGCAGTTTATGTAACTCACCTGCAAAATAATACAGCACTGAATAAAATCATCAAATGCAACTTGTCCTCTTCTCTGTCTGTCAAATTTTCTAATCAGGATATCATAAAACTGATCCGTCAAACGATAACCTTCAAATAAAATATTGGGGGGAGAAAAAATAAATTGATTACTAGAGTAAAAAAAAAACAAACAAACCCTAAACAACTGCAGTGTAAAGCATGGTGGAGGTCAGAAACATCACCTGAGCATTTTTTCAGACAGGTGTTGAATACCGAACGCTCAACAGTACGCAGTCAAGTTGTTGTGACAGTGAGAAAAAAATTAAACAGCAGTAAGCAACGTTGTGTTGTGCATTTATGCTTTAAGGATATATTGCACCATATGAGGATTTGAGCTAAAAAAAACAAGATTTTAACATTCCTTGCCCACCAATTTGTTAAAACGTCTCCCATTTACCACAATTTCAGTGAAGAACATTCAAGTAAGAATGCATTTAATCCCAGCCCTCCATTAACTCATATTTATGAGGTCCTAGAAGCGGAGATATCAGCTGCCATATGCAGTGTCTCCACACTGGAGGGCTGCTCCTAGGGGATGTTCATTGTTTGATGATAATGTGTGCGATGCGGAATATGTTAGTGCTATATAAAAATAAAGATTATTATTATTAATTTTGTAGGCCTACATGTCTTCATGTTCACACACCATAAATCCACCCTGGGCATAGTCTTGCTCTGCAGGTGTTAGTGGAGTAATTTTCCAGAATTTCTTTGGATGGCGGTATGATGTCTAGCTTTTGAGGATATTTTCCTCTACCTCGCTTTGTCAGGCAGGTCCTAGTTAAGTGATTTCTTGATGGAGAAAAGGTGTGTCAGTAATCAGGTCTGGGTGTGGCTAAGGAATGTGAACTCAGCTTCTCAAAGATGTGATAACCCACAGTTAATTTATCCCTTAATAATAAAGAACTTCATGTAAAAACTGCATTTTGTGTTTGCTTGTGTTATCTTTGTCTAATACTTAAATTTGTTTGGCGATCTGAGACATTTCAGTGTGACAAACATGCAAAATCTCATTTAAAGATTTTTCTGTATTTTCATGACTATGAAAATTGTACATTCCCACTGAAGGCATCAAAACTATGAATTAACACATGTGGAATTATATACTTAACAAAAAAGTGTGAAACAACTGAAATTATGTCTTGTATTCTAGGTTCTTCAAAGTAGCCACCTTTTGCTTTGATGACTGCTTTGCACACTCTTGGCATTCTCTTGATGAGCTTCAAGAGGTAGTCACCGGGAATGGTTTTCACTTCACAATTGTGCAGTGAATATAGAAAAATCTTTAGATGAGAAGGTGTGTCCAAACTTCCAAACTTTTGGTGTGTGTGTGTGTGTGTGTGTGTGTGTGTGTGTGTGTGTGTGTGTGTGTGTGTGTGTGTGTGTGTGTGTGTGTGTGTGTGTGTGTGTGTGTGTGTGTATAATGTGCACACATGGCATGCCATTCTCAGGCAGATGGCTGCATTGTATTTAAAAACACAATTCCTCTCTTTCGCAGTCAGTCATATATCTTGTGATTTTATAATTGATAAGGTCGAGAAATGTTTATGACACTAACCTGATGAGAGGCTGCTTTGCTAGGAAAGATAACCCTACAATTAAAGTTCTACTTTTATGTTTCATGCAAGTGAATGTAAATAGAATTTGTATTACCTACATTGTAAATATGGTGCAGATAGCCTAAAGGTGACCCATACTGCAAGTACAATTTTAATAGTGTTTTTCTCTTTAATTAAAGGGTTTATGTTAATAAAATATATATGGTTACAGGTCCACACTGTAGGTTGATAGCTTCCAGATACTCAGTATGGCTTCTCACAGTATGGTCCTGTAGCCAATCTGTGCGGAATGTATATATATATATATATATATATATATATATATATATATATATATATATATATATATATATATATATATATATATATATATATATATATATATATATATATGTGAAGTAGTGTATGTATGAAATATATGTTAATGAACATTTACCAAAACCTGATAAGGCTTGCTTTAATTCATTCTTGTCAATCATCCCAGAATTATCTCTGTCGTAGGTCCGAAATATATTCTGCCAATCCGTGATATACTTCCAGACTCCAGTAAACTCAGCGAAGTTCACACCGCCTTTGTAATCTCGGTCAAACATGGCTGGAACATAAATTGAAGGGACATTAACAAAACTATGTACAAAACATCACACTTGGCAAATGCCAAAGAGCCATCATTCATTAAGCCTACAAGTTGGAGGAATATATCCACAGCTAGGAGGACACCGTGTCATCTAGTCCACACAACCTCTGACTAAATACACCCGCACCATGAATCGAGCTTCCTCCACGAGTTTGTCCTTATATCAATCAGAAGTGAAATGGAAAAACCTGGAACTCAGGCCCCCAGCAAAGTCTCATAAGAAAGCAGGACTAGGCCTGTAAGGGTTTACAGAAAGGTCATGTCTCCTATTGTCATATGGTTAATGGGGAATTGTCCCACCTCTGCAACTTCACCAAGTCCTGCACTCACCAGTCCCCATTGCTGGACATGAGAAAGGATAACTAGCCCTGCGCTGGGCCTGACGAATCAAGTCTAGAACATAGCATTATCCCATTCTAGGAGATCTTGCAAGTATGGGATTTTGTATCGTTTCCTCTGTGCCAGACATTCATTTACATAGGGTGTTTTAGATGTCGGAGGCATACAGAAACGCATGCCGGCTTGTTGTCAATCTGATGGCAGTCGCTGCTGCAGGAGTCGTGGAACAGCAGCCATAAAAAGAGGTTTGTGGCCTCTGTGGAAAGCAGATGTCTGGGAAACGGTCCGGGCTGCAATCAGCTGCAGAATTATTAGGCTATGTTCACACGTTCCTGATTTCCCTCCTTTTTTTCAGGACTAAAAACCGCAGCTCTTGGCAGAAAACGCAGGTCCTTTTTTTGGTGCGTTTTTTGATGCAGTTTTCTATGCAGAGTCTGTGTGTTTTCTAGGAAGTTTTTTAGGGTTAAAATGGCTGAAAATACCCTAACCGTACCCCTGAGGGCACGGGGGAGGGGGGGGGGGGCGTCGGAGTACGGGGGGCAGCCACACTGCAGCGGTTCTGCACCACAAACCGCAGTAAAACCCGCAGATATTTTTCATCTGCGGGTTTTACTGCGGGTTTGACCTCACAATGGAGGTCAATGGGTGCAGAACCGCTGCAGTTCCGCAAAAAGAAGTGACATGGTACTTCTTTTTTACCGCGGCTATTCATCGCGGCTTTTTTCGCGATTTTCCGCAATGTGGGCACAGCAGTTCCTGTTTTCCATAGGGTACATTGTAATGTACCCTGCATGGAAAACAGCTGCGGACCCGCAGCGGGAAAATCGCGGCGATTCCGCATGAAAAAAAGGATGGTGTGAACATGGCCTTAGGCAGCTCCTTGTCCTCAGGCAGAACGGGCCAAAAAAAACCAAAGATTTAACAGACTTGGAAAAGTCAATAAGTATTTGGCTGTGTGCACACGTTGTGGTTTTTTCGCTATAAAACCACATACATTATGCATCCCATCATTTAGAATGAATTTTGCAATTTTTGTGCACATGAGGCGTGTTTTTTTTTGTGAAAAAAAAACACATTGTGGTAAAAAAAAACGCCACATGTTCATTAATTTTGCGGATTTTTTGCGTTTTTCCCGCTATTTAATGCATTGGGAACCTCCGGAAAAAAATGCGTCAAAAACGCACAAAAAAAACGCGTAAAAAAACCACGTAAAAAACGCATGCAGATTTCTTGTAGAAAATGTTTTGCTCAGGAAATTTCTGCAAGAAATCCTGAACGTGTGCACATAGCCTTAAAGTCCTACAGAGGGATGCAGCACTTCTGAAATTGCTAAAATAATGGGGCGTGAGCACAGAACAAACAGAAGTTGTTACAATTGTCAACAGGGACACAAAAAAGGTGTTGAAGAAAAACAAAAAAAAAAAACATTTACGGCCAAAGATTTGAGAAGAATCAAACATGAAGCGACCAGGAACCCATTATCCCCCAGTGCTGTCATATCCCAGGGCTGCAGCCTCCCTGTAGGGCCCAGATGTACAAGGTGTTCAGAGACATGGCCGAGGTAAGGGAGGATGAAACCCGACCACCACTGAACAAGACACAGAAATTGGCCAAGACTACTTATAATTCCCTGCGATGTGACAACGGTTTATGCCACAATCCAAGCTCTTCCTTGAGTTGGTTCCCCTGTAAATACCGGCGTCACCGTGGGCACACCTGGTCACCTCTCAGATTAGAGCTCTTTATGTGTTTGGTTATAACAGGGCTGACAGAGGGCGAGCTCCATCGGGACGTTGTCCGTGCGATCCAGCCTCCAATCTGTATAACGGAGCCATGCGTGGCGGCCTCAGCAATGCCCATACAATCCCTGCCTCTCCATCCCTTGCACTGTTGGGCCAGGGCTGATCAAAACAAATACAGGGATTGCTAGGACTCCCTCTGTAGAGCCTCAAGCATTATTTTTGCGGTAGTTTCTTACTTATTAACCCCTTAAGGACCAGGGGTATTTCCGTTTTTGCGTTTCCATTTTTTTGCTCCCCTTCTTTCCAAGGCCATAACTTTTTTATTTTTCCATCAATATGGCCGTGTGGGGTCTTGTTTTTTGTGGTACAAGTTGTACTTTTGAATGGCACCATTAGTTTTACCATATCGCGTACTGGAAAAAAAGGAAAAGGATTCCCCAAATGTGGTGAAATTGCAAGAAAAGTGCAATTCCCCAATAGTTTTTTTGGATTTATTTTTTTTTACCATGTTCACTAAATGCTAAAACTGACCTGCCATTATGATTCTCCAGGTCATTACGAGTTCAATGACACCAAACATGTCTAGGTTCTTTTTTATTTAAGTGGTGAAAAGCAAAATCCATAGTTTGTATATAAAAAAAAAAAAAAAAGTTGCCATTTTAAGAGACCCGCAGCATCTCTAAGGATCTGAGGCCGGGTGAGGGCTTATTTTTTGCGCGCTGGTGGTGTGTATACAATTTTTTGATCGCCCGTTATTGCAATCATGCAGCGAGCAAAAAATTATTCTGGAGTTTTGATTTTTTTTCCTCACTATGCCGCTTACAAATTGGATTAATTCATTTAATATATTGATAGATCGGGCGATTGTGAACGCGGCGATTCCAAATATGTGTATATTTAATTTTTTTGTTGTTTTATTTTGAATGGGGCGAAAGGCGGGTGATTTGAACCTGTTTTTTTTTTAATATTTTTAAAAACTTTTTTTTTTTTTTTTTAGTTTTGACAGGTTATTTTTTACCTAAGTGGTGAAAAAAAATTCCAAACTTTGCTAAAAAAAAAAAAAAATTGCGCCATTTTCCGATACTCGTAGCGTCTCCATTTTTCATGATCTTGGGTCGTTTGAGGGCTTATTTTTTGCATGCCGAGCTGGCGTTTTTAATGATAGCATTTTGGTGCAGATACGTTCTTTTGATCGCCCGTTATTGCATTTTAATGCAATGTCGCGGTGACCAAAAAAAAATGTAATTTTTTTTCTCGCTACGCTGTTTAGCGATCAGGTTAATGCTTTTTTTTTAATTGATAGATCGGGCGATTCTGAGCGCGGCGATACCAAATATGTATAGATTTGATTTTTTTTATTGATTTATTTTGATTGGGGCGAAAGGGGGGTGATTTAAACTTTTATATTTTTTTCACATTTTTTTTAACTTTTTTTTTTTTACTTTTGCCATGCTTCAATAGCCTCCATGGGAGGCTAGAAGCAGGCACAGCACGATCGCCTCTGCTACATAGCAGCGATCTGCTGTTCGCTGCTATGTAGCAGAATTGCAGGTGTGCTGTGAGCGCCGACCACAGGGTGGCGCTCACAGCTACCGGCGATCAGTAACCATAGAGGTCTCTAGGACCTCTATGGTTACAATGGAGAAGCATCGCCGACCTCCGATCATGTGACGGGGGTCGGCGATGACATCATTTCCGGCCGCCTGGCCGGATGCGGTAGTTAAATGCCGCTGTCTGCGTTTGACAGCGGCATTTAACTAGTTAATAGGCGCGGGCACATCGCGATTCTGCTCGCGCCTATTACGGGCGCATGTCCCGGCTTTGGTGCAGGCTCACCGCCGGAGCCCGCATCAAAGCGGGGCTTCTGACCTCGGACGTACTATCCCGTCCGAGGTCAGAAAGGGGTTAATGTACCATGGTGATCTTCCCTACTGCACATTCCTGCTATTAATGGCAGCTAATGTCAAATCTTTCAATTAAGGTATGGAAATAGGACAGACATAATATCCACACAACTATTTCATGTACTGACACACTTCAATATTCAACAGTTTACCGGCAAGAGCTTGAAAAACCGGATTGTGTTGTAGTTACTATGGAAATATATAGTTATCATTTGACGAGACTGCACCTTCCAAGTGCTGGAAGTCTCCACTGCAGAAAAAAGATGAGCGTTCCCGCACTTAATACACATGTGACTAGAAAGATAATCGGTTTTACCACATCTAATGATAGTGAATGGATAATTTACACAGCGGAGACGCAACATAAATAGACAAGCTGCGGTCTGAAAAGACGAGCCGCATGTCCGTCTCTGCAGGGAAGCCGCGGGCGTCTCTGGATGCACAGTGGGCATGGGATTTCTTGAAATCCCATCCACTACGCAGTAACATCTGGCCGCTGTGTGTTGGACGCTGCTGATGTACGCAACATCCCACCCGCAGCGTTTATGGACCGTGGGAACATACCCTAACTGAACGGTACGATGGTGATCTCCGCTTCTATGCACATTGCTGCTAATAATGCCAGCCAATGAACAATTTATCCACTAAGGTCTGGAAATAGTACACACAATGTCCATGCGACAATTTCATGCACTGACACACCTATTCACTCTTCAATATTCAACAGTTTACTGACAAGAGCTTGAAAAACCGGATTGTGTTGTAGTTACTATGGGAATACTGTACATAGTTATCTATTGAGGAGTATGCCTCCTGGGTCACTGGAAGTCTATGCTGCACTAAGGCTACGTTCACACTAGCGTTGTGCGCCGCTGCGTCGGCGACGCGACGCACAACGCACCGAAAAACGCGTGCAAACGCACGCAAAAACGCTGCGTTTTTCGACGCGTGCGTCGTTTTTGGACGAAAATCGGAGGCAAGAAAAATGCAACTTGTTGCATTTTCTTGGTCCGACGCTAGCGTCAAAAAAGACGCACGTGTCGGAAAACGCAACAAGCAAAAACGCATGCGTCCCCCATGTTAAACATAGGGGCGCATGACGCGTGCGTCGCCGCTGCGTCGCCCGACGCTAGCGCGACGCACACTAGCCGAACGCTAGTGTGAACGTAGCTTAAAAGGGTGAGGAGAAGAGAAAAAGTATTTGTGAGCGTCAACTTACAAATAATCGCTCTGACAGTGACGGGGTTAAACGGTGTCCATGTACCTGAAATGAGAAGGAAGAGTTTAGTGTTCAGACTGCACCGAATACATAGATAATATGGTAAATGAATGACAATGTCATAACCTGATCAGCTCTGCTACATACAGGCGATGATTAGATCGCCTGTATGTAGCAGAATTACTCACTTGCTATGAGCACCGACCACTGGGCGGTGCTCATAGCAATACGACAATGACAACCATAGGAGGTTGCAGGAGAACTCTGGTTGTCATGCCAACCCATCGGTGACCCATGATCAGGTGACAGTGGTCACCAATGGGTGGATTTCCGGCGCGCTTGTATTAGGGATGTTCCAGGAATAAACAGGTCTCAGTTAGTGATCAGAAAAGGGAACTAGATTTTATATGGCACCATCTACTACAAACTCCCTTTAATCTTGCCATGCAAAGAGATCAGTCTCATATTAGAAAGTAGCACTCTGAACTATAGTATACTATATGACAATTTGGATTTTTTTTTCCTCCTCTGTGTCAGATGTTTATGTTTTACCTCATTGCTTCTTCATTTATTTTGATTAGTCATTTTACTTGCTGCTCGTAAACCACTAATAATTAGCAATACTGTATATTTCTTTAAAGGGGTTGTCCGATCTTTGAATAAAATGTGACTGCAGAATTACGAATCCCTTTCAGTGTGCACACTGTATGCTGTAAGGATTCTCCAGTGTTGCCGGGGAGAGCTGGCGGTCACATTATAGAAAAGTATAGACTAGACTATACAATTAACAGACGTTCGTGGCCTCTCTCAATTGAAGTGAGCTGAACGTGTATTCGGAATGTGGCCAGAAGTATGCAAATGGCATACTTGTGGTCAAATGACCGGGTCACTTTCGCAAGCCACACAAAGAATCCCAACAGTGTGCAATGCACACGCTGAAAGGATTCCGAGCTCCACGATCACAGTGACTGCAGACTTGTCCGAAGCCTGGACAACCCCTTTTAGAAAACAGATATTTATTCGGACTCCCATGACAGCACACGAGAGAGGGGATCCGCCCTTCAGGAACAGGAAACCTACAGATACAAAAGGGCGGCACCTCTCCCCATGCATCAGTTGGTTTCCTGTTCCTGGAGGGACTGGATCCTACAAGAAGATTGCTAGCAGATTCCAGGCCGGCCGGACCGATTCGGGTAGCGAGGGGGTCTCCTACCTCGGCCGGTGCGGAGTACCTGAAGCAGACACGGTGGCTCTGGCAGGGCTGCACGGCAGTGTCTGATCAGCGTGGAGCGGTCGCCAGGGGGTGTCCTGTCTCCGGAAGCCGCGCGTGGTATGTATAAAGGTCCTCCTCCCTTGAGGCGCTGGGGGGCTCTGGGGGGTCGGCGGCATTGTGGGGGCGCCCTCGGAGTCTCCCGGCATGGTCTCGGCGTTCCACGCTGTTCACAGCGCTGACAGGAAGCGCTGTGGACTAGGGGTGACGTCGGGGGGCGGAGCCGGCGGTGACTTCCGGGTCGCTGAGCTTCTGCGCATGCGCAGGGGCTCCAAGATGGCGGCGCCCACCGGTAAATGTGCGCCGATCACCCTCAGGTGTCGGCTGATCCCCTGCAGCTGCGAGGGGGGGGGTGGAAAGTGGCTACAAGCGCGGCATAATTACGCTGGCCGAAGGAGGGGCTATATATCGGCTCCAGGAGCGCGATCCTTGCTCCTGGTCTCCTAACTGAAGATGGAGTCTGTTCAGGATCAGCAGCCTCTGCTGCTGGATGAAGTGCCTCAGAAATCCATGGAGAAGGATCGTGAGAAAAAGAGCGATGGGTCTGGCCGCAGAAGCTCCTCCAGACAGGGGTCTGGAGCGTCAGCCAGAAAAGATCCCCCTCGTACTTCGGTATCTTCTGGGTGTGGGGCAGCCACTGGTAAGTGACCTTCGAGAAAGTTCACTTAGTGACTAGTGTCCCCTCATATGTTTTATGCAGGGAAGGAAACACGTCAGTAAGGCGAAGCATAGGGAATGTGCCATCTGCGGGGTTCCCTTGCCTGACTCACACCCTAAAAAACTATGTGACCCCTGTATCCAGCAGACGGTGAGGTTCTGGAAGGAGGGGAGGGAGTATAGCATGTAGATCTTACACTCTAGTCTACCTTACTTATCCCCGTAGGTAGCCGAAGAATCCTCCTCTATTACGGCCAGTCTCAAAGAGATGATTAGAATGGAGGTTAAGGAGTCCTTTAAAAACCTTTCACAGTCAGGAGGTTCTAGGCAGAGAACTGAGTGGGCATCTGATTCATCTGTGGAAAAGGACAAGTCTGAAGAATCGGACGATTCAGCAGCATCATCCTCCTCTTCGGAAGAAGACGCTGCTCGGTTTTGCCTACCCCTAGAAAGAATAGACAAATTGGTAAAGGCGGTCAGAGGCACAATGGGTATATCGGAACCCAAGCCTCAACTATCCAAAGAACAAATGATGTTCAGTGGATTGGAGCAGAAAAAGCGCAGAGTGTTTCCTTTAAATGAGAAAATACAAGATCTTATTAATAGGGAGTGGAGAAAACCGGAGAGAAAAGGCTCCTTACCACCTGCGCAAAAACGTCGGTACCCTTTTGATGACCCAGCAGTAGGTAACTGGGAGAAAGCACCAAAGCTGAATGCAGCAATTGCCAAGGTAGCTAAACGATCTTCTCTCCCATTTGAAGATATGGGAACACTTAAAGACCCCCTGGATAGGAAAGTGGATACCTTCCTAAAGGGGACCTGGGAAATGGCAGCTGGCTCCTTAAGACCTGCGGTAGCTTCAACCTGCACGGCAAGGTCAATGATGGTCTGGCTGGACCAGTTGGAGACCCAATTAAAGCAAGGGGCCTCTAGAGATTCCATACTCGCAGCATTACCTGTAATCCAGGAGGGGGCGGCTTTTTTATCAGACTCCTCAATTGACTCCGTAAAGTTGGCAGCTAGAGCAGCAGGACTTTCTAATGCTGCAAGGAGAGCCCTATGGCTGAAATGCTGGCCGGGGGATATGCAGGCAAAAGCAAAGCTCTGCGCTATCCCTTGTAAAGGCGAGTATTTATTTGGGCCTACCCTGGATGAACTCCTGGAGAAAGCAGGAGATGATAAGAAAAAGTTTCCCAACCTGTTCAATCCATACCGTCGTCCCTTCAACAAAAGAAGGTTCAACCGGGGAGGAAAGCGCGCCTTTTCACCAGGGAGAGATCGTCCCAGATGGGAGGATAGGCGAAAACGAGGTACAGGTCTCATGTTTCGCCGTAACCAGACGGAAAATAAAAAACAAGACCAATGACTGGCAATTCCAGTGGGAGGGAGACTATTGCAATTCTCGGCAGAGTGGTCGAAAATCACAAACAGCGTTTGGATAAAAGACACTGTTTCCCATGGTCTCAAGCTGGAATTTGTTCATATTCCACAGGACAAATTTAGTTTAACACCCTGGCGCTCATCTCCCACTGAACAATTCGCCCTAGAAGAGGAAGTGAGGACTCTTTGCTCCAAAAATGTTTTGGTAGAAGTGCCGTATTCTCAGGCAGGGAAAGGGTTTTACTCTCCCCTGTTCCTAATCCAGAAGCCTGATAAATCTTACAGGACCATTATAAATCTTAAGGGTCTCAATAAGTTTTTGGTGAAACATACTTTCAAAATGGAGTCCATCAATTCGGCAATAAAAATGCTTTTCAACAACTGTTTCATGGTAGTAGTGGATTTGAAAGATGCCTACTATCATGTACCCATTCATGCTGATTTCCAACGATACCTGAGGGTAGCGATACTAATGGGGGGTAGGATTCAACATTTTCAATTCAGAGCGCTCCCTTTTGGGATCACCTCGGCACCTAGGGTGTTTACTAAAATAATTGCGGAAGTCATGGCGCATTTAAGGGAGTCAAATGTCCTTATAATCCCCTACTTAGACGATTTCCTCATTGTAGGTAACTCGGTAGATCATTGTCTGTCACAATGGGAGATTGCTAAAACCAAACTAGAACGGTTGGGTTGGATCATAAACTTTGAAAAATCGAAATTACAGCCCCTAAATGTTCAAAAATTCCTGGGGTTAATGTTGAATTCAGTGACACAGCAGTGTCTCCTCCCTATAGAGAAAATAGACCAAATTCAGAGTTTTGTATTAAGAGCAATCAATACACCTTCCATGACACTTAGACAAGCAATGTCTCTACTTGGGTCACTCACATCTTGCATTCCAGCAGTTAAGTGGGCTCAGTTCCACACCAGGTCCCTGCAAAAAGAAGTCCTGTTCCATGACAGAGCCTTAAGAGGCGCATTGAATGGGAAATTGACGTTGAGGCCGATAACATTGAATTCCCTTAGATGGTGGCTAGATAAACAGAATTTATCAGCAGGGGTTCCCTGGATGGTGGATGTCACCCACGTGATAACCACGGATGCCAGCTCTTCAGGGTGGGGAGCCTATATGGGGGACATGGTGGTCCAGGGACAGTGGGAACCCTTCACAACATTCTCATCAAATCAAAGAGAGTTGTTGGCGGTTGAATTAGCTGTTAAAAAATTCCTCGTATATCTGCAGGGCCAGCACGTCAGAATTCTGTCGGACAACAGAGTGGCGGTCGCTTACATAAACCGGCAAGGGGGAACTCGTTCCGAAACTTTAATGCAGATCACGGATCGGTTGTTCCAGGTGGCAGAGCTCAATTTTCTATCTTTGACAGCTCTTCACATCAAAGGAAAAGAAAATGTGGCAGCAGATTTCCTCAGCCGAAATGTGTTAAAACAGGGAGAGTGGTCTCTCAACGAGGACATTTTCAATCTTGTCGTCCGCAGATGGGGTCAACCAGTGGTGGATCTATTCGCCACCAGAAACAACAGAAAAGTAAAACTTTTTTGCTCCCTAAATCCCAGGGAGAATCCCCTGGCGGTGGACGCGTTTCTGATAAAATGGGATTTTCCACTGGCCTATGCTTTCCCACCATTGAACCTGATACCTCTAGTGGTGAGGAAAATCAGGGAGGATCGAGCGAAAGTCATCCTTATCGCCCCCTTTTGGCCCAGAAGAACCTGGTTTGCCTGGCTCAAGACAATGTCCGTAGCGGTCCCCTGGGTACTGCCAGAGATCCCGAACTTACTTTCTCAGGGACCGATCTCCCATCCACAAGTGGCGGGGCTCCATTTGACGGCATGGAGTTTGAACGGTCACTATTAGTGGGGAAAGGCTTCTCTCCAAACTTAGTAGAGACACTCCTAAAGAGTAGAAAGCAAATAACTACGAGAATCTACTCTAGGACTTGGAGAAAGTTCTTGACTTGTTCAAAATTTAACATCCAAGACGGGGTGCCAATACAACAAATCTTAGAGTTCCTACAAAAGGGGTTTGAGTTAAAACTCTCTCCTAGTACCCTTAGAGTACAGGTCTCAGCTTTAGGTGCCCTGTTTTCCTGTAATATAGCTAATAACTACTGGATAGCAAGGTTTATTAAGGCAGTTAGTAGATCCACACCAGTGCATAAAGACAGAACAGTTCCATGGGATTTAAATTTAGTTCTGTCCTCCCTCACTAAACCCCCCTTTGAACCTCTGCAGGAGGCCTCGATCAAAATGTTGACACTCAAAACAGCCTTCCTGATTGCCATAACCTCAGCTCGCAGGATAGGGGATATACAAGCGCTTTCCAGAGCTCCTCCATACACTGAAATCTTGTCAGACAGAGTAGTCCTTAGACCAGACCCAGCATATCTACCAAAGGTGGCGACACGTTTCCATAGATCACAGGAGATAGTTTTGCCGTCCTTTATTCCTAATCCCTCTAAAGGCCCCTTCACATTTAGCGACGCTGCAGCGATACCGACAACGATCCGAATCGCTGCAGCGTCGCTGTTTGGTCGCTGGAGAGCTGTCACACAGACCGCTCTCCAGCGACCAACGATGCCGGTAACCAGGGTAAACATCGGGTAACTAAGCGCAGGGCCGCGCTTAGTAACCCGATGTTTACCCTGGTTACCATGCTAAAAGTAAAAAAAAACAAACACTAGATACTTACCTACAGCCGTCTGTCCTCCAGCGCTGCGCTCTGCTTCTCTGCTCTCCTCCTGTACTGTCTGGGAGCCGGAAAGCAGAGCGGTGACGTCACCGCTCTGCTTTCCGGCTCACAGCCAGTACAGGAGGAGAGCAGAGAAGCAGAGCACAGCGCTGGAGGACAGACAGCGGTTGGTAAGTATGTAGTGTTTGTTTTTTTTTACTTTTAGCATGGTAACCAGGGTAAACATCGGGTTACTAAGCGCGGCCCTGCGCTTAGTTACCCGATGTTTACCCTGGTTACCAGTGAAGACATCGCTGGATCGGTGTCACACACGCCGATCCAGCGATGTCTCCAGGGAGTCCAGCGACGAAATAAAGTTCTGGACTTTCTTCAGCGACCAACGATCTCCCAGCAGGGGCCTGATCGTTGGTCGCTGTCACACATAACGATTTCATTAACGATATCGTTGCTACGTCACAAATAGCAACGATATCGTTAACGATATCGTTATGTGTGAAGGTACCTTAATCCTAAAGAGCAGGAGCTTCATACGTTAGACGTCAGGAGATCTCTTCTTCAGTATATTTCAGCTACTGATAATTGGAAGAAAGATGGGGCTCTGCTTCTTTCCTTCCAGGGTCCAAAGAAAGGGTTTAGAGTATCAAAATATTTACTGGCTAAATGGATTAGGGAAACTATCTCTCTAGCTTATACAGCAGGTGGGGGGCCAGCTCCGCAGAATCTAAAGGCACATTCCACCCGGGCCATGGCGTCATCCTGGGCGGAAAGATCTGGAGTGTCAGTGGAGCAGATATGTAAGGCGGCCACATGGTCATCCCCTTCCACTTTCTTTAAACACTATCGGTTGGATTTGGGGTCCTCCTCTGATCTTTCCTTTGGGTTAAGGGTGCTACAATCTATAGTCCCTCCCTAAGGTAGCTTACATCTCTGTAAATCTCTCGTGTGCTGTCATGGGAGTCCGAATAAAGCATTAAGCTACTTACTGGTAGCGGCATTTTTCGGAGGCCCATGACAGCACCCTTAGTTCCCTCCCTATTCACGTGGGGGTAGCACTTCCTATAGTGTATATAATGATAGATTTCACGAGTGGTATCTAGTTCGATACAATAGGATTGTTTTGTATATAAACTGTATATAATGTATATTTGTGTACCACTAATCGCGGTAGTCCTCTCAAGCTCTGAAATACAACTGATGCATGGGGAGAGGTGCCGCCCTTTTGTATCTGTAGGTTTCCTGTTCCTGAAGGGCGGATCCCCTCTCTCGTGTGCTGTCATGGGCCTCCGAAAAATGCCGCTACCAGTAAGTAGCTTAATGCTTTCAATTTACTAAACAAACAAGCGTCTGAGAGATTGTGAGGGTGAGATATTAAATCAATGTTCATAGTCAAAAATTGTGAATTAGAAAAAAATAAGCCTTTCAACATCAACTTTTAGAAAAAAAAGGAGATAAGCTCATTAAAGAGAATATCTGATCCATGTTAAGAACAAAACAAAAACATTTATACATTAAAAAAGACAAATATTCACCAGCCTGATGAACAAGAAAGGCTGATGACCTGGCATTTATTTTCATAGTGATGGATGAATTAGTTGAACATTTTTGTCACTATTGCTGTTGAAAAATGGCAAATATTCATAAATAAGATGGTGGTTGTAACATGGGGATCCAGCACTATAAGGACACTATACAGGGCCCTATCCTTGGCACCTAACATTCTCTTCCTGCACTGATGGGCTACATGGTGGTGCCCGTGAACCGTAAGCCGGGTGTCTATATATAAACAAAGGGCTACACTGATGAAGTAACCCACAGTGAAGGGGCTCTTCATCAGGACACCGTCATCATGGCTGGTTTGGATGAGCTATTTCCTTCCATAACTAAAACGTCTGTGTAATGGAAAACAGAACCTTCCACCTCACTTGGAACCAAGCACAGCCAGGTTTTTCTTCCAGGCACAGTGCTCCGTTGTGTCAACTTGGGCATGGTCTTATTTTCTAACCAACAGGTCAGTGAGCCCAGAGTGCTTGGCTGCAAGTCCAAACATGGCTAAAAGTGCAGAAAATGAGCAGCTCACTTCATTCTGCATAAAGAAACAGGTTTTGTCCTGGGTATTTTTCTTCAACAAATTAAAAAGATGCAGAAGGAATTCACAGAATGATCTAATAATCCTTAAAACATAAAATTACATAATGTCCATGGTAGGATCACACGCAATGTTTCCTCACCATTGGATAAAGCTTGCTGCAGTTCATTGTCCGATATTATGCCGCTGTTGTCTGTGTCCACCCTGTAAATGATAGGAAAGAAGATCGGATATTACTTGGGATATATAACTGCAGACGGCCGCTACAAACACCGCGCACTGCGGAGGGTTATTCTGCGTTTCACGCTCACCTATCACAATAGCCCGACATTACGCTAAGCGCACCCCACCGGCTTTCCACACATCCACACCACACATTTCTCTGCCACTGCGTGCTGTTGTGATAGGCCAGACAGACGCCTGCCCTGGGAGATTGGGAAAAACAATCCGGCTAGAACTTTCCCTCTTCAAGGTGGTGGGTACATTTAGAAGCAGGGGATCAGGACTAAAGGGGAGACCCCAGCATTGAGACTTCTGAGCTACACCTAAACTCAGCATCTCATCCATCTCATGCTGAAATATATATCTCACTCTGGGTTTATAATACAACGGCGCCCAGTGTCCATGTTGTGAAGGGCTTGTTCGTTCCTCCTGAGCTTTCTAGTGAATGCAGCTAGGCTTTCTGGTCTGCAGATAGCTGTGGGTTAAACTGAGCATCCTCCATGAAGCCACCCTCTCGGTGGTTCTTTAGGTGCATATGTGGATTAGGTGCCTGGTGAGAGGAGCTGTGATATCCCCAGAAGCTTTCCTGCTGCTCAGCCATGGCTTCATTGATTGACAGTGCTGACTTCTTTGATTCACGGAACTGCAAAAGTAACCCACAGAAATGCCTCAGATAAGGAGCAAGGTCCCCTACAAGGACACGAACTGAATCAAATACATGGCCTCTTTTCACCAAAAGGACACCAGTGAGATCACCACAAGGCAACATTGATAAAGTGGTCCAACGCCCCTGGAATAGGCGAAGAGCGTTGGGGTGGGAGACAGCTGCCATTCGGGCTTGCGTGGCCTGCAAATCAGGTGAAACAAATGCACTTGCATTTAATAGAGTGTGGTTCTAACACATACTATGTGTCTATTTTGAGCATTTAATGTTTTATGGCAAGGTTGTAGAGTCTGCGTTCTTCTGCGCAGGCACAACCATGCGTGGCGACCAGGTTCTCTCCCCGCTTCCATCCTCCCTGCATAGCTAGGAACCACACAGTTTCGGATGCCCCTGTCACCCATGTATACATGGTGGGGAACGCACCTTATCCAACGCATGCCGGAAGTCACTGCAATGGAAGCAGAAGTGACTCGCCGGCATCCGATCAGAACGCTGAAAGCAATGCCCCTAGAAGGGGGGAATAGGTACTGTATAATCACTCTATTACAGGTGCAGGAGTACGGAGCCTCTATTACATGTCACAGGGCACGGGGATGGGAGGGGGGTGGTACGCAAATGAAGTCCGGAGGCAGAGATTTCTTCCAGGCATTGCATGCCCAGGAGCCTGGAAGAAATCATTAGTATAAATAAAATATGATTTCTCAATAACAAGACCGCTAATATGAGGCATACAGGTAGGACTAGTGTAACATTTCTATCACCTGTATGCCCATATTAATAGGTCACACATCCCAGGGGTGTTAGATTCCCTTTAATTGTCAGGTGATGAAGATCATGGAGGAGGACCTGCAGTACCTGGCAGCGGCCACTCTAGAGCTGTGGTGCCACTGATTCTGTTGTGGTATGTGCTTTAATGTAAATATTGTAGTGGCATATATAATAATGAAGGCGTTAACACACCAGTTTTGGAAACTTACAGTAACCCACTTCCTGGCAACCATGTTACAACACTATTACAAACTGCATTTACAAAATACAGCTATGTTAAGCACAACTAAGCAGTGAACAATGCCAAGACTTCATGTCCTCCTGCGCCGGGTCTCCCAAGGCTCACAGTTCTGCTATGTGTCTGCCAGGAGGGAATCACCCGGTATCTCCTCTCTGATACCGCCGGCCAGAAACTAGGGATTCTTGGTAGCTTCATGGCGACCATCTCTCCCTTGTTCTATGAAATCGGCTAATGTTTGTGAGATTAAGTGCCCTTTCACATGGGCAGATATTCATAAAGAAACAACTGGAGATTGGTGTCAATCTGCTCATTTTCTCTATTTTCACCGGAATGTAAGTATGTACGGTTTTTTTTTTTTTACATTTACAATGGTAACCAGGGTAAACATCGGGTTACTAAGCGCGGCCCTGCGCTTAGTAACCCAATGTTTACCCTGGTTACCAGGGGACTTCGGTATCGTTGGTCGCTGGAGAGCTGTCTGTGTGACAGCTCTCCAGCGACCACACAGCGACGCTGCAGCGATCGGCATTGTTGTCTATATCGCTGCAGCGTCGCTTAATGTGACAGTACCTTTAAAGACTTGCATGGCCAAGTACAATGGGTGCATGGGATGCCTTTATGCTAAACGGACAGACTGTCAGATAAGAGAAAATATGATAGTGTGACTCTAGCCTTACAAAGAACAATTATTAGCACTATATGGGATACTTTGTGCTTTTCTCTACAGACTTTTAGTGGAACTTCAGAAGTTCCAAAAGAAAATGGTACAAGATAAACACTTCAAAGTACTGGTGTTTCTTATACAAAGTCTCACATTATACAAGCACAGTCCACCTCCCAGACACTGTTGTAGCATAGAAAAACACCTCAAGAAGCCAGCTCAGTTCTGGAAAAGTATTCTATGGACAGATGAGACAAAGATCAACCTGTACCAGAATGATGGGAAGAAAAAAGTTTGGAGAAGAAAGGGAACGGCACATGATCCAAGGCACACCACATCCTCTGTAAAACATGGTGGAGGCAACGTGATGGCATGGGCATGCATGGCTTTCAATGGCACTGGGTCACTTGTGTTTATTGATGACATAAGAGCAGACAAGAGTAGCCGGATGAATTCTGAAGTGTACCGGGATATACTTTCAGCCCAGATTCAGCCAAATGCTGCAAAGTTGATTGGACGGCGCTTCATAGTACAGATGGACAATGACCCCAAGCATACAGCCAAAGCTACCCAGGAGTTCATGGGTGCCAAAAAGTGGAACATTCTGCAATGGCCAAGTCAATCTCCAGATCTAAACCCAATTGAGCATGCATTTCACTTGCTCAAATTCAGACTGAAGACGGAAAGACCCACAAACAAGCAAGACCTGAAGGCTGCGGCTGTAAAGGCCTGGCAAAGCATTAAGAAGGAGGAAACCCAGCGTTTGGTGATGTCCATGGGTTCCAGACTTAAGGCAGTGATTGCCTCCAAAGGATTTGCAACAAAATATTGAAAATAAAAATATTTTGTTTGGGTTATGTTTATTTGTCCAATTACTTTTGACCTCCTAAAATGTGGAGTGTTTGTAAAGAAATGTGTACAATTCCTACATTTTCTATCAGATATTTTTGTTCAACCCTTCAAATTAAATGTTACAATCTGCACTTGAATTCTGTTGTAGAGGTTTCATTTCAAATCCAATGTGGTGGCATGCATTTTCCAACTCGCGAAAATTGTGTCACTGTCCAAATATTTCTGGCCCTAACTGTATATATATATATATATACTGTATTTTCTGGCGTATAAGACTACTTTTTAACCCCTGAAAATCTTCTCAAAAGTCAGGTATCGTCTTATACGCCAGGTGTCGTCTTATAGGGCAGGTGCGGAGTAATCTACGGTCGCCGCATATTGTGGGGGGAGTGACCCCAATGACGAGGTGAGGGGGCGCCTCACCGGGAAGGTGTAAGTGAGGCAGAGAAGGAGATAATAGGATACAAGGGCGAGCCAGATGAGTGAAAGAGGAGTGTTTTTCTAGGCACAGCACCGCTCTCTCTCTTATTTGCATACCCCTGGCATCCCAGACGCTGACAGTTTGCTTCACTTACATCTTCCTGGTCAGGAGCTCCTTCACCTCGTCATCGGGACCACTCCCCCCACTATATACGTCGACCGCAAATTGCTCCGCACCCACCCTATAAGACGACACCCGGCATATAAGACAACCCCCGACTTTTGAGAAGATTTTATATTTTAACTGGAAAAGTTGGGGGTCGTCTTATATGCCGGAAAAGACTAGATAGATAGATATATATATATATATATATATATATATATATATATATATATATATATATATATATATATATTTTTTATACACACGGTATATATATTCATTTAGGAACAATTTGCATTCTCTGTGAGGAATGGGGGTGGGGACCTTCTCTGCTATATGGATTATCTGATTTTCTTCAATCAGCAGCTGTTTTACCCTGTAGAAGTAAGGTGTAATCAATGGGGACAGGTACAGACCGCCAAACACTGTGGCTCCTGTATTACAGTGCAATCATTCTCATAAGCATCGCCAAACACTAGCGGTGTACGCTGGAAGTTATAATATTTAAGTATCTCGGTACGATCACACATTTTGTCTGGAAAGTTGTCGGGTGACGGCGAGGAATATACCATGGGCTGCACTGTGTCTTTGTGATGTCAACATGAAAGCGAATGTGAGGAATGAGGAAGAATAGCCTTGTGTGATAGACAAGGCTATTATGTGTGGGGCTGGGTGATTCATACACTTGTGATCTCACTATCACAGGAATGACAGTCAGAGCTCATGTACACGCTGACATCTGGCTCCCCAATATGTCACCAAGAAGCGCCCCCCTAATCTACAGCAAACACATCTGGTGACTAACTAGAACAAGCTGGGAGTACTACATGATTTAACATCTACTATATAATTGTCTAAAGGTACCGTCACACTAAACGATATCGCTAGCGATCTGTGACGTTGCAGCGTCCTGGCTAGCGATATCGTTCAGTTTGACACACAGCAGCGATCAGAATCCTGCTGTGATGTCGTTGGTCGCTGCAGAAAGTCCAGAACTTTATTTCGTCGCTGGACTTTCTGCTGACATCGCTGAATCGGCGTGTGTGACGCCGATTCAGCGATGTCTTCGCTGGTAACCAGGGTAAACATCGGGTTACTTAGCGCAGGGCCGCGCTTAGTAACCCGATGTTTACCCTGGTTACCGGCATAGTTGGTCGCTGGAGAGCTGTCTGTGTGACAGCTCTCCAGCGACCAAACAGCGACGCTGCAGCGATCCGGATTGTTGTCGGTATCGCTGCAGCATCGCTTAGTGTGACGGTACCTTAACTCACTCCGTTACCGCCGCTATTAACCCTGTATGAACAAGTTTTTACTATTGATGCTGCCTATGCAGCGTCAATAGTAAAAAGATCTAATGTTAAAAATAACAAAAAAAATAAAAAATCATCATATCCTCACCCTCCGGCGCCTTTCCCGCTCCTCGCGACACTCCGGTGCTAAAGATGGTATGGGACAAGGACCTTCCATGACGTCACGGTCATGTGACCGCGACGTCATCACAGGTCCTGCGCGAGAAGGATCTTCCATAACGTCACGGTCATGTGACCGCGACGTCATCACACCCTGGGACCGGAAGCTGGCGAACAGGCGACATAACTACAAGGGGCTCTCGGATCAGAAGATGAGTATGTTTATTTGTTAACCTGTGACATACGTGGCTGGACAATATTCTACGTGGCTCTGTGCTGTATACTACGTGGCTGGGCAATATGCTACGTGGCTGGGCAATATGCTACGTGGCTGGGCAATATGCTACGTGGCTGGGCAATATAGTACGTGACTGGGCAATATAGTACGTGACTGGGCAATATAGTACGTGACTGGGCAATATAGTACGTGACTGGGCAATATACTACGTAGCTGGGCAATATACTACGTGGACATGCATATTCTAGAATACCCGATACGTTAGAATCAGGCCACCATCTAGTCATATACTCACCTTTCGCGATGCTCCGGTGACCGCTCCATACAAGCGGCAGGTTCCAGTGCTAAGGATGGTATGCGACAAGGACCTGCCATGACTTCATGGTCATGTGACCGCGACGTCATCACACCCTGGGACCGGAAGTTGCACCGTGCACAGGCGACAGAACTACAAGGGGCCCTCGGATCGGAAGGTGAGTATATGTTTATTTTTTATGTTTTAACCTGTGACATACGCGGGCTGGGCAATATACTACGCGGACATGCATATTCTAAAATACCCGATGCGTTAGAATCGGGCCACCATCTAGTACAAAATAAAGATTTATCTACAGTGACCTAAATTATGTAGTTAGAAAAGAATAGGTCCTGTGGAGAGAAATTCCAGCGTCTGATGCAGCCATTCTACTCTCCATCCCACCATGCGCCTACGACACGATACAGTGTGACGAGGCCCCAGGTGATAGGCCCCAGTGATCTAATCCGAACAATCATTCCATCTGCTGTTCTGTGCACTGAGGGGGTCTTACCAAGATGAAATACACAAGTAAAAGCACAGCATGTCATAGCAGTAATAAGGCTATGTGCACATGGATTTTTGAGCTCCGCGGATTTTTCCGCTGCGGATTTCATAAATCAGCAGGTAAAAGGCACTGCGTTTTACCTGTGGTTTTACACCGGCGGATTCCTATTATGGAGCAGGTGTACACCGCTGTGGAATCCGCACAAAGAATTGAAATGCTGCGGAATGTAAACCGCTGCGTTTCCGCGCGTTTTTTTCCACAGCATGTGCACTGCGGATTTTGTTTCCCATAGGTTAACATGTACTGTAAACGCATGGGAAACTGCTGTGGACCTGCAGCGGCGGATCTGCAGCAAAATCTGCAACGTGTGCGCATAGCCTAACATGACAGAGTCCGCGCCCCAGAGGAGAATATAGTAGGAGCAGATTTAGAAATGAAACCATAGAACTTGTGGTGGACTCCCCACAGACAAGCAGCTGAGTGTTGCAGAGCGGAGCTCCATCCGTGACATCACAGCCCATGACAAATAGTGCCCGAGCGTACAGCACACACCTGGAAAAAGTGACATTCCAGGGCGGCCGGCTGCCTCAAAGCCTTCTTTGTACGGAGGAGAGTAACTGGCCAAGACGAGATGACTCAGCGTAGACCCGTGTGTGCGTGGCCAGAGCGAGTGGGAACCAGAACTAACGGCAGAGATCATCCACTGCTACATAGAGCTCCAGCAAGGCTGTGTTTAGTCAGAACAGTGGTATGTTACAGCCACGTATACACATAACCTGCTCTTCTCATATTACAATATTCTACACCAGAAAGGTACTCCGTCCCCATGTTTGCTTCTCAGGTGAATGAAGACATGACAGACCCTGTGAGTGTGGTTGGGGTCACCATCCTTCACAGCTCTGGTGGAGCACTGCACACTGATGGTCACACTGACGGGGGCACTACAGGACTGTAATCAATAGCTGGTGTGATGTATATACCTGCCACGGTCGTCTTGTGGGTACGTTGGAAGTAGTTTAGTTCCAGCTGCAACTGGCAGACATTGCCTCACTGGCACCCACAACCAGGTACCTTGGCCCCAAGCTGCTGTGGTATGTTCCTGCTTAAAGGGGTTTTCACACGAACAAAGTACGTTTTAATTATCAGATCTTTGAATAATAACAAGTACATCAAAGTACATCTGTAATGTCCTCCCATATCTTGGCAAGGACCCCAGTCATCCCAGAGGGGAGAGACTGTCCGAAACTGTAGTGATGAGGCTGATGGACAAGGGCAGAACTCATGGACTAGGGCAGAACTGTGCAATTTTCGTGCAATTTTTTTTCGCTAATGTGCTTGAGGCCTTAGACACAAATACTCACAGCGGTACCTTGCTCTAAAATGTCTAATTCTCTATTTAAAATATATACAAAATGATTCATTGTTTCAGCGCTTTTTTGCTCAAATAAAACTAAACTAAATATAATATGTATAGTCTTTATATTATCAAATGCAATAAACTAAATAGAACTAGCTAGAAACTAAGGGTACCATCACACAGTGGCATTTTGATCGCTACGACGGCACGATTCGTGACGTTCCAGCGATATACTTACGATCTCGCTGTGTCTGACACGCTACTGCGATCAGGGACCCCGCTGAGAATCGTACGTCGTAGCAGATCGTTTGAAACTTTCTTTCGTCGTCAAGTGTCCCGATGTGGCGGCATGATCGCATCGTGTAACAAAGGTGTGCACTATATTGTATACGATGTGCGCATAGTAACCAACGGCTTCTACATCGCAAACACGTCATGAAATTATCGCTCCAGAATCGTGCATTGCGAAGTGTGAACGCAGTCTACGACGCTGGAGCGATAATGGTGCGATGCTGGAGCGTCACGGATCGTGCCGTCGTAGCGACCAAAGTGCCACTGTGAGACGGCACCCTAAATGGCTAAACTCAAAGGAAAACAACAACCTCCTGTGGTGCGACAGTAATGGCCTTAATTACAGAACAAAAGACGGTGAATAGAGGATGTTAGCTAAAATCCTTCAGGTCATTTGACCCGTCTCTGGGTTCCAAAGGTAGAAATGTTAAATGACTCCTCTCTGGGACTTCTAGTGTTAATTGAAAAAAAAGTGTTAAAAAATAAAGAAACCCGTTTTTGTAAGAAAAGAAGTGTTGTTACTGTGAGAATAAAAATAAAAAGCTGTATCTTAAATAAAGGAATAAATGTTCCTTATTTCTCCCAACACGCCCACTGCTACTCCTGACATTTCTGCTAGAAGCGATGGCGTCCCATCTGTCAGTCACCTGAATAACGGGGGACGTGATCCCTTAAAGGGAACCTGTCACCCCGTTTTTTCAGATTGAGATAAAAATACTGTTAAATAGGGCCTGCGCTGTGCGTTACAATAGTGTATGTAGTGTACCCTGATTCCCCACCTATGCTGCGAAATACCTTACCAAAGTCACCGTTTTCGCCTGTCAATCAGGCTGGTCAGGTGGGCATGGTGACATCGCTGCTTCTTCCCCAGCTTTCCGTTGGTGGCGTAGTGGTGTGCGCATGTCCAAATGCCGAATCCACTGCGCGCAGGTGAAGAAAAAGCGCGCGATCTGCGCTATTACCCTTGCCATCTTCCTGAGGCCGCGCGTGCGCAGATGGAGTGCTCTGCTGCACGGGGCTTCAGGAAAATGGCCGCGGGATGCTGCGCGTGCGCAGATGGAGATCGCGGCGGCCATTTTCCCGAAGCCGAGATGAACACTCGGCTTCGGGAAAATGGCCGCCGCGATCTCCATCTGCGCATGCGCGGCATCCCACAGCCATTTTCCTGAAGCCCCGTGCAGCAGAGCACTCCATCTGCGCACGCGCGGCCTCAGGAAGATGGCCGCCCCCACCGATGACAAGGGTAACAGCGCAGATCGCGCGCTTTTTCTTCACCTGCGCGCAGTGGATTCGGCACTTGGACATGCGCACACCACTACGCCACCAACGGAAAGCTGGGGAAGAAACAGCGATGTCACCACGCCCACCTGACCAGCCTGATTGACAGGCGAAAACGGCGACTTTGGTAATGTATTTCGCAGCATAGGTGGGGAATCAGGGTACACTACATACACTATTGTAACGCACAGTGCAGGCCCTATTTAACAGTATTTTTATCTCAATCTGAAAAAACGGGGTGACAGGTTCCCTTTAATGTTGGGTAAAAATCTGGGAGTTGGGTACTCTGGTAATCGGAGAAGTTTGGTAGCGCCACCACGGCTCTGGGGGAGCAGCTTGGAATCGAAAAACCTCAGATGAAGCTCATTCATGTCAGTTTTTGGCACAAAGCACGAAATGCAACACGACCAGGTCCCCGACAGGATTTACCAGAGCAGCTTCTTTTCAGGCGATTTCCCCGTCCCCAGTAAGTTAGAGGTCGGGGACGGTTACCCCGCGGGTGTAGGGACCGCTGACTGGTCACAGCCCAATGTCTGGAGGTGAGCGGCTGCAGGGCACTTCCAATTACACCAATGTTTAGAATCTATGGACGAATTGCCACTGCGGCAGCAGATACCTCTTTTTCTTTTTTGAAAATTCCCCTTTATATCAGCATGTGCTGAATAGTAGTTCTTCCCTCCCAGAGGACAGTGTGGAGCAGAGGCACCTAGTCCCTGGCAGCACCCTAAGGCCGGGGTCACACAGCCACATCCTCCTGAGGAGAGACTGGCCGCTGGGACCGGGCACCTAGTCCCTGGCAGCACTATAAGGCCGGGGTCACACAGCCACATCCTCCAGAGGGGAGACTGGCCACTGGGACCGGGCACCTAGTCCCTGGCAGCACCATAAGGCCGGGGTCACACAGCCACATCCTCCAGATGGGAGACTGGCCGCTGGGACCGGGCACCTAGTCCCTGGCAGCACCGTAAGGCCGGGGTCACACAGCCACATCCTCCAGAGGGGAGAATGGCCGCTGGGACCGGGCACCTAGTCCCTGGCAGCACCATAAGGCCGGGGTCACACAGCCACATCCCCCTGAGGAGAGACTGGCCGCTGGGACCGGGCACCTAGTCCCTGGCAGCACCATAAGGCCGGGGTCACACAGCCACATCCCCCTGAGGAGAGACTGGCCGCTGGGACCGGGCACCTAGACCCTGGCAGCACCATAAGGCCGGGGTCACACAGCCACATCCTCCAGAGGGGAGACTGGCCGCTGGGACCGGGCACCTAGTCCCTGGCAGCACCATAAGGCCGGGGTCACACAGCCACATCCTCCAGAGGAGAGACTGGCCGCTGGGACCGGGCACCTAGTCCCTGGCAGCACCATAAGGCCGGGGTCACACAGCCACATCCTCCAGAGGGGAGACTGGCCGCTGGGACCGGGCACCTAGTCCCTGGCAGCACCATAAGGCCGGGTCACACAGCCACATCCTCCAGAGGGGAGACTGGCCGCTGGGACCGGGCACCTAGACCCTGGCAGCACCATAAGGCCAGGGTCACACAGCCCTGGCAGCACCATAAGGCCAGGGTCACACAGCCACATCCCCCTGAGGAGAGACTGGCCGCTTGGACCGGGCACCTAGTCCCTGGCAGCACCATAAGGCCAGGGTCACACAGCCACATCCCCCTGAGGAGAGACTGGCTGCTGGGACCGGGCACCTAGTCCCTGGCAGCACCATAAGGCCGGGGTCACACAGCCACATCCTCCAGAGGAGAGACTGGCCGCTGGGACCGGGCACCTAGTCCCTGGCAGCACCATAAGGCCAGGGTCACACAGCCACATCCCCCTGAGGAGAGACTGGCCGCTGGGACCGGGCACCTAGTCCCTGGCAGCACCATAAGGCCGGGGTCACACAGCCACATCCTCCAGAGGAGAGACTGGCTGCTGGGACCGGGCACCTAGTCCCTGGCAGCACCATAAGGCCGGGGTCACACAGCCACATCCTCCAGAGGAGAGACTGGCCGCTGGGACCGGGCACCTAGTCCCTGGCAGCACCATAAGGCCGGGGTCACACAGCCACATCCTCCAGAGGAGAGACTGGCCGCTGGGACCGGGCACCTAGTCCCTGGCAGCACCATAAGGCCGGGGTCACACAGCCACATCCTCCAGAGGGGAGACTGGCCGCTGGGACCGGGCACCTAGTCCCTGGCAGCACCATAAGGCCGGGTCACACAGCCACATCCTCCAGAGGGGAGACTGGCCGCTGGGACCGGGCACCTAGACCCTGGCAGCACCATAAGGCCAGGGTCACACAGCCCTGGCAGCACCATAAGGCCAGGGTCACACCGCCACATCCCCCTGAGGAGAGACTGGCCGCTTGGACCGGGCACCTAGTCCCTGGCAGCACCATAAGGCCAGGGTCACACAGCCACATCCCCCTGAGGAGAGACTGGCTGCTGGGACCGGGCACCTAGTCCCTGGCAGCACCATAAGGCCGGGGTCACACAGCCACATCCTCCAGAGGAGAGACTGGCCGCTGGGACCGGGCACCTAGTCCCTGGCAGCACCATAAGGCCAGGGTCACACAGCCACATCCCCCTGAGGAGAGACTGGCCGCTGGGACCGGGCACCTAGTCCCTGGCAGCACCATAAGGCCGGGGTCACACAGCCACATCCTCCAGAGGAGAGACTGGCTGCTGAGACCGGGCACCTAGTCCCTGGCAGCACCATAAGGCCGGGGTCACACAGCCACATCCTCCAGAGGAGAGACTGGCTGCTGGGACCGGGCACCTAGTCCCTGGCAGCACCATAAGGCCGGGGTCACACAGCCACATCCTCCAGAGGAGAGACTGGCCGCTGGGATCGGGCACCTAGTCCCTGGCAGCACCATAAGGCCGGGTCACACAGCCACATCCTCCAGAGGGGAGACTGGCCGCTGGGACCGGGCACCTAAACCCTGGCAGCACCATAAGGCCAGGGTCACACAGCCACATGCCCCTGAGGAGAGACTGGCCGCTGGGACCGGGCACCTAGTCCCTGGCAGCACCATAAGGCCGGGGTCACACAGCCACATCCTCCAGAGGAGAGACTGGCCGCTGGGACCGGGCACCTAGTCCCTGGCAGCACCATAAGGCCGGGGTCACACAGCCACATCCCCCTGAGGAGAGACTGGCCGCTGGGACCGGGCACCTAGTCCCTGGCAGCACCATAAGGCCGGGGTCACACACCCACATCCCCCTGAGGAGAGACTGGCCGCTGGGACCGGGCACCTAGTCCCTGACAGCACCATAAGGCCGGGGTCACACAGCCACATCCCCCTGAGGAGAGACTGGCCGCTGGGACCGGGCACCTAGTCCATGGCAGCACCATAAGGCCGGGGTCACACAGCCACATCCTCCAGAGGAGAGACTGGCCGCTGGGACCGGGCACCTAGACCCTGGCAGCACCATAAGGCCGGGGTCACACAGCCACATCCTCCAGAGGAGAGACTGGCCGCTGGGACCGGGCACCTAGTCCCTGGCAGCACCATAAGGCCGGGGTCACACAGCCACATCCCCCTGAGGAGAGACTGGCCGCTGGGACCGGGCACCTAGTCCCTGGCAGCACCATAAGGCCGGGGTCACACACCCACATCCCCCTGAGGAGAGACTGGCCGCTGGGACCGGGCACCTAGTCCCTGACAGCACCATAAGGCCGGGGTCACACAGCCACATCCCCCTGAGGAGAGACTGGCCGCTGGGACCGGGCACCTAGACCCTGGCAGCACCATAAGGCCGGGGTCACACAGCCACATCCTCCAGAGGAGAGACCGGCCGCTGGGATCGGGCACCTAGACCCTGGCAGCACCATAAGGCCGGGGTCACACAGCCACATCCTCCAGAGGAGAGACCGGCCGCTGGGATCGGGCACCTAGTCCCTGGCAGCACCATAAGGCCGGGGTCACACAGCCACATCCTCCAGAGGAGAGACCGGCCGCTGGGACCGGGCACCTAGACCCTGGCAGCACCATAAGGCCGGGGTCACACAGCCACATCCTCCAGAGGGGAGACTGGCCGCTGGGATCGGGCACCTAGTCCCTGGCAGCACCATAAGGCCGGGGTCACACAGCCACATCCCCCTGAGGAGAGACTGGCCGCTGGGACCGGGCACCTAGTCCCTGACAGCACCATAAGGCCGGGGTCACACAGCCACATCCCCCTGAGGAGAGACTGGCCGCTGGGACCGGGCACCTAGACCCTGGCAGCACCATAAGGCCGGGGTCACACAGCCACATCCTCCAGAGGAGAGACCGGCCGCTGGGATCGGGCACCTAGTCCCTGGCAGCACCATAAGGCCGGGGTCACACAGCCACATCCTCCAGAGGAGAGACTGGCCGCTGGGATCGGGCACCTAGACCCTGGCAGCACCATAAGGCCGGGGTCACACAGCCACATCCCCCTGAGGAGAGACTGGCCGCTGGGACCGGGCACCTAGTCCCTGGCAGCACCATAAGGCCGGGGTCACACAGCCACATCCTCCAGAGGAGAGACTGGCCGCTGGGATCGGGCACCTAGACCCTGGCAGCACCATAAGGCCGGGGTCACACAGCCACATCCTCCAGAGGAGAGACCGGCCGCTGGGATCGGGCACCTAGTCCCTGGCAGCACCATAAGGCCGGGGTCACACAGCCACATCCTCCAGAGGAGAGACCGGCCGCTGGGACCGGGCACCTAGACCCTGGCAGCACCATAAGGCCGGGGTCACACAGCCACATCCTCCAGAGGGGAGACTGGCCGCTGGGACCGGGCACCTAGACCCTGGCAGCACCATAAGGCCGGGTCACACAGCCACATCCCCCTGAGGAGAGACTGGCCGCTGGGACCGGGCACCTAGTCCCTGGCAGCACCATAAGGCCGGGGTCACACAGCCACATCCTCCAGAGGAGAGACTGGCTGCTGGGACCGGGCACCTAGTCCCTGGCAGCACCATAAGGCCGGGGTCACACAGCCACATCCTCCAGAGGAGAGACTGGCCGCTGGGACCGGGCACCTAGTCCCTGGCAGCACCATAAGGCCGGGGTCACACAGCCACATCCTCCAGAGGAGAGACTGGCCGCTGGGACCGGGCACCTAGTCCCTGGCAGCACCATAAGGCCGGGGTCACACAGCCACATCCTCCAGAGGGGAGACTGGCCGCTGGGACCGGGCACCTAGTCCCTGGCAGCACCATAAGGCCGGGTCACACAGCCACATCCTCCAGAGGGGAGACTGGCCGCTGGGACCGGGCACCTAGACCCTGGCAGCACCATAAGGCCAGGGTCACACAGCCCTGGCAGCACCATAAGGCCAGGGTCACACCGCCACATCCCCCTGAGGAGAGACTGGCCGCTTGGACCGGGCACCTAGTCCCTGGCAGCACCATAAGGCCAGGGTCACACAGCCACATCCCCCTGAGGAGAGACTGGCTGCTGGGACCGGGCACCTAGTCCCTGGCAGCACCATAAGGCCGGGGTCACACAGCCACATCCTCCAGAGGAGAGACTGGCCGCTGGGACCGGGCACCTAGTCCCTGGCAGCACCATAAGGCCAGGGTCACACAGCCACATCCCCCTGAGGAGAGACTGGCCGCTGGGACCGGGCACCTAGTCCCTGGCAGCACCATAAGGCCGGGGTCACACAGCCACATCCTCCAGAGGAGAGACTGGCTGCTGAGACCGGGCACCTAGTCCCTGGCAGCACCATAAGGCCGGGGTCACACAGCCACATCCTCCAGAGGAGAGACTGGCTGCTGGGACCGGGCACCTAGTCCCTGGCAGCACCATAAGGCCGGGGTCACACAGCCACATCCTCCAGAGGAGAGACTGGCCGCTGGGATCGGGCACCTAGTCCCTGGCAGCACCATAAGGCCGGGTCACACAGCCACATCCTCCAGAGGGGAGACTGGCCGCTGGGACCGGGCACCTAAACCCTGGCAGCACCATAAGGCCAGGGTCACACAGCCACATGCCCCTGAGGAGAGACTGGCCGCTGGGACCGGGCACCTAGTCCCTGGCAGCACCATAAGGCCGGGGTCACACAGCCACATCCTCCAGAGGAGAGACTGGCCGCTGGGACCGGGCACCTAGTCCCTGGCAGCACCATAAGGCCGGGGTCACACAGCCACATCCCCCTGAGGAGAGACTGGCCGCTGGGACCGGGCACCTAGTCCCTGGCAGCACCATAAGGCCGGGGTCACACACCCACATCCCCCTGAGGAGAGACTGGCCGCTGGGACCGGGCACCTAGTCCCTGACAGCACCATAAGGCCGGGGTCACACAGCCACATCCCCCTGAGGAGAGACTGGCCGCTGGGACCGGGCACCTAGTCCATGGCAGCACCATAAGGCCGGGGTCACACAGCCACATCCTCCAGAGGAGAGACTGGCCGCTGGGACCGGGCACCTAGACCCTGGCAGCACCATAAGGCCGGGGTCACACAGCCACATCCTCCAGAGGAGAGACTGGCCGCTGGGACCGGGCACCTAGTCCCTGGCAGCACCATAAGGCCGGGGTCACACAGCCACATCCCCCTGAGGAGAGACTGGCCGCTGGGACCGGGCACCTAGTCCCTGGCAGCACCATAAGGCCGGGGTCACACACCCACATCCCCCTGAGGAGAGACTGGCCGCTGGGACCGGGCACCTAGTCCCTGACAGCACCATAAGGCCGGGGTCACACAGCCACATCCCCCTGAGGAGAGACTGGCCGCTGGGACCGGGCACCTAGACCCTGGCAGCACCATAAGGCCGGGGTCACACAGCCACATCCTCCAGAGGAGAGACCGGCCGCTGGGATCGGGCACCTAGACCCTGGCAGCACCATAAGGCCGGGGTCACACAGCCACATCCTCCAGAGGAGAGACCGGCCGCTGGGATCGGGCACCTAGTCCCTGGCAGCACCATAAGGCCGGGGTCACACAGCCACATCCTCCAGAGGAGAGACCGGCCGCTGGGACCGGGCACCTAGACCCTGGCAGCACCATAAGGCCGGGGTCACACAGCCACATCCTCCAGAGGGGAGACTGGCCGCTGGGATCGGGCACCTAGTCCCTGGCAGCACCATAAGGCCGGGGTCACACAGCCACATCCCCCTGAGGAGAGACTGGCCGCTGGGACCGGGCACCTAGTCCCTGACAGCACCATAAGGCCGGGGTCACACAGCCACATCCCCCTGAGGAGAGACTGGCCGCTGGGACCGGGCACCTAGACCCTGGCAGCACCATAAGGCCGGGGTCACACAGCCACATCCTCCAGAGGAGAGACCGGCCGCTGGGATCGGGCACCTAGTCCCTGGCAGCACCATAAGGCCGGGGTCACACAGCCACATCCTCCAGAGGAGAGACTGGCCGCTGGGATCGGGCACCTAGACCCTGGCAGCACCATAAGGCCGGGGTCACACAGCCACATCCCCCTGAGGAGAGACTGGCCGCTGGGACCGGGCACCTAGTCCCTGGCAGCACCATAAGGCCGGGGTCACACAGCCACATCCTCCAGAGGAGAGACTGGCCGCTGGGATCGGGCACCTAGACCCTGGCAGCACCATAAGGCCGGGGTCACACAGCCACATCCTCCAGAGGAGAGACCGGCCGCTGGGATCGGGCACCTAGTCCCTGGCAGCACCATAAGGCCGGGGTCACACAGCCACATCCTCCAGAGGAGAGACCGGCCGCTGGGACCGGGCACCTAGACCCTGGCAGCACCATAAGGCCGGGGTCACACAGCCACATCCTCCAGAGGGGAGACTGGCCGCTGGGACCGGGCACCTAGACCCTGGCAGCACCATAAGGCCGGGTCACACAGCCACATCCTCCAGAGGAGAGACTGGCCGCTGGGACCGGGCACCTAGTCCATGGCAGCACCATAAGGCCGGGGTCACACAACCACATCCTCCAGAGGAGAGACTGGCCGCTGGGACCGGGCACCTAGTCCCTGGCAGCACCATAAGGCCGGGGTCACACAGCCACATCCTCCAGAGGGGAGACTGGCCGCTGGGACCGGGCACCTAGTCCCTGGCAGCACCATAAGGCCGGGGTCACACAGCCACATCCTCCAGAGGAGAGACTGGCCGCTGGGACCGGGCACCTAGTCCATGGCAGCACCATAAGGCCGGGGTCACACAACCACATCCTCCAGAGGAGAGACTGGCCGCTGGGACCGGGCACCTAGTCCCTGGCAGCACCATAAGGCCGGGGTCACACAGCCACATCCTCCAGAGGGGAGACTGGCCGCTGGGACCGGGCACCTAGTCCCTGGCAGCACCATAAGGCCGAGGTCACACAACCACATCCTCCAGAGGGGAGACTGGCCGCTGGGACCGGGCACCTAGTCCCTGGCAGCACCATAAGGCCGGGGTCACACAGCCACATCCTCCAGAGGGGAGACTGGCCGCTGGGACCGGGCACCTAGTCCCTGGCAGCACCATAAGGCCGGGGTCACACAGCCACATCCTCCAGAGGAGAGACTGGCCGCTGGGACCGGGCACCTAGTCCCTGGCAGCACCATAAGGCCGAGGTCACACAACCACATCCTCCAGAGGGGAGACTGGCCGCTGGGACCGGGCACCTAGTCCCTGGCAGCACCATAAGGCCGGGGTCACACAGCCACATCCTCCAGAGGGGAGACTGGCCGCTGGGACCGGGCACCTAGACCCTGGCAGCACCATAAGGCCGGGGTCACACAGCCACATCCTCCAGAGGGGAGACCGGCCGCTGGGATCGGGCACCTAGTCCCTGGCAGCACCATAAGGCCGGGGTCACACAGCCACATCCTCCAGAGGAGAGACTGGCCGCTGGGACCGGGCACCTAGTCCCTGGCAGCACCATAAGGCCGAGGTCACACAACCACATCCTCCAGAGGGGAGACTGGCCGCTGGGACCGGGCACCTAGTCCCTGGCAGCACCATAAGGCCGGGGTCACACAGCCACATCCTCCAGAGGGGAGACTGGCCGCTGGGACCGGGCACCTAGACCCTGGCAGCACCATAAGGCCGGGGTCACACAGCCACATCCTCCAGAGGGGAGACCGGCCGCTGGGATCGGGCACCTAGTCCCTGGCAGCACCATAAGGCCGGGGTCACACAGCCACATCCTCCAGAGGGGAGACTGGCCGCTGGGACCGGGCACCTAGACCCTGGCAGCACCATAAGGCCGGGGTCACACAGCCACATCCTCCAGAGGGGAGACCGGCCGCTGGGACCGGGCACCTAGTCCCTGGCAGCACCATAAGGCCGGGGTCACACAGCCACATCCTCCAGAGGGGAGACTGGCCGCTGGGACCGGGCACCTAGTCCCTGGCAGCACCATAAGGCCGGGGTCACACAGCCACATCCCCCTGAGGGGAGACTGGCCGCTGGGACCGATGTAGCCCATGGGCTGCTTGTTCGGGCCGCACCGCTTGTTTCTTCGGTGTCTTCAATGAGCCTTGTCCGTTCAGGCAGCAGACAGCGCCCCCCGCACGGCATCGGACTGCGGACACATCGTCCTTACAGGAACTGTGGGAAATCTTATTAACTGCTGATGTGGAAAACCAGAAGCTTGCGGACATTATTCCGTGCGGACATTATTCTCCGCTCGTGTGAACGGAGCCGGTAATGTGCCCGCAGCCTGTGACGGCCCCGGCTCAGACAGCAGAGGGGGCACCGCGCCACCACATGCAGCCAGCCTGGAAGCAGCCCGGGCACTCACCTGCGGAACACGTTCATGAGGAAGGACTGGTCCTGGCCGCGGTACTGGTACTGATACGCCATGGCTGCCGCTCCGTGTCAGGCACTGGCTCCGAGTACGTAGAGTCCCAGTCTGCCCGACCCGGAAGGTGTCACCGCCACTCCTGCGCCCCGGCTCCCCCTCTCCACGGCCATGGTTCCCGCCTCCATTCCTCCCGTGCTGCTATGTGGTCGGGCTGAGCGGTGAGTGCGGCCGTGGGCGAAAGCTGGGGCTCAGGCACATCATCGGGGGCTCAGGCACATCATCGGGGGCTCAGGCACATCATCGGGGGCTCAGGCACATCATCGGGGGCTCAGAGACATCATCGGGGGCTCAGAGACATCATCGGGGGCTCAGAGACATCATCGGGGGCTCAGGCACATCATCGGGGGCTCAGGCACATCATCGGGGGCTCAGGCACATCATCGGGGGCTCAGGCACATCATCGGGGGCTCAGGCACATCATCGGGGGCTCAGGCACATCATCGGGGGCTCAGGCACATCATCGGGGGCTCAGAGACATCATCGGGGGCTCAGAGACATCATCGGGGGCTCAGAGACATCATCGGGGGCTCAGGCACATCATCGGGGGCTCAGGCACATCATCGGGGGCTCAGGCACATCATCGGGGGCTCAGGCACATCATCGGGGGCTCAGGCACATCATTGGGAGATCAGACACTTCATCGGGGGCTCAGGCACATCATCGGGGGCTCAGACACATCATCGGGGGCTCAGAGACATCATCGGGGGCTCAGAGACATCATCGGGGGCTCAGACACATCATCGGGGGCTCAGGCACATCATCGGGGGCTCAGGCACATCATCGGGGGCTCAGGCACATCATCGGGGGCTCAGGCACATCATCGGGGGCTCAGGCACATCATCGGGAGATCAGACACTTCATCGGGGGCTCAGGCACATCATCGGGGGCTCAGACACATCATCGGGGGCTCAGGCACATCATCGGGGGCTCAGGCACATCATCGGGGGCTCAGGCACATCATCGGGGGCTCAGGCACATCGGGAGATCAGACACTTCATCGGGGGCTCAGAGACATCATTGGGGCTCAGACACATCATCGGGGGCTCAGAGACATCATCGGGGGCTCAGAGACATCATCGGGGGCTCAGGCACATCATCGGGGGCTCAGGCACATCATCGGGGGCTCAGGCACATCATCGGGGGCTCAGGCACATCATCGGGAGATCAGACACTTCATCGGGGGCTCAGAGACATCATTGGGGCTCAGACACATCATCGGGGGCTCAGAGACATCATCGGGGGCTCAGAGACATCATCGGGGGCTCAGGCACATCATCGGGGGCTCAGGCACATCATTGGGGGCTCAGAGACATCATTGGGGCTCAGACACATCATCGGGGGCTCAGGCACATCATTGGGGGCTCAGAGACATCATTGGGGCTCAGGCACATCATTGGGGGCTCAGAGACATCATTGGGGCTCAGACACATCATCGGGGGCTCAGAGACATCATTGGGGCTCAGACACATCATCAGGGGCTCAGAGACATCATCGGGGGCTCAGACACATCATCGGGGGCTCAGAGACATCATTGGGGCTCAGACACATCATCGGGGGCTCAGGCACATCATCGGGGGCTCAGGCACATCATTGGGGGCTCAGAGACATCATTGGGGCTCAGACACATCATCGGGGGCTCAGACACATCATCGGGGGCTCAGAGACATCATCGGGGGCTCAGGCACATCATTGGGGGCTCAGGCACATCATCGGGGCTCAGACACATCATCGGGGCTCAGGCACATCATCGGGGGCTCAGACACATCATCGGGGGCTCAGAGACATCATTGGGGCTCAGACACATCATCGGGGGCTCAGACACATCATCGGGGGCTCAGAGACATCATCGGGGGCTCAGGCACATCATCGGGGGCTCAGACACATCATTGGGGGCTCAGGCACATCATCGGGGGCTCAGGCACATCATCGGGGGCTCAGGCACATCATCGGGAGATCAGACACTTCATCGGGGGCTCAGAGACATCATTGGGGCTCAGACACATCATCGGGGGCTCAGAGACATCATCGGGGGCTCAGAGACATCATCGGGGGCTCAGGCACATCATCGGGGGCTCAGGCACATCATCGGGGGCTCAGGCACATCATTGGGGGCTCAGAGACATCATTGGGGCTCAGACACATCATCGGGGGCTCAGGCACATCATTGGGGGCTCAGAGACATCATTGGGGCTCAGGCACATCATTGGGGGCTCAGAGACATCATTGGGGCTCAGACACATCATCGGGGGCTCAGAGACATCATTGGGGCTCAGACACATCATCGGGGGCTCAGAGACATCATTGGGGCTCAGACACATCATCGGGGGCTCAGAGACATCATTGGGGCTCAGACACATCATCGGGGGCTCAGGCACATCATCGGGGGCTCAGGCACATCATTGGGGGCTCAGAGACATCATTGGGGCTCAGACACATCATCGGGGGCTCAGAGACATCATCGGGGGCTCAGAGACATCATCGGGGGCTCAGAGACATCATCGGGGGCTCAGGCACATCATTGGGGGCTCAGGCACATCATCGGGGCTCAGACACATCATCGGGGCTCAGGCACATCATCGGGGGCTCAGACACATCATCGGGGGCTCAGAGACATCATTGGGGCTCAGACACATCATTGGGGCTCAGACACATCATCGGGGGCTCAGAGACATCATCGGGGGCTCAGGCACATCATCGGGGGCTCAGGCACATCATCGGGGGCTCAGACACATCATCGGGGGCTCAGGCACATCATCGGGAGCTCAGACACATCATCGGGGGCTCAGACACATCATCGGGGGCTCAGACACATCATCGGGGGCTGAGGCACATCATCGGGGGCTCAGAGACATCATTGGGGCTCAGGCACTTCATTGGGGGCTCAGACACATCATCGGGGGCTCAGACACATCATCGGGGGCTCAGAGACATCATCGGGGGCTCAGGCACATCATCGGGGGCTCAGACACATCATCGGGGGCTCAGACACATCATCGGGGGCTCATGCACATCATCGGGGGCTCAGGCACATCATCGAGGGCTCAGGCACATCATCGGGGGCTCAGGCACATCATTGGAGGTTCAGGCACATCATTGGGGGCTCAGGTACATCATTGGGGGCTCAGGCACATCATCGGGGGCTCAGGCACATCATCGGGGGCTCAGGCACATCATCGAGGGCTCAGGCACATCGAGGGCTCAGGCACATCATCGGGGGCTCAGGCACATCATCGGAGGTTCAGGCACATCATTGGGGGCTCAGGTACATCATTGGGGGCTCAGGCACATCATTGGGGCTCAGGCACATCATTGGGGGGCTCAGACACATCATCGGGGGCTCAAGCACATCATCGGAGGTTCAGGCACATCATAGGGGGCTCAGGCACATCATCGGGGACTCAGGCACATCATCGGGGGCTCAGGCACATCATCGGGGGCTCATGCACATCATCGGGGGCTCAGGCACATCATCGGGGGCTCAGACACATCATCGGGGGCTCAGAGACATCATTGGGGCTCAGGCACATCATTGGGGGCTCAGGCACATCATCGGGGCTCGGGCACATCATTGGGGCTCGGGCACATCATCGGTGGCTCGGGCACATCATCGGGGGCTCAGGCACATCATCGGGGGCTCAGAGACATCATCGGGGGCTCAGGCACATCATCGGGGGCTCAGGCACATCATCGGGGGCTCAGGCACATCATCGGGGGCTCAGGCACATCATTGGGGCTCAGGCACATCATTGGGGCTCAGGCACATCATCGGGGGCTCAGAGACATCATTGGGGCTCAGGCACATCATTGGGGGCTCAGGCACATCATCGGGGCTCGGGCACATCATCGGTGGCTCGGGCACATCATCGGGGGCTCAGGCACATCATCGGGGGCTCAGAGACATCATCGGGGGCTCAGGCACATCATCGGGGGCTCAGGCACATCATCGGGGGCTCAGGCACATCATTGGGGCTCAGGCACATCATTGGGGGCTCAGGCACATCATTGGGGCTCAGGCACATCGTTGGGGCTCAGGCACATCGTTGGGGCTCAGGCACATCGTTGGGGCTCAGGCACATCGTTGGGGCTCAGGCACATCATCGGGGCTCAGGCACATCATCGGGGGCTCGGGCACATCATTGGAGGCATCGGGCTCATAGCAGCCAATTACAGTTCTCATTTCATCTGTCATTCCTGAGAGCAGCACTTGTCTGTCTCCAGCCGTCCCATAGCGAATGAATGGAGTGGCAGTGCACAGGATCCATCACTGCTCCATTCACATGGGAATCTTCGGATGTCTGGTTCTTGGGATCAGTAGGGGTCCCAGTAGTCAGACCCCCGACAATCAGGACCTTAGCCCTGTCTCATTGATAGGGATAACTTACAAACTTGAGAGTCCAGCTTTAGGCCTCCATCACACTTGCGCATAGACCCATTCAAATCTATGGGTCTGTATCTGTCCACATATCAGTGTGTTTCCACAGACCATGTGTCAGTGTGCACAGCACGTTGATGTGTCCGCTTTTTGCCGGCAGCACAGTCCAATAAACGTTCTGCACACCGATGATACGTGGATGACAGTGTGACATGTACGCCAGGTGCTGAGTGCTCTGCTCTACCTATGATCACTGAGACTAGGCAACATTGATGAGACTGGAGTCCGCACCGCCGACTGTGTAAATACATAAATAATAAAAAAAAAAACAATGGAAAGCCAACAGCTGGGGTTAATATTCTGGGAAGAGGCTAATAGCCATAAAGGATCCCAGGGTATTATCAGCTCACAGCTGTTTGCTTAGTATTATAGAGGGGGTTATTAACCAGCATAGGTTACACAGACAGCTGTGGGCTGATATTAATAGGCTGGAACACGGCCATGGATAGTGGCCCCATCGCAGACTGACAACATCAGCCCTCAGCCGCCCCAGAAATGGCGCATCCATTAAATGCGCCTATTCTGGCTCTTAGCCTCTGCTCTTCCCACTTGTCATGGTGGAGGGCAAGTAGGGTAATAGTAGTGGGGTTGATGTCAGCTGTTTACACCCCCATTATTAACCCCATAGTCAAACTGGATAAAGACACACACAGAGTAGAGTCCTTTAATTGAAATGAACACTCCCTGACCCTCTTTTACCCATTAATTAAACCAAACATCAAAGGGATCCTCACCTATCCGCTTATAATCCACAATGCTCATGTTCAACGATGATCCCCAACTCCGCCACATCCAGATGGTATAGTGAAGGGTGACATCAGTGATGCCAGCGCTCACCACGCCAGCCAGAAAACAATGAGTTGAGCGTGAAAATGCGGCTGTGTGTGACCGGCAGTGGCGTCATTAAGGTTACCGCCATCACAGGCAGAAATTCTCACACTCGGCTCAGTGTGTAATTCATTCTGCAAAGTAAACAAGCCCTTTATGGAAGCTGTCTAGGAAAAAATGACAGTGAATAAACCACAAATGTCTGAGTCTCTTTGCTCCCTTCAGGCCACGGTCACACGTTCAGTATTTGGTCAGTATTTTACATCAGTATTTAGAAGCCAAAACCAGGTAAGGAAGAATCAGAGGAAAAGTATAATAGAAACACGTCACCACTTCTGTATTTATCACCCACTCCTGGTTTTGGCTTACACATACTGATGTAAAATACTGACCGAATACTGAACTTGTGAACGTGGCCTTAAAAGAGTTAATTGTACTGCAGTTTTGTGATAGAAAAATAAACTAAAATGTATAATCACAAAGTTGTGTGTAGGGTTTTGCGCAAATTCTGTTCAAGAATTCACTTAAAGGCAATCTGTCACCCCCGGGATGCTTTTAAGCTATTACTATGGGCATACAGGTAGGACTATTTTACCAATTGTATCACCTGTATGCCCATAGTAATAGCTTAAAGGGAACCTGTCACCCCGTTTTTTGAGATTGAGCTATAAATACTGTTAAATAGGGCCTGCGCTGTGTGTTCCTATAGTGTATGTAGTGTACCCCGATTCCCCACCTATGCTGAGAAATAACTTACCAAAGTCGCCGTTTTCGCCTGTCAATCAGGCTGGTCAGGTCGGGAGGGCGTGGTGACATCGCTGGTTCTTCCTCAGCTTTACGTTGGTGGCGTAGTGGCATAGTGGTGAACAAGCAGCGCGCGATCTGCGCTGTAATCCCTTGCATCGGTGGGGGCGGCCATCTTCCTGGGGCCGCGCGTGCGCAGATCGAGTGCTCTGCTGCACGGGGCTTCAGGAAAATGGCCGCGGGATGCCGCGCGTGCGCATTAGAGATCGCGGCGGCCATTTTCCCAAAGCCGAGTTTGCATCTCGGCTTTGGGAAAATGGCCGCCGCGATCTCTAATGCGCACGCGCGGCATCCCGCGGCCATTTTCCTGAAGCCCCGTGCAGCAGAGCACTCGATCTGCGCACGCGCGGCCCCAGGAAGATGGCCGCCCCCACCGACGAAAGGGATGACAGCGCAGATCGCGCGCTGCTTGTTCACCACTACGCCACTACGCCACCAACGTAAAGCTGAGGAAGAACCAGCGATGTCACCACGCCCTCCCGACCTGACCAGCCTGATTGACAGGCGAAAACGGCGACTTTGGTAAGTTATTTCTCAGCATAGGTGGGGAATCGGGGTACACTACATACACTATAGGAACACACAGCGCAGGCCCTATTTAACAGTATTTATAGCTCAATCTCAAAAAACGGGGTGACAGGTTCCCTTTAAAAGCATCCAGGGGGTGACAGATTCCCTTTAAAATACTCTTTGAATATGTTTGCAGTGTATTTAATGGGGAACATTCCTATCAGTAAAGGTTAAATTGACTGAATAGAATTTACACTAGATTTTAACATCCACGCCGCATGGTAATTTCTGCACAGAAATGTTGTGCAGTGTAGAGCTGAGATTTGTTGGAATCACATCTAGGTAGCAGATACTGTGTCAGGCCAGTTTCACACGTCAGTGGCTCCGTACGTGAGGTGACAGTTTCCTCACGTACCGGAGACACTGACTCACGTAGACACATTGAAATCAATGTGTCTCTGCACATGTCAGCGTGTTTTCACGGACCGTGTGTCCGTGTGCAAAACACGGAGACATGTCAGTGTTCGTGGGAGCGCACGGATTACACGGACCCATTAAAGTCAATGGGTCCGTGTAAAACACGTACCGCACATGGACGCTGTCCGTGTGCAGTCCGTGTGCCGTGCAGGAGACAGCGCTACTGTAAGCGCTGTCCCCCCCACGTGGTGCTGAAGCCGCCATTCATATCTTCTCTCCAGCAGCGTTCGCTGGATAGAAGATATGAAAAATCCTTTTTTTTTTTTCTTGTTTTAAATAAAGATCTATGTCCCCACCCCCCTCCCACAACCTGTGCGCCCGCCGGTAATAAAATACTCACCCGGCTCCCTCGCAGCGTCCTCTCAGCGCCAGCTTCTCCTCTATGAGCGGTCACGTGGTGCCGCCGATTACAGTCATGAATATGCGGCTCCACCTCCCATAGGGGTGGAGCCGCATATTAATGACCATAATGGGCGGCACCATGTGACCGCTCATACAGGAGAAGGTGCGGCGAGGACAGGACGCTGCGAGGGAGCCGGGTGAGTATTTTATTACCAGCGGGCGGGCGCACAGGGGGTGGGGACATGGATCTCTATTTAAAACAAGAAAAAAAAAAAAGGATTTTTCATATCTTCTTTCCAGCGAACGCTGCTAGAGAGAAGATATGAATGGCGGCTTCAGCACCAGATGCAGGGGACAGCGCTTATCTCTAGCGCTGTCTCCTGCACGCTCCGTGTGGTACCCAGTCGGCACACGGGCGGCACACGTGTGCCACACGGATGGCCTACGTGAGCTCACGGACACACGGACATGGATAACTCCGGTACAGATTTTTTCGGTACCGGAATTATCTGGACGTGTGAGACTGGCCTTAGGCCGGTTTTACACGTCCTGATATTTCCGGTACCGAAAAAAAACGGTACCAGAGATATCCATGTGCCATCCTTCCTAGACAGTCCATCATGAAAAGTTATGGAACTTTTCAAATTACTTTATTAGGGAAATTGTTTTCATTACTGTAAAGAGAAAAAAAATGCTTTTAAGTGACTTCCGAACCCCCGCTTTTTCCCAATCTATTTACCTGCCTTCAGCTGCATTGATACCAGAACATACTCATTTGGAGTACAGCTGATGGCAGTGAGTCAGCACTTCTCTGAGTGTGGGGCTATGGGTGCAGTCAGATGGCTGTAGAAATAGTACTGTAGGGCATGGACTGGCCGCAGCTCTCCGGCCCAAGTGTGACAGCTTCATATAGTTCTATGTAGCTGTCGGGAGAGCCACTGCCCGTCTGAGCATTGTGGTCTGATTTATGCAGCCATCTGACTGTGCCCTTATTAGAACAATCTCCTGCAGCCGCAGGTGCCCACCCTTTCACTGCCATCAGCTGTGCTCCACATGAGTACGTTCTGATATCAGTGCAGCCGAAGGCAGGTAAACTGACCAGGGAACAGCATTGAAATGCAGTCGTTTTTACAGAAATGAAGACAAATTCTCTAATAAAATGATTTGAAAAGTTTCATCACTTTCCATTCTGGACAAACTTCTTAAAAAAAGGAAAACCGTTTAGCCACTCCTTAATGATTTATTATGGTTTTTCATTTAGTGATGATAAATAATAAACTTCTCTTATTTTTATTTTTTTTAGAAACAGGATTTTTTGACTGCAAGTGAAACCGTCCACATCCAGAATAACCCCGGGGCCATGTGCAGTTTGCGCCTTATGCATAGTGCCCTCACAACTGTCCTGGGTGGATTCCTGTTATCACTTGGCCAATAAAGATATAACAATGGAGAAGAAAGCAGCGTTCCAGGAAAGACCTCAGAACTGTTTATTAACGCTCCCATTCCTGTTTTCAAGCGCGTTCCTTGTAAGAATAGTCCTTATCACTTATGGAGTCTACCAGGACCGTACAATGTTGGTGAAATACACGGATATTGATTACCACGTCTTCACGGATGCAGCACGATTTATCACTCAGGTAACACCGGCCTCCGGGCCGCTCTGGAATCTGCTGCAGCCTGGGCTAAAATCAATGCTTCTGATGAAAACTGTCTAAAAATGTCTGCTATATAGATAGAAGATATGAGCACTGTACCCGAAAGGTTATAATTTGCAAGAGACTTTTCAGAAAGGGGTTGGGACAGTGTTCTTGGGGTTGTACTCATCCCTCTTCCTCCAAACACAGCGAGTGGCGTTGATACCAAAAAGTTCTATTTTGGGCTCATCTGATCACATGAACTTCTCCCATGCCTCCTCTGGATCATCTAGATCAGTGTTTCCCAACTCCAGTCCTCACGGACCCCACGGGTCATGTTTTCAGGATTTCCATAATGTTGCACAGGTGAGACAATTCCTGATGCCTTGATGATACTTCCACTACTTGCACAATACTAAGGAAATCCTGAAAACATGACCCGTGGGGTCTGTGAGGACTGGAGTTTGGGAAACACTGATCTAGATGGTCACTGGCGAACTTCAAACGGGGCTGGACATGTGCTGGTGTGAGCAAGGGGACCTTATGTGTCCTACAGGATTTTAATACATGATGGCGTAGTGTTACTAACGGTAATGTTTGAGACTGTGGTCCCAGCTCTCTTCAGGTCATTGACTAGGGCCTCCTATATAGTTCTGGGCTGATTTCTGACCTTTCTCAGAATCATCCTTACCCCACAAGGCAAGATCTTGCATGGAGCCTTCTCAAGAAGCTGCTTGCCTATTGTCCTGTAGCCCTTCCCAGCCTTGTGCTGGTCTACAATTTTGTCCCTGCTGTCCTTATACAGCTCTATGGTCTTGGCCATGATGAAGAGGTTGGAGTGTGATTGATTGTGTGGACAGGTGTCTTTTATACAGGTAATGAGTTCAAACAAGTGCAATTAATACAGGTAATGAGTGCAGAGTAGGAGGGCTTCTTAAAGAAAAACTAACAAGTTTGTGAGGGACAGAATTCTTGCTGATCGGTAGGTGATCAAATACTTCATACAATAAAATGCAATTTAATTATGTAAAATTCATGCAATGTGATTGTCTGTTTTTTTTAATTTTTAAATTGTCTCACAATTGAAGTGTGCCTACGATAAAAATTACAGACTTCTCCATTCTCTGTAGGTGGGAAAACTTGCAAAATTGGCAATGTATTAAATACTTATTTTCCCCACTGTATAGCTATATTACATGTCAAGACTTTATCACAAAAAATGGTCTTGGTTAGATATGAAATGAATGTCAGCAGGTATTCTAACTCTCCATAGATGACCTTGGGGTAAAAAATAAGCTCTGAAATATTTTGCAGTAGTTTCAAGAGTGAGTGAATATATTCAAGGGGAATTGAATTCAACTCAAATTTTACAAAGATTCACATTCACCAAAACAAATATTTTTTTGTAATTTGCTTTCGTGAGAATTCAGCAAAATGGCGATCGCTTGCTGCCAGGGTGGATTTGATTTAAATCTAACTGATTTAAATCACGATTTAAATCACTAGTCAGTAAGGCTTGATTTAAATCAGTAATTTAAATCAAAGTTTCTACCTAACTGAATTTGACTCCGCAGAGGTCCCAGCCTCTTCTTCACGGCAAAAATGTTACAACATGAACAGAGTTGAGAAAAAGACCTTAATCCTATTGTTCTACAAACCTATGAATACAGAATCAACCCCTTCAGTGCCAAGTCCAAGAAGTTAGACAATATGTTTCTGATTGTTTGGAGTGGAATAGATCTGCACAACACAAGAAGAATGTGAATCTAAGTGTGAGGAGGAGGAAGGGCAAGCAGACAAGAAAATGAAAGTGAAACTTTGAGCACAATACTGCAGCATAGCCACAGACAGACAAGTCTGGATCTGTTTGTGTGTACGATCTGAGGTTTATTACATCATTTCCTTATAATGGAAGCAGGCCGTAAAAGAGACCCAGTTTGGGAATATTTTAATGAAGCTCCTTCGCCTATCGGTAAGGCAGGCATGCGTGCAAAATGCAAACGATGCAACAAAGAGATGCAAGGCCTGGTGGCGCGAATGAGGCAACATCATGAGAAGTGCAGTGATGAAGATGACTCATTAAGGTCTTTTTCTCAACTCTGTTCATGTTGTAACATTTTTGCCGTGAAGAAGAGGCTGGGACCTCTGCGGAGTCAAATTCAGTTTTGAGAACTGCGTAAGTAAAGCGAGCGTCTGTGATAATATAGGAGAGAAACTGCCCACTAATCCTACAGAAACCTCTGGAAGAGCATGGCATTGTGAATGTTACACATATACAGCCTTTATTCTACTGAGTTAAACAACTCAGCTTTATCTCATGATGGAAGAACCTTTGGATGGTAAAATATTTTTTTTCAAAAAGCAGTTTATTGAAAAAAATCCGATTTAAATAAAAAAAATCCGATTTTTTTGATTTTTTTAAAAAAAAACATTGATTTTTATCCACCCTGCTTGCTGCCATAATGTGCCATCCAAAGGTTACAAAAGATGAAAAAGCATTATATACAAAAACAGTTGCACTCTATCATGCTAAAGCATGTCAATGTGAAATATATGAAATATAAATAGCAATATGGCTTTTGAATATTAGGAAAAAATGAGACACTTTGCATAAAATTTGGCCAAATTATATCTGCCCATCAACCAACGTCAAGGTGGTCTCAAAGACTGGTGGGTCCGTACTTGTGTGAATACCTCTCTTAGGCTGATGTCTATCCATAAATGCAGGCATTGCTGAGAGAGGTGTCCACATTCACCCAGGAATTGAGACATCAGCCTAAGAGAGTTATTCACATACGTAGGGACCCATCAGTCTTTGAGACCACCTTGACGTTGGTTGATGGGCAGATATAATTTGGCCAAATTTTATGCAAAGCATCTAATTTTTTTCCTAATATTCAAAAGCCATATTGATATTCATATATTTCACATTGACATGCTTTAGCCTGATAGAGTGCAAACCTTTTTTTGTATATTGTATATGGAGGTAGCTACTCCTGGTATGCACCTATTCACACTATTCTGGATGTGTCAGTCAGTTTTTTGTCATTTCAAAAATCATTATACTCACCAATGACATCTCTGGCCCCTCCGCCACATCTTCAGATTCCCCACCGCTCGTGTTGGAATCTTTGTGTCTCCCCACTGTGCCAGAATGTTTTGGGTTTACTGTGCCTTAGAGGGTTATGCACATGCACCAGGGAATTTGTCGGTGTCATGGTGTACACAGTGATCTTTTGTAGAACCTTCTCGGGCACCAAGGCACAGTGCGGGAGACATGAAGATTCCATCGCGAATAGAGGGGGATTTGGAGATATAGCGAAGACCAGACATGTAACTATGAGTAGCAGAAGCAGAAAGGTGAGGTGATTATAACGAGATATATATATATATATGTATATATATATATATATATATATATATATATATATATATATACACACAGTGGGGCAAAAAAGTATTTAGTCAGTCAGCAATAGTGCAAGTTCCACCACTTAAAAAGATGAGAGGCGTCTGTAATTTACATCATAGGTAGACCTCAACTATGGTAGACAAACTGAGAAAAAAAAATCCAGAAAATCACATTGCCTGTTTTTTTAACATTTTATTTGCATATTATGGTGGAAAATAAGTATTTGGTCAGAAACAAAATTTCATCTCAATACTTTGTAATATATCCTTTGTTGGCAATGACAGAGGTCAAACGTTTTCTGTAAGTCTTCACAAGGTTGCCACACACTGTTGTTGGTATGTTGGCCCATTCCTCCATGCAGATCTCCTCTAGAGCAGTGATGTTTTGGCTTTTCGCTTGGCAACACGGACTTTCAACTCCCTCCAAAGGTTTTCTATAGGGTTGAGATCTGGAGACTGGCTAGGCCACTCCAGGACCTTGAAATGCTTCTTACGAAGCCACTCCTTCGTTGCCCTGGCGGTGTGCTTTGGATCATTGTCATGTTGAAAGACCCAGCCACTTTTCATCTTCAATGCCCTTGCTGATGGAAGGAGGTTTGCACTCAAAATCTCACGATACATGGCCCCATTCATTCTTTCATGTACCCGGATCAGTCGTCCTGGCCCCTTTGCAGAGAAACGGCCCCAAAGCATGATGTTTCCACCACCATGCTTTACAGTAGGTATAATAATAATAATATAATAATAATTTTTATTTATATAGCGCCAACATATTCCGCAGCGCTTTACAAATTATAGAGGGGACTTGTACAGACAATAGACATTACAGCATAACAGAAATACAGTTCAAAACAGATACCAGGAGGAGTGAGGGCCCTGCTCGCAAGCTTACAAACTATGGGATGGTGTTTGATGGATGCAACTCAGTATTCTTTTTCCTCCAAACACGACAAGTTGTGTTTCTACCAAACAGTTCCAGTTTGGTTTCATCAGACCATAGGACATTCTCCCAAAACTCCTCTGGATCATCCAAATGCTCTCTAGCAAACTTCAGACGGGCCCGGACATGTACTGGCTTAAGCAGTGGGACACGTCTGGCACTGCAGGATCTGAGTCCATGGTGGCGTAGTGTGTTACTTATAGTAGGCCTTGTTACATTGGTCCCAGCTCTCTGCAGTTCATTCACTAGGTCCCCCCGCGTGGTTCTGGGATTTTTGCTCACCGTTCTTGTGATCATTCTGACCCCACGGGGTGGGATTTTGCGTGGAGCCCCAGATCGAGGGAGATTATCAGTGGTCTTGTATGTCTTCCCCCAACGAACCTATCCATTACAGTAAATGGCTGCCCACTCTCCCCAGTCCCACAAGCTCGCTGCCTCGGGGTAATCCTTGACGCTGATCTCTCCTTCAAACCCCATATCCAAGCCCTTTACACTTCCTGCCGACTTCAACTCAAAAATATTTCACGAATCCGTTCATTCCTCAACCATAAATCTGCAAAAACCCTAGTCCATGCCCTCATCATCTCTCGCCTTGACTACTGCAACCTCCTGCTCTGTGGCCTCCCCTCTAACACTCTCGCACCCCTCCAATCTATTCTAAACGCTGCTGCCCGACTAATCCACCTGTCCCCCCGCTATTCCCCGGCCTCTCCCCTCTGTCAATCCCTTCACTGGCTCCCCATTGCCCAGAGACTCCACTACAAAACCCTAACCATGACGTACAAAGCCATCCACAACCTGTCTCCTCCATACATCTGCGACCTCGTCTCCCGGTACTTACCTACCCGCAACCTCCGATCCTCACAAGATCTCCTACTCTACTCCCCCCTTATCTCCTCTTCCCACAATCGTATACAAGATTTCTCTCGCGTATCACCCCTACTCTGGAACCCTCTACCACAACACATCAGACTCTCGCCTACCATCGAAACCTTCAAAAAGAACCTGAAGACCCACCTCTTCAGACAAGCCTACAACCTGCAGTTACCACCGATCGACCAAACCGCTGCATGACCAGCTCTACCCTCACCTACTGTATTCTCACCCATCCCTTGTAGATTGTGAGCCTTCGCGGGCAGGGTCCTCATTCCTCCTGTACCAGTTATGACTTGTATTGTTTAAGATTATTGTACTTGTTTTTATTATGTATACCCCTCCTCACATGTAAAGCGCCATGGAATAAATGGCGCTATAACAATAAATAATAATAATAATAATTTTCTAATTATTGCTCCCACTGTTGATTTTTTCACTCCAAGCTGGTTGGCTATTGCATATTCAGTCTTCCCAGCCTGGTGCAGGGCTACAATTTTGTTTCTGGTGTCCTTTGACAGCTCTTTGGTCTTCACCATAGTGGAGTTTGGAGTCAGACTGTTTGAGGGTGTGCACAGGTGTCTTTTTATACTGATAACAAGTTTAAACAGGTGCCATTACTACAGGTAACGAGTGGAGGAAAGACTCTTAAAGAAGAAGTTACAGGTCTGTGAGAGCCAGAAATCTTGATTATTTGTTTCTGACCAAATACTTATTTTCCACCATAATATGCAAATAAAATGTTAAAAAAACAGACAATGTGATTTTCTGGATTTTTTTTCTCAGTTTGTCTCCCATAGTTGAGGTCTACCTATGATATAAATTACAGACGCCTCTCATCTTTTTAAGTGGTGGAACTTGCACTATTGCTGACTGACTAAATACTTTTTTGCCCCACTGTATATGTGTGTATATATATATATATATATATATATATATATAATTTTTATTTTTTTATTTTTTTTACACATTGTTAATTATGTTCTGGGGCACTGGAGAGACCCTAGAGCATGATAAGGGACGTTAAAGGGGTTATCCACTACTAGGATAACCCATTCTTCATCTAAATGTTTGGCCCCGATAAAATAAAAAAGATTATACTTACCTCCCGTGTCGGCGCCGTTCCAGCAGTGTCAGCACTCGCTCACCCGGGACTTTCGTGTGGTGCTATGAGACGTGAGCCCGGCGCCCAATCACCGCTGGCGTCACTGTCCTCGCCTGCATACGAATTGAACATGAAGGTGAAGTCCGGGCTGCAGCTGATCTCTGACTTCCTGTTCATGTCCAATTTGTAAGGTGGGGCCAGTGACGCCAGCGGTGATCGGACGTCGGGCTCACGTCTAATAACACCACACGAAAGCCCCGGGTGAGTGAATGCCATCACAGGAGGTGAGTATAGGCTTTTTTATTTTATTGGGGCCAAACCTTTAGATCAAGAAGGTGCTGTCTTTCTAGTGGACAACCCTTTTATTTGAATTTCCTACAAGCAGTTACATGCCATGACTCTCTCCATGATTTTAACGTTTAGGCTGCATTCACACAGTAACATTTTTATAACCTTCTTCTGATTGGATCCATTCTAGTTTTGGCTATGATGTAAAGAAAACTAAGAAGGATGATACAAAAGGATACCAAAAATGTTTGAGGCCTTAAACATTGACTTATGTAAGAAATAATACCTCTTTATGGGCACATTCTTGTTCCTTTCACCCTCAAAACAACAAATACAAATGGAAACTGCTGACCACACATGAAACCCCAAAGAAGCAAATAGTATCTGGAGGAAGGAATGGAGACTGTACGCTCTGGTGACCTATGAAAGCTTGGTAGTGCAGACGAATGTGGAGGTTTACACAGGAGATCTGTCAATGGTCCAACCTGCAGGACATGGTAAAAAGAAAAGTAATACTGCAGGACGTTAGCACTGAATATTATTTAGTTTTTTTTTCCTATTTCAGGGATCTTCTCCTTATGAGAGAGCAACATACCGTTACACGCCATTACTTGCTTGGATGTTAACACCAAACATCTATCTCACAGAAGTTTATGGGAAGTTCTTGTTTGTGTGCTGCGATTTAATGGCAGCATTCCTAATCCACAGACTCCTCACACTCGAAGGCCTGGGTGGCCACACTGCTAGCAAGTACAGTGCCTTCTGGCTCTTTAACCCATTGCCTATGGCCGTGTCCAGCAGGGGGAATGCAGAATCAGTCTTGGCAGTTCTGGTCTTAGCAACCCTGTATTACGTGAAGAAGCGTCACTTGGTGAAGGCTGCACTTCTCTACGGTCTCTCAGTACACATGAAGATCTACCCCGTGACGTACCTACTGCCTATTGCATTGTCACTACTAACACCAAGAACAAAGGGTAACAAGTCACACGTATCTGGTGGACCAGTTTTGAAATTGTTTAAAAATTCCTGGGATCTCTTCCTGAGGCTCCTCAATTGGGATACCCTAACCTTTGGAATTGGATCCAGTTTTACCTTATTTACACTAAGTTTGGTCTTTTACTGTAGGTAAGTTATTCTTTTTATTAGGTTAAAATAGAGTGCAACAGATTTACTAATTCGATATGTAGACAGCATAAACGCAGTCTACACTGTGTGCAGAATTATTAGGCAAGTTGTATTTTAGAGGATTATTTTTATTATTGATCAACAACTATGTTCTCAATCAACCCAAAAGACTCATAAATATCAAAGCTTAATATTTTTGGAAGTTGGAGTGGTTTTTAGATTTGGCCATCTTAGGAAGATATCTGTTTGTGCAGGCAACTATTACTGTGCAGAATTATTAGGTAGCTTAATAAAAAAACAAATATATTCCCATCTCACTTATTTATTTTCACCAGGTAAACCAATATAACTGCACAAAATTTAGAAATAAACATATCTGACATGCAAAAACAAAACCCCCCAAAATTAGTGACCAATATAGCCATCTGTCTTGATGATGACACTCAACAGCCTTCCATCCATAGATTCTGTCAGTTGCTTGATCTGTTTACGATCAACATTGCGGCAGCAGCCACCACAGCCTCCCAGACACTGTTCCGAGAGGTGGACTGTTTTCCCTCCCTGTAGATCTCACATTTTATGAGGGACCACAGGTTCTCTATGGGGTTCAGATCAGGTGAACAAGGGGGCCATGTCATTATTTCTTTCTTCTTTGACACCTTTACTGGCCAGCCACGCTGTGGAGAAGTTGGAGGCATCTGATGGAGCATTGTCCTGCATGAAAATGATGTTTTTATTGAACGATTCCGACTTCTTCCTGTACCACTGCTTGAAGTTGTCTTCCAGAAACTGGCAGTAGGTCTGGGAGTTGAGCTTCACTCCATCCTCAACCTAAAAAGGTCCCACAAGTTCATCTTAGATGATAGCAGCCCATACCAGGACCCCACCTCCACCTTGCTGGTGTCTGAGTCGGAGTGGAGCTCCCTGCCCTTTACTGATCCAGCCTCTGGCCCATCAAGAGTCAGGCTGGAGTCACACTCAGCGTAAGACAATACGGTCCGTATATTACGGCCGTAATACGCAGAAAAGTCCCCAAAATAGTGGTCCGTAGCTCCTACGTAGGCAGGGTGTTTCAGCGTTTTTTGCGCATGGCATCCTCCGTATGTAATCCGTATGGTATCCATACTGCGTGTTTTTCTCGCAGGCTTGCAAAACCGACATACGGCTATACAAGGGATCCATGTGTAAAAAAACAAAACAAAACTATATACTGTATATATATATATATATATCTCAATAGACACATATATGTATATATATTATTACTTCATACAGCGCTAGATAGCTTTAAAGCCGGTAATTCAATTACCGGCTTTTGCTATCTCCTTCCTAAACCCGACATGATATGAGACATGGTTTACATACAGTAAACCATCTCATATCCCCATTTTTTTTGCATATTCCACACTACTAATGTTAGTAGTGTGTATATGCAAAATTTGGCCGTTCTAGCTATTAAAATAAAGGGTTAAATGGCGGAAAAAATTGGCGTGGGCTCCAGCGCAATTTTCTCCGCCAGAGTAGTAAAGCCAGTGACTGAGGGCAGATATTAATGGCTCTCAAGCCTGAACAGCTTGGAGTAGGACAACATGTATAAAAAGTATCATGTGATCAAAATACAACTTGCCTAATAATTCTGCACACGGTGTAGGTAGTCTTAAAATTGAGCACAGTGGGTCATGCTACTTGGTAAATGGAAAATTTAATTTAACACCCCTTCTTGGTTATCCTACTTTTAGATCAATTTTTTTGGATCCCAATTTTGCAACTAATAGACTTTATATTAGATTGTCTACACAGTGCAGCAGATGTACCTTACAGTATGACCCAATGTGATAAATTTGGTCCATTTCAAGACTGTTTAGACATTTACGGCATTACACTGGATTACTAAAAGTGCCCCTAGATGCAACATTTGTACCAAACGTGGCACATTTTCCGGCAAGTTAACCTATGTCTTATGTTTTTGGCAGCTATGGCTGGGATTTCTTGGAGCACACGTACCTCTACCATTTGACCAGGAGAGATATTAGGCACAATTTCTCACCATACTTCTACATGCTTTACCTTACTGCGGAAAGTGACTGGAGCTTTGTCCTGGGCCTTGTGGCCTTTCTCCCTCAGATACTGCTGCTAACCCTAATATCCGCTGCCTACTATAGAGACCTGCCCTTCTGCTGCTTCCTGCACACCGCAGTCTTTGTTAGCTTCAATAAAGTTTGCACATCTCAGGTAAGGAGAAGTCATGGCGGACCGAAGTGTGATGGAATGTGGCTCACTATTAAGACCATGGCTGTGGAGATGCATCTTAACCCTTACAACTTCCAAGATGTCACACCATTAAAAGGGACATTCCCAACTCATAAAATAATGGCACATAGTTGGGTACACCATGAGTTTATGATTAGTGGGTGTTTGACCTCTGGAACCCCACAATCCTGATCATGAAACTCTGTGGCCCCTTACTACGTTGCTCTTGGTCACCCAGCTGTGCAGAGAACGGCAGCCAGCTCCATTTACTTGAATTGAGCAATGCTACAGTATCCCTTGCCTCTTCATTATTAGAGATTGGTGACATCGAAAACTTCAGACCCTCACCGAGCATATAGTGATAGCATATCCTAGCATCACTTTATGAGATGGGAATATTCCTTAATGGAATTCCCTGCAGGTCAGGGTTAATGTTTAAAGGGAAACTGTTAGTAGAATCAACCTTCCTAAGTTGTCTATATGGGTATATAGGTCATAGGAAGTGGAATAAAATGATACCTTGATATCTGTGATCCGATGCCTGATTCCAGACAATCCATGTTTTGTTTTTGTTGTTTTTTTATACATACAGCTCTGGCAAAAATTAAAGAGACCACTGCAAAATTTTCAGTTTGTCTGATTCTGATTTTTCTCTTTTTCTAGGTATAATTTTGAGTAAAATGTAAATTGTTCTTTTATTCTATAAACTATTGACATGTCTCCGAAGTTCCAAGCAATACATTTTGTATTTATTTTCTGAAAATGTGAAATGGTCAAAATAACAAAAAAATTCATTGCTGACAGACCTCAAATAATGCAAAAAAACTCAAGTTCATATTCATTTAGAAACAACAATACTAATGTTTTAACTCAGAAAGAGTTCAGAAATCAATATTTTGTTCAATAACCATGATTTTTTTTACAGCTTCTTAGCAGTCCCACACTGCTTTTGGGTGAACTTATGCCACTCCTGGTACAAAAATGTAAGCAGTTCTTTGTTTGATGGCTTGTGACTATCCATCTTCCTCTTGATTACATTCCAGAGGTTTTCAGTGGGGTTCAGTTCTGGAGATTGGGCTGCCCATGACAGGGATTTGATGTGGTGGTCCTTCATCCACATGTTGATTGACCTAGCTGTGTGGCATGGTGCATTGTCCTGCTGGAAAAACCAATCCTCAGAGTTGGGGAACATTGCCTGAGCAGAAGGAATCAACTGTTTTTCCAGGATGACCTTGTGTGCGGCTTGATTCATACGTCCTTCATACTGCCCAATTCCAGCCTTGCTGAAGCATCCCCGGATCATCACCGATCCTCCACCAAATTTCACAGTCGGTGCAAGACACTGTGGCTTGTACGCCTCTCCAGGTCTCAGTCTAACCATTAGATGACCAGGTGTTGATCTGGGGATGCTTCAGCAAGGCTGGAATTGGGCAGAAGGACGTATGAATCAAGCCGCATACAAGGTCATCCTGGAAAATCAGTTGATTACTTCTGCTCAGGCAATGTTCCCCAACTCTGAGGACTGTTGTTTCCAGCAGGACAATGCTCCATGCCACACAGCTAGGTCAATCAAGGTGTAGATGAAGGACCACCACATCAAATCCTGGTCATGGGCAGCCCAATCTCCAGACACAAACCCCATTGAAAACCTCTGGAATGTAATCAAGAGGAAGATGAATAGTCACAAGCCATCAAACAAAGAACTGCTTACATTTTTGTACCAGGAGCGGCATAAGGTCACCCAAAAGCAGTGTGAAAGACTGGTGGAAAGCATGCCAAGACGTATGAAAGCTGTGATTAAAAATCATGGTTATTCCACAAAATATTGATCTCTGAACTCGTACGGAGTTAAAACATTAGTATTGTTGTTTCTAAATGATGATGAACTTTTTTTTTGCATTATTTGAGGTCTGCAAACAATGCATTTTTTGGGGAATTTTGACCATTTCTCATTTTCAGAAAATAAATACAAAATTTATTGCTTGGAAATTCAGAGACATGTTGTCAGTAGTTTATAGAATAAAAGAACAATTTACATTTTACTTAAAAATATACAAATAAAGAGAAAAATCAGACAAACTGAACATTTTGCAGTGGTCTCTTAATTTTTGCCAGAGCTGTATATGACCTCTTCCAGGCTATGGGCCGGACACTGATCTGCATGAGAATCTGCCTCCAGAGCTCATTTTACATGAAGGGGGAGTTACCAGTGTGAGACAAGTAACTAAGGCTAGGTTCACACTAGCGTTGCGCCGCCCTGCGTCGGCGACGCAACGCGCGACGCACGTAAAAACGCGCGCAAACGCGCGCAAAAACGCGCGCGTTTTGCGACGCGTGCGTCGTTTTTGACGAAAATCGGACGCACAGAAAATGCTACAATGTAGCGTTTTCTTGTGTCCGACGCTAGCGTCGGGAACGACGCACGTGGCGAAAAACGCCACCAAAACAACGCACGCGTCCCCTATGTTAAACATAGGGGCGCGTCGCCGCTGCGTCGCCGGCGCAACAGCGACGCACATTGGCGGAACGCCAATGTGAACGTAGCCTAACACAGAACAGAAAAGCTGAACATTATCTTTTGCAAACTCATCTTTTGCTCTTCTCTGAGTTCTGCTGTATTGTACCAATATTGCAACCCTGTCTGTGAGCTGGAAGCTGAGAGGATCCTGCAGATGTGTCAGGTATAATCACACACAGCTCTGCAGTGAGATCACAGAGCAGCCATTACATTACTGATAACTCCCTTTCATGTAAAATAAACTCTGGAGGCAGATTCTCATGCAGATCAGTGTCATGGCCCATAACCTGGAAGAGATCATTTATATATAAGAAAAATGTGGATTTCTCTGGAATAGGACAGTAGATTTCAGATATCAAGGTATCACTTTATTCAGCTTCCTTTGACCTACATGTCCATATAGACGGCTTAAGAGGGGTGATCCTACTGCCAGATTCACTCTAATAGGCAGCAGTTACATTAAGAGATGTATGTGTTACACTTTTCAGAAATCCTCATGGTGTTGGTGTTTTTTCTTTGATTGACATCCTTTGACTTTACTATTTTGTCCTATTAAAGCAGTTCATATTATAATTTATAAAGGAGATTTTTCTTTATTTTGTTTAGTATTTTCTATGGTATCTTTGCCTTTTGCCATTGGTTATGCCTGGTGTGAAGATATCTTGGCAGCGGAGCACATTTCTTCTTATTATATGGTTTGGTGCACAGGTAATATAATTTTGGTATAACAGTGCCTGAATGTTTTGAGTTTTCCATATGGGTGAAATTTCTTATAGGGAATTTGTCACAGGTTTTTTGCTACCTCATCTGAGATCAGCCTGATGTAGGCAAAGAGAAGCTGAATCCAATGATGTATCACTTAGATTACTGGGTGCAGGGGTTAATCACACAATCAGAGCTTTTAGATTTAGCAATGCAGCAGAGCTGAGAAAGCTAACCCCACCCTCACCAGTCTCTCTCTCTCTCTCTCTCTCTCTCTATATATATTACACACACATTGTCGATAAACAGTGAGGTACTTCTCACAGGAGGGGGCATTGCGTCCCAGCAATGATAAGCTCCTGGTGCTAAAACTATCATTGCAGGTAACCAAAAGCAGTGAGCTTGTTAAGAGAGGCATCACTAAAATCTGTGCTTTAACCCCTACAACATGCTGTATCCAGATTACACAGCAAAAACCTGCTGACAGATTCATTTTAACTTAAAGAAGCAACGTACATAACGTCTAATTTTGCTTTACATATATGTAAATCATGACATTCCTTTAATCACCCCTTAACATTAAACATACATGTGCGTCACGTCAGGAGCTGCACTGGCTTCATACATGGTGGGTGCCGTCCATGTTATAATTCCGGCTCCTGTCTCCAACAGTAATAATTGGAGCGACCGCATCTGGTCCAATGCGGAGAGACCCTCTGTGATTGAGTGCCATGGCAGTTAAGAGTCTACTGAAGATCCCCATTGCCAGCAACTTTGTACCCCCCTGAAGCCCATCCACAGCCTGGGCTTCATAGGAGGTCATTAGTTCTATTCACTGCAATATTATTGTATTGTAGTACATAGAATATGGGATGAAATAATAGAAATTTTATATTGCAAAGGGGATGGGGGGACAAAATATAGCAAAAGTTAATGGTTTTAAAAATATTAAAACTAAATATACAATCTCCCCTTTTGTCCAGTTCAGAAATAAAAAAAAAATATATATATACAAATTATTGCTGTGTTCATAAAAGTCTGATCTATCAAAATATAACATTTAACCAGACAGAAAATGCCGTAGAGAAAAAAAGAAAAGCCAGAACTGTCCTTTTTTGATCACTGCACTTCACCCCCTCCCCACCCAAATGCAATAAAAAAAAGTAATCAACATATGATTAGTGCCCCAAATTAAAAAAAAAATGGCAGCATTGCAGGAGTTCTTTTTACCATTTAAACTCACTGGGACTTTGTATTCCCATATCAGCACATTATATGGTATAGTGAATAGTGGCATTTGAAAGTGCAGCTCATTCCGCAAAAAATTATCCTACATATGTATTCGTGGATGGAAAACTAAAAAAAGTTTAAGAGGTCTATAAAAAAAAAGAAAAAATGAGGTAAGTGGCAAAAATAAAAATGTGCACGGTTGAGAATGGGTTAAACAGCCACAAGCAAAGAGCTTGGTTCACTGGATTCCAAGTAAAGAGATCACAGCTGAGAGAAGGAAAACTGTACTGTATTTTTCCATTTTGGAAGTTTTTCCCCCCCCCCATGCTGTCGTAGGATCGGATCTCGTAAACTCCAATACTAGTGAAGAATGAAAGGTGTTTTTGCTACAAAGTCACTAAGATATGACACTTGCTGTTCAGTGGGGTCCGGTGGCTGGGACTGGAAGTCCTGAGTTTGAGGTTCTTCATTTCCCTTGCTCTGCACACCTCCAGTAATCTGCTGAGAGCTAAGAGACCCATCAATATAAATGCACCGATGATGAGGTTCCTTGCACAGTGGGGGGTGGCAAGAGCTCTCCTTGACAGAAGAAATATCAAGGGGACCTCGGTCTTTCATTCTGCAGATGAGCGAGGGTCCAAGATTTCAGACACCTACAGATCATGAAGTTACGACTTACTCTAGTGACCTTTCATAATACCCTTTAATCATGCTATCCACCCACTTACATAAAATCTTGTACAACCAACTACACCAAGCTACGTCTTGTAACATTGTACTAGAATCTGTCCTACAGAGCCTAACATTGACTTCCTTTGTCTTGCAGGCAATATGGCTCGCTCCAGCCTACTTTCTGGAATTTGAAGGACTAAATACATTTCTATTTGTCTGGCTGGCTGGGCTGGCCTTCCTCATCATAAATAGTTATGTTCTAGCCCAAATTATCATCAGATACAATGTTCAAGGTGAAAAGGGGAAACATAAACGGGAGTGATACTCCTGAAGATTTTCTAGGCTGTACTTCCCCATTCATCGGTAGATTATGCTTTATTGGGGCATTTTCCTTCAGGAATTTGGTTAATAAGTGACTGTTTTACTTATACACCTCAAAAATACCCCTCAATAAGAAAGCTAATATCTCACGAGTACAGAAACCAGGATTGACCTTTAAACAGGTTAATGGACGGGGAGTGCTGTGGGATCAAGGGACAATAAATGCTACCATAGTGTCCATGCACAGACATGCTGGCCAGACCCGCCAATTTTACTTGGACTGTCCCAAGTATCTGTGTATGAAATGTGCAGCCTTTCCTAAGGTCTCAAGATAGGTTAACAGAGGCCTCTGGCAGCAGTGTATTCCCCTCTCCTAGGTGAAAATGCATGCACCCTGTCGCTGAAAGTGTGTGCACCTGTATTGGGAGCTAATGATGGTGTATGGCCACCCACAGGCTCTCATTTCATCTGCGTCACAGTTCCCTTCAGATCAGACTGGAGATCTGTAATGCGCCATCGAAAATCACCAAAGTGACATGGAGCAGGGACCAGCCATGGAGAGTTGCAGTTCTGAATGTCCTATGAGCCCTCTCAGCACTGGTGATGAGCTAAGACGGTATTTTAAAGGGACTCTGTCACCTGAATTTGGCGGGACTGGTTTTGGGTCATATGGGCGGAGTTTTCGGGTGTTTGATTCACCCTTTCCTTACCCGCTGGCTGCATGCTGGCTGCAATATTGGATTGAAGTTCATTCTCTGTCCTCCATAGTACACGCCTGCGCAAAGCAATCTTGCCTTGTGCAGGCGTGTACTATGGAGGACAGAGAATGAACTTCAATCCAATATTGCAGCCAGCATGCAGCCAGCGGGTAAGGAAAGGGTGAATCAAACACCCGAAAACTCCGCCCATATGACCCAAAACCAGTCCCGCCAAATTCAGGTGACAGGTTCCCTTTAAGTGACAACATGGAAGTCATTAGAAGAAATGCATGGCTCCTGTTGGATTTGGAGAATCTGGTGTCCTGTACTTGACATCGGGCAGCATTTTCTCGGTGTGAATTGCAATAGCCAAGTCATCCTCCATTCTTATGTAATAAAACCTGGCACTCAACTTAATATGCAAGCGGTTTGACCTTCATCAGTTACTGTAAACATAATGTAAAAAAGGAAATAAATAAAGTATATACAGAACTAGACTTCCAGTACATAAATAGTATGGCATGGTGATAGGACTATTTTCTTTTATGTATATTATTTTCGTTATACTGAGTGTTATTACATTATGTTTACAGTAACTGATGAAGGTCAAATTGATGACCGAAACGTTTTTGTTGCTGGAAATAATAAACCGCTTGCATATTAAGTTGAGTGCCAGGTTTTATTACATATGATTAAGGTGTTGGAACCTACCTGGGCACCACATGTTGAAGCTGTGCACATGTTTAATTACTAAAATTGTATTTCCTCTACGTGGTTGCACGCCTCCGATGGCTATGTCCTCAGCTACCTTCTCTTACAACACAGAAGAATCTTCCAGTATCTTGGCACAATCAACATTCTCTTGTGATTTCCTTAAAAGTCCACCGCATGAGATACGTGGTCGTGATTTAGAAAGAGCACTCCGACACCAGGTCAATATAGAGCTTCACTGCGCCACCCTATCAGAGTACCTTAGGGTTAAAAGAATACCCAGGGGGCTTAGGGTTGCTCTACGTCCCACACTGTTTCATGATAATCCTGATTATTGTTCAAAATACGTACAAATACTAAATAAATGTTCCTTTGATTTGATGACCCTCACGGTGGAGTTCCTCCATAAGAAGATTAAGACCAACGCAGCGGATATCAGAAATATCGAAGCACAACTGACAACAGCGGGTACAACCGAGGAGCTCAACGCACTCAAAACGCAGATCAAGACCCGAGTGGACCAACATAAAAGAGACACAGAAAACCGAAAAAGAAGTAAGTTCTCCAGAGATACCATTGACTACGAACAAAATCAAGTCTACTGATGGCAGGGTAACTCTACTACAAGAGGTCCATTCTCCCGCAATCAATGATCCTCAACGGACTTCTCCACCTCAGGATCCGATGTGGAACGGGACGCACCTTCCAGCCAGGCTTCTTTTTTAGGACCAAAACGCCGCTTTCCACGAAGAAAACGATACGGGTGCGGAAGCAGAGACAACAACCCGGACAGGATGAGAGTCACGCGCTCCATGGTACGGAATCATTGGTGGCAAACATTTCTTCTAGGTCTCTGGGGATTGCTGAATTAAGTGTGTTACAAAAAGGTCTCTCTTTTTGCCCCTCCTATAAATGTCAGACATTCCAATTGGAAATGGACCTACAATGCTTCTTTCGTCTTCTCAGATTGAAAGTCCATTTTTCTACTGTACCTTCTCCACTCCCTTGCACTAATGTACCCCCCAACCCTCTGTCTATTACCCAATTAGGGTTACGTAATAAAAGTAATTTTCGTCCACCCCAAGGGTCACACGCGGTGGAGACCTTTATAAATTTTATACAGAAATTTTTTCTCGATATACGTAATGACATCGAGAAGGGGAGACTCTTTTTTCCTGCTAATCTATCTGCAATTGAAAATCAGGCCCTCAGGACCCTTCGGGAGGATGGGAACCTTATAATCAAACCAGCCGCTAAGGGGGGAGCCCTGGTAGTCATGGACAAATCCAATTATCTAACAGAAATGTTACAACAACTACAAGATGAAACTTGCCAGGGACCCCACCAAGGATATTCAAGGTAAAATAGAGGCAATCCTACAAAAAAACTCCAAACTTGGGATTCTGGACTCCAAAACTGTGGAGTCCTTAACTAAAAGAAATCCGGTTATACCGGTTTTCTATACCCTACCAAAGATTCACAAGAATCTACAGAATCCCCCTGGGAGACCCATAGTGGCCTCGACAGAATCCATCCTGTCCCCAATTTCCATCTTTTTAGAAAAAATCCTTACGCTCATTATTATTATTATTATTATACATTTTTATAGCGCCATTTATTCCATGGCGCTTTACATGTGAATACGGGGCAAATATAGACAAATACATTAAACATGAGCAGATAACAAGGCACACGAGTACATAAGGAGGGAGGACCCTGCCCGCGAGGGCTCACAGTCTGCAGGGGGTGGGTGAGGATACACTAGGAGAGGGAAGAGCTGGCTGTGCGGCTGTTCAGTAGTTTGAGGATCACTGCAGGCTGTAGGCTTGTCGGAAGAGATGAGTCTTCAGGTTCTTTTTGAAGGTTTCAGTCCACCCCATCATTTCTGTTAGATACAGGGGCATTCCTGAATAGGATTCGGACTATAGGGACTATACCACCCCATACCATCCTGGTCACAATGGATGTTCAAGACCTCTACACCTCAATTCCCCATATCGAGGGCATTAACTCGGTCCATCACCTCCTGACATCAGCCGGTATGGATACAAACCAAATTAATCTATGTGTGAACCTTCTCTCTCTGGTCCTGTTTAATAATTATTTTCCTTTCCAGGACCAGTTCTTTCTTCAGACCCGTGGTACCGCTATGGGGTCCAATGTAGCGCCCCCCTATGCTAACGCCTATATGGCTCACTTTGAGGAGTCAATTATCTATAAACACCCCCTATTCATTTCAAACGTCCTATATTGGACACGCTATATAGATGACGTTTTTTGCCTAGAGGGGGGCACGTTGGAATCCCTTGAATCATTCTTTGTATTTCTGAATAGGGCATGGCTGGGCATACAGTTCACAATGACCCAAGATGCTAGATCGGTCAGTTTCCTTGACACAGTTGTCCTGAAAAACGAGGAGGGTCATCTAACCACTGACCTTCATATAAAACCCACTGACCGCAACAGCATCTTACACTACCAGAGCTTTCACCCCCCAGCGGTCAAACGCTCCATACCTAGATCCCAATATCAACGCGTTAATCGCATTGTTTCTGATAATAAAATACGGAACCAACGTCTACAGGACATGACAACCAAGTTTCGCCGTCGCGGTTACCCTACAAGAGTTCTGAACAATTAGATCCTCGCACTCGTGATGGGAATCACAGTGGACGTATTCCATTCGTGCATGTCTACCATCCGTTCACCTCCATCCTTCATAAGAACATTAGGGAACATTGGCCCCTACTCACTACGGCATATCCCAACGTCCCAGAGTTCAAACTCCCGTTTCTCCCATGTTTCAAAAGACCACAAAACCTTAGGGATAACTTGGTGAAGGCGGACATCGGTTCCACACAATCCAAAAAATCCAGATTTTAATCACAACCCAGAATGGGTACGTTCCCTTGCCTACATTGTGCGCAATGTGGTAACGTACAAAAGGGTAATTTTTTCCAACATCCCCATACAGGCAAAAGTTTCCAGATTAAAGAACACTACACGTGTGAGTCATCCTTTGTCATCTACCTAATTAAATGCCCATGTGGTTTACTATACATTGGGGAGACTACGCAATTGGTACGAGATAGAATATCCAAACATAAATCCACAATCCGTTGTAATAATCTGCTTTTACCAATTCCCCATCATTTTTTGACACATGGACACACCATCTCACAATTGAAATACCAGGTGATTGACTCAATCTCCCCACAACGACGGGGGGGAAGGGTGGGGTGATAGGATCTCACTCCTAAAAAAACGGGAAGCCTTCTGGATCCATACCCTGGAGACCCTGACTCCCAAGGGGTTAAACAGGGATTATGATCTACTTGCCTTTATTTAAAGGGACTCTGTCACCTGAATTTCGAGGGAACAATTTTCAGCCATAGGGGCGGGGTTTTCGGGTGTTTGATTCACCCGATTGCCTTGTGCAGGCATGTACTATGGAGGACAGAGAATGAACTTCAATCCAATATTGCAGCCAGTGGGTAAGGAAAGGGTGAATCAAACACCCAAAAACTCCGCCCCTGTGGCTGAAGATTGTTCCCTCCAAATTCAGGTGACAGAGTCCCTTTAAAGTGATATAGTTATTCTGTAATGTATAATGCCTGATTTCTAATGATGTCTTCTCTATTCCTTTAGAGTCGCCTTTACTGATCCCCGGATCAAAACCTTCTATGGGCACTCACTATACTGTGACGGCTCACCTTAATTCTCCTGCACGTATTCAATAAAGTAATGGCATTACTGTTTCTCTCTTTTTTCCTTTTCTTTGGGGTCCTGCCAGATTCCATATAACATTTCCATAGCAGCCTCATACAGCGCTTTCCATATAGGCACTCAATTTGACACACATCACATTTCCTATGCAATTGCACGGCACTTGCTAGGGGTGAAACACAAGCGCCGCCCCCTGGAATACACCACCATATTGGTGATGTCATCCCCTTTCCCAGGCAACACCGCTCGATGCCGGACCTGCCCACTTCCGGTCGGCGATACCCGCTCTCTTCCTGCCGCCTTCCCAGCACATATAACACATGCGGCTGCACACTGGGCGCTAGACAAGTGGTGGACACCGCGTCTACAGCGCCACACATGCGTTAAGACACCCCCATGCCTCCACCTGGATTTTATTTTACAGGTAGGTACCTATACTTAACCACTTTTGCTCTCCATCTACCAGGCTGTTCTCATGTCAATGCATACCACTTCTCTGCAGAAACTAGGGGTATGTCTCTAACTCTATGTATACGATACCACGCCATTTGGCCCTTCACTTATAAACGTTTAACCCTCTATTGCAGGAGTTAATTACTACCTGCTTACACTGGCATGTTATTCTCACAACCATCTATAACACGGTACGTGACTCCTCTTCCACTACTTAGCCACTCTCCCTTTCTCCTTACCAATATTGTGCCAAGATCGGTTGGTTCTGTACTGTTTTTTGCAATAGTCCTATCACCATGCCATACTATTTATGTACTGGAAGTCTAGTTCTGTATATACTTTATTTATTTCGTTTTTTCTTTTATGTATATTATTTTCGTTATACTGAGTGTTATTACATTATGTTTACAGTAACTGATGAAGGTCAAATTGATGACCGAAATGTTTTTGTTGCTGGAAATAATAAACCGCTTGCATATTAAGTTGAGTGCCAGGTTTTATTACATATGATTAAGGTGTTGGAACCTACCTGGGCACCACATGTTGAAGCTGTGCACACGTTTACCTACTAAATCCTCCATTCTTAGCCACAGAGGACATCAGGTGGGCATTGGTTCTCAGGGTTCCTGTCCAGTGGCTCATGGATGAGGTCCTGCAAATCGATTTGGACCAACTCTACCATTAATGTCTGTAGGAACATATAGAAAAACGTGCAATAAAAACCAGTAAAAGATAGATGTGTGTGTATATCTTATATATAATTGCCTAGAATACTACTTCCTGCAATTTGTGCCAACTTCCTGTCCGGAGCTAATGTCCGGAGCTAATGTCCGGAGCTAATGTCCGGAGATAAGTGACGTCAACAGTGTCCAGTGTCTGATTGGTTGCCGCCTGCTGCGAGCGACCAATCAGAAATGTGCCGTACTGTGACCCACTCCGCCTGCCATTTTGGTGTGATTTTTGAATTTTTACCTCACAGCAAGTTTCTACTGCGTGGAGGCGGGCCCAGTGACGTTGCTCTTCAAGCTCCTGCCGAATTTCAAGTATATATGGATTCTAGTCAGGTAATGGCGCTCGTTACATTAAAAAAAGTACATCGAGCCCCTGAAATAATAGGCTCATATAGTAATATTGCAAAAATGCCCACAAGATGATTCCTTTAAAAAAAAAACAATCAAAATCAAGTATAAAAGTAATAGCAGCACCTTAACCCCTTTCTGCCATTAGACGTACTATTGCGTCCATGTGGGGTGGGCTTTACTTCCCAAGGACGCAATAGTACGTCATATGCGATCGGCAGCGCTCACGGGGGGAGCGCCGCCGATCGCGGCCGGGTGTCAGCTGTTTATCGCAGCTGACATCCGGCACTATGTGCCAGGAGCGGTCACGGACCGCCCCCGGCACATTAACCCCCGGCACACCGCGATCAAAGATGATCGCGATGTGCCGGCGGTACAGGGAAGCACCGCGCAGGGAGGGGGCTCCCTGCGGGCTTCCCTGAGCCTCCCGCAGCAACGCGATGTGATCGCGTTGCTGCGAGGGTCTCACCTCCCTCCCTGCTCCCTCCAGCCCCGGATCCAAGATGGCCGCGGATCCGGGTCCTGCAGGGAGGGAGGTGGCTTCACAGAGCCTGCTCAGAGCAGGCACTGTGAAGGCTGCAGCGCTGCATGTCAGATCAGTGATCTGACAGAGTGCTGTGCAAACTGTCAGATCACTGATCTGTGATGTCCCCCCCTGGGACAAAGTAAAAAAAAAAAATTTCAAATGTATAAAAAAAAATATTCCAAAATAATGAAAAAAAAAATAAAAATATTATTCCCATAAATACATTTCTTTATCTAAATAAAAAAAAACAAAACAATAAAAGTACACATATTTAGTATCGCCGCGTGCGTAACGGCCCGACCTATAAAACTGGCCCACTAGTTAACCCCTTCAGTAAACACCATAAGAAAAAAAAAAAAAAAAAAAACGAGGCAAAAAACAACGCTTTATTATCATACCGCCGAACAAAAAGTGGAATAACACGCGATCAAAAAGACAGATATAACTAACCATGGTACCGCTGAAAATGTCATCTTGTCCCGCAAAAAACGAGCTGCCATACAGCATCATCAGCAAAAAAATAAAAAAGTTATAGTCCTGAGAATAAAGCGATGCAAAAATAATTATTTTTTCTATAAAATAGTTTTTATCGTATAAAAGCGCCAAAAAAAAAAAAAATTTTGTGGGAAAAAATTTTTGTTTTATTTTTACGGCTCTCCATTATAAACTTCTGTGAAGCCCTTGGTGGGTCAAAGCGCTCAGCACACATCTAGATAAGTTCCTAAGGGGGTCTACTTTCCAAAATGGTGTCACTTGTGGGGGGTTTCTACTGTTTAGGTACATTAGGGGCTCTGCAAACGCAATGTGACACCTGCAGACCATTCCATCTAAGTCTGCATTCAAATGGCACTCCTTCCCTTCTGAGCCCTCCCATGTGCCCAAACAGTGGTTCCCCCCACATATGGTGTATCATCGCAGTCAGGACAAATTGGGCAACAAATTTTGGGGTCCAATTTCTCCTGTTACCCTCAGGAAAATACAAAACGGGGCTAAAAAAATAATTTTTGTGGGAAAAAAATTTAGCTTTATTTTTACGGCTCTGCATTATAAACTTCTGTGAAGCACTTGGTGGGTCAAAGTGCTCACCACACCTCTAGATAAGTTCCTTAGGGGGTCTACTTTCCAAAATGGTGTCACTTGTGGGGGGTTTCAATGTTTAGGCACATCAGTGGCTCTTCAAACGCAACATGACGTCCCATCTCAATTCCTGTCAATTTTGCATTGAAAAGTCAAACGGCGCTCCTTCCCTTCCGAGCTCTCCCATCCGCCCAAACAGTGGTTTACCCCCATATATGGGCTATCAGCGTACTCAGGACAAATTGTACAACAACTTTTGGGGTCCAATTTCTTCTCTTACCCTTGGGAAAATAAAAAATTGGGGGCGAAAAGATAATTTTTGTGAAAAAATATGATTTTTTATTTTTACGGTTCTACATTATAAACTTCTGTGAAGCACTTGTTGGGTCAAAGTGCTCACCACACCTCTAGATAAGTTCCTTAGGGGGTCTACTTTCCAAAATGGTGTCACTTGTGGGGGGTTTCAATGTTTAGCCACATCAGGGGCTCTCCAAACGAAACATGGCGTCCCATCTCAATTCCAGTCAATTTTGCATTGAAAAGTCAAATGGCACTCCTTCGCTTCCGAGCTCTGCCATGCGCCCAAACAGTGGTTTACCCCCACATGTGGGGTATTGGCATACTCAGGACAAATTGTACAACAATGTTTGGGGTCCATTTTCTCCTGTTACCCTTGGTAAAATAAAACAAATTGGAGCTGAATTAAATTTTTTGTGAAAAAAAGTTAAATGTTCATTTTTATTTAAACATTCAAAAAATTCCTGTGAAGCACCAGAAGGGTTAATAAACTTTTTGAATATGGTTTTGAGCACCTTGAGGGGTGTAGTTTTTAGAATGGTGTCACACTTGGGTATTTTCTATCATATAGACCCCTCAAAATGACTTCAAATGAGATGTGGTCCCTAAAATAAAATGGTGTTGTAGAAATGAGAAATTGCTGGTCAACTTTTAACCCTTATAACTCCCTAACAAAAAAAAATTTTGGTTCCAAAATTGTGCTGATGTAAAGTAGACATGTGGGAAATGTTACTTATTAAGTATTTTGTGTGACATATCTCTGTGATTTAATTGCATAAAAATTCAAAGTTGGAAAATTGCGAAATTTTCATAATTTTCGCCAAATTTCCGTTTTTTTCACAAATAAACGCAGGTACTATCAAATAATTTTTACCATTGTCATGAAGTACAATATGTCACGAGAAAACAATGTCAGAATCACCAGGATCCATTGAAGCGTTCCAGAGTTATAACCTCATAAAGGGACAGTGGTCAGAATTGTAAAAATTGGCCCGGTCATTAACGTGCAAACCACCCTTGGGGGTAAAGGGGTTAAGGGTATATGCACACGTCAGGATTTCTTGCAGAAATTTTCCTGACAAAAACCGGACATATCTGCCTGAAATCCGCATGCGTTTTTTTCACGTTTTTCATGCGTTTTTGACACTTTTTTGTGCGTTCTTTCCAAATGCATAGAATAGCGGGAAAAACGTAGAAAATCCGCAAAACTAATGAACATGCTGCTTTTTTTTAACCGCAATGCGTTTTTTTCGCGGAAAAAACGCATCATGTGCACAAAACATGCAGAATGCATTCTAAATGATAGGATGCATAATGTATGCGTTTCTATCGCGAACAAACCTGAACGTGTGCACATACCCTAATAGTACATGCATAGCATATATCAATTATAAATTACTACATGGAGGCGGTAATGTCACGATGGGGGCAGGCTTTGCAGTGTTGAGAAACTCTCCCCTCAATGTGCTCACCCACCTTTCCACTCTCTTTCCCCATGTGCTGACTTCTCCTGTCTCTTCTTTGACCTGTCTACCCCATGTGCTATCCCCCTTATCTGCTGTCTCTCCTTCCTGTGCTGTGATCTCCCCTCAAAGACCATACTGACATTACAGCAGGAGATCGCAGAGGATACATTTTGTGAGGTAAAATATTGTTTAAAAACAGTCAGTGAAATACACTGCTCAAAAAAATAAAGGGAACACTAAAATCCCAAATCCTAGATATCACTGAATGAAATATTCTAGTTGTAAATCTTTATTCATTACATAGTGGAATGTGTTGAACAATAAAACCTAAAAATTATCAACATAAATCACAACTAATATCCCACAGAGGTCTGGAGTTGGAATGATGCTCAAAATCAAAGTGGAAAATGAAGTTACAGGCTGATCCAACTTCAATAGAAATGCCTCAAGACAAGGAAATGATGCTCAGTAGTGTGTGGCTACCACGTACCTGTATGACCTACCTACAACGCCTGGACACGCTCCTGATGAGGTGGCTGATGGTCTCCTGAGGGATCATCTCCCAGACCCGGACTAAAGCATCTGCCAACTCCTTGACAGTCTGTGGTGTAACGTGACATTGGTGCGAGACATGATGTCCCAGATGTGTTAAATCGGATTCAGGTCTGGGGAATGGGCGGGCCAGTCCATAGCTTCAATGCCCTCGTCTTGCAGGAACTACTGACACACTCCAGCCACATGAGGTCTGGCATTGTCCTGCATTAGGAGGAACCCAGCGTCAAGCACACCAGCATATGGTGTCACAAGGGGTCTGAGGATCTCATCTCGGTATCTAATGGCAGTCAGGCTACCTCTTTTGAGCACATGGAGGGTTGTGTGGCCCCTCCAAAGAAATGCCACCCCACACCATTACTGACCCACTGCCAACCGGTCTTGCTGAAGGATGTTGCAGGCAGATCGCTCTTCACAGCATCTCCAGACTCTGTCACATGTGCTCAGCTTGACCTTGCTTTCATCTGTGAAGAGCACAGGGCGCCAGTGGCGAATTTGCCAATCCTGGTGTTCTGTGGCAGATGCCAAGCATCCTGCACAGTGTTGGACTTTGAGCACAACCCCCATCTGTGGACGTCGGGCACTCAGACCATCCTCATGGAGTCGGTATCTAACCGTTTGTGCAGACACATGCACATTTGTGGCCTTCTGGAGGTAATTTTGCAGGGCTCTGGCAGTGCTCCTCCTGTTCCTCCTTGCACAAAGGCTGAGGCAACGATTCTGCTGCTGGGTTGTTGCCCCTCCTACGGGCTCCCTCCACATCTCCTGGTAGCACCTCCAGCCTGTGGATACTACGCTGACAGACACAGCAAACCTTCTTGCAACAGCTCGCATTGATGTGCCAACCTGGATGAGCTGCACTACCTGAGCCACTTGTGTGGATTGTAGAGTCCGTCTCCTGCTACCACAAGTGCGAAAGCACAACCAACATGCAAAAGTGACTAAAACATAAGCCAGAAAGCATTGGTACTGGGATGTGGTCTGTGGTCCCCACCTGCAGAACCACTCCTTTATTGAGTGTGTCCTGATGATTGGCAATAATTTCCATCTGCTTTTTATTCCATTTGCACAACAGCATGTGAAATCGATCGTCAAACAATGTTGCTTCCTAAGTGGACAGTTTGATTTCACAAAAGTGTGATTTACTTGGAGTTATAGTCTGTTGTTTAAGTGCTCCCTCTGTGATCCCCTACTGTAATGTCCGTATTGTCTCCCCTGCCCAGGAGATGTGATATGCTCCGTACACAGTCAAACACAGACATTAAAGGGAACCTGTCACCCCCAAAATGGAAGATGAGCTAAGCACACCGGCATCAGGGGCTTATGTACAGCATTCTGGAATGCTGTAGATAAGCCCCCAATGTATCCTAAAAGATAACAAAAGGAGGTTAGATTATACTCACCCAGGGGCGTCACGGTCCCGTCCGATGGGTGTCGCAGTCCGGTCTGGCGCCTCCCATCTTCTTACGATGACGTCCTCTTCTGGTCTTCACGCTGCGTCTCCTGCACAGTCGTACTTTGTCTGCCCTGTTGAGGGCAAAGTACTGTAGTGCGCAGGCGCCGGGCCTCTCTGACCTTTCTCGGCGACTGCGCAGTGCAGTACTTTGCTCTGCCCTCAACAGGGCAGACAAAAGTACACCTGCGCCGGAGAGTGAAGACCAGAAGAGGACATCATCCTATGAAGATGGGAGGCCCCGGACCGGACTGCGACGCCCACTGGATCGGACCGCCCGCGTGAGTATAATCTAACCTTTTTCTCATCTTTTAGGATACATCGGGGGGCTTATCTACAGCATTACAGAATGCTGTAGATAAGCCCCTGATGCCGGTGGGCTTATATCACCCTCGATTTTGGGGGTGACAGGTTCTCTTTAAAATGAACTTTCATTCGTGTGACCGGCTTCCTCTACCTGTAGACACATCACACATCTGCTGCCGGGATCAGCCAAATGATTCACTGCGCCTGCGTGGAATTCGCACAGGTGCAGTAAATCAGACTGCTGCCATCATTGTGCAGACAGATAGCGGCGGTCACATTAACCCCTTTGTGCCATCGGACGTACTATCTTGTCCATGTGACCTGGGACTTAATTCCCATGGACGAAATAGTACGTCATACATAATCGCCACGCTCACGGGGGGAGCGCGGCCGATCGCAGCCGGGTGTCAGCTGATTATCACAGCTGACACGGCACTATGTGCCAGGAGTGGTCACAGACCGCTTCCGGCACTTTAACCCCCGGAACACTGTGAGCAAACAAGATTGCAGCATTCCGGTGGCATAGGGAAGCATCGCGCAGGGAGGGGCTCCCTGCGTGCTTCCCTGGTACCCTCAGAACAACACAACGTGATCGCATTGTTCCAAGGGTCTCCTCCCTGCAGGCACCCGGATCCAAGATGGCCCTAGGGTCCTGCAGGGAGGTGGCTTGTCAGTGCCTGCTAAGAGCAGGCGCCGGCAAGCCTCCTTCAATGCCTGTCAGATCGCCGATCAGTGCTCTGACTTTAATCATGTCCCACTCTGGACAATGTAAAGAAGTGAAAAAAAAAAAAAAATTAACGTGTTAAAATATTTAAAAAAGAAAATGTTTTTCCAAAAAATACATATATGTAAACTAGATGGCAGCCCGATTCTAAAGAATCGGGAGTCTAGAATCCATATATACTTGAAATTCGGCAGGAGCTTGAAGAGCAACGTCACTGGGCCCGCCTCCACGCAGTAGAAACTTGCTGTGAGGTAAAAATTCAAAAATCACACCAAAATGGCGGGCGGAGTGTGTCACAGTACGGCACGTTTCTGATTGGTCGCTCGCAGCAGGCGGCAACCAATCAGACACTGGACACTGTTGACGTCACTTATCTCCGGACATTAGCTCCGGACATTAGTTCCGGACATTAGCTCCGGACAAAGCCACGGAAGTTGGCACAAATTGCAGGAAGTAGTATTCTAGGCAATTATATATAAGATTAAAAAAACAAACAAAAGTGCACATTTAGTATCGCCACATTCGTAACGACCCGACCTATAAAACTGTCCCACTAGTTAACCCCTTCAGTGAACACCGTAAAAAAATAAAATAAAAAACAAGGCAAAAAACAATGCTTTATCATCATACCACCGAATAAAAAGTGGAATAACATGCAATAAAAAAAGACGGATATAAATAAACCGTATCGGTGAAAACGTCATCTTGTCCCGCAAAAAACGAGCCGCCATACGGCGTCATCACCAGAAAACTAAAAAAGATATACCATATATACTCAAGTATAAGCCGAGAATTTCAGCCCATTTTTTTTCGGCTTAAAGTGCCCCTCTCGGCTTATACTGGAGTCATACCCAGGGGTCGGCAGGGGAGGGGGAGCGGCAGCTGTGTAATCATACTCACCTGCTCCTGGCGCGGTCCCTGCTTCTCCGGGCGTTGACAGCTTCTTCCTGTAGTGAGCAGTCACATGATACCGCTCTCATTATAGTAATGAATATGGACTCCCATATCATTACTGTAATGAGCGGTACCATGTGACCGTTCACTACAGGAAGAAGCTGCCGACACCGGGGAACAGACGTGCAGGGACCCGCGCCAGGAGCAGGTGAGTATAACGCAGTGCGGGATATTCACCTGCTCCCCGTTCCACTGTCGGTGCCGCTGCGTCTTCCATGTCCTCTGCACTGACGCTCCGGTCAGAGGGCGCGATGACGCGATTAGTGCGCGCCTCCCTCTGCCTGAACGTCAGTGCAGAGGACGGGGAAGACACAGCGGCAGTCGGCGGTGGAACGGGGAGCAGGTGAATATCGCAAGTGCCAGGGGCCTGAGAGGGGAGTGATTTTTTATTTTTTTTAATCGCAGCAACAGCATATGGGGCAAATGTCTGTATGGAACATCTTATGGGGCCATGTGCAGCGTTATATGGGAGCAATTATCTGTATGGAGCATCTTATGGGGCCCTGTGCAGCATTATATGGGGCAATTATCTGTATGGAGCATCTTATGGGGCCATGTGCAGCGTTATATGGGGCAAATATCTGTATGGGGCCATGTGCAGCATTATATGGGGCAAATATCTGTATGGGGCCATGTGCAGCATTATATGGGGCAAACATCTGTATGGGGCCATGTGCAGCATTATATGAGGCAAATATCTCTATGGAACATCTTATGGGGCCATAATCAGCATTTGTGCAGCATTGTATGGGGCAAATGTCTGTATGGAGCATTTTATGGGGCCATAATCAACATTTGTGCAGCATTATATGGGGCATATTTTAATATGGAGCATCTTATGGAGCCCATAAACTTTATGGAGCATTATATGGGGCTTATTTTGTATGGAGCATCTTATGGGGCCCATCATTAACTGTATGAAGCATTATATGGGGCTTATTTTGTATGGAGCATCTTATGGGGCCATCATGAACTGTATGGAGCATTATATGGGGCTCCTGATTCAATATGGATATTCAAAAACATTTAACCTACTGATGTCTCAATTAATTTTACTTTTATTGGTATCTATTTTTATTTTTGACATTTACCAGTAGCTGCTGCATTTTCCAGCCTAGGCTTATACTCGAGTCATTAAGTTTTCCCAGTTTTTTGTGGCAAAATTAGGGGGTCAGCTTATACTCGAGTATATACAGTAGCCCTCAGAAAAGCAATGCAAAAATTATTATTTTTAATGTAAAATAGTTTTTATTGTATAAAAGTGCCAAAACAAAAAAATATAAATAAGGTATCGCTGTAATTGTACTAACCTGAAGAATAAAACTGCTTTATCAATTTTACAAGCAGAACAGTATAAACGCCCCACCCAATAGAAATTAATGAATTGCTGTTTTTTGTTTATTCTGCCTCCCAAAAGTCATAATAAAAAGCGATCAAAAAAAGTCATGTACCCGAAAATTGTACCAATAAAAATGTCACCTCGTCCCGCAAAAAACAAGACCTCACATGACACTGTGGGCCAAAAAAAGGATAAATTATAGCTATCAAAATCTGGTGATGCAATAAAAAGCGTCTTAGTGTGTGACAGCTGCCAAACATCAAACACTTTATCTCCCCCTTAGGGAAAAATAATAAAATAAAGAAAAATGTATTTATTTCCATTTTCCCATTAGGGTTAAAGATAGGGTTGGGGCTACAGATGGGGTTAGGGTTTGGATTGTTTACAGTTGGGATTAGGGGTGTGTTGGAGTTAGAATTGGGGGGGGGGGGGGTTCCACTGTTTAGGCATATCAGGGCTCTCCAAACGCGACATGGCATCCGATCTCAATTCCAACCAATTCTGTTGAAAAAGTAAAACTGTGCTCCTTCCCTTCCGAGCTCTGCTGTGCGCCCAAACAGTGGTTTCCCCCACGTATGTGGTATCAGTGTACTCAAGGACAAATTGGACAACTTTTGTGGTCCAATTTCTCCTGTTACCTTTGGGAAAATAAAATTTGGGCTAAAAAAATCATTTTTGGGGAAATTTTTATTTTTTATTTTCATGGCTTTGCGTTATAGGCTTTAGTGAAACACTTGGGCGTTCAAAGTTCTCACAACATCTAGATAAGTCCCGTGGGGTTCTAGTTTCCAAAATGGGGTCACTTGTGGGGGGGTTTCTACTGTTTAGGCACATCAGGAGCTCTGCAAATGCAACATGACGCCCGCAGACCTTTCCATCAAAGTTTGCATTCCAAAACACCACTACTTCCCTTCCAAGCCCGACATGTGCCCGAACAGTTTTCTTCCACATCCACATATGGGGTATCAGCGTACTCAGGACAAATTGTACAACAACTTTTGGGGTCCAATTTCTCCTGTTACCCTTGTGAAAATAAAAAATTTGAGGCGAAAAGATCGTTTTGAAAAAAATGATTTTTTATTTTTACGGCTCTACATTATAAACTTCTGTGAAGCACTTGGGGGTTCAAAGTTCTCACCACACATCTAGATAAATTCCTTGGGGGGGTCTAGTATCCAAAATGGTGTCACTTGTGGGGGGATTCCACTGTTTAGGCACATCAGGGGCTCTCTAAACGCGACATGGCGTCCAGCTAATTTTGCATTGAAAAGTCAAACGGCGCGCCTTCCCTTCCGAGCTCTGCCATGCGCCCAAACAGTAGTCTACCCCCACATATGGGGTTTCTGCATACTCAGGACAAATTGTACAACAACTTTTAGGGTCCAATTTCTCCTGTTACCTGTTTTTTTTTTAAACAATCCAAAAATTCCTGTGATGCACCTGAAGGGTTAATAAACTTCTTGAATTTGGTTTTGAGCACCTTGAGGGGTACAGTTTTTAGAATGGTGTCACTTTTGGGTATTTTCTATCATATAGATCCCTCAAAGTGACTTCAAATGTGATGTGGTCCCTAAAAAAAAAAAAAAAAAAATGGTGTTGTAAAAATGAGAAATCGCTGGTCACCTTTTAACCCTTATAACTTCCTAACAAACAAACAAAAAATTTGGTTCCAAAATTGTGCTGATGTAAAGTAGACATGTAGGAAATGTTACTTATGAAGTATTTTGTGTGACATAGCTCTGTGATTTAAGGGCATGAAAATTCAAAGTTGGAAAATTGCAAAATTTTCTAAAATTTTTGCCAAATTTCCTTTTTTTTTTCACAAACTAACAAGTCATATTAAAGAAATTTTACCTCTATCATGAAGTAGAATATGTCACAAGAAAACAGTGTCAGAATCACCGGGATCTGTTGAAGCGTTCCAGAGTTATAACCTCATAAAAGGGACAGTGGTCAGAATGGTAAAAATTGGCCTGGTCATTAATATGCAAACCACTCTTGGGGGTTAAGGGGTTAAAACTGCATGCGCTCCTCCTGTGCAAAGATGGTGGGGGTCAGTGAATCATTCGGCTGATCCCGGTGGCGCAGTGTACTGTTCGCGACAGTGTTCTGCTGGTGGTACCGTGCAAGAGGCTGCGTACGGTGTATACAGTGTGTGTGGTGCGATGGTGTTCCGCTGGTGGTACCACGCAAGAGGCTGGTACCACCAGCAGTTTCCATATTGAGACACCCATCACTTGGGTGTCCCAATATGGAGGTCGGTGAACTTGCGCCGCTTGGAATTCTGGGATCCGGACACATCTGGACGGAACAGGATGTTTAGACATTACAATGTAAGTATATATTAAGATGACACAGAGGTGAAGACATACCAGCGTATAATATAAATAAATAATAAGGTGCTAGAGTGCACAAGACAGGTAAATGGCCATGATTATAAGCACAATGTGCTAGTAGGGAAGATAAGGTGCATGATCAAAGAGCATCAGGAAGTAGAAGGGTATGTTTTACCTAAAGAGTAAACGTGCTGCCAGGTCCCTGATCCTCTTTGATCATGCACCTTATCTTTCCTAATAGCACATTGTGCTTATAATCATGGCCTTTTACCTGTCTTATGCACTTTAGCACCTTATAGTTTATTTATATTATACACTGGTATGTCTTCACCTCTGTATCATTATTTAGAATTGATATATGCTATCCATTATGTACTATTAAGGTGCTGCTTTTAACTTGTATACTTGAATTTGAGTTTTTTTTTTTTTTTTTTTTTTTTAAAGGAATCTTTGTGGGCATTTTTGCAATATTACTTCTTTATGAGCCTATTATTTCAGGGGTTCAGTGTACTTTTTTATTGTAATGTGCGCCATTACCGGACGCAGCTGTTTATTATTATCTAGATACACACACACACACTATCACTTTCTAATTACCGGTATTTCTAATACAGTTTTGTTTTTTTTTTCCATTACACTTCTTTTACTGGTCTTTATAGCACGTTTTTCTATATGATCCTCATCTATTTTGTGCTTGACCCTCATTTTATGTACAGTTTGTTCCGTTTCTGATAATCGTTAATGTCTCTAGTAAGAAAATTCCAATAATATCTTTATGTTCTTCACTATTTATGCGGTTTTCACTTCCAAGTCTTTTTGTTGTAGCCTGAAAATACTTTTATAAATAGTGCAACAAACATAGTAGAAAATACTCCGGAAAACTCAGGGAATTTGAAGATTTGATATTTTTCGATTTTGTTTAGGAGGGAAGATTTGTATATATCATGCTGGTCACTGGACTATTTATCTTATAAGAGGGATATTAATGCACCTGATTAAATAACATGGATTTTGCGCAAAGTGGAGCTTGACTATTATATTTTGTATTTAAAGGAAACCTTAATTTATGAAGTATAAAAAAATAGAATTTTGCTACATGGATTTTATTGTTACATGTTCAAACAGTTTCTTCTTGGCAGCAAAACTAATGATCAGAAACAATTTAATAGCTACATAAATAATTATGATCGGTATTTTCATTTTGCCCAATAAAAAAACACCAAAAATTTTTGAATAGCATATTTATACTGCAAGTTTAGATGAAGGTGTCAAATCAATATAACAGCTTATGGAAACTAAAATATACACGTGTCCTAAAAACACAAGAAATAAGTGTTAGCTGGTTGATAAAGTGGCACCAAATGACAATCCGAACGTGCAGTAGTTTCCTAGTTAAAATTTATTGCAGTTTTCTAAATATATTTTTAGACATTTGCTAATGTTAATACATGCAAAACGAACAAGGAAAGTGCCGACACCGAACGCACAACACGTGCACAAAAAGTTGCTGTTTACTAACTAAAATCAGAAAATGTACAATTTGCACAATACTGCCCCCCACCTCTATAAACTACTGCAATAAAAACATTAAGTCATAGTCCAGGACTGGTGGCCATCTCTAGTTCCGATAACATGGGTCATAGATAGCTACTGTAAACAGGTTTTTTTTTTAATGATTTTTCTCTTTAAAAAGCAATTCCTCCCACACGTGAAGTCTAATCCATATATAAAAGACAATTAAATCAGAGCTTCAGCAGATGTCCGAACCTTGAGATTATGGTGCTTTTTGCAAACTCCAGAACTCTGACTTCTAGCATGCCATGTGAGGGAAGGAAAGTGCTCCCTCTCTAAATGGGAAATCTGACATTGTTTTTCAGATACATCCTAAGTAACAGATTGAATTGCTAGTGCTAAACACCCATTTCATCATTGGAGTGTTTCAGGACTGGTAAAAAGGAGCCGTCAGCCATTCTGCTTCATTCAGCTCTTGTTGTGCATCCTACAATGCATCATCCATACTTATGAAGTTGGCCACTACTTGGACAACTCCTTGTCCATTACCCCATGCTTGGCCCTGACAAAATAAAAAAAGCCTATACTTGCCTCCTATGCTGGTGTCGGCAAGAGAACACAAGTGCCAACACCATGGGAACGGCGCTGGCACACGAGGCGAGTACAGGCTTTTTTTGTGTGAGGTATGAGAAGGGGTTGTCCTAGTAGCAGACAACCCCTTTAATTCTGAAGTTCCTTTGATTTACCATCAATGAAGCCTAGTAGGCGATTATGGCCATTCACACGTCTGTCTTTTTGTTGGTAGAAGTATATAAATTGTAAATAAAGGTTTCGACTTCTGCTCTTGTGCGAGACGACATTGCTCAGCAGTTCTGTATTGTACCTTTAAGTCTGGGATTACAATATGTCTTTTACATAAGGTTTATGTTAAGATCTCCGTGGACACGACATATGGGATAGTCATTTACAGTATATGGTGAAGTTTTAAAGGCCTAGTCTTTGGCAGGAGCTTCTAGGCTTAAACAATTCAGTACATATAGCTTATTATGGAGTGCGCCACAATATTTTTCCAGTAAGTCTTAAATAGAATCCAACAAAAACAAAAAATCCTCTTAAACCAGAGACCCACGGAGCTCCAGAATACTACTAGTATTTATCTGTTCCAGATCAGCATCATGCCCCTACTAGGAGTGGGTTTCATGCCTGGTATTATCAAGGTTTTTATTTGGATTTCAGTGGGTAATAAGGTATTTGCTTGTGGTTTACTTTACATGCAGGATAAAGCTGTAGATAAGAAATAGTTCTGAATAAAAACAACAGGTTATGGATAATGAGGAAAACATTTATTTACAGTAAAAGTTTTTGTATTTTTATTTTCCTTGGATGCAATAGCTGGGAGTCACATTCAATACACCAGAGTGCTCCCAAGCCTTGCACCTCATATTCATCAGATTGGACTGGGCATACAGATAACTCAATGTAGGAGAGATTATTACTGTATCTTAGAGATCTGCTTGGGATAACTGACTACATATCTATAGTGAATGCATTGTAATAATGCTAGGGTAATCTAGCAACGTGGCTGTACTGCTCCATTCATTTATCGGGCCAAAAAACGATCATCAGCTCAGATATGGGCGCACTTTTGGGAAACACTTTTTGTCTTTAAAGTCTCTTTTTTTTATTGTCACCATCTGTTAGCCATCATGTATGTACAGTGCATGCAGTAAGATACTAACTGCCACCTTCTGCCATTTCCAGCACTGTACTGTTCCTTCCTCTGCATCATGCGAGTGCCGTCCTGACTGTCCAGCTCACATCTTAATGCTTTAGTTCCAATCCTTACCCAATATGAGACTCCGACTTACATTGAGAAAGTGACTTCCGGTCACAGAGCATGTGACTACCCGGCTTACTATAGCATAACACATGATCCAGGAGAGGACCAGAGTGGTGCTGGAAACAGCAGACGTCAATGACGGCATTTCAATACATGCACTAAACATACATGACTGAGCTCTAATGGACAGCGAAATAACAAAATGTTGGAGTGGTACTTTAGGTGTCAGAAAACATGCACGTTTCCACTGCTGTAAAATACACCAATGGGTGTTCGTAACCACCAGACAGGAGACTGAGGAATGAAGACTTGTTTATAAAGTGGAACCTAGGGGCACGTAATTACTACTTTAGAAGTTTGGGCACAGTCAATGTTGGCATGCTGGGCACGATTATATCTTTAAATATTGGGGTGTAGTTTTGACCCTGTTGCCTCTGACTCTGATTCTGATCCACGGTTTCTATTATTGTCTGCTTCATCTCCCTGCTGGCGTCACCTCTCATTGCAAGTAGAGCAGCTATGTGATCATCCCTGCCAGACAAAAAAAGGGAAAAGTTAAACTTCATTCATTTCATAGCAACACGAAAGGGACACGAGCAAGCGATTCTGGGAAATCACCTGAGATCCGGGTATCGAGTCACCAAAGTGGAGACTTCCAAATACAGAAGTGAAGGGTCTGTGAGCTTTATAACCTCGGCAATATCAATGATGGTATCACAGAGTCCATCCGTCTCTTCACCAAATCCCTACACACAAAGACTGTGGTTTAGTGAACAGCGCTGAACACAGACATCCCAACCTGCACATGCGCTAATGCATCATCAACTCTACTAATAATAATAATGCTGTCCCTTACTGACCCTGGCAGGGCATGTCGCAGCCCTCACAATACTGGAGATGGCACAATATACCCTTTCTGGAGTGTGATTGCGTTCTCTCATGCATGTAATGGTATTGAGACACTTACAGATGTAAGACGCTTAAACAGAAACTTAAACTGCTCCGCTTCCTTAATCATGCGCTCTGCACCCTCCTTGCGTTCTTCTGCATTCTTGAAGCAAATCCGTCTCTGCATGATTGCTTTGATATATTCTGTCACTACTTTTTTGTGGGCTTTAATGGTCATTTTCTGGGAAAACAGAACAAGATAACGTTATTGATGTTTTCTGAGACGTTACAATGCACTTTGGAGGCTACATAAAACAAACACTTACCAGATCTTCGTTACACATACCTGCTTGTAATGGGTTTTAATCCTTGCAAAGTCGTTAAAATAGTCTTCTATGGTGACACATATAGTGTCCACAGAATTAGAGCCAGCAAGCCATTTTCTAGTCATCAGGTCATTCAGATGAGGCTAAAGAATAAGATCATTATTTATTAATGATGATGATTACAGAGGTCACAGTTTATAATGGCCATCACATGAAATCTACAACAGTAAGCAGTGATCTGGATAGTGCAAGAAATGTACTCCAGTCCACGACTGGAGTACATTACTGCTGAGGCCTACAACATTTGTAAGATGTGCCTAACTCCTTGGAGTGGAGGGCGCCCCTTGTAAATGCAGCCTAAAGAGTGTCTGGTCATTTAGGACTTGTCATTTATCCTTTAAACTAATGATCTGAGTGTAAAAGACAATTGTTACCAACTATATTCTGCCTATTCTAAAGCTGGCATTAGAGTTGTATTAGGTATTAAAGGTTGAATCACTCCCAAGCTAACACGACAGTCTCGTGCCCACCTCCAAGTCCATGAATACTTCATCTAGGAGACTCCTGCAGCCTTCATTGGCAATGTTGTCCAGTATGGAGTCCATATTTGTAGAGCCAGACGCCATGAAATCTTCTTCACTGCTTAAGTATTTTCTTTTCAGGCTTACAATCGACTCTCTACAAAAACAGAATATAATGGCTGTATTACGCTATACAGAAATAGAGATTGCAGAATTAAACTTAGCAGCTCTTCCTTAATTCTTGGTAACGTGTACAAATCCGTAGCCCAGAAGCTTCACCGTATATACGGGATGATTCAGCTCAATATTTTATTGTTTTTGAAAGTATGGTTTTAATTACGGTACATGTATATGACCGGCCTGATTTATTCTGTCACAGAGTGTCTGCAGACTTGTAATTAATAGGCCGGACAACTCCTTTCATGATGTTTTGCAGTTATAAGTTTCTAGCATTTAATCTCCAGCGCTGGATTAAAATAATAAAATATGTTACTCCCCCCAAATTTAGCTCTACCATTTCACCACTGCGCTGATCTCTATTTACTACAGCTCACATCATGCTGCTGCCAATCACAGAGCTCAACAGCTCATGCGGGGTACATGGAGCGGCGTCGCTGAGCTCAATGGCTATGGAGGTGATGTCTGCTGCGCTCAGTAACCAGAGACCACAGCACAGGCAGAGAGGTGGCCATGGAATTGGGGAGGGTACATAACATCCCATTTTATTATTGTAACCCACTACTGGCTATTGGAGGCCAAAAACGTATAACTGGAAAATATCATGTAATAATAACGCACACTTCTACTTCCTTCACTGGCACCGTTCTTCCACTCTGAGCCCCGTGTAGCCATGTCATTGTCACATGAAGGCCGCAGTTACCCGCAGCCATAAGAGACACATGGCTGAGAGCAGCTGAATGACGCCAGTGGATTTTTTTGTTATCATTTTAAGCAGCTGGTTACTGACAAATAGAGGGCCGCGCTTAGTAACCCGATGTTTACCCTGGTTACCATTGTAAATGTAAAAAAAAAAAAAAACAGTACATACTTACATTCCTGTGTCTGTCCCCCGGCCTCAGCTTCCCGCACTGACTGTGAGCGCCGGCCGGCCATAAAGCAGAGCACAGCGGTGACGTCACCGCTCTGCTTTACGGCCGACCGGCGCTGACATAGTGCAGGGAAACTGACGGCACGGGACAGACACCGGAATGTAAGTATGTACTGTTTGTTTTTTTTACATTTACAATGGTAACCAGGGTAAACATTGGGTTACTAAGCGCGGCCCTGCGCTTCGTAACCCGATGTTTACCCTGGTTACCAGGGGACTTCGGCATCGTTGGTCGCTGGAGAGCTGTCTGTGTGACAGCTCTCCAGCGACGCTGCAGCGATCGGCATCGTTGCCTATATCGCTGCAGCGTCGCTTAATGTGACGGTACCTTTAGATGCGGATCTGCAGCGTTTTTCTGGATGCATGGATTTGCATTAAATCCGCAGTGTAGTGCACAAGCAATGTTAGTCAATGTGAAATTGACATTTGGTGTGCACATGCTGCAGAAAAAAAACGAGCGGATTTGCAGCTTTTTTTCCCCCACAGCATGTCAATTCTTTTTGCGGATCTGCAACGTTTCTGCATCCATTGACTTCCATTGTGTCAGGCCAATCCGCAGCAAAACTGCAGATTTAAAAAGATCTGCGGATTTGCCTGCGAGAAACGCTGCATCTACATATACATGCATCGTCCGATGGGACTACTACTGTCCCATCATCCGGCTACTGTGTTTAAGTGTAAAAAAAAAAAAAAAAAAGATATACAGTACATGCTTACCATACAGCTAATCCCCGACTCCCTCGATCACCAGTAAAAAACATTAAAAATAATAAGCCAACAGTATACTCCCTGATCCAATGTAATCCATTTAATAACGAGTGACCCACGACGATCTCCCGTGGAGAGCTGTCACATCAGCAGATGCAACCGCTCTCCAGGGGCTCCGAGATACAATGACGGAAGGTATCCTTCCACAATGTATCCGTCCGCTGCTGTGAGTACAGTTTAGTTCATACTGTCACTTGCAGCACCGCTGCATGGGAAAATTCTCACGCAGCAGTGCCATAAAGTGAGAGGCCATTGAACCCTTAGTGACAACATTGCAGAAGCCATTGTCTCCTGTCAGTGTGTTACTGGAGGCCTATATAGCGGTCACATCTCCTGATGTGACAGCTCTATAGGGGAGATCGTCGTGGGACACGCTTTATTAAATGGAATGCATCGGACCAGGGAGTATTTGTGTTGGTTTATTATTTTTTCTTTTTTTCCCCAGGAGATCGAGGGCATCGCATGGATTGGCAGAAAAATAAAGACGACAAAACTGTGTGGAGTTTTATTTAATTAAAATACCTTATTCTGCATGTATGTGCTTTTTTAACCCATTGACAACTATAGGATTAGTAATGGATAGGTATCTTATTGACGCCTCTCCATTACTAAGTCAGCTTGATGTCACCTTACAATTCAAAACGTGACATTAACCCCCTATTACACCATATGCCACTGCTACAGGGCATTTCTGGGGCGGCTGAGTGTTGGTGTTTGTAGCTGGTGGGGGCCAATATCAATGGTCCCTTCCTAGGCTATGAATATCAGCCCGCAGCTGTCTGCATAGCCTTTTCTGGCTATTAATTATAGGGGGACCCCACATTGTTTTTCTTTGGGGGGGGGGCCCCCTTATTTTAATAGCCAGTAAAGGCTAAATATACAGGTCCATGGGTATTAACCCCTTCCCAGGCTATAAACATCAGCTCCTAGTTGCTGGCTTTACATCTCTGATGCAGATAATTACACGGGAGCCCACACCATTGTTTTCTTACTTTTTTGTATAAATTAAACAGATATTGCGTTTAAGGCTGGGGTCACACTTGTGAGAAACTCGCACGAGTCTCTAGCATCAATACAGGTCACTGCCGCTGGCACTAGGGACCAGCGTGTGTGGCTACATGCATTTCTATGCAGCTGAACACTCTTTATGTACCATTTTATTACGTTTATTACTAAACCTTGGGCTTGGTATTTATCTATCTTTCTGTGTGATCCGGATGTTGCAGCACTTTGGATGTTGCTGGCTATTGAACGCAGGTGAATCCGCATGTGTTCAGGGAACCGTGTGGATTAACAGCGTCCAATACATTCTACTGATGTAATTGCTGTTATGGAGGCTCGCGTCACCGCAAGACAAATTGACCTGCTGTGGTCCTGAAAGACGCGCCACATGTCAGTGTCAGCAGGTGATCCACGGGTGTCTGAACACATAGTAAACATGGGATTTCTTGAAATCCCATCTACTATGCTGTATCATCTGGCTGCTGCAGTTTTGACCCTGCACAAGTACACAGCGTCCAACCCGCAGCTCTTACTGATTGTCTGCACGTACCCTTAGAAAGCCATTCAGCTGCTACACCGACAGCCCAGCAATGGGAAGAAATTAACTTTATTCCTACCGGCAGCATCTCACATTCAGTCACTGCTCAGTACATGGGAAGCGGCAGATGGGAGCAGTGTAGCCAGGTATGTACCGACGCACTGCAAAGCAAGCTGTCAAAGTATCAGGACATGCTTACACCCGCGGCTCGCTATGTACGGAGCGCTGACTGTAGCCGAGCTGTCAGTGCGGCTGCACAGCTATAGAACGCTATTAACCTGCAGATTACACCCTTATATGCAGGATAATAGCGTTTACACATTATGATTGTCATTTCTAGACATGTGCCTTATTTAAAAGGGGTTATCCAGGCTTGGGCTCACTTCTGCAGGTACTCTATGTAATGCAGTATGCATTGTCAGGATTCTCTGTGAGCAAGCAGGTGTGTGACCGCCAGTACGCGATTTCCATACCTCCGAACACATTATGGCTAGATGTGTACGGCCTCGTGCAATACACTTTAATTAATCGAGGCCGTGCCCATCTAGTCGGAAAGTGGCCGGGAGTATGCAAATCTCATACCTGCGTTACACAACTGCCTGCTCACTCCTGGAGAATTGCGCACAATATCACAGAAAATACTCAAAAGTGGCACCATTCTAAAAACTGCACCCGTCAAGGTGCTCAAAACCACATCAAGAAGTTTACTAACCCTTCACTTGCTTCATGAGAACTAAAGCAATGTGGTAGGAAAAAATGAACATTTTACTTTTCACAAAAAATTTACTTTGGAGCCATTTTTTTTATTATTTTCACAAGGGTATCAGGAGATAATGGACCATAAATTTTGTTGTGCAATTTCTCCTGAGTACACCGATACCCCATATATGGGGGAAAGCCACTGTTTGGGTACATGGCAGAGCTCAGAAGGGAGGGAGCACCGTTTGACTTTTTGAACGCAAAATTGGCTGCAATCAATGGTGGCACCATGTCTCTTTTGGAGACCCCCGATGTACCTAAACAGTGGAAACCCCCCAATTCTAACTCCAACCCACTTTAGCCCAACTCTATCCCTAATGGAAAAAATGGAAATAAATACATTTTTTTAATTTTACTATTTTTCCCTAAATAAGGGGGTGATAAAGGGGGTTTGACTTACAATTTTTTTTTATTTTGATCACTGTGATAGACCCCATCACAGTGATCAAAATGAACCAATAGGAAAAAAATCTCCTATTATTACCGGGTGCCGGCCGGCAGATTTCGGCGAGCGCATTGAGCATGTGCCCACCATTTTCTCCTGGAAGACAACGCCGGCGGTCCCGAGGACTTCACGGGGGGCATGGAAGGACACCAGAGCTACCAGAGGGGGTGATCAGAGGACCCTATTTCTCTCTCCTCTGATGTGCGATCATATCAGAAGAGAAATTAAATGTAAAATCAGATTTTTTTTGTGGTCGCCGTTATATCGTTAACAGCGATTGCAACACTGGCGTTGGTAAAAACCGACCCGAGTCATGTTCTTTGGGGTCTCAGCTACCCCAGTACACGAGACCCCAGTGAAATTCCGACGCTGGGGGGCACTATACACTAGAACTCAGCGCCGTTAAAAAGCTGCGCTGTAGTTTAAGTACCCTTAATTGCCGCCATTAAAAAGCATATCGGTGGTCGTTAAGGGGTTAAGAGTTTTTGTTATTTTTATAGCCAAGGCCATAAATATGTAACAAAGACAGACAAATATCCCTTAATTTCTTGACTTGCAGTTTTTCTGTCCTAAAGTAGATCACATCAAAAATGGTTGCATGTGTAAATGCAGCCTACAAGTAAAACCTTCCTAATATGACATTTTTGTATCATTCCTTAGGACACATTCGAAGAGCCATACTATAGTACCTTTAGGAAAGCTTTCCATGCTTTGTTCTTAAAGGGAAGGTGCCACCATTTTTCTTGTAGTTTGTTTTTTGTGAAATTAAAATAGTAATTAAAATGTATTAATGCAATGTTTCCACTGTTTGCAAACATTTCTATATGAAAAATAGATATTTTCTTACAAATATATATTTACCACTAGGGGGAGCATTTTCCGTTTTAGACCTCAAGCAGCTATAGTAAGACTTACTGCCCCAAATTTTTCTGCTAACAGTAAAGCTGGTAACTGCTGACATCACCATTTCCCTGCCCTTTTGGGTGGTCTAGTATCCCTGGGGCAGCGCTATTTTGTGGGTGACTGCCCTGTGATCTGCCATCACCAGCAGTTACTGTCTCTGTCTCTCCCATCAGTCTCTCTCACCCAGATTACATGATTCTCTCACCCCCCTCCACAAGTTCACTGTAGGCCTGCAGCTCCTTATCTTACTGAGGGATGAATCACAACTCCTGCCAAGCAGCTGACAGCTCCTGTTCCAATATAATGCTAATGGTACACTGCTCCTGCTTGATTTCTCTGCTATTCTGCCTGTACTTTTGTCCTGCATTTTACTCCCCTCAGTCTTCAATCTAGGATCTGTTCTGCTGGAAGCAGTACTGCTTAGGTTAGCAGATTCAAAGGCTACACGAAAATGGCAGAAGAACACTCCCACTACTGTGATTTGTGCAGCCCCCAGGTGTGCCCAGTTCACAGCAGTGACAGTTCTATTACAATAGATAGGAGATAACAGACTGACTCCAACCCTATGACCATGGGGTGCCGTATTATGACACAAAGTGTTGTGCTGCTACTGTGAAAGCAAGATGTCAGCCCCCAGTGCCTTCTTTAAACTCTTAACACACGAAATATGTTTCAAATGCAATCAAAACTTGGTTATAACAGCATGCTATGCTACATTACTTTTATTAATGATCTACAACGCGGTACCTTCCCTTTAAGAATTTGATCCTTTTGTTGGCCCAAATTGTATGGTTAGGGTTACAGAGCTTTACGAAGGGGGCTTTTTCAGAATTCATGGTAACAGATGGGAAATAAATGACTGTTTTCCTTTTAGAGTATTTTCAAAACTGAATTGCTTCAAGTAGATGCAACACAGACTTACTTAAAGGTCTGGCAATTATTAATGACAGCGATCATATACTGTACATAGCATACAGGACGCTGTCGGTTCTTTAAGTGTTCTTCTTTATAGAGCTGTGTTTCTTCGCTGTACCTGCAATCACAGACAAATTAGTAAATTGCTCCTCCTTTGGCACGTAGACATGCTACACAATAGTTCTGTATGGAACTATTACAAACGCTCACTGTACCCATTTTAATACAAATGAAGACAAACGGTGATCACACATTTTCATGCTGTGTTATTAAACAAATTGTATGACATGTTTGTCCAGCTGTCTGCAATCTGTCAAGTGTTAGGAAAACTATAGAACAAGGTTAGTTACCAAGTCTGATCCTGATTGTATGGGAACAAACACTGGTCAGCCATAACAACGACACCCACTGCCTAATATTGTGTAGGGCTCCTTCATGAGGCAAAAACAGATTTGTCTGGATAAGGCATCAACCTCTCAAGACTTCTAGGTGTCTGGTGGTATCTGGCAGAACAGCCCACAAATGACCGATCAAATTCAGATCTAGGGAATTTTTATGCCAAATCAGTATCTATCAATAAGAGGTTAGTCCCAACTCAGCAAGTTATCACCTATTATTATCATCAAGTTATCACACCTAGTATTCTCATCAAGGTATCATCTATTCTTAGCATAGATGATAAATTGCTGAGGATCTAAACCGCTCAAACTGTGCACTTGTCAAAGTCGCTCACACCCATTTTTCCAGCTTTCAATCATCAACCTTAAGAATAGTGTGTTCACTTGCAGTCTTACATACCCGCCACTTGTCAGATGCCAACTGCACCACAATACCATTTACAGCTCACAGACAAAGAACAAACTGTCGAAGGCTGAACTATCCATGGTGTTTGCGGAGGCTAGGTGGAACCCCACCACAGCTACCTAGCATGTGATCACAATGGAGATCATCATCGTGGGAGCTGCATTACTACCTTTGCTAGTGATTTAAAGGTAAAGGATGTGGATTTGCAGAGTATGAAGTCACACTGTATTCAAGGCTGGCGGTTCCCCTTTCGGGCATCTGTGCATAAATCACATTACAGGGGTGGTGATTAAGGGAGATTATCGCCCTGGCTGATTGACCGGGTCATGAGAATCGATTCACACCAACATTACTCATTAGTTAATTTGTCAATGATGTTAGCTTGTACACTTCCCAGAACTAATGGTAATGTAACTAGTAATGGGGTTTCAGTTGGGAGGCATGTAATGACCATGGAGACTGACCGCATGGGTTGGACCGCATGGATTGTGCTTTGGGAGCATGGGCTGGTAAGTTAATAGAGAGATCGATCAGGAATGGTCTGAAACATTGCCTAACTTGTCCCTGTTAAATTCTGGTGTTTTGTCACCTGTGTATTAGAAGGACATTGCTGAACTAGAGCGGGTGCAGAGAAGAGCAACCATGTTACAAAAATAGGTGACCTGCAACACCAGGACGGGTTATCAAACTTGGGGTTATTCGGGTCAGAAAAATGAAGGCTTAGGGGTGATTGTACTACAATGTACAACTATATAAAAGGGACAACGCAGAGATAACAAATGATTTATTTTTACACCTAGGTCTGCAACGGTGACCAGGGGGCATCCTACATCTAAAGAAAAGAAGGTTTAATTATTATCATCACTGACGATTCTTTACTGTAAAGCGGTGAGACTATAGAAGGCTTTACCACGTGATGTTGTTAAGGTTTATTCACTACAAAAGTTCAAAAAGGCCTGGATGCCTTTATAGAAAAATATAATATTAACAGGTGTTGATCCAGAGAACCAATCTGATTGCCGTATGTGGTGTCGAGAAGGAACTTTTCATCTAACATGGGTCAATGAGCATATGGCTCATGGGGTTTTGCCTTCCTCTGGATCAACATGTTAGACATAAGTCCATCAAGTTTATCCTATAATCTACCTTCAACCTTAAACACTATGAAACGAGTAGCAAACAGGAACTCATTAAAAAGGAACTTTTGAAAGTGAAGTTTAAACAGACATTATAGTGTACTGAAATTTGGGCAATTTGTTTATAGTAATGGTAATTTGAAGGGGTTCTCTGGGCACAGGTATTGATAACATACCTATACAATAGGTCATTAGTAACAGATTGCTGGGGGTCTCACATCCGGCACCCCCACAATCAACTCTTATTTGCTCTGGCGTGGGTTGGAGTAATAAAGCATAAGTGGATATTATAAAACGTAACTTTTAATATTTTTAAGCAACATAAAAAACAAAAATCAGTCACCCAAGTGAAAACAAAAACTGGAGCGTAGTCTCTCAACCTCTGGTTGTTATGGCAATGCACTGCTGACCCCCGATCATGTGACGGGGGTCAGCAGTGCGAGCACTACCGGACGCGCGGCCGGGAGCGCTAGTTAAATGCCGCTGTCAGCGATTGACGGCGGCATTTAACTAGTTAATGGGCGCGGGCGGATCACGATTCTGCTCGTGCTCATTGCGCGCACATATCAGCTGTACAAAACAGCTGACATGTCGCGGCTTTGAGGTGGGCTCACCGCCAGAGCCCACCTCAAAGCAGGGGATCTACCAGCTGACGTACTATTCCGTCAGCTGGCAGAAAGGGGTTAAACACTACAACATAAAGGTAAGGCAGCATTAGCACCATGGTATATGAGTAACGTATACTGGATACCTGTTGAGGAATGCATTCATTTGTTGCAGGCACAAGTGTAAAACCTTCTTCTTCAGGTCTTCACTTATCTGAGCTGCTACTTGTAAATTTTGCTCAAACATCTAAAGCAGAAAATAAAGTTGTTAACTGTGGCAGATAGCATTCGGTACAATATGGGTAAGTGACAAGCTATTTTCTATCTTCCTGATTTCATTTAATTAGTGATTTATGCCACAAAGAATGGTAAATCACCCAAAACTATGTAATCGTGGTCTGGGCCTCACAATGCAGACTCCAAAGTGCAGAATAGTATGACGAGGCCTAGTAATTCCCTCTACAACTAAAAGTCCAATGCAACAAGTGGAGGTCAGGATATAGTAAAACGTTTTACAATGAACAGCATTTATCATCTAATCACCATGGGACTCCCACCAATCACAATAAGGAAGGTCCCGGACCTCCGTTACTGCTCACTGCAGTCATGTCATGCTTTTGATCGAAGCCACTCAACTGAGGTCTAGAAGACTGATAAAGATTGCCAAAAGAGATATTTATCACACATACACAACCATGCCATACCATGCAACACCAACCCCAATCAGGATGGACGAATGAACGCATCCCTCCTTCTCAAGATCATGGGGTCCAAGCGATCAGACATTTATTGTGATGGTCAAAAAGTGATAAATATCTTTTCATGGACTATTAAGGGGATTTTCCAGTTTCTGAAGACAATGTTAAGGTAGCTCTTCACAGCACAAAATAACAATGCACATGATCGCCCCTTTACACTGCCCGCTTTAACCATTTAAACTGCTGCAGTGATGGCATGTCATACTGGCATGTAACAGTTTCAGCCAAATTCATGCAACCAGTATAAAGCCAACAGCTAAATTCCTATAAATCACTATTACAGTCATGTAAAACAAGTCAGGACAGACCATGTAGATGTACTTATTGGTTCACATGAGCAGTGCAGACGTACAGGAGCCTCAAAATGGAATCAAATGTTCCCAGAGCCAATTAGACACCTAGAATTGCCCAGATATTGTGCCCATATAATATCGTGCTTTACTCGCCCTTCCTGGGTCCAGTCTCCACCACTGCTCCCAGTATCCGTTGTGCCTGTGAGATCTGAGGCTTCTTCAGTGAAATCAGGCAGAGCCGCTGAGCTCAGTGTTAGCGCTGCAGAGCCGCTGAGTGCAGTGTTAGCGCTGCAGACACTGACAGACAATGATAAAATCCGGCAACATGAGGGACGTGCAGCCGTAGTCAGTTACCTGAAACACGATGGCTGGCAGTGTGGTCTGGTAATATCCATCTTGATCTGCTTCAGGTTCTCTATCTTTATCCCAGTCCTTTTTGTCTGTCTCTAAAGCTTTTCTCAACCATCCAATGATATTTGACTTAAAAAAACAAACAAATAAAATTACATATTTTCTTATGTCTTAGCTTTAAAGAGAATCATAAAGCAAACAAGTTGTTAAATCCATCACGATGCCTACAGATAATGACCTAGACACAGTATGTGCGTTATTGTGGGCCAAACAACGTGTAGATTTCTCCTGTGGAAGGAGGAATAGCTGTCAGCGTGGGTCCATAGAAGGTGCATGGTCGCCGAATATTGCGCTGTCTAGCAGACGTATAACACCTTCTGCCCCTGGGGAGATGTTGTTCGCACCCTTGTAAGTCATACTGCTAGAACTACTGCACACATTTGGCATTATTAGTCTATTGATCTGCACTGGGTGGGTCCGAAGACCCAGTCAGAATCTGATAAAATACATGGGTCAAGTGATGATCTGCTCAAAGCACAGAGAAATGTGGTCTGCTCCTGAGACCGTCAATCACTACGATCCAGTCTGGGATGGAAATATCACGTACACAAAATTATATTGATAATAGTTGTTCCAGTTCAACATATTGATTGATGCAATGTTTAATGTTGCAATATATAGTGGCTTGCAAAAGTATTCACCCCCTTGACTTATTACCTATTTTGTTACATTATAACCTGTGTTTAAATATTTTTGTAATCTAATATACGTGTGATTCATCAGCACTAAATAGTCTGAGTCGGTGAAGTGAGAAAAATATAGGCATAAATTACATTTATGAGATCAAATAACTAATAATTGGCATGTGTCACATGGTCTGTCAGTATATACAGACCTGTTCTGAAAGGCCACAGAGGCTGCAACACCATTAAGCAAGAGGCACCACTAACCAAATGAGGGACAAAGTTGTTGAGAAGTATAAGTCAAGTCAAGGTTGGGTTATAAAAAATACCCCCAATCTCTGTTGATCCCCAGAGCTCCATCAAATAGAAAGAACATGGTACCACAACAAACCCGCCAAGAAAGGGCCGCCCAGCAATACTCTCAGCCCGGGGAAGAAGGGCATTAATCAGAGAGGCAGCACAGAGACTAAGGGCTCATACTCACTTGCGCAAAACTCGGACGAGTCTCGCACGGCAATACCTGGCACAGAGGAGCGGAGCGTGCGGCTGCATGTATTCCTATGTGGCCGTACGCTCCGATCTGAGTGCCGGCAGCAGCGCCGGGTATTGCTCTGCGAGACTCATCCGAGTTTCACGCAAGTATGAGCCCTAAAGGTAACCCTGAAGGAGCTGCAGAGTTCCCAAGCAAAGACTGGCGTATCTGTCTATACGGCCCAAATAAGCCATATACTCCATACAGGTGGCGAGTGGGCATAAAAAAAAAAAAAACTTACTTGCACACAAAATTTGTAAGGCTCGTGTTGAGTTTGCCAAAAGACATGTGGGAGACTCCCCAAATGTGTGGACGAAGGTGTCGTGGTCATATAAGATGAGGCCACCAAGGTAAATGCTATGTCTGGCGCCAAACCAACACATCACTAGTGATGAGTGAACGTGCTCCGATATCGTGGTATCCGAGCATGCTCGGGTGTTATCCCTGTATCTCAGGCATGCTCGAGTAATATATTAGAGTCCACAGCTGCATGATTCACAGCCGTTAGAAAGCTGCTACACATGCGGGATTGCCAAACAACTGCAAATCATGTAGCCACAGGGACTCAAACATATTACTCAAGCATACCCGAGATAGTCTATGTGCACACGCTGCGGATCCGCAGCAGTTTTCCATGCCTTTACAGTACAATGTAAACCTATGGGAAACGCAATCTGCAGTGCCCATGCTGCAGAAACAACCGTGCGGAAACGCAGCGGTTTACATTCCACAGCATGTCAATTCTTTGTGCGGATTCCGCTGCGGTTTACACCTGCTCCATAATAGGAATCCGCAGGAGTAAAACCGCAGTGGAATCCACACTAATTCCGCAATAAATCCGCAGTAATTCCACAGGTAAAACGCAGTGCCTTTTACCTGCGATTTCACAAATCCGCAGAGCTCCAAAATACGTGTGCACATACCCATACTCTGACAACACCAAAGCATGCTCGGATAGCACAATGGCTCAACACCCCAAGAACACAATCCCCACAGTGAAACGTGGTGGCAGCATCATGCTGTGGAGATGCTTTTTGACAGCAGGCACAGGGAAAATGGTCTGAGTCAAAGGGAAGATGGATAGTGAGAAATACAGGAATATTCTTGAGCAAAACCTGTTTCAGTATGTCTGTGATTTGAGACTGGTACGGAGGTTCACCTTCCAGCAAGACAATGACCCAAAGCATACTGCTAAAGCAACACTCAAGTGGTCTAAGGGGAAACTTGTTAATATTTTGGAGCGGCTTAGTAAAAGCTCAGACATTAAACCAATTGAAAATCCGTGGTCAGACTTGAAGATTGCTGTTCACCAAAGGAAACCATCTCACTTGAAGGAGCGGCATCAGTTTTACCTTGAGGAATGGACAAAAATCCCAGTGGCAACATGTGGAAAACTCAGACTTATCTAAGGCGAATTGCAGCTGTAATTGCCACAATTGGGCCCTACAACAGTGTTCCCCAACAGGCCAGGTTTACCTTGGAAATGTTTTCAGGATTTCAGTATTGCCCAGGTGATTATTGCATCACCTGTGCAGATAATAATTCCATCGCCTGTGCTATACTAAGGAAATCCTGAATGCATGACCTGTTGGGTGCTCTTGAGGACTGGAGTTGGGGGAAGGGTGAGAATAGTTATGCACACTGAAGTTTTTGGTTATTTTGTCCTATTGGTTGCTTGCTTCACAATAAAAAGAAAACTAAATGTTCACAGTTGTAGGGCAGGTTCTTTACATAAACTGATGCAAACCTTCAAAAAAAAAACAAAACACTGAATTTCAAAGTTGTGAGTTAGCAAAACACAAAAAAGTGCTGAGGGGGTGAATGATTTCGCCAGCCACTGTGTATTAAAAATATTAGTCTTCTATCCCTTCATCCTCATCAAACCAATGTAGTTAGTACTTTCCTTGGAGCTGGGTGGGGGTGTAGATGAAATATCTAATACACACAAAATGTGTCCTTAGCCTTCAACCTGTAGTATTTGGGACACCTGAATAAAACATACACTAGATTATTTTTAATGTCAATTTCTTCTGGGTCTGGCAAAGTAAAATGTTTGTGCTTTCATGTTTTCCATCCCGTTCTTTCAAGACCCATAACTTATTTTTCACTTGTGTCATTATTTGCAGATTCACACAGATTTATTTTGATGGGGATCTGTAAAGGCTTGTTGGTTCTGCATGGCGAGGTGTCACTTTCATGGATATTATTTCAGAATAGACATCATTTAAATTTTATTTGCTTCTTACTGCATATTGTGTTTTAGTTGCTCCCAACCAAAATAAATAAAAAAAAAAAATTCTGGCATTTTGATTGTTTCTTTTTATGGCATTTACTAAATTGGGTTAAAATATTTAACATTTTGAAAGACCAGACTTTTACAAGTGCAACAATACCAAAATGTTTATTTTTTTATTTTTCTTTCTTTAAATTGTAATGATGGAAAAGGGGGAGACGATGTGAATTTTTCTACTTATTTATATTTTATAACTTTTTTTTTTTTTCACTCTATCTTTTTACTTCATTCTTTTTATCATTTGATGCACTGGAAACTGGGGAAAAAATTCAAGTGCGTTGAAATTGCAAAAAGTGCAATTTCACTTTTTTTTTTTTTTTTAATTTACCAAGTTCACAATATGGTGAAATTGACCCAGCAATATGACTCTCCAAGTCAGTACGATTACACATACCAAATATGCAGGATTTTGCTTTTCTTTTCTTAAGTGGTGAAAAGAAATTCGAAAAATTGCAAAAAAAAACCACAAAAAAACCACAACCTTTTTTGCTTATGTTGCTATTTTTGAAGACCTATAACATTTTCATTTTTCAAGATGGGGGCTGTGCGATTGCTTATTTTTTATGCCCTGAGCTGACGTTTCTACTGATACAATTTTGGGGTGCATGTGATGTGTTGTTCACCTCTTATTGCAACACTGCAGCAGACAAAAATGCGTAATTCTGGTGTTTTGATTTTTTTTTTCTTGGTACGCTGTTTAACAATCAGGTTACTTTATATTTTGATGTATGCGAGCACAAATCAAAGTCACCGAAGGGCTAAAGAGACTTGAACCGGAGATAGTCTGTTTATATTATATACTTTAATACTGCAGTATATAGGACAAATCATGGTTTACTATATATAACAGGCCACAGGCTGGTCTTCACAGCAGCATAGTCATGACAGGGACGAGGCTTTCAGCAGACACCAGCTGGCAGCTGTCACAGGACCCCATGACCAAGTGGGGGGCTTATATATGGATGTAACTGTATGCTACTCGGATCACACGTTTAAATATTGCTGTTGATCTGACTTTAGCATTTAAACATGTCAGAAGCAGCAGATATAGTCATCGTCTGTCAGGAATGATTACATTTTCGTCGTGGGAGAGTCAATTGGTTGATGTGGCAACCAAAGTGGTATTTCTTTTAGTCAGCTTTGATAAAGGGGGGCCCAATGACTTCCAAACACAAGACACGTTATGGTGAAAAAAAAAAAAAGAATATCTTACTTGGAGAGTCGCCATGTATTTATGGAGAAGCTGGTCCACAACGTCTTGAGAAAGAAGGGGTTTCATGGTCTTCACGTCTACTTCTGGGATAAGGTCCACATTTCCCATCATTTCTGAACTATGACAGAAAAGAATGAAGCTTTTTTTCTTTAGGTGAGAAGAAAAAAGACAAATACAGCTCAAAGACTACTGACAGGAGCCAGCCAAGGCTTATATACTCAGAGTCATACAATGGGGAGGATGCCCATCTACACGCTCTATGTAGGAGCCAGCCAAGGCTTATATACTCCCGAGTCATACAATGGGGGGGATGCCCATCTACACGCTCTATGTAGGAGCCAGCCAAGGCTTATATACTCCCGAGTCATACAATGGGGGGGATGCCCATCTACACGCTCTATGTAGGAGCCAGCCAAGGCTTATATACTCCCGAGTCATACAATGGGGGGGATGCCCATCTACACGCTCTATGTAGGAGCCAGCCAAGGCTTATATACTCCCGAGTCATACAATGGGGGGGATGCCCATCTACACGCTCTATGTAGGAGCCAGCCAAGGCTTATATACTCCCGAGTCATACAATGGGGGGATGCCCATCTACACGCTCTATGTAGGAGCCAGCCAAGGCTTATATACTCCCGAGTCATACAATGGGGGGATGCCCATCTACACGCTCTATGTAGGAGCCAGCCAAGGCTTATATACTCCCGAGTCATACAATGGGGGGGATTGCCCATCTACACGCTCTATGTAGGAGCCAGCCAAGGCTTATATACTCCCGAGTCATACAATGGGGGGGATGCCCATCTACACGCTCTATGTGGACTTCATTACTTTAGCTGTCCTACTACCCGTGCAAAGTGGGATCCACAGTGTTTCTTTTTTCCTTAATGATATATTCAGATGTAGCAAAAAGGTAGCAGGAAGTTTTAGGACCATGCTGGTCATTTGACTTGGGATTGCAGAAATCCATGCAGACGCTGCAGAAATACTTCAGATGAAAGACATGGAGATTTCATCAACTAAAGTGTTGTGTGGGAACAAAACTTCAGGATCACTCCAAGCAAAACTGGTGTACCATACTAAAAGAGTTGTCCAATGAAAAAAGTTATCACCTATCCACAGGATAAGTTACTGATCCCTGTGGTCTGACTGCTGGGTCACACATCGATCAGTAGGTAAAGGACTTTTTCTCCGTTACAAGATGGAGTGGAAATTGGGATCTCCACCCCATTCAAATTACATGCGTTGCCCATTTAAGTAATTTAGCAGTGGTTAAGCATGTGCACTGCGGCTCCGTTCTATCGGGGATAAAGGTTCCTGGTTCTGCTCATCGGTGCTGGCTCAAGTGGTCCGACCCCTATCGATCAACAAGTTATTTATTTTGTAAACCCTTTTAATACTGGGTATAAGGGTGAGCTCCAGGATACAAAAATCTGCACTATGCTCTACAGCAGGGGTGTCAAACTGCATTCCTCGAGGGCCGCAAACCATGCGTGTTTTCAAGATTTCCTTAGCATTGCACAAGGTGCTGAAATCATTCTCTGCAGGTGATTAAATTATCACCTGTGCAATGCAATGAAATCCTGAAAACATGACCTGTTTGCAGCCCTCGAGGAATGCAGTTTGACACCTCTGCTCTACAGAGTATCGATTTCTATAGTGTGATCCTTTCCCCTTTTTCACCCTTCACAATCACCATACTGTTCAGAAACCAGACCTGACGCCAAACATAACATGGCTGTGTGGGAGACTGGAGCAAACTCCAATCAAACCTGATTTAAACCAGCTTGACATCCCTTTATATTAGGCATCATAGAGTGACTGTAGCAAGGACTTAAAAGATGTTTTGCTAGAACATGTATAACCTAGCCACAAGTGTCCAGCAGCGCTCCCCGCCGGCAGATGTTCAGAGAATTACAGCAAGACTCCATTTATTTAAATACGGTTGTGCTGCAGTTCCTCGCCGGGTGGAATCCGAGTGATAAAAATGACAGTGGCATTTACCAGGTTAATCTCAGCATCAGAGCCTGCTGCTGTCAGTGTCGGTTTCAGCTGCTGCTCACCATTTACGGAGTGGTGACTGAAGCCGCCAGCGGGCTGCTGGGAGGAATCAAGTACATTTCCTCCTGGCAGCAGGGCTCTCAGTGTGAGCACAAGGCATATTCAGAACAATATTAACCTGTAGATTAACCCCATATCTGCAGGTTAATAGGCTTTTTTTTATACATGACAGGATCCCTTAGAAAAAAAAAGCATATTTGGCATCTGCCAAATGTTGCTGATCTGGAGAATCATTAACCAGGTCAGATTTACAGTATAAAAAAAAGCTATGGTAAATAAAATAAAAATTGGGAGGGGGATTTTTTTTCTCAGCTTTCCAGTACATCACATAACCGAACTCGTCGAGCAAAAAAAAAAAAAACAACAAGCCTTCATATGGCTAGGTGGATGGTTTAAGCATCCCGAGAATGAGCAGGCTGATCTTCTAATACCCTAGTCATGACCTGCAAAATCTTCCCCAACATTCATAGCCCAGTAATGTTCTCCTTCATCCCCAATACCAGATCCTGCACATTATGAGTGATGGATCTGCAGATACTATGTGATCACATAGGTTATATCCAGGTCATTATGCATTGTAAGACCTCACTCATCTGGGCGGGAATGCAGCGATATTTTAGCCTCTATATTAAATCTATATGAAATCAGAAACATGGGATGAGCTGATCTGCAGCAGTGATTTTACTATGGAAACCAATATTGAATACACAATGCGACAGAGCGCACAAATGCAGCCTCCAGCTGTCCATGTCCCATAGATTATATGGCAAGACTAGACATTTATCACTGAAACTTTGGATAAAGAGGCATTATCATTCATTAAGTGTAGTTACCAGAGCTGAAAAGATGTGGAAGCCTGAAGCATTACCTATTGTAGGTGTTCAAAACCCAAGTGAGGAGGCTGACAATCTCATTAGCTTCAAGATCTTCTGACGCCAACTCCTGGATCCGTGAAGACAAAGCTTGGTGATACAATTCTAACACCTTATTGAATATATTGTAGGTCACTGGAAAACATTGCACCATAAGGTTTTTAACTACTACAAGATCATCCAGCACATATCGGCGGATAATTTCCAAATGGCGGACCAACCACATTTTATCAGACTCTCGTGTGTCTGCCTGACTGCCTTCTATTCGGGTTCCAATAGTTTTCTCCAGAACCACAAACATCATTTCCTTCCACTTCTTAGGTCTTCCCGGAGGAATGAAACCAGTCTGTTTTTTCCTGTCCATCATGCGACGGTCTATTTTCTCCTCCCGTTCTATGATGCGTACAACTGAGACAACCAAAGTAGGATCCTTACGAACAGTGGTTATGGATCTTTGTATCACCATCCACAGCTGTTTTGCCAGCTCATCAGAAAGATGCTGAACCTCCCCAAAGTAATTCTGAATCAAGTTCATGTCATGGGTATTTTTGCTGTCCATCCGGTATTGTTCGTACATCAGGTCATCACGAGAACATTCCAGGTCCATCAATTTTCGATGTGCTTCCAATAGTCGCCCTTGCACAATGAGATCTTGTGTCTCTTTTACAATTTCTGGTACTGTAAAATAACAGAAGAAAAACAGATACTCATTGCCATGTACAACATGTTTTTAGGTATACTGTACTGGTAATATATGCCAGAATAAAAAATATATATATATACCAATACAGATAACCACAATGTATAATTTTAAAAATCAACTGTGCACTTGGTTATGAAAAATCATTTAAATGTCCAAAATAATACACCTCTGTGAAGGAAAATATAATTATAGGGGGAATATATATCAGCAGTAGCATTAAGGTACCGTTACACATTAAGCATTAAGGTACCGTTACGACAACGATGCCGATCGCTGCAGCGTCGCTGTTTGGTCGCTGGAGAGCTGTCACACAGACAGCTCTCCAGTGACCAACGATCCCAAGGTCCCCGGGTAACCAGGGTAAACATCGGGTTACTAACGCAGGGCTGCGCTTAGTAACCCGATGTTTACCCTGGTTACCAGCGTAAAAGTAAAAAAAAAAAAAAAAAACACTACATACTTACCTTCCGCGGTCTGTCCTCCGGTGCTGTGCTCTCCTCTGCACTGTGTAAGCACAGCGGCCGGAAAGCACAGCGGTGACGTCACCGCTGTGCTCTGCTTTCCGGCTGGCCGGCGCTCACAGTGCAGACTGCAGAGAAGCACAGCGCCGGGGACAGACAGCGGAAGGTAAGTATGTAGTGTTTTTTTTTTTTACTTTTACGCTGGTAACCAGGGTAAACATCGGGTTACTAAGCGCGGCCCTGCGCTTAGTAACCCGATATTTACCCTGGTTACCAGTGAAGACATCGCTGGATCGGCGTCACACACGCCGATCCAGCGATGTCAGCGGGAGATCAAGCGACAAAATAAAGTTCTTTACTTTCCCCAGCGACCAACGATCTCCCAGCAGGGGCCTGATCGTTGGTCGCTGTCACACACACAACGATTTCGTTAACGATATCGTTGCTACGTCACAAAAAGCAACTATATCGTTAACGATATCGTTCAGTGTGACGGTACCTTTACATTTAGTTATTAAAAAGGACAAACTGGATTTACCAGTATTGCAGAACTCTGAACCATAGGGGGTCTCCTGGACGAATGCTGAGAGGTGTCAAGTGAGCCAAGCCAAGTGTGGGTAGATGAGGATTATAAAACATCCTGAATATTTCCCATGTACTATATGTGGGGGTACTTAGAAAAACAGGATATTTGAAATGCAAGGTCCTGGCCCCTAAATTAGACCACCATCCAGTCACAAGATGCAATTTATAAATTGTCCAAGGCCGTCCTGGAAATATGAGCCAAGGACCAGGCATATAAAAGATGGGTGACACAATAAGAAGGTGTTCACATGTGGGCATCAGGGTTTGCTGATTGTGATCCATAATTAATTTCTCCTTCCCTCAAGGAAACAGAAGATAACTGTAGATAGAAATGTTTAAGTATTTCTGCTATTTCATAAAAGTTTTGCACATTTATTTTCAACTTTTTACATTTTTTTTATTGGAAGCTCTGTATATTTTTATATATACCACTGTGCCCCGTAATTCCAGAGATTAGTGGGCATCACAGTGGTCAGATATGGAGTATAGTGAGGTTGGAATCGGTTGCTGCAGCAGGTAAAACAAACCTGTAGAAAAGCATATTCATACATTCATAACCTAATTACCAGAGAAAATGTTCTTGAGATTCTCCACGGCTGCGGCGAGCTGGCTGTGCTGGACAACAGCGTCCTTCACATCTTTTAGGCTTTCAATAGTATTTATACTCTGCCTCCAGTCTTTACTGAGGGTTCCCAATGACTGCTGGATGTCTTTTACATCATTTAGGGCATTGTGAAGTTGGCTCAAACCTGTTCTCACACCGTCAAGTTGGGACTGGATGGCTGCCTGAAAAAAAAAAAAAAAAGTAGAACATTACAGATCACATCCATAAAGCTCACGCCTTAAGGGGATCTTATCAGGAAGTTTCTGGATATTAAACTGCTGTCAGCACATTGTGTGCCTCCTAATTAGAATCCCAAGAATCCATTCCATGCACCTGTCAGCCCGGGATAGTTTTTAAGGCTCTCTCTACCTGTACGGTAATCAGCACTGAGCCGCCTGGCATGCAGGCACAGACCTATCGGGTGTCTGTGAGCCATCTAGCTCAGCTTTTCTGCCATCAAAGGCTGTTTTAGCAAGCTCACAGCAGATGCCGAGGTTGATACGTAGTCATCTGCATTGTTGCCATCTGGACTACTTGATTCTGATTACATATATGAAGATCTGAGGTTGTGGGTTGTAATAATCAACTAGGCAGGTTAACAATGCAACTTTTTTTTTTTTTTAATTCCTTAAAGTACATGGTCTTAGAGCAGATCCAGGTAGATGGCCACAATGCAATGTCCCCAGTCCACAAGATCTCCACCCCGGGGCCAGTAGTTTCACTGCCCTGTGCCAGGCGATACCCACTCTCACCCAACTTTTGGTTGGCAGCTTTCGTATCACCCGCCAGTATATCTGTAGTCACAGTCCGTGCTTCTGTAGACAATAGACACCATGACCGTAACATGTGCATCCAGCTCCAACCAGCAACAACAGTCTTTAGGATAGTTCCTCAAATCCAGATGAGATACCACGAATGTATCCAGTTCCAGCTAGCAACAACCCCTCCATTTCCTTGCCAGTGCCCTAAATACCAAAATCTGCTCCTTCGGGAGACCACCCCACCCCCCAATGCTAACTGTGCATTGGTGGAGGTATTTTCCTGTGGCCGAACCCCATCACCTGGGACTGCATGTGGGACCCCCTGTTGTGAGGGCACCTCTGGGTCCAATACCCCCATTCACACAATGGGACTAGTGACTGGGAAAACAATGGCTTAATTGAGGCCACTGAAACACAGATCAGAGTAATTAAAGGATTGGTAAAGGTAAAGCAATCTCCTATCTGGCCTTATGTATACATAAAGGTACCTTCACACACAACGATATTGTTAACGATATCGTTGCTATTTGTGACGTAGCAACGATATCGTTAATGAAATCGTTATGTGTGACAGCGACCAACGATCAGGCCCCTGCTGGGAGATCGTTGGTCGCTGAATAAAGTCCAGAACTTTATTTCGTCGCTGGATCTCCCGCGGACATCGCTGGATCGGCGAGTGTGACACCGATCCAGCGATGTCTTCACTGGTAACCAGGGTAAACATCGGGTAACTAAGCGCAGGGCCGCGCTTAGTAACCCGATGTTTACCCTGGTTACCATGCTAAAAGTAAAAAAAAACAAACAGTACATACTTACCTACAGCCGTCTGTCCTCCAGCGCTGTGCTCTGCTCTCCTCCTGTACTGTCTGTGAGCCGGAAAGCAGAGCGGTGACGTCACCGCTCTGCTTTCCGGCTCACAGACAGTACAGGAGGAGAGCAGAGAAGCAGAGCGCAGCGCTGGAGGACGGACGGCTGTAGGTAAGTATGTACTGTTTGTTTTTTTTTACTTTTAGCATGGTAACCAGGGTAAACATCGGGTTACTAAGCGCGGCCCTGCGCTTAGTTACCCGATGTTTACCCTGGTTACCGGCATCGTTGGTCGCTGGAGAGCGGTCTGTGTGACAGCTCTCCAGCGACCAAACAGCGACGCTGCAGCGATCCGGATCGTTGTCGGTATCGCTGCAGCGTCGCTTAATGTGAAGGGGCCTTAAGATCCAGCCCGCATGTCTTCCTCTGCTTACGATCATCGAATGAAAACAGATTCCTGTGCCCGAACATATTCCAGGAGAGATTTGTGTGAGCAAGCAAATCTCTAATAAAATCCAACAGTAAGATCGACATAACCAGTGCTCGGTCCTGGAAAAGTCTGAATTCCTTGGCATTCTGTGGACTCTGCTCTATGTGCATTGGTCCAATAGTCTTTAGTCTGTGGCCAGCTCCTCACACTCCTCTCCCACTTTTTCAGTACGGTCAGCGCTGGGTTACGGGTTATAGTTCATGAGATTGACTGTCCACCTTTTTTCACTTATCGGGACAGTACATCGGCATTTTTTTTTCAGGACAGAGATGGATGCAAGGTTTCACCTTCATGAGAAAGAAACTTTGTTATCATCCAGTTAATTCAAAGCATATTCTATATCTTTCTTGTGAATAAACTCCTCAACCCCCAGTCCATCCTGGTATATATCAGCATAGCAGAAATCTCCAGCTTCTCTCATATGATCCTTCAGATCCTGCCAACTCTCTGATGGGGGAAGCCCAGATATGAGGATTTTGTATTCATTTCGCAGAGACAAGGGTTCTCCATGTCCTCCCCGATACCCGGTTTGACCTGGAAAACTGTTCATGAACCAGATGAAAACAAAACTTGTATCCATTGCGTCCAAGCACAGCGTCCTACACATGCCACAGATCCTGGAAGCTGATCAAGGCGAATGGTGTGGCACTGCTCCCCCCGCGTTTTTTCAGCTTGATGTTACAATTCCTCCAGCTCCTTCTCCCATACATCGGTCGGTAAATTGCCCACATAATTGAGCTCATCCCCAGAGCTCTGACCCCCAGCCTGCAATATGGCAACTTGGCAGCCTGGTAAATGGTATCTGAGGGAACAATATCTGGGCTGAACAGAGTTATGGAAGACCCAGTATCCTGAAATCCCTGGACCTCCTCCCTGATGTAATTTACCTCCCCAGGTCACATTTCTTCATGGCAACAGGCATTGTATTTTGTACATTACGCAACCCTGGCGGTGTATTAGACGGCATGTTGAGATCGCTCTGTTCCCTCTCGGCTGACGCAGTGGAAGCGGGTCCTTGGCTTCAGGTTACGACATTGGCCCAGTGGTACCCTAACCCTGCTCCTAGGCTGTTTGTCAGCAACTCATCTACCAGTAGATGCTGCACTACTCCTGTGACCCCAGTGTAAATGTAGTTGGGCCCTCCGACTGTTCAGAGATTCTCCTTGGGCTACATTAACATATGGCTGGAGGGAACAATACATTGGTCTGGTACTAGATGTTATTTGCTCAATGTAACGGAGGCTCCGGAATCATGAAGCCCTGCAGCCTCCACGTTCTCTACCCAGACAGGCTCCGGCTGATCAGCTGTTCAGCTCCGATGCGAGCCCAACAGACAGGCTACCCATGCATGTGTCGTAACTGTCACACAGCCCGGACACATGCAGCTGTGGAGCCGAACAGTTGATCAGCCGGAGCGATCCAGGAAGCCGGGTTCCCTCTGCAGCTTATATGGTAAACGCTATAGCTTGCCAGACAAGCCCTGACCCGTTCAAATTCGCTCATCTTGAATCATAAAGACATCGGGTCACCATGGCAACGATTGGCACCTTGTGATGACATCGTGAGGGCCCCAGTCGGAGAGCATAGGAAGCTCCCTCCCTCTGCACACCTGCTAAATGCTGCGATCGATATCGACCCCAGCATTTAGCAAGATAACTAGTGATGAGCGAATATACTCGTTACTCGAGATTTCCCGAGCACGCTCGGGTGTCCGAGTATTTTTTAGTGCTCGGAGATTTAGTTTTTTTTCGCCGCAGCTGAATGATTTACAGCTATTAGCCAGCTTGATTACATGTGGGAATTCCCTAGCAACCAGGCAACCCCCACATGTACTTAGCCTGGCTAATAGCTGTAAATCATTCAGCTGAGGCATTGAAAACTAAATCTCCGAGCACTAAAAAATACTCAGAGGTCACCCGAGCGTGCTCGGGAAATCTCGAGTAAAAAGTATATTTGCTCATCACTAAAGTTAACGTGTCGGGAGCAGTGTCAGAATCAGCCTACACCCAGCGGCGAATGCCCGCGCGCAGCCTCCTGTGGCGGGAGATTTCCGTGACGTATATATACTGCATTGGTCGGGAAAATATATATAAGGGGGTTAAAAAATACTGTGGAGAAACGAGGGGTCAGTGGGTGCCCTAGTCCATTAGCCAAAAATCGCATGGACCAAGGATCATCCCTTTAAACACCTGCTCTCTTTTTTACCCTGGGTGCAATACTACTCTGACTGCACAGAATGAAAGTAAAACAGTGTGGCAATAATTAATTGAACCACAAAACAGGCAAATAACATGTAGAACAGTCCCAGCAAAATACCCAGCTATGGTGCAGATAGAGTCTCACCCGTCCGCAGACTAGCCGAGATAAGAGCAGCTGTGACTTCAGATCTTCCAGGGTTGACTACCCCAACTTTGGCGCGCACAGCGAGGAGGTAATGACAAACTTAGGAAGCTGACACTTTATTCAAGTACAAGGACAGTTGACTGGAGGGTCACATCCCGGCTTCTCCGCACATCTCCATTGAGCCAGGTGACCGGTGGGTTCCAATCCTGTTTTCCCAAACTTATCCATTGGGTTCACGTGACCGGTGGTTCCAAATTCTGACTACCCCAACTACTTTCAACTAGGGCCGTGGTCCCCAAAGTTGGCATCCTGTAGAATGTAAAATCTGTGTCCCTCGTGATGGAGCAATGATCTCTTGGCTGCTGTCTTGTAGAGCGTTCATGGTTGTTTTTTTTACAGAATCTCTGGTTCTCTGAATTTCTTGGCTGTCTGGATGTGTATTGTTAGAGGCATATCCCACTTACATAGCTCACAACTGTTGTTCTTCAAGCCAGCATCCAGTGGGAGATGTGAGGAGATTAACTCACACTGAAATTTAATCAATTTACATAGGAGTAAAAACTATGTTTTGCAAGTCAACATGCTAGTTGGCCTGCACAATGCGTAGTCAACATATCAGCAAACATCATTGTTCAATTACCCTGAGTCTCTGTTATCCAGAATAATAGCACAATATGTTACAACAAACATCAACAAATGTCAATATTACATGCTTATAAGAACAAAAGTATGTGGTTTCTTGACCAACCAAAGAACAAAACACATCAATTCAAAAATCAACATACAGATAACAGTCTATTCCTCCTGGCTTACTGAAAATAGACGTCTGGTTAAAGATAAAATGCTGTGTCAACACAGATACCTACACCATTTTATTAACTCTAATATATGACAGGGCATGAAATGTCATGGAGAACAGTAATGGTCTGGCTCCTGGATCTCTACCAGTCTGCAGGGGTTAGCATGCCTTGTCATACTTGAGAAATAATAAATTAGGATACCAGCAAAATGTGATAAAATGAGGAACAAAACCACAATTCTCACCTTTTGCTTCAGTGGTAATACTAATGACTGCAGGGGGAAAGGAAATCCATAAAAAAAAAAATTGTGGTCATGTCCTGATGTGGCATAACATGCAAAACAGATAGTGGGCGACCGTGGAAGCATTGGTTCTAATATGGTCATATGTGTTTTTTTTAAATTAGATTTGTGCTAGCAGTTATGCTTTTGACACCTAGGCAAAGCCTTTAAGTGTAAGAAAATAAGATATAAGTGTGCGGGGGGTTCTTAGTTTGACAGTTCAGACTGTCATGACAGGGTTTTAATGTGGTGGGCTCTTACTTTTTGCCAGAGCTGTACATCACTCAGCCCACAGGAGATCCAATATATCACCTTGTATAGTTGGAAATATATCTATTGTTGCGTTCAGTATGTGTTTTCAACAATTTGGCAGCCTACAGTCCGTTTTTTTCTACCAACAAACCCCATGACCTGATGAACTGAACCAAGGAGAATCGAGAGAAAAGTAAATAAAGGAAAAAACAATCCACACAAGTAGAGTTCACCTTTAGCCTGGCCTCAACAGACGCTTTCTTACGAGCTTCTCTCCTCCGATATTGCTCCACTTTATCCAGCTGATCCGGTCTCTGCAGCATCCCAGCCACCCGCTGCACAGCCGTGGCCACCGCCTCCCTGTCTGGCTCCTCCATACTGAGCTTAGTAAATAATGACATAGAAACAAATTCATGTCTTCTAGAAGTATGTTCCAACGGGATTTCAAAATGCTTTCATAGAAAAATTCTTAAAAATACTATAAGGAGCTGTACACACTAACACTGACAACACGACATGTGCATGGAATACCCCAAAGGCCAGCAAGACCCTCCAGTGGTTAATCTGGGTGAAGGTAGGGCGAGAGTAGGGCCGGGGTCACACTTGTGAGTGCAATGCGAGTCTCTCGCCTCAATACCCGACACACAGACAGCAGGCATCACTCCTGTAATACACGGACAGCAGGCATCACTCCTGTAATACACGGACAGCAGGCATCACTCCTGTAATACACGGACAGCAGGCATCACTCCTGTAATACACGGACAGCAGGCATCACACATGATCACTCCGTTAATACACGGGCAGCAGGCATCACTCCTGTAATACACGGACAGCAGGCATCACACATGATCACTCCGTTAATACACGGGCAGCAGGCATCACTCCTGTAATACACGGACAGCAGGCATCACTCCTGTAATACACGGACAGCAGGCATCACTCCTGTAATACACGGACAGCAGGCATCACTCCTGTAATACACGGACAGCAGGCATCACTCCTGTAATACACGGACAGCAGGCATCACTCCTGTAATACACGGACAGCAGGCATCACACATGATCACTCCGGTAATACACGGACAGCAGGCATCACACTGGTAATACACGGACAGCAGGCATCACACATGATCACTCCGGCAACACACGGGCATCACACATGATCACTCCGGCAACACACGGGCATCACACGGGCATCACACATGATCACTCCGGCATCACACATGATCACTCCGGCAACACACGGGCATCACACATGATCACTCCGGCAACACACGGGCATCACACATGATCACTCCGGCAACACACGGGCATCACACATGATCACTCCGGCAACACACGGGCATCACACATGATCACTCCGGCAACACACGGGCATCACACATGATCACTCCGGCAACACACGGGCATCACACATGATCACTCCGGCAACACACAGGCATCACACATGATCACTCCAGTAATACACGGGCATCACACATGATCACTCCGGTAATACACGGGCATCACACATGATCACTCCGGTAATACACGGGCATCACACATGATCACTCCGGTAATACACGGGCATCACACATGATCACTCCGGTAATACACGGGCAGCAGACATCACACATGATCACTCCAGTAATACACGGGCATCACACATGATCACTCCGGTAATACACGGGCAGCAGGCATCACACATGATCACTCCGGTAATACACGGGCAGCAGACATCACACATGATCACTACAGTAATACACGGGCATCACACATGATCACTCCAGTAATACACGGGCATCACACATTATCACTCCAGTAATACACGGGCAGCAGACATCACACATGATCACTCCAGTAATACACGGGCATCACACATGATTACTCCGGTAATACACGGACAGCGCACATCACACATGATCACTCCAGTAATACACGGACAGCGCACATCACACATGATCACTCCGGTAATACACGGGCATCACACATGATCACTCCAGTAATACACGGACAGCAGGCATCACACATGATCACTCCGGTAATACACAAACAGCGCGCATCACACATGATCACTCCGGCAACACACGGGCATCACACGGGCATCACACATGATCACTCCGGCATCACACATGATCACTCCGGTAATACACAAACAGCACGCATCACACATGATCACTCCGGTAATACACGGGCATCACACATCACTAATCAAAAATGTGGAATGCACCAGTCTGATATAATGTCTAAAGCACGGTGTGACTAATAGTAAAAAATAACTTTTAATAAATATACACTAAAAAGTTGGTCTAACCAACTGCATACGAACATAGAAGACTCAACAAGGAAAAAAGAATTCCCAATATGAGGGAATAATACAGAATTCAAATCCCCGAGAACTATGAATTCACATATTTGTGTCAGTCTCCAAAGGGAAAGGAGCCGGAGCACATTATACACTCCTAAAATGGCAGTACAAAAAGGCAAACAAATATCACACATCTGCTGTGAATGTTGCAGATCACATGTTACCTGTCCCCACCTGTCACATGAGAATGCAGTGGGTACGATCAGAAACAATAATAATTGGAACGGGCTCACCTCATATTGTCCTATTATTGTGGGTGAAACCTATTATGAATCCAGCATCCGGAAAGGTGGTCCTGCAATTCTGGCCACGCTTCTTACCCATCCACGCCGTTTCAACAGATTTGTAAAACCCCAAAAAACAGAAACATATTTCCCTACGCGTTTCGTGATAGCTTTATTTTCCCCTGATGAGTGAACTATCACGAAACGCGTAGGGAAATATGTTTCTGTTTTTTGGGGTTTTACAAATCTGTGTGGCAATAATTAATTGAACCACAAAACAGGCAAATAACATGTAGAACAGTCCCAGCAAAATACCCAGCTATGGTGCAGATAGAGTCTCACCCGTCCGCAGACTAGCCGAGATAAGAGCAGCTGTGACTTCAGATCTTCCAGGGTTGACTACCCCAACTTTGGCGCGCACAGCGAGGAGGTAATGACAAACTTAGGAAGCTGACACTTTATTCAAGTACAAGGACAGTTGACTGGAGGGTCACATCCCGGCTTCTCCGCACATCTCCATTGAGCCAGGTGACCGGTGGGTTCCAATCCTGTTTTCCCAAACTTATCCATTGGGTTCACGTGACCGGTGGGTCCAAATTCTGACTACCCCAACTACACGCCGTTTCAACAGATTTGTAAAACCCCAAAAAACAGAAACATATTTCCCTACGCGTTTCGTGATAGCTTTATTTTCCCCTGATGAGTGAACTATCACGAAACGCGTAGGGAATAAATATGTTTCTGTTTTTTGGGGTTTTACAAATCTGTTGAAACGGCGTGGATGGGTAAGAAGCGTGGCCAGAATTGCAGGACCACCTTTCCGGATGCTGGATTCATAATAGGTTTCACCCACAATAATAGGACAATATGAGGTGAGCCCGTTCCAATTATTATTGTTTCTGATCGTACCCACTGCATTCTCATGTGACAGGTGGGGACAGGTAACATGTGATCTGCAACATTCACAGCAGATGTGTGATATTTGTTTGCCTTTTTGTACTGCCATTTTAGGAGTGTATAATGTGCTCCGGCTCCTTTCCCTTTGGAGACTGACACAAATATGTGAATTCATAGTTCTCGGGGATTTGAATTCTGTATTATTCCCTCATATTGGGAATTCTTTTTTCCTTGTTGAGTCTTCTATGTTCGTATGTAGTTGGTTATACCAACTTTTTAGTGTATATTTATTAAAAGTTATTTTTTACTATTAGTCACACCGTGCTTTAGACACGACAGCGCACATCACACATGATCACTCCAGTAATACACGGGCATCACACATGATCACTCCAGTAATACACGGGCATCACACATGATCACTCCAGTAATACACAGGCATCACACATCACTCCAGTAATACACGGGCAGCAGGCATCACACATGATCACTCCGGTAATACACGGGCAGCGCACATGATCACTCCAGTAATACACGGGCATCACACATGATCACTCCAGTAATACACGGGCATCACACATGATCACTCCGGTAATACACGGGCAGCGCACATGATCACTCCAGTAATACACGGGCATCGCACATGATCACTCCGGTAATACACGGACATCACACATGATCACTCCAGTAATACACGGACATCACACATGATCACTCCAGTAATACACGGGCATCACACATGATCACTCCAGTAATACACGGACATCACACATGATCACTCCAGTAATACACGGGCATCACACATGATCACTCCGGTAATACACGGACATCACACATGATCACTCCGGTAATACACGGACATCACACATGATCACTCCGGTAATACACGGACATCACACATGATCACTCCGGTAATACACGGGCATCACACATGATCACTCCAGTAATACACGGACATCACACATGATCACTCCAGTAATACACGGGCATCACACATGATCACTCCAGTAATACACGGACATCACACATGATCACTCCAGTAATACACGGGCATCACACATCACTCCAGTAATACACGGGCAGCAGGCATCAAACATGATCACTCCGGTAATACACGGACATCACACATGATCACTCCAGTAATACACGGGCATCACACATCACTCCAGTAATACACGGGCATCACACATGATCACTCCAGTAATACACGGGCATCACACATGATCACTCCGGTAATACACGGGCATCACACATCACTCCAGTAATACACGGGCATCACACATCACTCCAGTAATACACGGGCATCACACATGATCACTCCGGTAATACACGGGCATCACACATGATCACTCCGGTAATACACGGGCATCACACATGATCACTCCGGTAATACACGGGCATCACACATGATCACTCCGGTAATACACGGGCATCACACATGATCACTCCGGTAATACACGGGCATCACACATGATCACTCCGGTAATACACGGGCATCACACATGATCACTCCAGTAATACACGGACATCACACATGATCACTCCAGTAATACACGGACATCACACATGATCACTCCGGTAATACACGGGCAGCACACATGATCACTCCGGTAATACACGGGCATCACACATGATCACTCCAGTAATACACGGACATCACACATGATCACTCCAGTAATACACGGACATCACACATGATCACTCCGGTAATACACGGACATCACACATGATCACTCCAGTAATACACGGACATCACACATGATCACTCCGGTAATACACGCGCATCACACATGATCACTCCGGTAATACACGGGCATCACACATGATCACTCCGGTAATACACGGGCATCACACATGATCACTCCGGTAATACACGGGCATCACACATGATCACTCCGGTAATACACGGGCATCACACATGATCACTCCAGTAATACACGGACATCACACATGATCACTCCAGTAATACACGGACATCACACATGATCACTCCGGTAATACACGGGCAGCACACATGATCACTCCGGTAATACACGGGCATCACACATGATCACTCCAGTAATACACGGACATCACACATGATCACTCCAGTAATACACGGACATCACACATGATCACTCCGGTAATACACGGACATCACACATGATCACTCCAGTAATACACGGACATCACACATGATCACTCCGGTAATACACGGGCATCACACATGATCACTCCAGTAATACACGGGCATCACACATGATCACTCCGGTAATACACGGGCATCACACATGATCACTCCAGTAATACACGGGCATCACACATGATCACTCCAGTAATACACGGGCATCACACATGATCACTCCAGTAATACACGGGCATCACACATGATCACTCCAGTAATACACGGGCATCACACATGATCACTCCGGTAATACACGGACATCACACATGATCACTCCGGTAATACACGGGCATCACACATCACTCCAGTAATACACGGGCATCACACATGATCACTCCAGTAATACACGGGCATCACACATCACTCCAGTAATACACGGGCATCACACATGATCACTCCGGTAATACACGGGCATCACACATCACTCCAGTAATACACGGGCATCACACATGATCACTCCAGTAATACACGGGCATCACACATCACTCCAGTAATACACGGGCATCACACATGATCACTCCAGTAATACACGGACATCACACATCACTCCGGTAATACACGGGCATCACACATGATCACTCCGGTAATACACGGGCATCACACATGATCACTCCAGTAATACACGGACATCACACATGATCACTCCAGTAATACACGGGCATCACACATGATCACTCCAGTAATACACGGGCATCACACATGATCACTCCAGTAATACACGGGCATCACACATGATCACTCCGGTAATACACGGGCATCACACATGATCACTCCAGTAATACACGGGCATCACACATGATCACTCCAGTAATACACGGACATCACACATGATCACTCCGGTAATACACGGGCATCACACATGATCACTCCGGTAATACACGGGCATCACACATGATCACTCCGGTAATACACGGGCATCACACATGATCACTCCGGTAATACACGGGCATCACACATGATCACTCCGGTAATACACGGGCATCACACATGATCACTCCGGTAATACACGGGCATCACACATGATCACTCCGGTAATACACGGGCATCACACATGATCACTCCGGTAATACACGGGCATCACACATGATCACTCCGGTAATACACGGGCATCACACATGATCACTCCGGTAATACACGGGCATCACACATGATCACTCCGGTAATACACGGGCATCACACATGATCACTCCGGTAATACACGGGCAGCACACATGATCACTCCGGTAATACACGGGCATCACACATGATCACTCCAGTAATACACGGGCAGCACACATGATCACTCCAGTAATACACGGGCATCACACATGATCACTCCGGTAATACACGGACATCACACATGATCACTCCGGTAATACACGGGCATCACACATCACTCCAGTAATACACGGGCATCACACATGATCACTCCAGTAATACACGGGCATCACACATGATCACTCCAGTAATACACGGACATCACACATGATCACTCCGGTAATACACGGGCATCACACATGATCACTCCAGTAATACACGGACATCACACATGATCACTCCGGTAATACACGGGCATCACACATGATCACTCCGGTAATACACGGACATCACACATGATCACTCCGGTAATACACGGGCATCACACATGATCACTCCGGTAATACACGGGCATCACACATGATCACTCCGGTAATACACGGGCATCACACATGATCACTCCGGTAATACACGGGCAGCACACATGATCACTCCGGTAATACACGGGCATCACACATGATCACTCCAGTAATACACGGGCAGCACACATGATCACTCCAGTAATACACGGACATCACACATGATCACTCCGGTAATACACGGACATCACACATGATCACTCCGGTAATACACGGGCATCACACATCACTCCAGTAATACACGGGCATCACACATGATCACTCCAGTAATACACGGGCATCACACATGATCACTCCAGTAATACACGGACATCACACATGATCACTCCAGTAATACACGGGCATCACACATGATCACTCCAGTAATACACGGGCATCACACATGATCACTCCGGTAATACACGGGCATCACACATGATCACTCCGGTAATACACGGGCATCACACATGATCACTCCAGTAATACACGGGCATCACACATGATCACTCCAGTAATACACGGACATCACACATGATCACTCCGGTAATACACGGGCATCACACATGATCACTCCGGTAATACACGGGCATCACACATGATCACTCCGGTAATACACGGGCATCACACATGATCACTCCGGTAATACACGGGCATCACACATGATCACTCCGGTAATACACGGGCATCACACATGATCACTCCGGTAATACACGGGCATCACACATGATCACTCCGGTAATACACGGGCATCACACATGATCACTCCGGTAATACACGGGCATCACACATGATCACTCCGGTAATACACGGGCATCACACATGATCACTCCGGTAATACACGGGCATCACACATGATCACTCCGGTAATACACGGGCATCACACATGATCACTCCGGTAATACACGGGCAGCACACATGATCACTCCGGTAATACACGGGCATCACACATGATCACTCCAGTAATACACGGGCAGCACACATGATCACTCCAGTAATACACGGGCATCACACATGATCACTCCGGTAATACACGGACATCACACATGATCACTCCGGTAATACACGGGCATCACACATCACTCCAGTAATACACGGGCATCACACATGATCACTCCAGTAATACACGGGCATCACACATGATCACTCCAGTAATACACGGACATCACACATGATCACTCCGGTAATACACGGGCATCACACATGATCACTCCAGTAATACACGGACATCACACATGATCACTCCGGTAATACACGGGCATCACACATGATCACTCCGGTAATACACGGACATCACACATGATCACTCCGGTAATACACGGGCATCACACATGATCACTCCGGTAATACACGGGCATCACACATGATCACTCCGGTAATACACGGGCATCACACATGATCACTCCGGTAATACACGGGCAGCACACATGATCACTCCGGTAATACACGGGCATCACACATGATCACTCCAGTAATACACGGGCAGCACACATGATCACTCCAGTAATACACGGGCATCACACATACCGTACTATTTCATAGAGGACTTTCTTCCACACTATACAGGGCAGGACACAGCTCTGCTCTCACGTGCCCTATGTTATCCCCTGGCTGTGCCTGAGAGCCACCTCCACCAGCTGTTCCAGAACGTATCATACACACAGTCCATGCCACTCCTGGCCGCAGCTGTGGAATGAGCCGCGGCCTGCCCTCCTCCTATGGGCCTGAGAAGCAGCACTGCCCGCCCCGTGCCCCCGGTATGTCAGTGCAGCAGACCGCTGTGGACGTATGCTGCCAGTCACACGGCGCCATGGGCACAATGAAGCACTTCATACCCAGCGTCCCCGCAGCTGTGTCTTGTGACGGCCACTACCGGAAGCTGATATGGTATCACAGCAATACACTTCCCTGCTGTCTGGGCCCGCCCACCAAACGGACACTGGCTTATCAGCGCTCTTATCTCAGTTGCGCACTGTGCTGCTCCGTGTCACACCTGCTGTGATTGGTGGGACTGTAAGGCTGCAGCGCTCAGGGAGTTTCTGGGGATGACATGGAGGAGGCGGCCATGTGTGTGACTGACAGGAGGTCGTGTGTCCCGGAGCTGCTCCTGTGAGGTGGCCCTGTGTGTGCCGCGCCTCCGGAGGTGAGGAGATTCCTGGAGCTGCTCGTAGCCCCTCCATTGTAGCCCCCTCTACAGAACGGGCTGGCTGGAGGGGATTCTGCCCTGAGGACCCTGGGATCACAATGGTTTGTGGTGTTGTTCAATTTTATAAGGGAATAGACATCAGAAATGTAACATGAACTAAAACAATAAACTTGTATCTATCGTTATTTCTTTCTACAGGGCCGGCTGTGTAACAAATGCAGAATTATTCTTTTCTGTTAATAAATATGTTTCTTATCGCTTTTCATAAAATAAAAATGACATGCAGCCCCGGGTCAACAGATTTCTCAGAATTCGACTTTTGTCATGTTTGCACCAGTCCGACCAGCTCCATCTACATATCGGAGGGGCACGGCCGGAGCGTTGCCGGAGGGGCACTGCCGGAGCGTTGCCGGAGGGGCACGGCCGGAGCGTTACCGGAGGGGCACGGCCGGAGCGTTACCGGAGGGGCACTGCCGCAGCGTTACCAGAGGGGCACTGCCGAAGCGTTGCCGGAGGGGCACGGCCGGAGCGTTACCGGAGGGGCACGGCCGGAGCGTTACCGGAGGGGCACGGCCGCAGCGTTACCAGAGGGGCACTGCCGAAGCGTTGCCGGAGGGGCACGGCCGGAGCGTTACCGGAGGGGCACGGCCAGAGCGTTACCGGAGGGGCACGGCCGGAGCGTTACCGGAGGGGCACGGCCGAAGCGTTACCGGAGGGGCACTGCCGAAGCGTTGCCGGAGGGGCACGGCCGAAGCGTTACCGGAGGGGCACTGCCGCAGCGTTGCCGGAGGGGCACTGCCGGAGGGGCACTGCCGGATCGTTGCCGGAGGGCCACGGCCGGAGCGTTACCGGAGGGGCACTGCCGGAGCGTTGCCGGAGGGGCACTGCCAGAGCGTTACCGGAGGGGCACAGCCAAAGCTATGTCATAGAGCACGGGTAGGCAAGCTGGGTCAATAATGGAGAATCAATACAAGCAAACACAAACAGGACACTAGAAGATGAAATACCAACTTTCGGGTAGGGACTGGTAAGTGGAGCTGCCTGATTTATACCCTGCTGGCACGGAATAGGCAGGGGAAGCTAATCTGTGCAGGACACAGCGGGGTTAAATTCCTGGAGAGACCGGCCACACCCCTTTAAAGGGAATCTGTCACCCCAAAAATCGTATCTGAGCTAAGCTCACCGGCATCAGGGGCTTATCTACAGCATTCTGTAATGCTGTAGATAAGCCTACCGATGTAACATGAAAGATGAGAATAAAGGTTACGGTATATTATACTCACCCAGTGGCGGTCCTGCTGCGGTCCGGGTCCAATGGGTGTCGCGATCTGGGTCCAGCACCTCCTATCTTCATCAGATGATGTCATCTTCATGCAGCTGCTCCGGCGCAGGCGTACTGATTTGCCCTGTTGAGGGCAGAGCAAAGTACTGCAGTGCACAGGCGCTGAGGCTCTCTGACCTTTCCCAGCGCCTACGCACTGCAGTACTTTGCCCTCATCAGGGCAGACAAAGTACGCCTGCGCTGGAGCCACTGCAAGAAGACAAGAAGAGGACATCATCTGATGAAGATAGGAGGCGCTGGACCCAGATTGCGACGCCCATCAGACCCGGACCGCAGCGATATGATTTTTGGGGTGACAGACTCCCTTTAAGGCTAGATGGAAGCCACATTCAGGTGCAGCAATGTAGATGCGAGGAAAAACCACATGGTGACCAGAGCGGTGCTAGAAGGCCTGTGAGTCACCATTGTGACATCCTTCACTACATCCCCTCAGTTCCTATACACAATCCTATCCTGGCAGATAATCTCTATTATCAGTTCCCTATACAGGGCCCCATTTTGCAGTATATCACTCATTTCAGCCCTTCTATACTTGGCCCCATCCTGCAGTGTAATAATCCTTTCATCCCTCTATACACCACCCCATCCTTCGGTAAACCACGTTCTTCAGCGCTATCCTGCAGGTCATCACTCCTTAACCCATATACATATTATTATTATAGCGCCATTTATTCCATGGCGCTTTACATGTGAGGAGGGGTATGCATAATAAAAACAAGTACAATAATCTTAAACAATACAAGTCATAACTGGTACAGGAGGAGAGAGGACCCTGCCCGCGAGGGCTCACAATCTACAAGGGATGGGTGAGGATACAGTAGGTGAGGATAGAGCTGGTCGTGCAGTGGTTTGGTCGATCAGTGGTTACTGCAGGTTGTAGGCTTGTCGTAAGAGGTGGGTCTTCAGGTTCTTTTTGAAGGTTTCCACAGTAGGCGAGAGTCTGATGTGTTGGGGTAAAGAGTTCCAGAGTAGGGGGGATGCGTGGGAGAAATCTTGTATGCGATTGTGGGAAGAGAAGATAAGAGGGGAGTAGAGAAGGAGATCTTTTGAGGATCGGAGGTTGCGTACAGGTAAGTAGCGGGAGACGAAATCACAGATGTATGGAGGAGACAGGTTGTGGATGGCTTTGTATGCCATATTTAGGGTTTTGAACTGGAGCCTCTGGGCAATGGGGAGCCAGTGCAGGGATTGACAGAGGGGAGAGGCCGGGGAATAGCGGGGGGACAGGTGGATTAGGGCAGCAGAGTTTAGAATAGATTGGAGGGGTGCGAGAGTGTTAGAGGGGAGGCCACAGAGCAGGAGGTTACAGTAGTCAAGGCGGGAGATGAGGGCACGGACTAGGGTTTTTGCAGATTCTTGGTTTAGGAGTGTACAGATCCGGGGAATATTTTTGAGTTGAAGTCGTCGGGAAGTGGAAAGGGCTTGGATATGTGGTTTGAAGGAGAGATCAGGGTCAAGGATTACACCGAGGCAGCGAGCTTGGACTGGGGAGAGTGGGCAGTAATTTACTTTAATGGATAGGTCTGTTGGGGGAGTCGAGTGAGATGGGGGAAAGATAATGAATTCTGTTTTGTTTATATTAAGTTTTAGAAATCTAATGGAGAAAAAGATACAAAAAGAAAAACACGGCACTGCTCCCACATTAAAACATAGAACCTCAGAGAACCACTGCTGTGTGCCGCTGCTGGGTCTGAAATGCCGAGAGGACACTGGGTGCACTAAGTCAGAACATCGCATATCCAGCAAAAAAAAGATAAAAGAAAGTGCACTCACCGGTCCTTCAAAATTATATGCCTTTAATCAGAACATGTGCAGGAAACTTACAGGAGAACGTGGAATAACGGGGATAATGGAGAAGAAGGATGAAATAGCAGACAGACATTGAGGGATTCTGGTTAGTAGGGAGGTGATATCTGGTCCAGAGATGTAGATCTGTGTGTCGTCGGCATAGAGATGATACTGAAAGCCATGGGACTTTATGAGCTGTCCGAGGCCAAAGGTATAGATGGAGAAGAGCAGGGGCCCTAGGACTGACCCTTGTGGGACTCCGACCGATAGGGGGCGAGGTGAGGAGGTGAAATCCAAGATAGGGCCAAGTCAGTGATGCCAAGAGATGAGAGGGTCTGTAATAGTAGGGAATGGTCCACTGTGTCAAATAGCACCATTATTCGGTATATCACTCCTTTCATCTCCCTATACACAACCCCATTCAGCAATATATGAGTTTTTAGCCCCTCTATACACAGCCTCTTCCTACAATATATCACTTGTTTCAGCCCTTTAGGCTACGGTCACACCATCACTATTTTGTCAGTATTTTACATTAGTATTTGTAAGCCAAAACCAGGAGTGGAACAATCAGAGGAAAAGTATAATAGAAACATATGCACCACTTCTGCATTTATCACCCACTCCTGGTTTTGGCTTACAAATACTGATGTAAAATCCTGACCACATACTGAATGTGGCCTTATACTCAGCCCCATCCTGCGTATATCACTAATTTTAGCTCCCTATGCACAGTCCGATCCTGCAGTACATTGCTCCTCTTAGCTCCAGTATATGTTTCTCCATCCTGCAGTATATCACTCCTTTCACCCCTTTATACGCAGCCTCATCTTGCAATATAGCACTCCTTTATGTTCTTTTGTACCCATTCTGCATTATATCACTTTTTAGCTCTTCTGTATACAGCCTCCTCCAGCAGTTGATCACTCCTTTCATGCCCTTATATACACATACATGCTGCAGTATATCACTTCTTTCAGCCTCCTCTATATACCGTCTCTATCTGCTGTAGATCACATTTTTCAGCCCCTCTGTACTCGGCACTATTCTGCAGTATATCACTGTATCCAGCCCGTATGCAGTACCATCTTCCAGTATATAATTATATAATTCCTTTCAACCCTTCTAGACACAGCCCCATTTTGCAGTATACAGTGGGGAAAATAAGTATTTGATACACTGCTGATTTTGCAGTTTTTCCCACCTACAAAGAATGGAGAGGTCTGTAATTTTATTGTAGTTACATTTCAACTGTGAGAGACAGAATCTAAAAAAAACTCCAGAAAATTACATTGTATGATTTTTACATAATTCATTTCCATTTTATTCCATGAAATAAGTATTCGTCACCTACCAACTAGCAAGAATTCTGGCTCTCACAGACCTGTTAGTTTTTCGTTAAGAAGCCCTCCTACTTTACACTCATTACCTGTATTAATTGCACCTGTCCACACACTCAATCACACTTCAAGCGTTCCACCATGGCCAAGACGAAAGGGCTGTCTAAGGACAGCAGGGACAAAATTGCAGACCTGCACATGGCTGGAATGTTCTACAAGACAATACGTAAGCAGCTTGGTGAGACGGCAACAATTGGAAAACGGAAGAAACACAAGATAACTCGGTCTGGGGCTCCATGCAAGGTCTCGCCTCATGGGGTAAAGATATGAATCCGAGAAAGGTCAGGAATCAGCCCAGAACTATACGGGAGGACATGGTCAATGACCTGAAGAGAGCTGGGACCACAGTCTCAAACATTACCATTAGTAACATGCTATGCCATCATGGATTAAAATCCTGCAGGGCATGCAAGGTCTCCCAGCTCATGCCAGCACATGTCCAGGCCTGTTTGAAGGTCGCTAATGACCATCTAGATGATCCAGAGGAGGTATGGTAGAAGGTCATGTGACCAAAATAGAACTTTTTTGTATCAACTCCACTGTGTTTGGAGGAAGAAGAAGAATGAATACAACCCCAAGAATAGTCCCAGCCGTGAAGTATCATGAGGGAAACATCATACTTTGGGGGTGCTTTCTACAAAGGGGACAGGATGACTGCACAGTATTGAAGGGAGAATGGATGGGGTCATGTATTGCGAGATTTTGACTAACAACCTAATTCCCTCAGTAAGAGCATTTGATGTGGGAATGTGGCTTGGTCTTCCAGCATGACAATTGCCCAAAACACACAACCAGGACAACTAAGGAATGGCTCCATAAGAAGCATTTCAAGGTCCTGGAGTGGCCTAGCCAGTCTCCAGACCTGAACCCAATAGAAAATCTTTGGAGGGAGCTGAAACTCAATGTTTCTCAGCGACAGCCCCGAACCCTGAAAGACCTGGAGAAGATCTGTATGGAGGAGTGGGCCAAAATCCCTGCTGCAGTATCTGCAAACTTGGATAAGAACTCCAGGAAATGTCTGACCTCTGTAATTGCAAACAAAGGTCTCTGTGCCAAATATTAGGTTCTGTTTTTTCTATTGTATCAATTTCTCATTTCATGCAATAAAATGCTAATTAATTATGTAAAAATCATACAATGTGATTTTTTGGATTTTTTTAAAGATTCTGTCGCTCACAGTTGAAGTGTACCTACAATATAGATTACAGACCTCTCCATTCTTTGTAGGTGGGAAAACTTCCAAAATTGTCAGTGTATCAAATACTTATTTTCCCCTCTGTATGTACTGTAGCACCAACCTTCAGTATGTCACTCCTTTCATCCTAATCCTGCAGTGTATAACTACTGTACTTTCAGCGCCTTTATAAACTGCCTCATCCTTTCCCTATACACGGACCCATCATGGTTTATCACTCTGTTCATCCCTTATGCATAGCCATGTCCTGCAGTACATCACTCCTTTCAGCCTCCTATATAGATCCAGTTTTGCAGTATATCACTCCCAGGGCCGGCGTCAGCACCCGGCACAGCGGGCAAATGCCGGGGCCCTGGGGAGAGAGGGGGGCCCACTTAGCTGTCATAGATACAGCTGGGAGAGCAGAACAAGAGATAACTGCTCTCTCCGGCATCTCCGCCCACAAAGTCACTGCTGGCTGCGTTCTCTTAACCCCTATGTGCCAGCTCTGACACAAGCATCTTCTCACTCAGTCAGTGCAGCCAGGCAGGCACACATAGGGGTTAAGAGAAGGCAGCCAGTGTGACATTGTTTGTGGGCGGAGAGAGCACGTTCTCTGCTCTGATCTCCGCCCCTGGCTGGCTGCAGTGCTGCTGAAGTTATGAGGCAGATTCAGGAGGAGCTCCTACTCCTTCTAGTGCCTGAGTGAGTGGCACTGCTATATACTACGTGGGCTGCGCTGCTATATACTACGTGGGCTGCGCTGCTATATACTACGTGGGCTGCGCTGCTATATACTACGTGGGCTGCGCTGTTATATACTACGTGGGCTGCGCTGATATATACTACGTGGGCTGCGCTGCTATATACTACGTGGGCTGCGCTGCTATATACTATGTGGGCTGCGCTGCTATATACTATGTGGGCTGCGCTGCTATATACTACGTGGGCTGCGCTGCTATATACTACGTGGGCTGCGCTGCTATATACTACGTGGGCTGCACTGCTATATACTACGTGGGCTGCGCTGCTATATACTACATGGGCTGCTATATGCTACGTGGGCTGCTATATGCTACGTGGGCTGCTATATACTACGTGGACAGTGTTATATACTACATGGCTGTGTTTATATGCGATCATGAATCGGGGTATGTGTTAAAGGGGGGGGCCCACTGAGACTCTTTCGCCCAGGGCCCTCAAAAACCTGGAGCCGGCCCTGATCACTCCATTTAACTTAACCCTGCAGTATATTAGTTTTCTTGTGCCCTTTAGATACAGCCCATCCTGCAGTGTACACTGATGAGCGAAAGGGTAACAATGTTTTGAACTTTTGACTTTCAGGCTCCATATCTCCACTACTACTTCGATCATTTACCCCTTTCTGCCATCCGATGTACTATTCCGTCCATGTGGGGTGGGCCTTAATTCCCATGGACGGAATAGTACGTCCAGGGCGATCGGCCACGCTCACGGGGGAAGCGCGGCCGATCGCGGCCGGGTGTCAGCTGCATATCGCAGCTGACATCCGGCGCTATGTGCCAGGAATGGTAATGGACCGCCCCCGGCACATTAACCCCCTGCACACCACGATCAAACATGATCGCGGTGTGCCGGCGGTATGGGGAAGCGTCGCGCAGGGAGGGGGCTCCCTGCTCGCTTCCCTGAGCCCCCCGCAGCAACGCGATGTGATCACGTTGCTGCAAGGGTCTCCTTACCTCCCTCCCTGTAGCAGGCCCAGATCCAAGATGGCCGCGGCATCCGGGTCCTGCAGGGAGGGAGGTGACTTACCAAGTGCCTGCTCAGAGCAGGCACTTGGTAAGCCTGCATAGCTCTCGGACAGATCGGTGATCTGACAGAGTGCTGTGCAAACTGTCAGATCAACGATCTGTGATGTCCCCCCCTGGGGCAAAGTAAAAAGGTTAAAAAAAAAAATTCCACATGTGTAAAAAAAAAAAAAAAAAAAAAAAAAACCTAAATAATGAAAAAAAAAATATTCCCATGAATACATTTCTTTAAATAAAAAAACAAACAATAAAAGTACATATATTTAGTATCGCTGCATCCGTAACGACCCAACCTATAAAACTGTCCCACTAGTTAACCCCTTCAGTAAACACCGTAAGAAAAAAAAAAAACGAGTCAAAAAACAACGCTTTATTATCATACCGCCGAACAAAAAATGGAATAACACGCGATCAAAAAGACAGATATAAATAACCATGGTACCGCTGAAAGCGTCATCTTGTCCCACAAAAACGAGCCGCCATACAGCAACGTCAGCAAAAAAATAAAAAAGTTATAGTCCTCAGAATAAAGCGATGCAAAAATAATTATTTTTTCTATAAAATAGTTTTTATCGTATAAAAGCGCCAAAACATAAAAAATGATATAAATGAGGTATCGCTGTAATCGTACTGACCCGAAGAATAAAACTGCTTTATCAATTTTACCAAATGCGGAATGGAATAAACGCCTCCCCCAAAAGAAATTCATGAATAGCTGGTTTTTGGTCATTCTGCCTCACAAAAATCGGAATAAAAAGCGATCAAAAAATGTCACATGCCCGAAAATGGTACCAATAAAAACGTCAACTCGTCCCGCAAAAAACAAGACCTCACATGACTCTGTGGACTCAAATATGGAAAAATTATAGCTCTCAAAATGTGGTAACGCAAAAAATATTTTTTGCAATAAAAAGCGTCTTCCAGTGTGTGACAGCTGCCAATCATAAAAATCCGCTAAAAAACCCCCTATAAAAGTAAATCAAACCCCCCTTCATCACCCCCTTATTTAGTGAAAAATTTTAAAAAAATGTATTTATTTTCATTTTCCTATTAGGGTTAGGGTTATGGCTAGGGTTAGGGCTAGGGTTAGGGCTAGGGTTAGGGTTGGGGCTAGAGTTAAGGCTACAGTTAGGGTTGGGGCTAAAGTTAGGGTTGGGGCTAAAGTTACAGTTAGGGTTTGGATTACATTTACGGTTGGGAATAGGGTTGGGATTAGGGTTAGGGGTGTGTCTAGGTTAGAGGTGTGGTTATGGTTAGGGGTGTGTTTGGACTAGGGTTTCAGTTATAATTGGGGGGTTTCCACTGTTTAGGCACATTTAGGGCTCTCCAAACGCGACATGGCGTCCGATCTCAATTCCAGCCAATTCTGCGTTGAAAAAGTAAAACAGTGCTCCTTCCCTTCCGAGCTCCCCTGTGCAACCAAACAGGGGTTTACCCCAACACATGGGGTATCAGCGTACTCAGGACAAATTGGACAACAACTTTTGGATTCCAATTTCTCCTGTTACCCTTGGGAAAATACAAAACTGGGGGCTAAAAAATAATTTTTGTGGGAAAAAAACGATTTTTTATTTTCACGGCTCTGCATTATAAACTGTAGTGAAACACTTGGGGGCTCAAAGTTCTCACAACACATCTAGATGAGTTCCTTGGGGGGTCTAGTTTCCAATATGGGGTCACTTGTGGGGGGTTTCTACTGTTTAGGTACATTAGGGGCTCTGCAAACGCAATGTGACGCCTGCAGACCATTCCATCTAAGTCTGCATTCCAAATGGCGCTCCTTCCCTTCCGAGCCCTCCCATGCGCCCAAACGGTGGTTCCCCCCCACATATAGGGTATCAGCGCACTCAGGACAAATTGGACAACAACTTTTGTGGTCCAATTTCTCCTGTTACCCTCGGAAAAATACAAAACTGGGGGCTAAAAAATAATTTTTGGGGGAATTTTTTATTTTTTATTTTCACGGCTCTGCGTTATAAACTGTAGTGAAACACTTGGGGGCTCAAAGTTCTCACAACACATCTAGATAAGTTCCTTGGGGGGTCTAGTTTCCAACATGGGGTCACTTGTGGGGGGTTTCTACTGTTTAGGTACATTAGGGGCTCTGCAAACGCAATGTGACGCCTGCAGACCATTCCATCTAAGTCTGCATTCCAGATGGCGCTCCTTCCCTTCCGAGCCCTCCCATGCGCCCAAACGGTGGTTCCCCCCCACATATAGGGTATCAGCGCACTCAGGACAAATTGGACAACAACGTTTTTGGTCCAATTTCTCCTGTTACCCTCGGAAAAATACAAAACTGGGGGCTAACAAATAATTTTTCTGGGAAAAATGTTTTGTTTTATTTTTACGACTCTGCATTATAAACTTCTGTGAAGCCCTTGGTGGGTCAAAGTGCTCACCACACATCTAGATAAGTTCCTTAGGGGGTCTACTTTCCAAAATGGTGTCACTTGTGGGGGTTTCAATGTTTAGGCACATCAGTGGCTCTCCAAACGCAACATGGTGTCCCATCTCAATTCCTGTCAATTTTGCATTGAAAAGTCAAACGGCGCTCCTTCCCTTCCGAGCTCTCCCATGCGCCCAAACAGTGGTTTACCCCCACATATGGGGTATCAGCGTACTCAGGACAAATTGTACAACAACTTTTGGGGTCCAATTTCTTCTGTTACCCTTGGGAAAATAAAAAATTGGGGCGAAAAATAATTTTTGTGAAAAAAAATGATTTTTTTTATTTTTACCGTTCTGCATTATAAACTTCTGTAAAGCACTTGGTGGGTCAAAGTGCTCACCACACCTCTAGATAAGTTCCTTAGGGGGTCTACTTTCCAAAATGGTGTCACTTGTGGGGGGTTTCAATGTTTAGGCACATCAGTGGCTCTCCAAACGCAACATGGCGTCCCATCTCAATTCCAGTCAATTTTGCATTGAAAAGTCAAACGGCACTCCTTCCCTTCCGAGCTCTCCCATGCGCCCAAACAGTGGTTTACTCCCACATATGGGGTATCAGCGTACTCAGGACAAATTGTACAACAACTTTTGTGGTCCAATTTCTTCTCTTACCATTGGGAAAATAAAAAATCGGGGGCGAAAAGATAATTTTTGTGAAAAAAAAATGATTTTTTATTTTTACGGTTCTGCATTATAAACTTCTGTAAAGCACTTGGTGGGTCAAAGTGCTCACCACACCTCTAGATAAGTTCCTTACGGGGTCTACTTTCCAAAATGGTGTCACTTGTGGGGGGTTTCAATGTTTAGGCACATCAGTGGCTCTCCAAACGCAACATGGCGTCCCATCTCAATTCCTGTCAATTTTGCATTGAAAAGTCAAACGGCGCTCCTTCCCTTCCGAGCTCTCCCATGCGCCCAAACAGTGGTTTACCCCACATATGGGGTATCAGCGTACTCAGGACAAATTGTACAACAACTTTTGGGGTCCAATTTCTTCTCTTACCCTTGGGAAAATAAAAAATTGGGGCGAAAAATATTTTTTGTGAAAAAAAATGATTTTTTATTTTTAACGTTCTGCATTATAAACTTCTGTAAAGCACTTGGTGGGTCAAAGTGCTCACCACACCTCTAGATAAGTTCCTTACGGGGTCTACTTTCCAAAATGGTGTCACTTGTGGGGGGTTTCAATGTTTAGGCACATCAGTGGCTCTCCAAACGCAACATGGTGTCCCATCTCAATTCCAGTCAATTTTGCATTGAAAAGTCAAATGGCGCTCCTTCGCTTCCAAGCTCTGTCATGCGCCCAAACAGTGGTTTACCTCCACTTATGGGGTATCGGCGTAATCAGGACAAATTGTACAACAACGTTTGGGGTCCATTTTCTCCTGTTACCCTTGGTAAAATAAAACAAATTGGAGCTGAAGTACATTTTTTGTGAAAAAAAGTTAAATGTTCATTTTTATTTAAACATTCCAAAAATTCCTGTGAAACATCTCAAGGGTTAATAAACTTCTTGAATGTGGTTTTGAGCACCTTGAGGGGTGCAGTTATTAGAATGGTGTCACACTTGGGTATTTTTTATCATATTGACCCCTCAAAATTACTTCAAATGAGATGTGGTCCCTAAAATAAAATGGTGTTGGAAAAATGAGAAATTGCTGGTCAACTTTTAACCCTTATAACTCCCTAACAAAAAAAATTTTGGTTCCAAAATTGTGCTGATGTAAAGTAGACATGTGGGAAATGTTACTTATTAAGTATTTTGTGTGACATATCTCTGTGAATTAATTGCATAAAAATTCAAAGTTGGAAAATTGCGAAATTTTCAAAATTTTCGCCAAATTTCTATTTTTTTCACAAATAAACGCAGGTAATATCAAAGAAATTTTAAAACTATCATGAAGTACAATATGTCACGAGAAAACAGTGTCAGAATCACTTGGATCCGTTGAAGCGTTCCAGAGTTATAACCTCATAAAGGGACAGTGGTCAGAATTGTAAAAATTGGCCCGGTCCATAACGTGCAAACCACCCTTGGGGGTAAAGGGGTTAAACTACCATAATTTTATAGTCAATCATCTTGGCTATCTCATACATAAATTTGACTTGCAATTATTATTATGCCCTGTATGAGTAGCCAGTGTGTGTTCTGTTCAGTTCTGGACAAGTCTAGGGATTTATGGTAATGAGTTTGTTGTGGTGCTGTGCAACCTGTGGAAAGCAATAAAAACTGCATGTGTTTGGACCAAAACTGCATTGCCTGTGTGAATGCTACCCGAGACCTAAGACCTAATGCCTACCAGATTGAACCCCCTACAATATTTATTAGGCTTTGGCCATGAAAAAGAAAAAAATATTTATTTTCCAATAATATGTAGCTTAGCTCAATAATCTTTCATTTTTGTACATAATAATATGAGGAAAATCACTCCAATTTGGCATCTGGAGCATAGATTTTTGTGGTTTCCAGAAATTAAACAGAAAATTACAATTTTCACCACATCACTATAATATTAATGCCCAATATGTTTCATGGACATTGTGTCATTAGGGGCGCACACCATAACTTGGAGTTGTGTCCCTGATCTTTTCTGTGATAAAGTAATGTTTCTATTCCACCAACCCCCCCCCCCCACCCCCCGAATCTTGGCATATTGAAATGAGTCGTGACTCGTGACTAGTCCAGTGGGCATCCATTTACTTGTTTATCAATAATGGAATTCATGTATTTATTAAAGGGAATTTGTCACCACGTTTTTTCCACTCCATCTGAGAGCGCCATGATGTAGGGGCAGAGTCCCTGATTCCAGCCAGTTATCACTTAGTTCAGGGGTCCCCAACTCCAGTCCTCAAGGCCCACCAACAGGTCATGTTTTCAGGATTTCCTTTGCATTGCACAGGTGATGCAATTATTACCTGGGCAAGACTAAGGAAATCCTGAAAACATGACATGTTGGTGGGCCTTGAGGACTGGAGTTGGGGACCCCTGACTTAGTTTACTGAGTGCAGCAGTTGTGATAAAATCTCTGGTTTCTCTGCTGCAGATCTAGCAGTTCTCTGAATGTAGAGCTTCTGTGTACACTGTGTATTGACAGAAAGCTGCTAATCAGTGGTTCTCTAGTGATAATATCATGCTAATAAAACAATGTTTTGGCAAACAACACACAGCCCAGTAGGTGGTAATCCCTAGAATTAGGGTCACTGTCCTCATATTATTCTGCTCTCGGATTGCACAACAAAAGCCTGCTGACAGATTCCATTTATTGCAGAGTGCTGTTGTAAGTGTATGCAGATTTAAAAAGACACACACACTAATTTAAAGACAAAACAGATGAACGGGCGTAAACAGTGGCTTTAGGCTAATGCTAGCCTCCAGCTGACTACCAATCACAATCATGACACTGCAGGAAGCCATCACAGCTCAGCAAGTAATGAGAAGGACAAAGTTAAAGCCAACAAACACCTAAAAGGAACATCAGCAAATTAAGCATAGTTACAATATAAAATACCAACACAAGTTGAGACCCCCATAGATAATGACTAGGCCTAATTTGTAGTGTTTCAGTGAGTAGCAGAGCTAGAAAAGTTACTAGTGTAAAGTGGTCAGAAGTGGTGGAGCCTTTCCTAACTAGAGAACCGCAAAAGGATTTTCTATACGGCACGGTGGCTCAGTGGTTATTACTGCAGCCTTGCAGCGCTGGAGTCCTGGGTTCAAACCCCACCAAGGACAACATCTACAAGGAGTATGTTCTCCCCGAGGTTGTGTGGGTTTCCTCTGGGTTCTCCGGTTTCCTCCCACATTCCAAAGACATACTGATAGGTAATTTAGATTGTGAGCCCCATCAGGGGCAGCGATGACAATGTGTGCAACCTGTAAAGCGCTGCAGAATATGTTAGCGCTATATAAAAATAAAGATTATTATATAGACCTAAATGAGAAGCATGCTGAAGATTACTCCAAGCTAAAAGGTGAGATTTATGGTGATCTGAGTGTTAGTATGAATGTCCATTCTCGGCATGTACACAACTGAACTTTTGTTGAATACCTACCTGCACAGTCACAAATGTATGACCTTATCCACTTTGTAAGTAAAAAAGCTGCAACTAGATAAGTTGTCCCCTGCACAGGTAGCAGACAGTCATGCCAAACAAGTATATCCCTTCCTTACCTATCAGGATTTTACAAAACAGCTGCTAAACTTGGTTAAAATGTATAAAGCTACTGACAATGTTCTACAAGAAAAACATCTTGGAAGGTGCAACAGCAAATTGCCCATGCACCCCAGGTGACCGGTTGCTGCAGTGATGTTGCTTTCCATTCGGGGAGAGTAACATCATGCCCAGAGGCAATGGAGTTCTCTTCACCAGGTAAGACACCCACACACAACATATTCCAAATTCAGGCCAGGAGGGGGAGCTCAGGACCCGGATTCAGGGGAGCTTCCCCAAGCTATATGTATCCTGACCTGGAGGAGGAGCTAGGGAGTTGTTCAGAGACACTGAGGTAGAAGGAAGTCTGGAACTGAGTGCAGACAGGCTGAGCAGCCACGAGGGAGCTGCAGCCTCTGGAAGGAGTGAGAGAACTTGAAGGGTTGTATGTGGTGGCGCTACAGAGGAAAGGAGCAGAAGAGAGAGAAAGGGCTCAGAGGGGAACAGTGGAAGGACACCCTCAGAGCACAGTAGCCGGGAACCGGGAGCCCGAGGCTTTTGTGGGACTCTAAGACATAGAGCAGATCAGGAGGGCCGAGAACTGTATGTAATTGGCCCACACCATACCTGAGATGGAGCAGCACCTGATGAGCCCGGGGCATGATAGAGTCCCTGTAAAAAGGCTCAAGCTGCCCGTCATGCAAGTACCTGTCTTCCTCGTTATCTGGCTGTGACGTTCAAGTCAGAGGGCACGATGACGTGTTTAGTGCGCGCCCTTTGCCTGAACAGTCACTGCAGAGACCCGGAAGATACAGTGGCGCACAGCAGTGGAACAGGGACAGGTGAATATCGCAAGTGTCTGGGGCCTGAGCCAGCGGCAACACCGGCACCTGGCCCCCATAGCGCGCTAGTGTCCCTGCCTGCTCAGGACACCGGCACCTGGCGCCCAGCGATGAGAGGTGAGTATGTCATTTTTTTTAATCATAGCAGCAGCATATGGGGCATATTATTCTATAGAGCATCTTATGGGGCCATCAACCTTTATGGAGCAGCATATGGGGCATATTATTTTATGGAGCATCTTATGGGGCCATTATTAACCTTTGTGCAGTATTATATGGGGCATATTTTTGTATGGAGCATCTTATGGGGCCCATCATGAACTTTACGGAGCATTATATGGGACATATTTTAATATCGAGCATCTTATGGGGTCATCATTAACTTTTGTGCAGCGTTATATGGGGCATATTTTTCTATGGAGCATCTTATGGGGCCATCATTAATCTTTATGGAGCATTATATGGGGCATATTTTAATATGGAGCATCTTATGGGGCCATCATTAACCTTTATGCAGCATTATATTGGGCATATTTTTGTATGGAGCATCTTATGGGGCCCATCATGAACTTTACGGAGCATTATATGGGGCATATTTTAATATCGAGCATCTTATGGGGCTATCATTAACCTTTGTGCAGCATTATATGGGGCATATTTTTCTATGGAGCATCTTATGGGGCCATCATTAATCTTTATGGAGCATTATATGTGGCATATTTTAATATGGAGCATCTTATGGGGCCATCATTAACCTTTATACCTCATTATATGAAGCATATCTTTGTTTGGAGCATCGTATGGGCCATCATTAACCTTTGTGCAGCATTATATGGGGCATATTTTTGTATGGAGCCCATCATGAACTGTATAGAGCATTATATGGGGCTCCTGATTCAATATTGATATTCAAAAACATTTAACCTACTGATGTCTCAATTAATTTTACTTTTATTGGTATCTATTTTTATTTTTGAAATTTACCAGTAGCTGCTGCATTTCCCACCATAGGCTTATACTTGAGTCATTAAGTTTTCCCAGTTTTTTGTGGCAAAATTAAGGGTCTCGGCTTATACTTGGGTCGGCTTATACTCGAGTATATACGGTACTCCAGCAGCGCAGATGACCTACGTGTTCATCCAAGTGGGTCCATCGTCTTGATTGGAGCATATGTTGTTCTAAAACCTCTATGTATTGCTCACTATTGATAGCAGGGGACTAACAAACTCCTTATTCAGCCGTTCCAGCTACAGCTACACCAATTACAACAGCAACAGCAGCAACACCAGCAGCAGATGGAACTCCTAGGAAAGGTTGTCCGTGGCAGGTAAACCGCACCTTCCCTAAGTCAAAGTAACGAGTCCCAGGTGAGGAAGACAATAAGTGGGGAACAATGCATGGTGGTTCCTGGCCCTTCAAGATTTTAGCTTTCAGGTTGAACATAGGCCCTGGAAACAACACAAGAATACGGATGCCCTCTCAAGGGTACATTGCCTGCTGGATTTGGGCAGAGGGGGTATGTAACATTGCAGCTGTACAAGTCATAGATGGGAGGTACGTGTCACCGTGGTGGCTTGCCTCAGTTATGTAATACACGGAGAAGTAGGCTCCAGCACAGATAGTACTGAGAGGTTTTATTATTGGACATAGATTTTGGGTCTGGCTTTTAGGAACGACCACTAGAGCTGGGTGGGACTGGCTGTTCCCATAACTCCACTTCCTGTCCAGCTGTGTCATTCAGGGTCTGTGTGTGGAAGGAGGAAAAGACCTGGGAGATACTGAAGCAGTTTGTTCTGAGGAACTGTCTAACAGTACTTTGCTCTACATGGGTGAGTTTGAGACTGTGATGCCAAGACGTGTACCTGTTTACTTTGAGTCATACTGTTTTGCCGAAGAAAGGTTGTTTGTTTTCATTGAAGATTTATGAACGTAAATAAATATTATTTTTTTGATAACCTGCTGAATGTGTCTACCTCAAGCACTGCCAAAGAGTGGGGTCCCTGCAATATTTATCTTAGTATCAACTTACTTTTCCAGCCTTTTGTTAACCCTATCCTAACTTTTTAGAGATGTGTTACTATCATCAAAATGATTTGATTTTTTCAAATCAAATGGAAGAATGTCTTACTTTCAACTTCTGAAATGTGTTCTGTTGTGAATAAAATATAACTATAAGAGATTTTCAAATCATTGCATTCTTGTGTTTTTACATGATTTTACACAATGTACCAACTTTTTGGAATTGGGGTTGTACTAAAAAGGACATTTCAGGAGAGTTGACAGGTCCTCTTTAAAATCACTGAGCAAATGAACAAAACAAGAACTTTTCCAACATGTGTATAGACTTTCAGTTTTCAAAGAATTTCAACTTTTGTGTAGTAGTAAACATATCATAACGCAAACATAATGTTTATTTTATTGTTTTACTCTTCATGGCTGCATTTCTTGCTTTTCAATCAGAATCAGTGACATTTTGTAATTTTAACATCAGAATAAATGCCTGGCAGTTTTCTATAAATACAATGTCTTAAAAAAAGGAAAAAGCTAAGCAATTATCAGAGTGTATAGTTGTCTAGAGCAAAAACATGTTTTTTGGGGGCCTTGCGTCTTTCGGTTTTCATATTGTTAAGGTGCCAATCAAATACATTCAGTCCAATATTCGTCAAGGCAAGTTATCAGTGTGTATCTCAAATTGTTAATACTGTCATCCTTCATTCAACAAAAAGGACTTTCTAAAAAACAACACACCCTTTAAGGGAATGCCACATAGTCCAAAGAGTTATAAAAACATAGAAAAAGTGTGAGTATCTCATAAAATAAAATTATTTTCTACAGAAGCAAAAAACTTTTTTCATTAGTGGTAAAACAAGGAAAAATAGTTGCATTTCTTGAGAAATGAGCAGTTTTCAAAATGTCTGCCCGATACATAAGGCTTTTTAAGCACCGACCGCACTTTTACCACAGTGTAAGCTTTACATATAAAAAGAGACCTTATGTCAAAATAGTGCAATATATTATTTTATCTAAAATTCTAAGAAGAAATGCAAAACTTATTGAATGTATGCAAATTCAGCTGTATTCTGTGGCATTTGGCCAGGTAAAAAACCCATCAGTGTGTTTTTTTGGTAGAGTGCTGGTATCGATTCCTGATCACTCTCAGCCCATGGAGGTGAATCCAGGGGCTCACGTTTGATATTCTGAACCATACTGTGAGCTTTGAACTCAGATTGCAGCTTATAAGATTGATCGCCCTGATTCTTACCATCTGTTGCGTAAAGTGGATTAGTTAAGCAATCTGCCCCCTGTTGGCTCAGTACGCTGTCCAAGTAGTTGGACTTCTGGGGATAAAATTGAGTTGGATCCTTATTGTACAGACCTTTAAAAGGCCGACTTGTGTTTATATGGTTCATATGTGCAGCTGGAACAAAACAGTGTCCTCTGTGTGAAGAATGCATAAGATGCTTTGGTTTCAGGCAAAAGTTTTGCTCGTTGAGGTTCAATTCAGTCTTCAGATGTAGTGACTGAGGGTAGTCCATCAAAGTTCTTTTTACGACATTATTTTCACTCACCCATCCATGACCATGGGGCTTAAGATAATGTTCAGATCTGCCTTCAGAATCTGAGTCATTTTCAGTTTTGATGGGGATGTTCAAAGGAAAACCTGAGTCATATAGGACATCTGGAGTCACAAAATTATTTTCCATTTTAATATTATCTGTAGGGTAAGAGTCTACAGAATGCTGCTGCAGAGCATGATATACCTGGAAATTGTCAACACCTCCACGATGGGGTCGCCCTGTCAGGTGCACTCCAGGATGGTTTTGGTCCATGTTGTAGAAGGGCCTCCCTGATCTATTTGCAAATGAGCCCATCAACTGGGGTCCTGACCTGGACCCGACATTGCTGGCGTTACAGTGATTCTGCATGCTCGAAAAATGCTTAGGTAAGTAGTTTTCCTCCTGTAAAAAAGAGTCGGTCTTGTTTGTCTGAAACTTCATCTTCATATCTTCTTTCTCATGTTTTCCCCATGTTAGATGTTGCTTCAATAGTGCTGGTGATTCACTTGAACTGTTACATAGAGGAACTTCTCTATTTCCTTTCATACCAAGCATAGTCTGTTTTTTTGGGACCTCTTCATCCCTGAAATTAATCCAATGTATAACATTAAAAGAAATAACGATTTAAAAGATTACAGTTAACTTAAAGGGGTATTCTCATGTTATTAAATTGAATTAGTTAGACAGCATGAAAATAAGTAAGTTTGCAATTGACTTGCTTTTCTTTCTGCTGTCATTCTTCTGCAATGAGAGCTTTTATCTTATATAGTGTACAGCTTGTTTCCATGAAGCTCGGCCACTGAACTTAGCCAGAATGTCCAGTAGTTACATTCCAGGACATGAGTTGACTCCTAATATCCCAGTCAACTCTCTCTAGCCCATTGATTTCAATACAGCAGTTTGTTGCTTATCTACCTACCCCTCCCTCTCAGCTCCTTAACAGAGCTCTTTATGAGTCATGTACAATTGCAATCTCACAGCACATAGCATTGGCAGTTTCCAAAGCAGTTTTCCGTATAACGGCTCTCACTTTCCTGATACCTAAGGCCCCGTCACACATAGCGAGATCGCTAGCGAGATCGCTGCTGAGTCACAAGTTTTGTGACGCAACAGCGATCTCAGTAGCGATCTCGCTATGTGTGACACGTACCAGCGATCAGGCCCCTGCTGTGAGATCGCTGGTCGTGTCGGAATGGCCTGGGCCATTTTTTGATCGTTGAGGTCCCGCTGACATCGCTGAATCGGCGTGTGTGACGCCGATTCAGCGATGTCTTCGCTGGTAACCAGGGTAAACATCGGGTAACTAAGCGCAGGGCCCTTAGTAACCCGATGTTTACCCTGGTTACCATCGTTAAAGTAAAAAAAAACAAACGCTACATACTTACCTACCGCTGTCTGTCCCCGGCGCTCTGCTTCTCTGGTCTGGCTGTGAGCGGCGGGCAGCCGGAAAGCAGAGCGGTGACGTCACCGCTCTGCTTTCCGGCCGCTGTGCTCACAGCCAGACCAGAGAAGCAGAGCGCCGGGGACAGACAGCGGTAGGTAAGTATGTAGCGTTTGTTTTTTTTACTTTAACGATGGTAACCAGGGTAAACATCGGGTTACTAAGCGCGGCCCTGCGCTTAGTTACCCGATGTTTACCCTGGTTACCGGGGACCTCGGGATCGTTGGTCGCTGGAGAGCTGTCTGTGTGACAGCTCTCCAGCGACCAAACAGCGACGCTGCAGCGATCCGGATCGTTGTCGGTATCGCTGCAGCGTCGCTATGTGTGACGGGGCCTCTATGCTTGTTGAATGGCTCTTTTATGCCTATGTGTGGGTATAGTGATTACAGTATGAAGCAAACCAAGATAGACAATTAATGTGTAGTAGCAGAATGAAGCTACTCATTACACCTGTCACTCAAGAAGGAAGTCCTGCTCCCACAAGCAACTGGGAAGTAAAGAGACTGTAAGAAGACTGTAAGGAGACTGCAGTGCAATGAGCCGCTCCAAAAAACAACAACTTGAGAATACCACTTTAAAATTGAGTATGTTAATGATCAAAACATAGGAATAGGCAGTCCTGTTCAAAATCTGTCATATTTCTCTCTATTGGAACTAATTCAAGCTGGTATTGAACAATTTTTACTCATGAATAGAGCATAGTACCTGCCATATATTAATAAATATGATATTAGAGCAACAATAATTTACTGAACAATTATAAAAGCAAAACAAGAAGGAAAAACTAATTTGTTGTATTTTTGCTGTATACTATACCTGGTGAATGTAATTAGTTGAAGTATGAGTCCCACTGTGGCTTTATCATTAAGGCCCTGTTTATACCTAAAGCCATCCTTGCAAGTTGTAATATATAGTAAAAAAAAAAAAAAATATATATATATATATATATATATTGAATATACAGTACAATTCAGGTGCAAAAAACATCAACTTTCACCATGTTGAAGGAGGAAGCATAACCCTGAAACATTGCACAGGTGGGCAGATGTCTTAGCATGGAAAATTAAAATGCAGCCACAAGTGGCACCCAACAATGCTGATGCAGGGGAGCGATCCAAACCTTCGGTGAACATGGAGGTTGATGTTGTTTGCCACTGAATCGCATGTCTGTCTTCAAGAAGTAGTGATTTTAACACAATTTTTGGTTGTGTGTCTTTACTGATGTGTTTCGAAGAAGTGAAAGACCACTCAGCGACATTTATCTGGCTTGCTGAAACAGGTTACATTTGGTTTGATGAGTCATAATGTGTATACACACAATATTTTATATTATGTTGCGGATTCCTTACCTCTGGGCTTGTTGTGGGACAACTACGTAATCTGAGCAACCATTTCTGTACAGTATTGGAGAGTTTGCCTCCACCCACACCCACTGGTCTTCATTTGTTCGCACTTTTAGTAATGAAATTCCACTGTCACCGGCATTCATTACTGTTGGTAAAAAAAAATAAGAGTTTAAATGTGGTATATTATGTATTACTTCTAGCTTACACAGATCCCTAAAGCTGTCATGATACTTGTTTAGCCGTAAAGAAAGAAGTGATTATGTAATAATTAATAATACTAGTATATTACCTACAGATCTGGCATTTGTGATTGGGTGACAATTCCTGAGCCTGTGCAAACCATAGGAGGCAGCTATTTATCAGAATACAGTGTCCTGTACAATCATGTATTAATAATATGGACTTACTACAGTCATGGCTTTTGTCAGTAGGAATACACTTTCATTTTCAAAGTAAGATGAGCTTTGGATTTGCCCTAAAGATCCTCATTCTTGGCAGGGCATAATTCTGTGTAAGACAAGCAGCCTATACCCACCGATCTGTTATGGATGGTTCATTGTGCATCTGACGGGCGATATGACTGGCAAACAGGCTATGAAATAACCACTTATGAGTGAGTAGCTGATCGGCGGTCATGTAGTGCTGGCGGGTGTGAACGGACCATTTGCTGCAGGTCTAAGAGACACGTGAGGCTACAACTGTGCGGGAGCGCATGTCACGTGCAAAACCTAGCGCCCTGCAGAATCTAAGACCATTGGCTGGCAATAACTTTACGTAATTTGCAGAAAACAGCTAATTCAGATATCAGCAGAATTCACATGACTAAGAATACTTAGAAATAACAAATAATCATATATTTTATTGAAAGGCAACATACTACAGGACGCTACTATAGTTTACTTATGAAAAAAGTACCGGCAATTCAGTTATTAGTAATGTAATGATTAAAAAGATCTCCTCTGTAAATGAAGGGCAATAGCCAGTGGGTCGGGCATTCTTAGTAACAATGCTGACTTCTCTAACCATAAAGATTATGTAGTAGCTTTTGTGTAAAAAATTAAAATTCTTATTAATGCATGGATTACCCTGTGAAACATAACAACCCAACCATATGTCACTTATAAAAAAAAACACTTAAATTGATGATTATCTTATCTTTGAATATATACTACTTTTAGAAAATGTAGATTTAAAAAAATTACCGAAAAAAAGGCTTGAATAATATTGATTTAGCTTTCCATTATCTAACAATATTGTATCACACAACTAATGGTTACTACATACGTTTTATTTGGCTCTCCGTGTTGTGTAACATATTGGGAAAGCACGCCCCCTGGTGGTCGTTCCTTCCATTACTCTCCACATCAGTACTGGGGAACACTTTTCCTCTGTAGGGAAGAAGAAAACCATTTAAGGGATGAGATGCAAAAGACTGACACCCAAGACCATACTATGGTATGTAGCACAGGATGTTCCCTTGCTGAGTAAGCCCAGGTATATTCTGCTACCGGGCATTACAAATAATATGACTCACTTTCTCCTTTTGACTATAATTTCCAGTGTCCTGAAGCTTTTGACTATAATTTCCAGTGTCCTGAAGCTTTTTTGCACAAAAGTTTTTTTTATGTTAATCGACACCTCAAACTACACTCCTTACATACATCTAGGCATTAGTTGAAGCTGGCAAGAACTGTAGTGATTACCCTCCCTTTCAATGTATCTGCACCAACAGCTTAATGATCAGCTTTGTTATGTAGACTGGGACAGAGTCAGCAGAGAGCAGAGAGTTTAAAGGGAATCTGTCAGAGGGTTTTACTATGTAAACAGAGGACAGCATGAGGTAGGAGTTAAAACTGAATTCAAAGATGTGTCACATGTCAGACAGTGTGCTGTTCACTTAGACTGAAGCTTTAATCACCTTGTGATCAAAGGGAATCTGTCACCCCAAAAATCGTATATGAGCTAAGGCCACCAGCATCAGGGGCTTATCTACAGCATTCTGTAATGCATTCTGTAATGCCGTAGATAAGCCCCCGATGTATCCTGAAAGGTAAGAAAAACAGGTTATATTATACTCTCCCAGGAGCGGTCCCGCTGCGGTCCGATCCGATGGGTGTCACAGCCCGCGCCTCCTAGCTTGATATGATGACATCCTCTTCTTGTTTTCCTGCCGCGGCTCCGGCACAGGCTCTGTTGAGGGCAGAGCAAAGTACTGCAGTGCGCAGGCGCCGGGAGAGGTCATCATTTCTGTGAATGAGCTCTGGTCTGACTCCGCCCCTCCTGTGATAGGCACCTTACTGTCTATAGACAACGTATACAGAGAGCCTGATGTGGGCGGGGTTAGCTTTCTCAGCTCTGCTGCAGTGCTAAATCTAATAAATTATGTGTTAGAATTGCTGCACCCAGTACTAAGTGATACATTTGTGGAGTTAGGGACTCTTTGCCTACATTATGGGGTAGCAAAAACCTGCCGACAGTTTCCCTTTAAAGAAGTTGTTTCAGCACGACTAACCCCTTTCTATATTGAATTTTGACAGTCATCAGCTAAATGCAACAGGACTAACTTTATGAAGCTCAGGTAGCTGTGCATTGTAGAATTTGAAAGACTGGCCAACAGCCATACATGAATTACAGTAGCCAAATTCATCAATGGTAGGAGTCACATTTGGTTACTTTCCTCCAGAGTACCCTTTTATGGCATGAAAAACCCTAACACAAGGGCAAATAATAATGGCCACATTGTACTGCTGGAGGCCGATATAAGGCACCATATGTAAATAAAAGACTCTTCAGTCTTCCTGCTTTCTGGGGGTAGTCTATCAATTCCTGCAAACTGCAACAGACTGGTATTTATGTCAATCAATTTCAATTAATTTTATATGTTGTAAAGATCACAAGTACACTTGCAATTTCAATACAGAAAATACTCGGAGAAAGTTTATTTTTTCTAAAGGGAATCTGTCACCAGGTTTTTGCTATGTAATCTGAGAGCACGATAGTGTTGGAGCAGAGACCCTGATTACAGTGATGTGTCACTTACTGGGCTGTGTTTTGCTCTTCCAATATGATCAGTGATTTATCAACAGGAGATTATCACTACAGGACAATTGGCCTCATGCCTCCTAATCCAAGGGTGCCCCCAGCACTGATTAGCAGCTGTCTGTCTCTCTACAGTGTACATAGAGAGCGGTGGTGTGGGGTTTATACACAGCTCAAGAGCTCAGCTCTACTAGATCTGCAGCAGAGAAAACTGTGATTATATCACAACTGCTGCAACCAGTAAACTAAGTGACACATCACAGGAATCAAAGTCTCTGTCCCCACCTAATGCTGCTGTCAGATTACATAGCAAAAACCTTCTGATGGATTCCTTTTAATGTAAAACATTTTGAAAACATTTGGGCAAATTTATGGCACCTAAAAGTAAATCTGATGCAAAAGTAACCACAGCACAGTTTTCATTTTGTGTTCTGCTCAAGCTGTAATTAGTTGCTATTAACTATATAGGGTTAATATGCAGGTTATTAACGTTAGAAAGGTGCCCGGCCAACGTACTGAAAACATAACTCCATGGAAAAAAATAACTTTACTCTTCTCGAAGCCCCCGGGTTTCAGTCCTGCAGGCGTGCTTGTGCAGCTGTAAGTAGACAGGCCGGACTGCGGGTACCTATGCCAGACCGAGTCCGGAACTGCTGAGGCTGCGTCCCATGTTGTCCGGGGGAAGGCAAAAAGGCCCGGACCGGTTCCCTGACCTGGAAGCTGGGGTTATAAGTAAAAGTGCGCGCAGTGTTGGGCAGTTTCTCGCAGGCGGTGACAGAGGCAAAATGCGCGCGCAGCAGGCTCCAAGGGGTGCGCAGCCGTGCCGCAACGATGCCAGGACGCTGCTGGATTCCACCGCAGTAATAAGGAAAGAGCCGCACGCCAGCCTAAGAGCCAGGGCAGAGTTCAGGACTGTTCGCTGCTGCCCTCGTCGTCGGACCGTGGTCTGCAGGACCTCAGGCACTTCAGACATGGCGGGAACAGGAAGCACGCAGCACAGAGAAGGGTGCGGTGCGCCCGGTAGTTGACAGAGAGGTGCCATGTGCGTCGTGACCGCGAGTACAGCGCACGTGCAGCAAAGAGAGACCGGGTACTGGACAGATGTTTTTAGCCCACCTTACCAGTGTGAAGGAGAGAATGGCTCATGAAATCAATTACTAAACCTTACATAAGCTAGTTCAGATATGGTGTAGCCAGATGGCATCCTGAGCAGCATCCTGGAAGGAATTTTTGGAATGTGAAGAAGTCACTGGACATTGGGCTGAATACCATATATGGAAGTGAAGTTGGAATGGACCAATCATAGAGTGACACTAGCTGTTCAGAAGTTGTGCGACCCCCATTTCCTGTCTGTAGCATGGTCTTTTTTCCTGAAAATAAAGTTCAGTTGTGTGTAAGCCTTTGCTGAGAGAGGAAGTGTGTATCTGTCTCTGTGTATCTGATACATTCTTTGCCTCTAAGCTAGCACTCAGCTTATATTTGATCAGGTACAGGCAATCATTTAGATCTCATTTTAAGAGATCATCCCGTCACCAGCATATACCTTCTCGCCCACGGGAGACCCTGATCATGCTGTGGCCTTGTTTGCTCCGGCCGCATATACTCATGGAATAGGGGCTCAGCGGAAGGTACCGGAGACCGACCGCTGCTGCCAGAAGACGGACCACCGTTACCAGCTGAACGTTCTTGTACCAGTACCGCGTCATCCGTTGTTGGTGCTATTCACTCCCCCGCAGCATTCACAAGAACTGCCGTTATCTGATTTATTGTTCCTTAACTCTACATATCCTTTCAAATGGACCGTTATTCTCCCCACTTTAACTCTGCACCTCCATGCGAGGAGTTAACCCCTGTTAAAATTAAAATTGTTATATTTGTTAACCCTTGCTCTGCCTTCTGTCTGTCACTGCATCCCTCAACCTGCTTACACAGCTACAGTCCCAGCTCACAGCACTGCAGAGTCGGCTGTCAGAGTGCTGATGTGTGCTTACAGCACTGTCACTATGTACTGGGCAGTGACTGTAGGCACACCATCACGCCTGCAGGACAGAAAGATGGCGCCTCCCAGGAGGAAAAAGGTTAATTTGCATTCAGTATGGTGGCCGGGCTTGTTTCTAACTGGAGATTAAAGAGAATTTGTCTACAGGATTTCCCCATATAATATATGACCAGCACCTGTATGCTGTATCTATGTCCCAAATCTGTCCTTCAAGGTGCAAAAAATAGCTTTTATTATACTTACAGACAGCGTGGTCCAGTTTGATGGGTGTCTCTGGTCTTGATCCTAAGTTATCCACACAGAGTACCCATCACGCTTCTGCCGAGGGCAGAGCAAAGCACTATAGTGTACATCCGCCAACTTTAACCTACGTGTCACTGGCGCTCTTTGGTCTTCCTGGTGCATGCGCACTACAGTACTTTGCTCTGCCCTCCGCAGTGCAGAAAGAAGTACGTCAGAAGCATGACAAGGGACACTGTGTGGATGAAGTAGGACGCGTGATCCACACAAAGCAAGAAAGGAGCAAGACAATAGTAAAAATACAGGAGGTACTGGATCGTGACTAGAGATGCCCATCGGACCGGACCTTGCCATCTGTGAGTATAATAAAAGCAATTCTTTGTGCCTTGCAGAGCAGATTAGTGATATATATACAGCATTCTAGTATGCTGTAACAGAGGGTTCACAGGTGCTGGCTGTACTTTATATGGGAAACCTGGCGACATGTTCCCTTTAACATATACAATATCTGCAGTTTAAATGGTTTGTCCAGTTTAAGACGACAAGTCTGCAGTCACTCTATGAGATCCCAGACTTGTGAATTATTATTATTATTATTATTATTTATTGTTATAGCGCCATTTATTCCATGGCGCTTTACATGTGAGGAGGGGTATACATAATGAAAACAAGTACAATAATCTTAAACAATACAAGTCATAACTGGTACAGGAGGAATGAGGACCCTGCCCGCGAAGGCTCACAATCTACAAGGGATGGGTGAGAATACAGTAGGTGAGGGTAGAGATGGTCATGCAGCGGTTTGGTCGATCGGTGGTAACTGCAGGTTGTAGGCTTGTCTGAAGAGGTGGGTCTTCAAGTTCTTTTTGAAGGTTTTGATGGTAGGCGAGAGTCTGATGTGTTATGGTAGAGGGTTCCAGAGTAGGGGTGATACGCGAGAGAAATCTTGTATACGATTGTGGGAAGAGGAGATAAGAGGGGAGTAGAGTAGGAGATCTTGTGAGGATCGGAGGTTGCGGGTAGATAAGTACCGGGAGACAAGGTCACAGATGTATGGAGGAGACAGGTTGTGGATGGCTTTGTACGTCATGGTTAGGGTTTTGTAGTGGAGTCTCTGGGCAATGGGGAGCCAGTGAAGGGATTGACAGAGGGGAGAGGCCGGGGAATAGCGGGGGGACAGGTGGATTAGTCGGGCAGCAGAGTTTAGAATAGATTGGAGGGGTGCGAGAGTGTTAGAGGGGAGGCCACAGAGCAGGAGGTTGCAGTAGTCAAGGCGAGAGATGATGAGGGCATGGACTAGGGTTTTTGCAGATTCATGGTTGAGGAATGAACGGATTCGTGAAATATTTTTGAGTTGAAGTCGGCAGGAAGTGGAAAGGGCTTGGATATGCGGTTTGAAGGAGAGATCAGCGTCAAGGATTACCCCGAGGCAGCGAGCTTGTGGGACTGGGGAGAGTGGGCAGCCATTTACTGTAATGGATAGGTTCGTTGGGGGGGTCGCGTGAGATGGGGGAAAGATGATGAATTCTGTTTTGTCCATGTTAAGTTTCAGAAATCTAGCGGAGAAGAAGGATGAAATAGTGGACAGACATTGAGGGATTCTGGTTAGAAGGGAGGCGATATCTGGTCCAGAGATGTAGATCTGTGTGTCGTCAGCATAGAGGTGATACTGAAAGCCATGAGATTCTATGAGCTGTCCCAGGCCGAAGGTGTAAATGGAGAAGAGCAAGGGCCCAAGGACTGAACCTTGTGGGACTCCGACAGATAGGGGGCGAGGTGAGGAGGTGGTGTGTGAGTGGGAGACGCTGAATGTCCGGTCTGTTAGGTATGATGAGATCCAGGATAGGGCCAAGTCTGCGATGCCAAGGGATGAGAGGGTCTGTAATAATAGGGAATGGTCCACTGTGTCAAAGGCAGCCGACAGGTCGAGGAGGAGGACAGAGTAGTGTCGCTTGCTCTTGGCGGTTAAGAGGTCAGTGGTGACTTTAGTTAGGGCAGTTTCGGTGGAATGGTGTGACCGGAAGCCAGATTGTAGGCGGTCAAAGAGGGAGCAAGAAGAGAGATGGGAGGACAGTTCAAGGTAGACGTGTTGTTCCAGTAGTTTTGAGGCATAGGGGAGAAGTGATATAGGGCGATAGCTAGATACAGAGGATGGGTCAAGAGAGGGCTTTTTGAGGATAGGTGTGATGGAGGCATGTTTAAAGCTTGAGGGGAAAACACCAATTGTTAGTGATAGGTTGAAGAGATGGGTTAGGGTTGGGATGAAGATTGTGGTGAGGTTTGGGATGAGGTGGGATGGGAGTGGGTCAAGTGCACAGGTGGTGAGATGTGATCTTGAGAGTAGAGTGGAGAGTTGATCTTATGTAATGGTGGAGAAGTTGGTTTTGGAGGTGGAGGGCTGGGAAATCGGGAGGAAGGGCTCTGGGGGTTGTTGACCAAAACTGTCTCTAATGCTATCAATCTTCTGCTTGAAAAATGAGGCAAAGTCTTCAGCAGAGATAAGTGGGGAGGGAGGAGGTGCTGGGGGACAGAGGAGAGAATTGAAGGTGTTGAATAACTGTTTAGGGTTGTGAGAGAGAGAGGATATGAGAGATGAGAAGTAGGTTTGTTTAGCTGTGGCGAGTGTGGTCTTGAAAGTAGTGAGGGACTGTTTGAATGCGATGAAGTGCTCGTTGGAGTGGGATCTTTTCCATCTGCGCTCAGCAGCCCTGGAAGCTCGCCTCAGTTCTTTAGTCAGGCTGGTGTGCCAGGGCTGTCTGTTGATTTTGCGAGCTTTGGTATGTGTAAGTGGGGCAGCAGATTCCAAAGCTACAGCTATTGTGGTGTTATATAGAGCAGCAGCGTCATCCGCATTGTGTATGGAACTTATGCCTGTGAGGGGGAGGAGGGATTCAGAGAATGAATGTAGGTCAAGATGTTTAATATTTCTGCGAGGGTGTGAAAGTTTGTGGGGTGGGGATTGTAGACATGGAGTGGAGAGAGATGAGAATGTGAGAAAGTTGTGGTCAGAGAGTGGAAGAGGTGAGTTAGAGAGGTTAGATAGAGAGCAGAGGCGGGTGAAGATGAGGTCCAGTGTGTGACCGTCTTTGTGAGTGGCTGCAGAAGACCACTGAGTGAGGCCGAAGGAGGAAGTGAGAGATAGAAGTTTAGTGGCAGCTGAGAGGGAAGTGTCAATGGGGATGTTGAAGTCGCCCATGATGATAGTGGGGATGTCCGCAGAAAGGAAATGAAGTAGCCAGGTGGTGAAGTGGTCAAAGAAGATGGTGGCTGGCCCTGGGGGGCGGTAAATGACAGCCAGTTGGAGGTTGGTGGGGGCATAGATGCGCACAGAGTGCACCTCAAAGGAAGGGAGGGTAACAGAGGGTGGCAGTGGGATTGGGGTGAAGGAGCAGTTATCTGACAGGAGAAAACCAACTCCTCCGCCATGTTTGCTGCTGGGGCGGGGTGTGTGGGAAAGGTGGAAGCCACCGTAAGAGAGTGCAGCAGGGGAGACTGAGTCAGAAGGGGTGAGCCAGGTTTCGGTGATGGCGAGGAAGGAAAGTTTGGTAGTAACAAAGAGATCATGGATGTAGGAGAGCTTGTTGCAGACAGAGCGGGCGTTCCACAGAGCTCCTGTTAGTGGGACTAGGGAAGCGGGGGCTGGGCAAATGGGTATAAGGTTAGAGAGGTTACGGAAGTTTGTGCTAGAGCGTGGATGGGAGGTAGAAATGATTGTGGGAATATGGTGAGGAGGACCAGGATTTGGAGAGATATCACCAGCAGTAAGAAGGAGCAGAGAAAGTGTTAGCAGGTGGGAGCAGGAGAGGGCATGAGGGGGCTGTCTGTGCTTGAAGACAGAGGATTGTATGTTAAGGAACAGTTTGTAGGAGGAGGTGAGGTGGATGGGGAGGATTGAAGAGGAGATGAACAGTTCCTTACTTGGTGTAGGGATCAGGGGAGTTAGCAGAAAGTGAAGGATTATAGGGGTGAAAGTGAAAACAAACAGAAACATTGTTTACCGTGACTTGCCAGTTACCTTCAGTTCCCTTCAGGTTCAATTCAGGTTTTAATTCTACTGTAATCCACACTTTTAAGGACACACTTCTAAGGGATCACACAGCAGACTGAAGTCTATGCAATATATGGCAAACTAAAGGTACCGTCACACTTAGCGACGCTGCAGCGATACCGACAACGATCCGGATCGCTGCAGCGTCGCTGTTTGGTCGCTGGAGAGCTGTCACACAGACAGCTCTCCAGCGACCAACGATGCTGGTAACCAGGGTAAACATCGGGTAACTAAGCGCAGGGCCGCGCTTAGTAACCCGATGTTTACCCTGGTTACCATCCTAAAAGTAAAAAAAAGCAAACACTACATACTTACCTACCGCTGTCTGTCCTCCAGCGCTGTGCTCTGCACTCCTCCTGTACTGGCTGTGAGCACAGCGGCCGGAAAGCAGAGCGGTGACGTCACCGCTCTGCTTTCCGGCTGCCCGACGCTCACAGCCAGTACAGGAGGAGTGCAGAGCACAGCGCTGGAGGACAGACAGCGGTAGGTAAGTATGTAGTGTTTTTTTTTTATTTTTAGGATGGTAACCAGGGTAAACATCGGGTTACTAAGCGCGGCCCTGCGCTTAGTTACCCGATGTTTACCCTGGTTACCAGTGAAGACATCGCTGAATCGGTGTCACACACGCCAATTCAGCGATGTCTGCGGGGAGTCCAGCGACCAAATAAAGTTCTGGACTTTCTTCCCCAACCAGCGACAGCACAGCAGGGGCCTGATCGCTGCTGCCTGTCACACTGGACGATATCGCTAGCGAGGACGCTGCAACGTCACGGATCGCTAGCGATATCGTCTAGTGTGACGGTACCTTTAGTGCGTTCAGGTGTGAAGCAGAGGGGAGTGATCTCTGCTCATCTTGGTCAGAGAATTAAGAGAGAACCAGATGCATACAATCAGGCCTGAGTAAACAAGGTCATAAATAACACAGGGTAAGCTGGGGTTAGCTGAAAAGCATACCATGAGAATGCTAGAAGCAGAGGAAAGTCTGTGTGGAAAGCTGGGTGATGTGAATCCTCACATACAGTGGGTGTGGAAAGTATTCAGACCCCTTAAAATTTTTCACTCTTTGTTCCATTGCAGCCATTTGGTAAATTAAAAAAAAAACATTTTTTTTCTCATTAATGTACACTGCACTCCATCTAGACTGCAAAAAACAGAAATGTAGACATTTTTGCAAAATTATTCAAAAAGAAAAACTGAAATATCACATGGTCACAAGTATTCAGACCCTTTGCTCAGTATTGAGTAGAAGCACCCTTTTGAGCTTGTACAGCCATGAGTCTTCTTGGGAATGATGCAACAAGTTTTTCACACCTGGATTTGGGGATCCTCTGCCATCCTTCCTTCCAGATCCTCTCCAGTTCCATCAGGTTGGATGGTGAACGTTGGTGGACAGCCATTTTCAGGTCTCTCCAGAGATGCTCAATTGGGTTTTGGTCAGGGCTCTGGCTGGACCAGTCAAGAATGGTCACAGAGTTGTTCTGAAGCCACTCCTTTGTTATTTTAGCTGTGTGCTTAGGGTCATTGTCTTGTTGGAAGGTGAGTCTGAGATCCAGAGCAGTTTGGAAAAGGTTTTCATCCAGGATATCTCTGTACTTGGCCACATTCATGTTTCCATCAATGGCAACCAGTCATCCTGTCCTTACAGCTGCAAAACACCCCCATAGAATGATGATGCCACCACATGTTTCACTGTTGGGATTGTGTCGGGCAGATGAAGAGCAGTGCCTGGTTTTCTCCACACATACCGCTTAGAATTATCACCAAAAAGGTCTATCTTCATCTCGTGAGACCTGAGAATCTTATTTCTCATAGTCTGGGAGTTCTTCATGTGTTTTTTTTTTAGCAAACTCTATGCAGGCTTTCATATGTCTTGCACTGAGGAGAGGCTTCTGTCGGGCCACTCTGCCATAAAGGCCCGACTGATGGAGGGCTGCAGTGATAGTTGACTTTGCGGAACTTTCTCCCATCTCCCTACTGCATCTGTGGAACTCAGTCAAAGTGATCTTGGGGTTCTTCTTTACCTCTCTCACCAAGGCTCTTCTTTCACGATTGCTCAGTTTGGCTTGATGGCCAGGTCTAGAAAAACTTCTGGTGGTCCCTAACTTCTTCCATTTAAGGATTATGGAGGCCACTGTGCTCTTAGGAACCTTGAGTACTGCAGAAATTCTGTTGTAATCTTGGCCGGATCTGTGCCTTGCTACAACAATTCTGTCATGATTCTCATTTGGTCTGACATGCACAGTGACCTGTGAGGTCTTATATAGACAGGTGTGTGCCTTTCCAAATCCAGTCCTATCAGTTTAATTAAACCAAACTGGACTCCAATCAAGGAGTAGAACAATCTCAAGGAGGATCACAAGGAAATGGACAGCATGTGACTTAAATATGAGTGAGCAAAGTGTCTGAATACTTATGACCATGTGATATTTCAGTTTTTCTTTTTTAATAAATTTGCAAGAATTTCTACATTTCTGTCTTTTTTTCAGTCAAGATGGGGTGCAGAGTGTACATTTTTTTTAAATCAGATACATTTTTATTTAACCAAATTCAAGGTACAAAGCAATAAAAAATTGCAATGATAACAACATTAACAAGGTCATTAGTTTCAGAAATTCCCTCCCTTCCCCTCCACCTCCCCCCATTACATACAAGAGCAGCAAATGATGCATGGTATAACCTACATTCAGTGTCATCTTCTCTCCACCCAAGGTGCCCACATTGTCTCAAATGTTCTTATCCCTTTTCTTTTAACATAAATGTTTTTTTCCATATTTACAATAAAGTCAGACTGTTAGGTCTCGAGTTCCCGCTTCTGCACAGGGGGAATCTCCAGCCATCTCCGCTGCGGTCTCCCATTCTTGTCCAGCCACAGTGGAGTCTGCTCAGCAAGGACGTCGGTCCCAGCGTCTTGCTCAGTCTCACTCTGTACAGAGAGTTACTGCTGTTTCTTCAGCTTCTGCCTTTAAAGCCAGTGCTGGTCAGCAGCGAGCGGACTTCTCTGGGACTAAGTCCTTGTCTGCACACACTGAGCATGCCCAGGGCAAGATCTCCCGTTGGAGATCGAGGGTCATGTGCTCAGGCTCTGCAGCACATTCCATTGGTCCTCTTGGCAGGTCTTGGAAGGGCAAAGTTTCTGTGGCCACTTCCTGTGCTGCAACTATATAAACTGCGCATGACCGCACGGCCATGCGCTAGTGTACAATAGTTAATGTGTGTATGTTGTGAGTGCAAGTCGTCCTTGGATACCCCTACCCTATTGAATGTCTGTTCGCGGAAGGTGTATGGTTGCTATCTAGCGCCCGACTTATCCTACAGCACGAATCACACATTACAGCGTCCAGTTGCTGTGACCGCCAGTACGGCGCCGTGCACTTCCTCTGTGCTTTCCTTACCCAAGCCTGGGTGGTTAGTGGCGTTCGTCAGTGCGGCACCGCATGCACTCTTGTGCCTTAATATAGTTATTGAGTTTCCTTACACACCCAGTTGCGGTGTTGTGCCAGCAAGGGTCTAATCGGACTTCATTCCTAGTTGGGGTTGAGTTCGCTGACTACTTGCTCGCGCTCTATGTGCGGTACCGCGGTCCTGTGACGCAACAGGATCGCTTCCTTCACGCTCGGTGAAGTTTAACCCACGTGTGTATACTTATGAGTACCGCCATATAGTCCGTCATTACTTGGCAGCAGGTTCCATCTCTGCACGGTGGACCCCGGGCTGCGAACGCACCATACTCTATCTGTCTTATCATTTGGTGCGTTCCGCTAGCCCTAACATTACACTAGCGCCAGGGTCTGGCTAGTAATGACGGACAAACAGCAATCCTTGCGGTATATCCAGCAGCTGGAGGGTAGGTTGGCGGCTCTTGAGAGCGCAACCTCAGCTGTGGATGTTACCGCAGTTGCTGTACAGGCTGCTAGCGTGGCTGCAGCAACCCTGTCCATTGCCACCCCTGCTCCGACATTTTCTCGCCTCCCGCTGCCAGAAAAATTTTCTGGTGATAGCAAATTTTGTAGGGGATTTGTGAGTCAGTGCTCTATTAACCTCGAGCTCCTGGCTGCACGTTTTCCCACAGAGCGGGCTAAGGTGGGATTTATAGTGTGTCTCTTGTCGGACAGGGCGTTGGAATGGGCTACGCCGCTGTGGGAGCGTGGCGATCATGTGGTGCAGAGTGCTCCGCTGTTTCTGAGCACTCTGAAACAGGTCTTTTTGGGACCTCAAGTCACCCATGATACTGCGCTCCAACTGCTGGCATTAACTCAGGGTGAGTCCTTGGTCAGTCATTTTGCCGTCCAATTCCGCACTTTAGCTTCTGAGCTGGATTGGTCGGATAAAGCTCGTATCCCCATATTTTGGAGGGGCCTGGCTGACCACGTTAAGGACGCTCTGGCCACTAGGGAGATTCCTGCCACACTGGAGGAGTTAATAACTGTCTCCACTCGAATTGACCTCCGTTTTAACGAGCGGAGGTTAGAGCGAGCCCAGTGTAGGCAGAGGTTTCGGCTGGCTCCTACCTTCGCCAAACCTCTGGAATCTCCGGTCCTGGTTCCTGAGTCACATGAGGCCAGGGAAGTGTCACAAGCGGGATCTAAGTCCCGGACCGCTTGTGCACTCAAGGTCTGTCATGTTTGCCAGCAGTCAGGACATCTAGCCACCAGATGTTCTCAGCGGTCGAGGAAACGTCAGCGTCTAGTGGTAGTAGGTGGAGGTACACTAGACACGGCGACGTTTGCCTCTAAATTGTCCTTTAAGGGGACAATTACTATAGGCTCATTCTCCCACTCGGTAGAGCTCTGCGTGGATTCTGGGGCGGAGGGCAATTTTATGTCTTCTGCCTTCGCCCAACGTCACGCAATACCCCTGGTTATGCTAGCTCAACCAGTAACAATACGAGTGGTGAATGGGTCGACACTGCCCTCACAGATAACACACCAGACCATCCCTTTTACTCTGTCCATGTCGCCATCTCATCAGGAGATTATATCGCTGCTCGTCATTCCTGAGGGAATTGATGAGGTCCTGTTGGGAATACCTTGGCTACGGTACCACTCTCCTCATATCGAGTGGTCCTCTGGCAGAATCCTGGGATGGGGTGAATCTTGTGGGGGTAGGTGTCAGAGGGAGTGTGTTCACATTGCTTCTACAGAGGTACCCGCAGATCTTTCCTCTCTCCCCAAGCAGTATTGGTCTTATGCAGACGTGTTCTCCAAAAAGGTGGCGGAGATCCTTCCGCCCCATCGCCCCTATGACTGTCCTATTGATCTCTTGCCTGGTGCTGAGCCTCCCCGGGGTCGAGTCTATCCGCTATCTCTCCCGGAGACGGAGGCAATGTCACAGTACATCCAGGAAAATCTGGCAAGAGGATTCATTAGGAAGTCAGTGTCACCTGCTGGGGCAGGGTTCTTCTTCGTGCAGAAGAAGAATGGGGAATTGCGTCCATGCATAGACTACAGGGGTCTTAATGCCATCACCGTTAAAAATAAGTATCCTTTGCCCTTGATATCTGAGCTCTTCGATAGGCTTCGGGGAGCAAGGGTATTTACTAAACTAGATCTGCGGGGTGCTTACAACCTGATTCGCATCTGTGAGGGGGACGAATGGAAGACGGCTTTTAACACCAGGGATGGGCACTATGAATATCTGGTGATGCCCTTCGGGCTCTGTAATGCCCCAGCCGTTTTCCAAGACTTTGTGAACGATATCTTCCGGGATATGCTTTCCACCTCGGTCGTAGTCTATCTGGATGATATTCTCATCTATTCTCCAGATATTGACTCCCACCGGAGGGATGTTTGCAAAGTCTTCGACCTCCTACGGGCAAACTCCCTCTATGCCAAGTTGGAGAAGTGTATGTTTGAGCAGGAGTCCTTACCTTTCCTAGGCTACATCATCTCTGCCCAGGGATTGGCTATGGATCCTGCCAAACTACAGGCTGTGATGGACTGGCAGGAACCCCATTCTCTTAAAGCGGTGCAGCGCTTTATGGGGTTCATTAATTATTATCGCCAGTTCATCCCGCACTTCTCAACTTTGGTAGCCCCCTTGGTTGCCCTCACCAAGAAGGGGGCGAATCCCAAATTGTGGTCTGAGGAGGTCTCCAAGGCCTTTAACTCTATAAAGTCACACTTCGCTAGCGCTCCCATCCTACATCGCCCCGATGTTGATAAGCCATTTATCATGGAGGTGGATGCCTCTTCTGTTGGTGCTGGAGCAGTCCTCTTCCAAAAGGATGCTCAAGGTCGGAAGCATCCTTGCTTCTTTTTCTCCAAGACCTTCTCACCAGCAGAGAGGAATTATTCCATCGGGGAAAGGGAGTTGCTAGCCATGAAGTTGGCTTTCTCGGAGTGGAGACATCTCTTGGAGGGAGCACGTTTTCCCTTCCAAGTCTTCACAGACCATAAAAATTTGGTGTTCCTGCAGACAGCCCAGCGGTTGAATTCTCGCCAGGCCAGATGGTCCTTATTCTTCTCCCGATTTCATTTCACCCTCCATTTTCTTTCTGGGGAGAAGAACATTCGGGCCGACGCTCTCTCTCGCTCCGTTGTGTCATCTGCGGAGGAGGAGGAGGAGCCTCGGCTTATTTTCCCCACCGAGAGCTTGAGAACTGTGGCCCCGGTTTCACTAGAGTCTGTGCCCCCGGGCAAGACTTTTGTTCCATCCAGTTTGCGACCGGAGGTTCTCTCTTGGGCACACTCGTCCAGGGTGGGTGGACATTTTGGTACCAAAAGGACATCTGAGTTACTGGCGAGGACATACTGGTGGCCGCATATGGCTCGTGATGTCGCAGAGTATGTTCGGGCGTGTGTCTCTTGCGCCAAGAACAAGACTCCTCGGCAACGGCCAGCTGGTCTGCTTTATCCTCTGCCGGTGGCGGACAGGCCCTGGGAGATGGTCGGGATGGACTTTGTGGTGGGCTTACCCAAGTCTCGTAACTGCACCATTATCTGGGTGATCACCGACCATTTTTCCAAAATGGTGCACTTGGTGCCTCTTCCACGGCTACCTTCTGCACGGGCGTTGGCTGTCTTGTTCGTCAAGCATATCTTTCGCCTACACGGTATGCCAGACAAAATTGTTAGTGACCGGGGTCCCCAGTTTGCATCTCGATTCTGGAGAGAGCTTTGTTGTCTACTCAGTATTGAGTTGAATCTCTCTTCGACATATCATCCCGAGACGAATGGGTTGGTAGAGAGGGCCAACCAGACCTTGGTCACATATTTACGACATTTTGTTTCTGCCAGGCAGGATGACTGGGCATCCTTGCTACCGTGGGCAGAGTTTGCACTTAGGCAGAAAAAGAAAGTCGAGCGGGCACCACCTAAATATTTCTCACCATATATGCCCGGTGCTACCAATGCGCTTATAAATACTGTACTATAAAGAAAGAAGAAAAGAGAAGCGCAAAGAGGTGCACACTGAGCCAATGTAATCAATATGAACAAATCTTTATTGAGACCAATAAAGTCTCAATAAAGATTTGTTTATATTGATTACATTGGCTCAGTGTGCACCTCTTTGCGCTTCTCTTTTCTTCTTTCTTTATAGTACAGAGTTTGCACTTAACAATGCCGTAGCCAACTCCACCGGTCAGACTCCATTCCTCCTAAATTACGGCCAGCATGCGCGTGTTCCTGTGCCCATGCCTGTGTCTTCTGCTGACTCCAGGGTGGCAGACTGGGCTGTGGAGGCACGGGACATTTGGGACCGCACGCAGGATGCCATTCGGGCCTCCAAGGAGAGAATGAGGTCCTCCGCCGATGTTCATCGGCGCCCCGCTCCGACCTTTGCTCCTGGCGACTTGGTGTGGCTCTCTGCCCGTAACATCAGGCTGCGAGTTGAGTCCACTAAGTTTGCTCCCCGCTACTTGGGTCCCTTCAAGGTTCTCGAACGGGTTAATCCTATGGTCTTCCGTTTGGCTCTTCCTCCACGCTTGGGTATCACCGGCACCTTTCATGTGTCCCTCTTGAAACCCGTATACATGTCCCGGTTTTCCGAGTCATCTGCCAGGACATCGGGTTCGTCTACGGACGATTACGAGGTGAACGCTATTTTGGGGTGAAAGGTGGTACGCGGCAAAAAGTTCTATCTGGTGGATTGGAAGGGTTATGGCCCAGAGGACAGGTCATGGGAGCCTGCTGAAAACATTCGGGCCCCACAGCTGCCTTCGAGCGTAGTGAGGCCCAAGGAGGGGGGGGCCCTAGGAGGGGGGGTAATGTTAGGTCTCGAGTTCCCGCTTCTGCACAGGGGGAATCTCCAGCCATCTCCGCTGCGGTCTCCCATTCTTGTCCAGCCACAGTGGAGTCTGCTCAGCAAGGACGTCGGTCCCAGCGTCTTGCTCAGTCTCACTCTGTACAGAGAGTTACTGCTGCTTCTTCAGCTTCTGCCTTTAAAGCCAGTGCTGGTCAGCAGCGAGCGGACTTCTCTGGGACTAAGTCCTTGTCTGCACACACTGAGCATGCCCAGGGCAAGATCTCCCGTTGGAGATCGAGGGTCATGTGCTCAGGCTCTGCAGCACATTCCATTGGTCCTCTTGGCAGGTCTTGGAAGGGCAAAGTTTCTGTGGCCACTTCCTGTGCTGCAACTATATAAACTGCGCATGACCGCACGGCCATGCGCTAGTGTACAATTGTTAATGTGTGTATGTTGTGAGTGCAAGTTGTCCTTGGATACCCCTACCCTATTGAATGTCTGTTCGCGGAAGGTGTATGGTTGCTATCTAGCGCCCGACTTATCCTACAGCACGAATCACACATTACAGCGTCCAGTTGCTGTGACCGCCAGTACGGCGCCGTGCACTTCCTCTGTGCTTTCCTTACCCAAGCCTGGGTGGTTAGTGGCGTTCGTCAGTGCGGCACCGCATGCACTCTTGTGCCTTAATATAGTTATTGAGTTTCCTTACACACCCAGTTGCGGTGTTGTGCCAGCAAGGGTCTAATCGGACTTCAATCCTAGTTGGGGTTGAGTTTGCGCTCTATGTGCGGTACCGCGGTCCTGTGACGCAACAGGATCGCTTCCTTCACGCTGGGTGAAGTTTAACCCACGTGTGTATACTTATGAGTACCGCCATATAGTCCGTCATTACTTGGCAGCAGGTTCCATCTCTGCACGGTGGACCCCGGGCTGCGAACGCACCATACTCTATCTGTCTTATCATTTGGTGCGTTCCGCTAGCCCTAACATTGACTGTCTGAAAAATTCCCTCAACGTTGGCGGATCTACATTTATCCAGTATCTGGTGATTCATTTCCGCGCAATATATAGTAATCTAGCTATTGCCACCTTATACTTATTATTATACCTGGACCTCCTCCACATATCCCAGAATACACACCACAGGATCCCTCTCAATCCTACAACCATACGCTCCTCCTATGGCATTAAGCACTGCTGTCCAATATGATTTCAGATATGGACACTGCCATAACATATGGAGAATTCCAGCCCCCTCCACCCGGCACCGAGGACACTCAGAAGTCTGTCTCAGACCTGCCCTATACAGCCATTCAGGAGTCCTATATACTCTATGGAGTACATATATCTGCGAGAGTTTGCCCGGTTCACTCAGTGATAATTGGGGTATATATTCCATAATCACTTCCCATTTATCTTCCTCTATCCTTCCCAACTACTCCTCCCATTTCCCCTGTGCTCTAATAGGATAATTATTTTAAAAAGTATGCATTAGATCCTTATAAATGCCCGACACTACCCCTTTTGTTCCCCCTTCTGCGCAGACATAATCAATCAATATATCCTTGTGAATCTTCATATTCATCGTCTTGCTCTGTATAACAAAAGACTGAGACTAAGAGCACTTGTGTGTTCAAAACGCGTACAGTTTACACAGGCACATTCCTTCTGGTATATACAGTTTTTGTATGTCCTATAGTCTATTTCTATTTTAAATGAATACTATGAAAGTTAAGTGATTTTATCTCTTGGAGCTGGATTCCCTTTTTTCCACATGTGCATAACATAAGCATGCCTAAACTGCCCATATTGAAACCTGCAGACCTCCGGTAGCCCATAATCCTTCTGCAACTTTACAAAGTGCACCAGTCCCTGTGTGTCCTGTACCTGAACCACGTAACTGTATTCCCAATCTCATCCAATTTTTAAATTCTCCCATTTTAACAAATTCCGGTAGAGTCTCCTTTTGCCATATCGGGAAAAAATTTGTCAAATGTTCCAAACCTCTAATCTTTCTAATTGCCTCCCAGACTTTATCAGCGCCAAAGTAGGATACATCAAACCCATCTTCTTAAAACTACCTGCCAACCCCTGAACTAAGGGATCCCACCCCATCACCTGGACCAAGACCCTTTGTATTGAACCCGTCCCAGACACATCCCTCCACCCCCTCATCTGTTGGCCCTGAGCAGCTAAGTAGTAAATCCAAGGGTTCGGAAGTGCCAATCCCCCCTCCATCCTTGGGCCTCTGCAATATCTCAAGTCCTCGGCTGCTTTTCCCCTACACAAAATCCCTAAATATAGAGTTGATAGTACGAAACCACCGCTTAGGGAACCATATAGGGGCATTGTGCAAGATGTACAGCAGTTGGGCCATCAAAATCATCTTAAATTAATTCTTCCCGCTACTGAAAGATACAGTTTACACCACGCCCCTACATTACTCCTCAACTTACTCAGCAGTGGAATCAGATTCAAATCTACATAGCTTGAAATCAGAAGTGCCACCTGAATGCCCAGGTATTTAAACTGTCGCACCACTGCCAACCTACTACCCTCCCCAGACACTGGCAAATCAACAACACAATCATCTACAGCCAGGACAGTGGGTTTTTGCCAGTTAATTTCTAATCCTGATATAGACCCAAATGTTTTAATAGTATCCATTGCTCTCAACAACGACTCTCCGGAATCCTCCAAAAAAGCAACACATCATCTGCATACAAGGATACTTTTTCTTCTACCATGCCATATCTAAAACCTTTAACCGAGGCCATCCTACTATTTGTCTGCGCTAAGGGCTCCACCGCCAAAGCAAAAAGTAGCAGAGACCGCTGCCTAGTCCCCCTATGAAGAGCAAAACTCCCAGACATTTGCCCATTAACTCTGACCCTAGCGGTCGGGGAAGTATATAGCAACCGTATCCACAATATAAGGGTCGGCCCGAAACCAAAGAGGTCCAACACCCTTTAAAGATACTGCCACTCACCCCTATCAAACGCTTTATGTGCGTCCAATGACACCACAACAGTACTACCCCTGTTGTCCGACGGCAGCTGCAAATTCAGAAAAAGTCTACGCAAATTAATCGCCGTAGACTTCTTTGGCATAAATCCGGATTGGTCAGGATGAACAAGATCCTGAACCACACTTGCCAAACGGCTTGCTAGAACTTTAGCTAAAATCTTTACATCCACCGTCAGCGACGAGATGGGCTATAAGATTCCGCCAACCCTGGATCTCTTCCCTCTTTCGGAATGACCACCACCACTGCCTCCCTCATGGACGCCAGTAATTCACCCTCCTGAAGAGCCTCTTTAAAAACCTTTAGCAATCTGGGTGTTACCATCTCAATTAATTGTTTGTAAATTTCACTTGGGATACCATCTGCCCCTGGGGCCTTATTATTTTTCTTAGATATAATAGCTTTTTCAATCTTTTCTTTTGTTATGGGCACCTCCAATCTCCTCCGATCACTTTCTTTAATACTTGGGAGCCCTGGTTCCTTAAGAAAACCCAGTCCGCCGATCCCGAAGAATATAACTGATTATAGAATCGTCTAAATTCCCCCAAGATACTCTCTGTGTCCCCCAGCTCCATTCCCTCATCAGTCTTCAATTTATATACATAAGATGAGCCCCCCTGCGCCGCTACCCCCACTGACAACAGATAACCCACTTTTTCACCTTCATCATAAAATTGCGTTTTTTGGAAGGCCCTCCTCTCTGCTTTCCTCAAATATACCATATTAACCTCTTCCTGTGCACCCATAAAGGCAAGGAAAACACCACAGGCAATTGTAAAACAATCTAATCATTGTATCTGACGGAAAATAATCCATCTAAATAAGTCAAGCCTGTATATGGAGCAGTGTGAGACACACCGATATTGCAAAAAGCTAAACCACAGAAACAAAAAGTGCAACAGTCCAGATATACGGTAGATAAATCATGCAAAAGTTTATTTAAATATAAATATTTGGACAAAGAACATGTGCAAAAGAGTGGGTTAAAAGTGACAACAGGAAACATGGAGCACTGGGAGCAGGGCAGCAATCCCTAGTATAGAGCAAATGCATGGTACTGTGTATATCCTTCACAAACAGATTTAATACATGACAGGTTCCCTGTCAGTGGCAGTATAAGAATAAAATATATCAGACCGGGAACACAAGAAAAAATTATCAACCATATTAGATAGAAACATACCAGAAGCGGAACAGGGGAAATCGCGATGTCTCCCACCCACTCCGACGCGCGTTTCGGAGTAATCCTTCTTCAGGGGGCGTGCCATGACCAGACCAAGAAGACATAGCTGCCGTAGATAAAAATCCGACCAATCCTCCCCACTCACCACGTAACCGCGTCATGCTTGCCGGCGGCGGAAAACATGGGCCCATGTAATCCAACACAGGACAGCGGGCCGGAAGTGGATGAGGGAGCCAGAATACAGACATCGCATCTGCGGAAGTGTAGTGGCGGCCATATTGATTAAGGGCAAAAAGATGGGCAACGTTGCAGTTATACATAAGTATATTAATTAAGGAGCATCCATTGTTCGTGCGTCTAAATGTAGCATTCTAGCAAAAGGCATGCGATAGAGGAATATATGACAAAAATCATAATACTATGGGCCACAAAATTACTTAGATCGCTGTGCTGTGGACAATAGTAAATGGCATAATAATCTCATCGCATATATATATATATACGCAGTCCCATAACCAACATGGAATCCTATATAGAAAAGAAATACCAAAAAATATCTGATAAAATACAGTGGGGCAAAAAAGTATTTAGTCAGTCAGCAATAGTGCAAGTTCCACCACTTAAAAAGATGAGAGGCGTCTGTAATTTACATCATAGGTAGACCTCAACTATGGGAGACAAACTGAGAAAAAAAAATCCAGAAAATCACATTGTCTGTTTTTTTAACATTTTATTTGCATATTATGGTGGAAAATAAGTATTTGGTCAGAAACAAAATTTCATCTCAATACTTTGTAAAATATCCTTTGTTGGCAATGACAGAGGTCAAATGTTTTCTGTAAGTCTTCACAAGGTTGCCACACACTGTTGTTGGTATGTTGGCCCATTCCTCCATGCAGATCTCCCCTAGAGCAGTGATGTTTTTGGCTTTTCGCTTGGCAACACGGACTTTCAACTCCCTCCAAAGGTTTTCTATAGGGTTGAGATCTGGAGACTGGCTAGGCCACTCCAGGACCTTGAAATGCTTCTTACGAAGCCACTCCTTCGTTGCCCTGGCGGTGTGCTTTGGATCATTGTCATGTTGAAAGACCCAGCCACGTTTCATCTTCAATGCCCTTGCTGATGGAAGGAGGTTTGCACTCAAAATCTCACGATAAATGGCCCCATTCATTCTTTCATGTACCCGGATCAGTCGTCCTGGCCCCTTTGCAGAGAAACAGCCCCAAAGCATGATGTTTCCACCACTATGCTTCACAGTAGGTATGGTGTTTGATGGATGCAACTCAGTATTCTTTTTCCTCCAAACACGACAAGTTGTGTTTCTACCAAACAGTTCCAGTTTGGTTTCATCAGACCATAGGACATTCTCCCAAAACTCCTCTGGATCATCCAAATGCTCTCTAGCAAACTTCAGACGGGCCTGGACATGTACTGGCTTAAGCAGTGGGACACGTTTGGCACTGCAGGATCTGAGTCCATGGTGACATAGTGTGTTACTTATGGTAGGCCTTGTTACATTGGTCCCAGCTATCTGCAGTTCATTCACTAGGTCCCCCCGCGTGGTTCTGGGATTTTTGCTCACCGTTCTTGTGATCATTCTGACCCCACGGGGTGGGATTTTGCGTGGAGCCCCAGATCGAGGGATATTATCAGTGGTCTTGTATGTCTTCCATTTTCTAATTATTGCTCCCACTGTTGATTTCTTCACTCCAAGCTGGTTGGCTATTGCAGATTCAGTCTTCCCAGCCTTGTGCAGGGCTACAATTTTGTTTCTGGTGTCCTTTGACAGCTCTTTGGTCTTCACCATAGTGGAGTTTGGAGTTAGACTGTTTGAGCGTGTGCACAGGTGTCTTTTTATACTGATAACAAGATTAAACAGGTGCCATTACTACAGGTAATGAGTGGAGGAAACAGGAGACTCTTAAAGAAGAAGTTACAGGTCTGTGAGAGCCAGAAATCTTGATTGTTTGTTTCTGACCAAATACTTATTTTCCACCATAATATGCAAAAAAAATGATAAAAAAAACAGACAATGTGATTTTCTGGATTTTTTTTTCTCAGTTTGTCTCCCATAGTTGAGGTCTACCTATGATGTAAATTACAGACGCCTCTCATCTTTTTAAGTGGTGGAACTTGCACTATTGCTGACTGACTAAATACTTTTTTGCCTCACTGTATATAATTAATAAATATTAATTATAAATATAAACCCCCAAAAAATATTCTTCAAGAAAAATATAATCTATATGCATAAATGTCTAAGGGTCACTTCCGTCTGTCTGTCTGTCTGTCCTTCTGTCACGGTTATTCGTTCGCTGATTGGTCTCGGCAGCTGCCTGTCATGACTGCCGCGACCAATCAGCGACGGGCACAGTCCGATTAGTCCCTCCCCTACTCCCCTGCACTCACTGCCCGGCGCCCGCTCCGTAATCCCCTCCGCTCACCGCTCACAGGGTTAATGGCAGCAGTAACGGCCCGCGGTGTAACGCACTCCGTTACCACTGCTATTAACCCTGTGTGTCCCCAACTATTTACTATTGATGCTGCCTATGCAGCATCAATAGTAAAAATATGTCATGTTAAAAATAATAAAAAAACAAACAAACCTGCTATACTCACCCTCCGCCGCCTTTCTCGCTCCTCGCCACGCTCCCGGGACCGCTCCATTGCAAGCGGCAGCTTCCGGAAAGGTCCCGTCCCAGGGCTGGTGTGCGACAAGGACCTGCTGTGACATCACGGTCATGTGACCGCGACATCATCATAGGTCCTGCTCACACCAGCCCTAGGACTGCAAGCTGCCGCTTGCAATGGAGCGGTCCCGGGAGCGTGGCGAGTAGCGGGAAAGGCGACGGATGGTAAGTATAGCAGGACTTCAACTGGCCTTCAGAAGGTGAGTATATGTTTATTTAGTTTTTTAACTCTCTATACTACGTGTCTCTGTGCTGTATACTCCGTCGCTGTGCAATATACTACGTGCCTGGGCAATATACTACGTGGCTCTGCTATATACTACGTGACTGGGCAATATACTATGTGGCTGGACAATATACTCCGTCGCTGGGCAATATACTACGTGGCTGGGCAATATACTACGTGGCTCTGCTATATACTATGTGGCTGGGTAATATACTACATGGCTGGGCAATATACCATACTACGTGGGCTGTGCTATATACTATGTGGCTGGGCAATATACTACGTGGCTCTGTGCTGTATACTCCGTCGCTGTGCAATATACTACGTGCCTGGGCAATATACTACGTGGCTCTGCTATATACTACGTGACTGGGCAATATACTGTGTGGCTGGACAATAGACTCTGTCGCTGGGCAATATACTACGTGGATGGGCAATATACTACGTGGGCTGTGCTATATACTATGTGGCTGGGCAATATACTACGTGACTGGGCAATATACTACATGGCTGGGCAATATACTACGTGGCTGGGCAATATACTACGTCGCTGGACAATATACTACGTGGACATGCATATTCTAGAATACCCGATGCATTAGAATCGGGCCACCATCTACTAGATCAATAAAATGGGACTGTTTTGTCTTTTTCATAAGGTTTTGGTTGCTTTATTTATTTTCTATTTTCACTGTTTTGTTTTAATTAGTGGTTTCGCTTGATATCTATAATATAACGCTGGGAGCGTCACTCTGTCCGAAGCCTTTATAGACTGCGCCGGCGCAAGCGCCGGCGCAGTCTGGGCCTCACAGAGTGACGCTCCCGGGAGATCGCGGTATGCGTTCACACTGAACGCACACCGCGATCTCCAACAGAGAAGCAGGGACCGCCAGGAGGGTGAGTATCGGCCATATTCACCTGTCCTGCGTTCCACCGCTGAGCGCCGCCATCTTCCCGGTCTTCGGCCTGTGACCTTCATAGTAACATAACATAGTAACATAGTTAGTAAGGCCGAAAAAAGACATTTGTCCATCCAGTTCAGCCTATATTCCATCATAATAAATCCCCAGATCTACGTCCTTCTACAGAACCTAATAATTGTATGATACAATATTGTTCTGCTCCAGGAAGACATCCAGGCCTCTCTTGAACCCCTCGACTAAGTTCGCCATCACCACCTCCTCAGGCAAGCAATTCCAGATTCTCACTGCCCTAACAGTAAAGAATCCTCTTCTATGTTGGTGGAAAAACCTTCTCTCCTCCAGACGCAAAGAATGCCCCCTTGTGCCCGTCACCTTCCTTGGTATAAACAGATCCTCAGCGAGATATTTGTATTGTCCCCTTATATACTTATACATGGTTATTAGATCGCCCCTCAGTCGTCTTTTTTCTAGACTAAATAATCCTAATTTCGCTAATCTATCTGGGTATTGTAGTTCTCCCATCCCCTTTATTAATTTTGTTGCCCTCCTTTGTACTCTCTCTAGTTCCATTATATCCTTCCTGAGCACCGGTGCCCAAAACTGGACACAGTACTCCATGTGCGGTCTAACTAGGGATTTGTACAGAGGCAGTATAATGCTCTCATCATGTGTATCCAGACCTCTTTTAATGCACCCCATGATCCTGTTTGCCTTGGCAGCTGCTGCCTGGCACTGGCTGCTCCAGGTAAGTTTATCATTAACTAGGATCCCCAAGTCCTTCTCCCTGTCAGATTTACCCAGTGGTTTCCCATTCAGTGTGTAATGGTGATATTGATTCCTTCTTCCCATGTGTATAACCTTACATTTATCATTGTTAAACCTCATCTGCCACCTTTCAGCCCAAGTTTCCAACTTATCCAGATCCATCTGTAGCAGAATACTATCTTCTCTTGTATTAACTGCTTTACATAGTTTTGTATCATCTGCAAATATCGATATTTTACTGTGTAAACCTTCTACCAGATCATTAATGAATATGTTGAAGAGAACTGGTCCCAATACTGACCCCTGCGGTACCCCACTGGTCACAGCGAACCTTCAGTTCAGAGGGCGCGATGACGCGCTTAATGCGCGCCGGCGCCGCCCTCTGACTGAACAGTCACAGCCAGGAGACCGGGAAGATGGCGGCGCCCAGCTGTGGAACGCAGGACAGGTGAATATAGTAAGTGCTGGGGGGCCTGAGCTGGCGGCGATACTGGCACCTGACCCCCACAGCGCGCCGATGTCCCCGCCTGCTCAGGCCCCCGGATGGGTGCAGCACATGACACGATGGGGACGCAGGATGGGTGCAGCACATACCAGGATGGGGACGCAGGATGGGTGCAGCACATGACAGGATGGGGACGCAGGATGGGTGCAGCACATGACAGGATGGGGACGCAGGATGGGTGCAGCACATACCAGGATGGGGACGCAGGATGGGTGCAGGACATGACAGGATGGGGACGCAGGATGGGTGCAGCACATGACAGGATGGGGACGCAGGATGGGTGCAGCACATACCAGGATGGGGACGCAGGATGGGTGCAGCACATGACAGGATGGGGACGCAGGATGGGGACGCAGGATGGGTGCAGCATATGACAGGATGGGGGCGCAGGATGGGTGCAGCACATGACAGGATGGGGACGCAGGATGGGTGCAGCACATGACAGGTTGGGGACGCAGGATGGGTACAGCACATACCAGGATGGGGACGCAGGATGGGTGCAGCACATGACAGGATGGGGGCGCAGGATGGGTGCAGCACATGACAGGATGGGGACGCAGGATGGGTGCAGCACATGACAGGATGGGGACGCAGGATGGGTGCAGCACATGACAGGATGGGGGCGCAGGATGGGGACGCAGGATGGGTGCAGCACATACCAGGATGGGGACGCAGGATGGGTGCAGTACATGACAGGAATGGGACGCAGGATGGGGACGCAGGATGGGTGCAGCACATACCAGGATGGGGACGCAGGATGGGTGCAGCACATGACAGGATGGGGGCGCAGGATGGGTGCAGCACATGACAGGATGGGGATGCAGGATGGGTGCAGCACATGACAGGATGGGGGCGCAGGATGGGGACGCAGGATGGGTGCAGCACATACCAGGATGGGGACGCAGGATGGGTGCAGCACATGACAGGATGGGGACGCAGGATGGGGACGCAGGATGGGTGCAGCACATACCAGGATGGGGACACAGGATGGGTGCAGCACATGACAGGATGGGGGCGCAGGATGGGTGCAGCACATGACAGGATGGGGACGCAGGATGGGTGCAGCACATGACAGGATGGGGACGCAGGATGGGTGCAGCACATGACAGGATGGGGACGCAGGATGGGGACGCAGGATGGGTGCAGTACATACCAGGATGGGGACGCAGGATGGGTGCAGCACATGACAGGATGGGGACGCAGGATGGGTGCAGCACATGACAGGATGGGGGCGCAGGATGGGTGCAGCACATGACAGGATGGGGACGCAGGATGGGTGCAGCACATGACAGGATGGGGACGCAGGATGGGTGCAGCACAAGACAGGATGGGGACGCAAGATGGAGCAGCACATGACAGGATGGAGACCATATACCAATATAAATGCTCGCCACCCGGGCGTAGAACGGGTTCAATAGCTAGTATTGTATATCGGGCTAGATGTACACATTTTCAGATGTATAGCTGTATACTCTGTATTCATTTGACATGTTCCATCTTACTACATGTGTTGTCTTATGGCTATCGAACTGCCTATATATTTGCGATGAGATTATTATACCATTTACTATTGTCCACAGCACAGCGATCTAAGTAATTTTGTGGCCCATAGTGTTATGATTTTTCTTATATATTCCTCTATCGCATGCCTTTTGCTAGAATGCTACATTTAGACGCACGAACAATGGATGCTCCTTAATTAATATACTTATGTATAACTGCAGCATTGCCCATCTTTTTGCCCTTAATTAATATGGCGGCCGCAACACTTCCACACATGCGCCATCTGTATTCTGGTTCCCTCATACAGTTCCGGCCCGCTGTCCTGTGTTGGATTATATGGGGCCATATTTTCCGGCGCCGGCAAGCATGACACGGTTATGTGGTGAGTGGGGCGGATTGGTCGGATTTTTATCTACGGCAGCTATAAATATCTTCTTGGTCTGGTCATGGCACGCTCCTTGAAGGATTACACGGAAACGCGCGTCGGAGTGGGTGGGAGACATCGCGATTTCCCCTGTTCCACTTCTGGTATGTTTCTATCTAATATGGTTGACAATTTTTTCTTGTGTTCCCGGTCTGATATATTTTATTCTTATACTGCCACTGACAGGGAACCTGTCATGTATTAAATCTGTTTGTGAAGGATATACACAGTACCATGCATTTGCTCTATACTAGGGATTGCTGCCCTGCTCCCAGTGCTCCATGTTTCCTGTTGTCACTTTTAACCCACTCTTTTGCACATGTTTTTTGTCCAAATATTTATATTTAAATAAACTTTTGCATGATTTATCTATATCTGGACTATTGCACTGTTTGTTTCTGTGGTTTAGCTCTGTGCATCCCTAAGCCTACTCTGATTTTCTGCTGACGGGTTTAGTACCATATCCCTCTCCACCCTCTCCAAGCTTTCTATTATTTCCCTGTCTTCTAGCTTAGATTTCGACCTACACCTGGAAATCTCTCGAAACAAGAGACCCCTTGGCACCGCTTTCATAGCCTCCCACACCACCTGATTGTCTGTACTCCCTTCATTAATCTGCCAATACTCCTCCAATTCTTCCCTTATACTATTCATATTAATATATTCCAGCCATACCGGATTCAACTTCCACCCAACTCCCTTCCCAATCTTCCCCCCTATCCGTCTAATAGACAATTCTATAGGTTTATGGTCCGAAATCACCCATGGGAGGTATTCCACTCCACAGACCAGTTGTGTCATTAGCTCATTCCCCAACGCCATATCTATTTGTGAGAGAGACCTATGCGTCACAGAATAACAAGAGTAGCACACCACATTCTCATTTCTCACTCTCCACAGGTCCATCATTCCAATCTCTTTAATATCATTCCCAAAAGCCATCAATTTCCTAATACTTTTACCTGCACTCTGTTTATGTCTATCCCACCCCTCATCTATAACATTATTGAAATCACCAATGATCAGTAATGGCAGTCCCAAACCCCGCTTACATAATTCCATAACCTCACATAACTTTTTCCCGCTATATGGCGGTGGTATGTACATAGCTACTATACATAATGATTGCCCATAAATTTTACAAATAACAAAAATATATTGTCCTTCACTATCAACATGGCTTTCAATTTCTTCAAATGGCGTATACGCTCCTAATAATAAAGAAACCCCTCTAGCATATAAAGAATACGTGGAATGATATGCTCTCCCAATCCATCTCCTCTTCAACACCTCCACCTTTTCCTGTAGTAAATGAGTCTCCTGGAGGCATAGAACATCCGGTCTCCTCTTCCTAGCATATTCCATGATCGCCGTTCTTTGTGTTCCTTCTGACCGTCCTCTTACATTCCAACTAAGGATTTTAATTCTATCACCCATCATACAATCCTACATTTGCAAGTTCCCGACCCCTGAAAATATCTTGCAGCACTCCATATGCAATAAAACTCTTCCCTGAACAATTATCAGCCTCTGAGTCTTCTTCTTTCTCCTTTTCCCCGGTCTCCCCCTCTCCCCCTTCAGCCATCGCCTTTGCTGCTCCTTCCAGTGTTGCAAACTTTCCAATTTAGCCACTATCTCCAGCCTCTGTGCATATGAGGCATTTTCCATGTCTGCCTCCTCCGCTGCCTCCACGCTCTCGGCGCCACCTTCAGCCTGGCTCCCAGCTCCCGCCCTCGCATGCTCCTGTCATCTCCTCACCATGGCTGTGGGTCACCAAAGCACCACGTGACGGGGTCTGCCTCCGCTCCCCACTGCCACTGGCACAGATCGTTATCGGCAGTCTGGAGTGACTTTGAGAAGGATAAATGAAGAAATGTAGCGGAGGGTTCGCAGGAGCTGTCCGCTCACATCAAGTGCCAGGCCACGTCCCCTCAGAGTGTACATTAATGAAAAAAAATTAACTTTTTTGAATTTACCACAAGGCTGCAATGAAACAAAGAGTGAAAAATTTAAAGGCGTCTGAATACTTTCCGTACCCACTGTAGGGCACTCTGTGCGCTGTGAGAATTCTCTGGGGTAAGTGCAGGAAATGGCGGTCATGTGACCATAATATGCATACTCCCGGCCAAAATCTGACTAGAATGTTTTTAGCCTCGGCAATACACTTCCATTGAGTGTGTCGGAAACAGTGTAGTCATATTCTGTCCGGAAGTATGCATATACATACTTATGGTCACATGACCGCTTGCAATGTGAGAATTCACAAGTCTGCAGTCATTTTAGACTGGAAAACCCCTTTAATAGTGTTATTCGATGTGTCAGGTTAACTTTAATCCAATGGTGACTGCCAATGGAAGTGTGCCATCGCTACATACAGTTGTGCTCAAATGTTTACATACCCAAGCAGAATTTTTGTTTTCTTGGCCTTTTTTCAGAGAATATGAATGTAAACACCAAAACTTTTTCTCCACGCATGGTTAGTGGCTGGGTGAAGCCATTTATTGTCAAACTACTGTGTTTTCTCTTTTTAAATCATGATGAAAATCCAAAATATCCAAATGATCCTGATCAAAAGTTTACATACCCTGGTGATTTTGGCCTGATAACATGCACAAGCTGACACAGATGGGTTTGAATGGCTACTAAAGGTAACATCCTCACCTGTGACCAGTTTGCTTGTTATCAGTGTGTGCATAAAAGATGAGTGAATTTCTGGGATCCAGTCAGACTCTTGCATCTTTCATCCAGCCACTGATGTTTCTGGATTGTGTTGAACTGCATAAAACAGGAAAAGGATACAAAAATATATCCAAGGAATTGATATTGCCAGTCAGCAGGGATCAGACTGTGATTAACAAATGGAAAACCAGGGGCTCTGTAAAAACAAAACCACGGTCAGGTAGACTAACAAAGATGTCATCCACAACTGCTAGGAAAATTTTTCGGGATTCAAAGAAAAACTCGCAAATAACATCAGCTGAAATACAGGACTCTCTGAAAACTAGCGATGTGGCTGTTTCAAGATGAACAATAAGGAGGCACTTGAAGAAACATGGGCTGCATGGTTGTGCAGCGCCCCAGAGCCCTGGTCGTTGCAGTACGGCACTCTGTCGCTAAGGAGAGTGGCAGTACGTCTGATGGCACTAAGGAGTTCTCCTGACCAGGTATCACCAGAACACATTACACTTCACACTCTGGCCACTAGGGGGAGAAAAAGGCTTTATTTATTGGGCCACTCCTCACACTGGTAAAACTAGGGGCTGGGGAGGAAGTTAGTCAGAAGCTGACTGGGTTGGAACCAGGCAACATCCCGTGGCAGGGGGTGTTGCAGGGAGAAGGCACAGGGGGGTCCCTGGCAGGCGTGGGAACCTGGCAGGTGCCCAGCGAACAGAAAAGAACAGAACGGAACCGCGCCTGCACACCCTGCGGCGGTATCCAGGAGAGAGACACGAAGGGAAGGATATTGTGGAACAGTGTAAACGAGATCAAGCACAAAGGAGAGCCAGTAAGAGTCGTGCCGATAGAGAGAGGCAACATCTTACTGAGGCATGTAGTCGGTGGCCGGAACACCGCAGGAGTAACTGACTTCAAGCCTGACTTCAAACTCCGCCGGACAGTCAATTATAGGTTGGCTGTCTACCTTAAATTTCCTAAGAAGACATAGGGGGCAACATTGGGAGAGGGGCGTCTCTAGGGTCCCGGAAGACCTCCAAGCCTTCCCGTCATACGGGTGCGTCCTAGCCAAAACATACTGGGGGACGAGAAACTAGTAACATCTGGAACTGAAGAGAGAGAGAGCTGTAGAGAATGAACAAGAACAGCAGTTGTGGGGACTATTCCGAATGCTCAGCAGGGTAGGACTACAACACACAGGCGCTAGTGGTAGGCAACGATTTCCATCTGCGAAGGAAACTCTGGATGTGCCCATCGGACCGGCCGGTCTCTGATAGCCCTGTTAAACGTGCTCTGGATTGAGGATCCTGAAGTCTACAGTAAAGAGGTAAAGAGACTGCAACCCTGTGTTCTCGTTATTGCCTGCACCTCACACCATCACCATCCATCTTACTGGGAAGCCCTGGGGACACACTTCACCTGTGGGAAGTTACACCATCCAGCTGCCATTCCATCACCCCAGTGGACCCCACAGCAGCGTTGGTCACCCTGACCGAACACCACAGGTGGCGTCACGAACCCCTTACAGACTGTACTACCACCTTCATTGGATGCCCCTTAGCCACCGTGACAGCCTCAGAACCGAATCAGAGAGGCCCGGTACCGAGAACCCGTGGCCCTGTGTCTGGGGGTGATCCAACTTGGCGTCACGAACAGGATCGTACTTAAGCCTGAAGAATTGGGTCATGTGTGCCTTAGAACTGTGATTGAAACGTGTTGGACTGTGATTTATTGCAAGGACTGTGTATTGCTATTTACCGCAAGGATCCCGCCAAAACTGCCGCCATTGCATTGCCACGAGGGGCGCAAGAGAAGAAGGGCGTGGAAGTGGGCGTGAGTAAGCTGGAGAGCGCGAAAGATAATGGCCGCCCAGTCTAAATATTTCTGCACCTTGAGGACGTGTCCGTCAGCAGCAGAGATCCGCCTCCTGATCCTCAATGGGGGCGGAGGAACAAGAAACGAAACTGCCCACGAAGGAGAGAGCGGGAAAGAGACCAGGAAGCGACCCACGTGGAGGACGCCATGGCTGACCGCTCAGACCCAGACTGCGGGGTCGAAGCAGAGGGCTCCCCCAGCTACCCGGATGAGCATCACGGCCAGGGCCTTACATCTGGGACCGGTCTTCTACAGGGTGAGATGGAGGATCTTGTGGAGCAGCTTCTCCAGTGGCGGCTTGAGACCGCGGCCTCGTGCAAAGAGGTACCCGCAGAGGAGCTCCTGATTCTGGAACCTTCACCATCGTTGGAGTCGGTCGCACAGGAGGAAGCCGCATCGACCGGTGAGTCCGCCGATCCCACCCCGGCCGCGGAGGACCTGCTGATAGGCCCGGTCGCGGCACCCCCTCTCCCTGGGACCCATAAACTCCAGCGCCTTCCACAATGGGACCAACCCACGGGCATGGAGCACTTCCTCAAGGCCCCGATCTCGCCGCTTACCATGCCAGGCGAGGTCTATGCAGAACGTACGGTGTGCCGCTGGGTGAACCCGGGGTCGAACATCATGGGGTTCCCCGGGGTGCAGACACAGGAGGGAGAGATGGTGGAGGCCCTTAGCTGGGAGCAGTACCAGGCCCAGCTGGATCGGCGGTGGGAGGAGACGGAGAGACAGCACCAGGCCCAGCGAGAAGCCCACTACCGGCGAGACCTTGAAGTAAAGGACCGGGCCCGCAAGGACCGTACCACCCACCAGGCCCTGCGCAGGCAGGGCACTGTTGTTCAGTTCCGGCTCCGTGGAGGATGGGGCTTCATCAAGGAGCCGGACCTATATTCCAAGGTTTTTGTAAACCGGAGGGATGTAGAGTCCCATCTTAAAGAAGGCCACCCGGACCGGGATCTGTACAAGGGGGACGAAGTTACCTACACCCGGCATTTCGGGGAGAGGGGTTGGTTCGCCCTGAATGTGCGCAAGCGACCAGCCCCCATGACATCATCGACCAAAGCGGCGGAGAAGCCGTCCCCCATAGCGAGGGTGCCCCCTTGTGATCGGACCACGACCGTCACCAAGACCACGGTGGTGACCCCTACATGCACTGTTGTGAAAACCACCACTTGCACTGTGGATACTGTTACTACGGTGGTGGCGGAGAGCTCGACCTCGGGAGTGGTTGGCGCCTCGGTTGTTGCGAGGTCCAGGACAATCGCCACACAGACCCCTGTCTGGAGCCCGGGATCTCCTGTGACCACACCGAGTGCCCGCGAGTACCCGGCAGGGTGGCCCCGCCCACTGCTGGTGGAGTTGTCACAGCCACTAACGCCGAGGAAATAAACCTCGAAGGCCTGAAAATTGTATATAGTTAACTGTTTCCTGCTGCTACCTTAAGCCCGTCCAGGGTTAACTTCTAGGGATCCCTTTGTTTACCCGGGATCCCTATTGTTTTCTATTTCTTTTTCCACTGTTGCACAAAGTTCATCATTGTTTTAAAGACTGCCGGATCATGGACGGTGAATGGTTCAGAACTGCTTTGTATATAGTTTGCACCTTCTTAAAGGTGCTCCCTATTGGTTTTACAAGCAAAAGAAGACTTTGCGAAGACATGATGAAGAAGGTCTTGCTTGCAGTGGACTTGCAGACAGAGAGAGAATCTGCACTAGAGACTTGGATCCCTCTTAAAGGGAATGTTTACGCGATTGCCTTAATAAAAGTTGAAACGTTAATAATGTTAAAAAATTTAGAAAGTTTGATAATGTTGACAGAGACTGAGGACAGGAAAGCTTGAAAGTGAACCCGTAGGGGTTAGAGAGAGAGTCCTCCTGAGAGATGTAGAAAGATGGTCGGCACAATGACAGTAGGCCCAGCCAAGGAGCTAGGCGGTCCTGCATTGGTGAAGTTAGAACGGAAAGAAAAGTTGAGTTATTTATATAGCATTTTATAGTAGGTCTTTAGTGGGTTCAGCGTTAAAGGAAAAGTTAACTTATTGTTCAAAAGTTTGCACTTGGTAGAATACCCGGCTGGGTACTGAGAGTTATTTATAGTCAAAACGTTATTTAAAAATATTTAATCCTGTTTTTTGTTTGTAACGTTCAAGTGTCCTTACCTCCCATAAAGGGAAGCACCTTTTGTATGTCTTTTGCTGTATTATATTGTTGTTCTTCTTCCCAGTCCAGGAGTACTGGATTTAACCGGGGGGGAGGGGGGGAGTGCAGCGCCCCAGAGACCTGGTCGTTGCAGTATGGCACTCTGCCGCTAAGGAGAGTGGCGGTATGTCTGATGGCACTAAGGAGTTCTCCTGACCAGGTATCCCCAGAACACATTACACTTCACACTCCGGCCACTAGGGTGAGAAAAAGGCTTTATTTATTGGGCCACTCCCCACACTGGTAAAACTAGGGGCTGGGGAGGAAGTTAGTCAGAAGCTGACTGGGTTGGAACCAGGCAACATTCCGTGGCAGGGGGTGTTGCAGGGAGAAGGCACAGGGGGGTCCCTGTCAGGCGTGGGAACCTGGCAGGTGCCTAGCGAACAGAACGTAACGGAACCGCGCCTGCACACCCTGCGGCGGTATCCAGGAGAGAGAAATGAAGGGAAGGATATTGTGGAACAGTGTAAACGAGATCAAGCACAAAGGAGAGCCAGTAAGAGTCGTGCCGATAGAGAGAGGCAACATCTTACTGAGGCGCGTAGTCGGTGGCCGGAACACCGCAGGAGTAACTGACTTCAAGCCTTACTTCAAACTCCGCCGGACAGTCAATTATAGGTTGGCTGTCTACCTTAAATTTCCTAAGAAGACATAGGGGGCAACATTGGGAGAGGGGCGTCTCTAGGATCCCGGAAGACCTCCAAGCCTTCCTGTCATACGGGTGCGTCCTAGCCAAAACATACTGGGGGACGAGAAACTAGTAACATCTGGAACTGAAGAGAGAGAGAGCTGTAGAGAACGAACGAACGAGAACAGCAGTTGTGAGGACTATTCCGAATGCTCAGCAGGGTAGGACTACAACACACAGGTGCTAGTGGTAGGCAACGATTTCCATCTGCGAAGGAAACTCTGGATGTGCCCATCGGACCGGCCGGTCTCTGATAGCCCTGTTAAACGTTCTCTGGATTGAGGATCCTGAAGTCTACAGTAAAGAGGTAAAGAGACTGCAACCCTGTGTTCTCGTTATTGCCTGCACCTCACACCATCACCATCCACCTTACTGGGAAGCTCTGGGGACATACTTCACCTGTGGGAAGTTACACCATCCAGCTGCCATTCCATCACCCCAGTTGACCCCACAGCAGCATTGGTCACCCTGACCGAACACCACAGGTGGCGTCACGAACCCCTGACAGACTGTACTACCACCTTCATTGGACGCCCCTTAGCAGGGTCGCGGACCGGGTCTAGCCACCGTGACAGCCTCAGAACCGAACCAGAGAGGCCCGGTACCGAGAACCCGTGGCCCTGTGTCTGGGGGCGATCCAGTTGAGTCACCAGAAGAAAGCTATTACTCCATAAATGCCACAAAGTATCTCACCTACAATACAAAAAACAGAACAGACACAAGCCTCAAAACTTCTGGAACAAGGTAATTTGGAATGATGAGACCAAAATTTAACTTTTTGCCACAACCATAAATGTTACATTTGGAGAGAGGTCAACAAGGCCTATGATGAAAGAAATACTATTCCTACTGTAAAACAGAGAGGTGGATCGCTGATGTTTTGGGGATGTGTGAGCTACAAAGGCACAGGAAACTTGGTCAAAGTTGAAGGAAAGATGAATGCAGCATGTTATCAGCAAATACTGGGGGCAAATTTGCACTCATCAGCCCTGAAGCTGCGCATGGGACGCACTTGGACGTTCCAACATGAAATCAATCCAAAACACAAGTCGGCCTGTCATTGGCTACAGCAGAACAAAGTGAAGGTTCTGGAGTGGCCATCTCAGTCTGCTGACCTCAAAATCTTTCAGCCACTCTGTGGGGATCTCAAATGCGAAATTCATGCTAGACAGCCCTGGAATTTACAGGAACTGGAGCCTTTTTGCCAAGAAGAGGGGACAGCTTTACTATCTGAGAAAATAAAGAACCTCATCCACAACTACAACAAAAGACTTCAAGCTGTCATTGATGTTAGAGGCGGGCAATGCATGGTATTAAGAAATGGGGTATGTGAACTTTTGATCAGGGTCATTTGGATGTTTTGAGTTGTCACTGATTTAAAAAGAGAAAATACAGTAGTATGAGTGGAGAAAAAGTTTAAGTGTTTTCATTCATATTCTCTGAAAAAAGGCAAAGAAAGCAAGAATTCTGCTTTGGTATGTAAACTTTTGAGCACAGCTGTACAAGGGGTTCCATACAGTCCTGGTTTTGTTACATAGCCTGCACCTGAGTGTAACTGCTACCATCAGAGCAAGCTCAGATCACAACATATTAACCCCTTAAATACTGTTGTTCAGTGTAAAAGCAGGATTTAAAAGCCTCCAACATTGAGGCCAGGACTCCAGAATCTATGTACTATGGCAGAAGGAGGGGGCCACTGTAGGCTTCAATAGCTGCCATGGTTTTATTCTTTTGAAGCCCTGTCTGTGGCCAGGCTTTATGGGAGGCAAATAATTCTGCATTAGACTTCAGTACTGCAGTATCTAAGTGATTGATTCAAATAATAGTATCAGTAGCTTGAGTAAACTCCACTCTAGGGTTAGCTCAAATGCCACAGAACTGGAAAATATGGCTGAACCCTAAAACTTAACCTTTATTACATTACCTTTATTACCAATTCCTAGTAGGGGTGCCCCCAAACTAAAACCTTCCCTTGTTATGTGTGATGCTCTAGGATCTGTTGCTACGGCCAGGTCTTGATGCCAGTGTATGGACTATTTGAGATTGAAGATTGAAGCTTGCCAAGTGGCATAGTCTTGCCTACCCTGCTGGATTTGAGCAACTGTTGTTGCATTTTCTTTGGCATTGGATTACTGGGTGGTGCTCCCGGATTTGTTCCTTTTGTATGGCCACATTACAGACACTGGGGAATCTATGTTTGGTGTTATATTTTCCCAAACCCAATAAAGGTCCTTTGGATTGTTTACCGGTCTGCTATCCCTGTCTACTCTATGACCTGCCCCATCACAAACTGGTTGGCAGTGGAGACATCAGAGTAGGGGGAATGGAGAACAGCAGCCCGGCAACAAATGGAACCAGTATCTAAAAATACAGGAATTGGACTGTGGAGAACCTACAAATAAAGGCTTGTAAATTATTGATCAGTTACAAAGAACTGTCCAAAGATAAACTAATTGAGATTTTGGAACGATTAGCCTTCAAGATGGCACTCGAGAGGGATTCCTAGAGCAATTGGAGGAAAGACATGATCTGGAGGTAAATGCCCTGAAAATTCAGTGGGTTGTATGATATGAGAAGGAGGTTGCATTGATTGGGGATGAAGCCACCATAGAAGATAAATGGGAGGGCATTCAAACAGCTCATGAACTCGCTGGGAAGCAGCTGGAAGCTCCAAGCAGGCATTCACCACAACGCCCACCATGAAGAAATCTCCAAGAGTGTCACAATAGGACTTTAAGCTGTTTATTGAGGCATCAGGGGACATTGTGGGATTCTTCCAAGACTTTAAACACCAATGTCAGTAAATGGAAGTTCCAGAAATGGAGTGGGTCAAACAACTGGTGGGGCTCATAGAGGGTGGAGCTGCGGAAGCACATCAAGCTATGGACCCTAGGTGAAACTGCAAGTATGAGAACATTAAAGGGAACCTGTCACCCCGAAAATCGCGGGTGAGGTAATCCCACCGGCATCAGGGGCTTATCTGCAGCATTCTGTAATGCTGTAGATAAGCCCCCGATGTTACCTGAAAAAGGAGAAAAAGACGTTAGATTATACTCACCCAGGGGTGGTCCCGCTGCTGGTCAGGTCGGATGGGCGTCTCTGGTCCGCTGCGGTGCCTCCTATCTTCTTTCCATGACGTCCTCTTCTGATCTTCAGCCACGGCTCCGGCGCAGGCGTACTTTGCTCTGCCCTCTTGAGGGCAGAGGATAGTACTGCAGTGCGCAGGCGCCGGAAAGGTCAGAGGCCCGGCGCCTGCGCACTGCAGTACTTTGTCTGCCCTCAACAGGGCAGAACAAAGTACGCCTGCGCCGGAGCCGTGGCTGAAGATCAGAAGAGGACGTCATGGAAAGAAGATAGGAGGCACCGCAGCGGACCAGAGACGCCCATCCGACCTGACCAGCAGCGGGACCGCCCCTGGGTGAGTATAATCTAACGTCTTTTTCTCCTTTTTCAGGTAACATCGGGGGCTTATCTACAGCATTACAGAATGCTGCAGATAAGCCCCTGATGCCGGTGGGATTACCTCACCCGCGATTTTCGGGGTGACAGGTTCCCTTTAAGAAACCAATCTGGAAAATTATGCAGTAACTCCAGACACATACAGGACTCAGTTCCACTTTTTAGCCTGTAACAGGGAAGGCTCTGTTAAAATGTATGGCCATAGGATCAAACAGGCGTGCCATTGCTGGCTGGAGGGAGAGGGGGCCTCAACTCGAGAGACCATCATCCAGGTCATCCTAAAAGAACAGTTCTTTGTCAAATGCCCTACTGAGATCAGGGAATGGGTGCTTCAGAGAAAATCCGCAACAGTTGAACAAGCTGCTGCTTTAGCTGATGAGGTTCTCACCATCAAGCCTCAGTGGAAAATGCTACTGGTGGATGGAGAAAAGACTACCAGCATCCGACCACCGGAGGCCCATTGTCCTTCAGTCCCAAAATGTTCACTGCCCCACTAGACCATGTGATGAGTGACCCCTGTTACAGATAGGGGGCGCTGTTATGACCTGGTGGTCAGGACAATAATGGACCTGGTGGTTAAGAGCACACGGAATGACCTGATAGTTACTGATAATAAGGACGAGCTCTGGGACGTGGGAACTCTGCTGACCGCAATCCCTAAACCTATCAAACACACTAGAAATAGCCGTGGATTGCGCCTAACGCTCCCTATGCAACTCGGCACAGCCTAAGAAACTAGCAAGCCCTGAAGATAGAAAAATAAAGCCTACCTTGCCTCAGAGAAATTCCCCAAAGGAAAAGGCAGCCGCCCACATATAATGACTGTGAGTAAAGATGAAAATACAAACACAGAGATGAAATAGATTTAGCAAAGTGAGGCCCGACTTACTGAACAGACCGAGGATAGGAAAGGTTACTTTGCGGTCAGCACAAAAACCTACCAAAAGACCACGCAGAGGGCGCAAAAAGACCCTCCGCACCGACTCACGGTGCGGAGGCGCTCCCTCTGCGTCCCAGAGCTTCCAGCAAGCAAGACAACAAATTAAATAGCAAGCTGGACAGAAAAATAGAAAACCAAAGAAATACAAGCTGGAACTTAGCTTCTGATGGGAAGACAGGTCCCGCCAAAACTGCCGCCATTGCATTGCCACGAGGGGCGCAAGAGAAGAAGGGCGTGGAAGTGGGCGTGAGTAAGCTGGAGAGCGCGAAAGATAATGGCCGCCCAGTCTAAATATTTCTGCACCTTGAGGACGTGTCCGTCAGCAGCAGAGATCCGCCTCCTGATCCTCAATGGGGGCGGAGGAACAAGAAACGAAACTGCCCACGAAGGAGAGAGCGGGAAAGAGACCAGGAAGCGACCCACGTGGAGGACGCCATGGCTGACCGCTCAGACCCAGACTGCGGGGTCGAAGCAGAGGGCTCCCCCAGCTACCCGGATGAGCATCACGGCCAGGGCCTTACATCTGGGACCGGTCTTCTACAGGGTGAGATGGAGGATCTTGTGGAGCAGCTTCTCCAGTGGCGGCTTGAGACCGCGGCCTCGTGCAAAGAGGTACCCGCAGAGGAGCTCCTGATTCTGGAACCTTCACCATCGTTGGAGTCGGTCGCACAGGAGGAAGCCGCATCGACCGGTGAGTCCGCCGATCCCACCCCGGCCGCGGAGGACCTGCTGATAGGCCCGGTCGCGGCACCCCCTCTCCCTGGGACCCATAAACTCCAGCGCCTTCCACAATGGGACCAACCCACGGGCATGGAGCACTTCCTCAAGGCCCCGATCTCGCCGCTTACCATGCCAGGCGAGGTCTATGCAGAACGTACGGTGTGCCGCTGGGTGAACCCGGGGTCGAACATCATGGGGTTCCCCGGGGTGCAGACACAGGAGGGAGAGATGGTGGAGGCCCTTAGCTGGGAGCAGTACCAGGCCCAGCTGGATCGGCGGTGGGAGGAGACGGAGAGACAGCACCAGGCCCAGCGAGAAGCCCACTACCGGCGAGACCTTGAAGTAAAGGACCGGGCCCGCAAGGACCGTACCACCCACCAGGCCCTGCGCAGGCAGGGCACTGTTGTTCAGTTCCGGCTCCGTGGAGGATGGGGCTTCATCAAGGAGCCGGACCTATATTCCAAGGTTTTTGTAAACCGGAGGGATGTAGAGTCCCATCTTAAAGAAGGCCACCCGGACCGGGATCTGTACAAGGGGGACGAAGTTACCTACACCCGGCATTTCGGGGAGAGGGGTTGGTTCGCCCTGAATGTGCGCAAGCGACCAGCCCCCATGACATCATCGACCAAAGCGGCGGAGAAGCCGTCCCCCATAGCGAGGGTGCCCCCTTGTGATCGGACCACGACCGTCACCAAGACCACGGTGGTGACCCCTACATGCACTGTTGTGAAAACCACCACTTGCACTGTGGATACTGTTACTACGGTGGTGGCGGAGAGCTCGACCTCGGGAGTGGTTGGCGCCTCGGTTGTTGCGAGGTCCAGGACAATCGCCACACAGACCCCTGTCTGGAGCCCGGGATCTCCTGTGACCACACCGAGTGCCCGCGAGTACCCGGCAGGGTGGCCCCGCCCACTGCTGGTGGAGTTGTCACAGCCACTAACGCCGAGGAAATAAACCTCGAAGGCCTGAAAATTGTATATAGTTAACTGTTTCCTGCTGCTACCTTAAGCCCGTCCAGGGTTAACTTCTAGGGATCCCTTTGTTTACCCGGGATCCCTATTGTTTTCTATTTCTTTTTCCACTGTTGCACAAAGTTCATCATTGTTTTAAAGACTGCCGGATCATGGACGGTGAATGGTTCAGAACTGCTTTGTATATAGTTTGCACCTTCTTAAAGGTGCTCCCTATTGGTTTTACAAGCAAAAGAAGACTTTGCGAAGACATGATGAAGAAGGTCTTGCTTGCAGTGGACTTGCAGACAGAGAGAGAATCTGCACTAGAGACTTGGATCCCTCTTAAAGGGAATGTTTACGCGATTGCCTTAATAAAAGTTGAAACGTTAATAATGTTAAAAAATTTAGAAAGTTTGATAATGTTGACAGAGACTGAGGACAGGAAAGCTTGAAAGTGAACCCGTAGGGGTTAGAGAGAGAGTCCTCCTGAGAGATGTAGAAAGATGGTCGGCACAATGACAGTAGGCCCAGCCAAGGAGCTAGGCGGTCCTGCATTGGTGAAGTTAGAACGGAAAGAAAAGTTGAGTTATTTATATAGCATTTTATAGTAGGTCTTTAGTGGGTTCAGCGTTAAAGGAAAAGTTAACTTATTGTTCAAAAGTTTGCACTTGGTAGAATACCCGGCTGGGTACTGAGAGTTATTTATAGTCAAAACGTTATTTAAAAATATTTAATCCTGTTTTTTGTTTGTAACGTTCAAGTGTCCTTACCTCCCATAAAGGGAAGCACCTTTTGTATGTCTTTTGCTGTATTATATTGTTGTTCTTCTTCCCAGTCCAGGAGTACTGGATTTAACCGGGGGGGAGGGGGGGAGTGCAGCGCCCCAGAGACCTGGTCGTTGCAGTATGGCACTCTGCCGCTAAGGAGAGTGGCGGTATGTCTGATGGCACTAAGGAGTTCTCCTGACCAGGTATCCCCAGAACACATTACACTTCACACTCCGGCCACTAGGGTGAGAAAAAGGCTTTATTTATTGGGCCACTCCCCACACTGGTAAAACTAGGGGCTGGGGAGGAAGTTAGTCAGAAGCTGACTGGGTTGGAACCAGGCAACATTCCGTGGCAGGGGGTGTTGCAGGGAGAAGGCACAGGGGGGTCCCTGTCAGGCGTGGGAACCTGGCAGGTGCCTAGCGAACAGAACGTAACGGAACCGCGCCTGCACACCCTGCGGCGGTATCCAGGAGAGAGAAATGAAGGGAAGGATATTGTGGAACAGTGTAAACGACATCAAGCACAAAGGAGAGCCAGTAAGAGTCGTGCCGATAGAGAGAGGCAACATCTTACTGAGGCGCGTAGTCGGTGGCCGGAACACCGCAGGAGTAACTGACTTCAAGCCTTACTTCAAACTCCGCCGGACAGTCAATTATAGGTTGGCTGTCTACCTTAAATTTCCTAAGAAGACATAGGGGGCAACATTGGGAGAGGGGCGTCTCTAGGATCCCGGAAGACCTCCAAGCCTTCCTGTCATACGGGTGCGTCCTAGCCAAAACATACTGGGGGACGAGAAACTAGTAACATCTGGAACTGAAGAGAGAGAGAGCTGTAGAGAACGAACGAACGAGAACAGCAGTTGTGAGGACTATTCCGAATGCTCAGCAGGGTAGGACTACAACACACAGGTGCTAGTGGTAGGCAACGATTTCCATCTGCGAAGGAAACTCTGGATGTGCCCATCGGACCGGCCGGTCTCTGATAGCCCTGTTAAACGTTCTCTGGATTGAGGATCCTGAAGTCTACAGTAAAGAGGTAAAGAGACTGCAACCCTGTGTTCTCGTTATTGCCTGCACCTCACACCATCACCATCCACCTTACTGGGAAGCTCTGGGGACATACTTCACCTGTGGGAAGTTACACCATCCAGCTGCCATTCCATCACCCCAGTTGACCCCACAGCAGCATTGGTCACCCTGACCGAACACCACAGGTGGCGTCACGAACCCCTGACAGACTGTACTACCACCTTCATTGGACGCCCCTTAGCAGGGTCGCGGACCGGGTCTAGCCACCGTGACAGCCTCAGAACCGAACCAGAGAGGCCCGGTACCGAGAACCCGTGGCCCTGTGTCTGGGGGCGATCCAGTTGAGTCACCAGAAGAAAGCTATTACTCCATAAATGCCACAAAGTATCTCACCTACAATACAAAAAACAGAACAGACACAAGCCTCAAAACTTCTGGAACAAGGTAATTTGGAATGATGAGACCAAAATTTAACTTTTTGCCACAACCATAAATGTTACATTTGGAGAGAGGTCAACAAGGCCTATGATGAAAGAAATACTATTCCTACTGTAAAACAGAGAGGTGGATCGCTGATGTTTTGGGGATGTGTGAGCTACAAAGGCACAGGAAACTTGGTCAAAGTTGAAGGAAAGATGAATGCAGCATGTTATCAGCAAATACTGGGGGCAAATTTGCACTCATCAGCCCTGAAGCTGCGCATGGGACGCACTTGGACGTTCCAACATGAAATCAATCCAAAACACAAGTCGGCCTGTCATTGGCTACAGCAGAACAAAGTGAAGGTTCTGGAGTGGCCATCTCAGTCTGCTGACCTCAAAATCTTTCAGCCACTCTGTGGGGATCTCAAATGCGAAATTCATGCTAGACAGCCCTGGAATTTACAGGAACTGGAGCCTTTTTGCCAAGAAGAGGGGACAGCTTTACTATCTGAGAAAATAAAGAACCTCATCCACAACTACAACAAAAGACTTCAAGCTGTCATTGATGTTAGAGGCGGGCAATGCATGGTATTAAGAAATGGGGTATGTGAACTTTTGATCAGGGTCATTTGGATGTTTTGAGTTGTCACTGATTTAAAAAGAGAAAATACAGTAGTATGAGTGGAGAAAAAGTTTAAGTGTTTTCATTCATATTCTCTGAAAAAAGGCAAAGAAAGCAAGAATTCTGCTTTGGTATGTAAACTTTTGAGCACAGCTGTACAAGGGGTTCCATACAGTCCTGGTTTTGTTACATAGCCTGCACCTGAGTGTAACTGCTACCATCAGAGCAAGCTCAGATCACAACATATTAACCCCTTAAATACTGTTGTTCAGTGTAAAAGCAGGATTTAAAAGCCTCCAACATTGAGGCCAGGACTCCAGAATCTATGTACTATGGCAGAAGGAGGGGGCCACTGTAGGCTTCAATAGCTGCCATGGTTTTATTCTTTTGAAGCCCTGTCTGTGGCCAGGCTTTATGGGAGGCAAATAATTCTGCATTAGACTTCAGTACTGCAGTATCTAAGTGATTGATTCAAATAATAGTATCAGTAGCTTGAGTAAACTCCACTCTAGGGTTAGCTCAAATGCCACAGAACTGGAAAATATGGCTGAACCCTAAAACTTAACCTTTATTACATTACCTTTATTACCAATTCCTAGTAGGGGTGCCCCCAAACTAAAACCTTCCCTTGTTATGTGTGATGCTCTAGGATCTGTTGCTACGGCCAGGTCTTGATGCCAGTGTATGGACTATTTGAGATTGAAGATTGAAGCTTGCCAAGTGGCATAGTCTTGCCTACCCTGCTGGATTTGAGCAACTGTTGTTGCATTTTCTTTGGCATTGGATTACTGGGTGGTGCTCCCGGATTTGTTCCTTTTGTATGGCCACATTACAGACACTGGGGAATCTATGTTTGGTGTTATATTTTCCCAAACCCAATAAAGGTCCTTTGGATTGTTTACCGGTCTGCTATCCCTGTCTACTCTATGACCTGCCCCATCACAAACTGGTTGGCAGTGGAGACATCAGAGTAGGGGGAATGGAGAACAGCAGCCCGGCAACAAATGGAACCAGTATCTAAAAATACAGGAATTGGACTGTGGAGAACCTACAAATAAAGGCTTGTAAATTATTGATCAGTTACAAAGAACTGTCCAAAGATAAACTAATTGAGATTTTGGAACGATTAGCCTTCAAGATGGCACTCGAGAGGGATTCCTAGAGCAATTGGAGGAAAGACATGATCTGGAGGTAAATGCCCTGAAAATTCAGTGGGTTGTATGATATGAGAAGGAGGTTGCATTGATTGGGGATGAAGCCACCATAGAAGATAAATGGGAGGGCATTCAAACAGCTCATGAACTCGCTGGGAAGCAGCTGGAAGCTCCAAGCAGGCATTCACCACAACGCCCACCATGAAGAAATCTCCAAGAGTGTCACAATAGGACTTTAAGCTGTTTATTGAGGCATCAGGGGACATTGTGGGATTCTTCCAAGACTTTAAACACCAATGTCAGTAAATGGAAGTTCCAGAAATGGAGTGGGTCAAACAACTGGTGGGGCTCATAGAGGGTGGAGCTGCGGAAGCACATCAAGCTATGGACCCTAGGTGAAACTGCAAGTATGAGAACATTAAAGGGAACCTGTCACCCCGAAAATCGCGGGTGAGGTAATCCCACCGGCATCAGGGGCTTATCTGCAGCATTCTGAAATGCTGTAGATAAGCCCCCGATGTTACCTGAAAAAGGAGAAAAAGACGTTAGATTATACTCACCCAGGGGTGGTCCCGCTGCTGGTCAGGTCGGATGGGCGTCTCTGGTCCGCTGCGGTGCCTCCTATCTTCTTTCCATGACGTCCTCTTCTGATCTTCAGCCACGGCTCCGGCGCAGGCGTACTTTGCTCTGCCCTCTTGAGGGCAGAGGATAGTACTGCAGTGCGCAGGCGCCGGAAAGGTCAGAGGCCCGGCGCCTGCGCACTGCAGTACTTTGTCTGCCCTCAACAGGGCAGAACAAAGTACGCCTGCGCCGGAGCCGTGGCTGAAGATCAGAAGAGGACGTCATGGAAAGAAGATAGGAGGCACCGCAGCGGACCAGAGACGCCCATCCGACCTGACCAGCAGCGGGACCGCCCCTGGGTGAGTATAATCTAACGTCTTTTTCTCCTTTTTCAGGTAACATCGGGGGCTTATCTACAGCATTACAGAATGCTGCAGATAAGCCCCTGATGCCGGTGGGATTACCTCACCCGCGATTTTCGGGGTGACAGGTTCCCTTTAAGAAACCAATCTGGAAAATTATGCAGTAACTCCAGACACATACAGGACTCAGTTCCACTTTTTAGCCTGTAACAGGGAAGGCTCTGTTAAAATGTATGGCCATAGGATCAAACAGGCGTGCCATTGCTGGCTGGAGGGAGAGGGGGCCTCAACTCGAGAGACCATCATCCAGGTCATCCTAAAAGAACAGTTCTTTGTCAAATGCCCTACTGAGATCAGGGAATGGGTGCTTCAGAGAAAATCCGCAACAGTTGAACAAGCTGCTGCTTTAGCTGATGAGGTTCTCACCATCAAGCCTCAGTGGAAAATGCTACTGGTGGATGGAGAAAAGACTACCAGCATCCGACCACCGGAGGCCCATTGTCCTTCAGTCCCAAAATGTTCACTGCCCCACTAGACCATGTGATGAGTGACCCCTGTTACAGATAGGGGGCGCTGTTATGACCTGGTGGTCAGGACAATAATGGACCTGGTGGTTAAGAGCACACGGAATGACCTGATAGTTACTGATAATAAGGACGAGCTCTGGGACGTGGGAACTCTGCTGACCGCAATCCCTAAACCTATCAAACACACTAGAAATAGCCGTGGATTGCGCCTAACGCTCCCTATGCAACTCGGCACAGCCTAAGAAACTAGCAAGCCCTGAAGATAGAAAAATAAAGCCTACCTTGCCTCAGAGAAATTCCCCAAAGGAAAAGGCAGCCCCCCACATATAATGACTGTGAGTAAAGATGAAAATACAAACACAGAGATGAAATAGATTTAGCAAAGTGAGGCCCGACTTACTGAACAGACCGAGGATAGGAAAGGTTACTTTGCGGTCAGCACAAAAACCTACCAAAAGACCACGCAGAGGGCGCAAAAAGACCCTCCGCACCGACTCACGGTGCGGAGGCGCTCCCTCTGCGTCCCAGAGCTTCCAGCAAGCAAGACAACAAATTAAATAGCAAGCTGGACAGAAAAATAGAAAACCAAAGAAATACAAGCTGGAACTTAGCTTCTGATGGGAAGACAGGTCCCGCCAAAACTGCCGCCATTGCATTGCCACGAGGGGCGCAAGAGAAGAAGGGCGTGGAAGTGGGCGTGAGTAAGCTGGAGAGCGCGAAAGATAATGGCCGCCCAGTCTAAATATTTCTGCACCTTGAGGACGTGTCCGTCAGCAGCAGAGATCCGCCTCCTGATCCTCAATGGGGGCGGAGGAACAAGAAACGAAACTGCCCACGAAGGAGAGAGCGGGAAAGAGACCAGGAAGCGACCCACGTGGAGGACGCCATGGCTGACCGCTCAGACCCAGACTGCGGGGTCGAAGCAGAGGGCTCCCCCAGCTACCCGGATGAGCATCACGGCCAGGGCCTTACATCTGGGACCGGTCTTCTACAGGGCGAGATGGAGGATCTTGTGGAGCAGCTTCTCCAGTGGCGGCTTGAGACCGCGGCCTCGTGCAAAGAGGTACCCGCAGAGGAGCTCCTGATTCTGGAACCTTCACCATCGTTGGAGTCGGTCGCACAGGAGGAAGCCGCATCGACCGGTGAGTCCGCCGATCCCACCCCGGCCGCGGAGGACCTGCTGATAGGCCCGGTCGCGGCACCCCCTCTCCCTGGGACCCATAAACTCCAGCGCCTTCCACAATGGGACCAACCCACGGGCATGGAGCACTTCCTCAAGGCCCCGATCTCGCCGCTTACCATGCCAGGCGAGGTCTATGCAGAACGTACGGTGTGCCGCTGGGTGAACCCGGGGTCGAACATCATGGGGTTCCCCGGGGTGCAGACACAGGAGGGAGAGATGGTGGAGGCCCTTAGCTGGGAGCAGTACCAGGCCCAGCTGGATCGGCGGTGGGAGGAGACGGAGAGACAGCACCAGGCCCAGCGAGAAGCCCACTACCGGCGAGACCTTGAAGTAAAGGACCGGGCCCGCAAGGACCGTACCACCCACCAGGCCCTGCGCAGGCAGGGCACTGTTGTTCAGTTCCGGCTCCGTGGAGGATGGGGCTTCATCAAGGAGCCGGACCTATATTCCAAGGTTTTTGTAAACCGGAGGGATGTAGAGTCCCATCTTAAAGAAGGCCACCCGGACCGGGATCTGTACAAGGGGGACGAAGTTACCTACACCCGGTATTTCGGGGAGAGGGGTTGGTTCGCCCTGAATGTGCGCAAGCGACCAGCCCCCATGACATCATCGACCAAAGCGGCGGAGAAGCCGTCCCCCATAGCGAGGGTGCCCCCTTGTGATCGGACCACGACCGTCACCAAGACCACGGTGGTGACCCCTACATGCACTGTTGTGAAAACCACCACTTGCACTGTGGATACTGTTACTACGGTGGTGGCGGAGAGCTCGACCTCGGGAGTGGTTGGCGCCTCGGTTGTTGCGAGGTCCAGGACAATCGCCACACAGACCCCTGTCTGGAGCCCGGGATCTCCTGTGACGACACCGAGTGCCCGCGAGTACCCGGCAGGGTAGCCCCGCCCACTGCTGCCGGTGGAGTTGTCACAGCCACTAACGCCGAGGAAATAAACCTCGAAGGCCTGAAAATAGTATATAGTTAACTGTTTCCTGCTGCTACCTTAAGCCCGTCCAGGGTTAACTTCTAGGGATCCCTTTGTTTACCCGGGATCCCTATTGTTTTCTATTTCTTTTTCCACTGTTGCACAAAGTTCATCATTGTTTTAAAGACTGCCGGATCATGGACGGTGAATGGTTCAGAACTGCTTTGTATATAGTTTGCACCTTCTTAAAGGTGCTCCCTATTGGTTTTACAAGCAAAAGAAGACTTTGCGAAGACATGATGAAGAAGGTCTTGCTTGCAGTGGACTTGCAGACAGAGAGAGAATCTGCACTAGAGACTTGGATCCCTCTTAAAGGGAATGTTTATGCGATTGCCTTAATAAAAGTTGAAACGTTAATAATGTTAAAAAATTTAGAAAGTTTGATAATGTTGACAGAGACTGAGGACAGGAAAGCTTGAAAGTGAACGCGTAGGGGTTAGAGAGAGAGTCCTCCTGAGAGATGTAGAAAGATGGTCGGCACAATGACAGTAGGCCCAGCCAAGGAGCTAGGCGGTCCTGCATTGGTGAAGTTAGAACGGAAAGAAAAGTTGAGTTATTTATATAGCATTTTATAGTAGGTCTTTAGTGGGTTCAGCGTTAAAGGAAAAGTTAACTTATTGTTCAAAAGTTTGCACTTGGTAGAATACCCGGCTGGGTACTGAGAGTTATTTATAGTCAAAACGTTATTTAAAAATATTTAATCCTGTTTTTTGTTTGTAACGTTCAAGTGTCCTTACCTCCCATAAAGGGAAGCACCTTTTGTATGTCTTTTGCTGTATTATATTGTTGTTCTTCTTCCCAGTCCAGGAGTACTGGATTTAACCGGGGGGGAGGGGGGGAGTGCAGCGCCCCAGAGACCTGGTCGTTGCAGTATGGCACTCTGCCGCTAAGGAGAGTGGCGGTATGTCTGATGGCACTAAGGAGTTCTCCTGACCAGGTATCACCAGAACACATTACACTTCACACTCCGGCCACTAGGGTGAGAAAAAGGCTTTATTTATTGGGCCACTCCCCACACTGGTAAAACTAGGGGCTGGGGAGGAAGTTAGTCAGAAGCTGACTGGGTTGGAACTAGGCAACATTCCGTGGCAGGGGGTGTTGCAGGGAGAAGGCACAGGGGGGTCCCTGTCAGGCGTGGGAACCTGGCAGGTGCCTAGCGAACAGAACGTAACGGAACCGCGCCTGCACACCCTGCGGCGGTATCCAGGAGAGAGAAATGAAGGGAAGGATATTGTGGAACAGTGTAAACGAGATCAAGCACAAAGGAGAGCCAGTAAGAGTCGTGCCGATAGAGAGAGGCAACATCTTACTGAGGCGCGTAGTCGGTGGCCGGAACACCGCAGGAGTAACTGACTTCAAGCCTTACTTCAAACTCCGCCGGACAGTCAATTATAGGTTGGCTGTCTACCTTAAATTTCCTAAGAAGACATAGGGGGCAACATTGGGAGAGGGGCGTCTCTAGGATCCCGGAAGACCTCCAAGCCTTCCTGTCATACGGGTGCGTCCTAGCCAAAACATACTGGGGGACGAGAAACTAGTAACATCTGGAACTGAAGAGAGAGAGAGCTGTAGAGAACGAACGAACGAGAACAGCAGTTGTGAGTAGGGTTGAGCGAAACGGGTCGAACATTTTCAAAAGTCGCCGACTTTTGGCTAAGTCGGGGTTTCATGAAACCCGATCCGACCCCTGTGCGGGGTCGGCCATGCGGTACGCGACTTTCGCGCCAAAGTCGCGTTTCAATGACGCGAAAAGCGCCATTTCTCAGCCAATGAAGGTAAACGCAGAGTGTGGGCAGCGTGATGACATAGGTCCTGGTCCCCACCATCTTAGAGAAGGGCATTGCAGTGATTGGCTTGCTGTCTGCGACGTCACAGGGGCTATAAAGAGGCGTTCCCGCCGACCGCCATCTTACTGCTGCTGATCTGAGCTTAGGGAGAGGTTGCTGCCGCTTTGTCAGAAGCAGGGATAGCGTTAGGCAGGGTCCATTAACCACAAAACCGCTTGTGCTGCAGCGATTTGCACTGTCCAACACCACCCTCGGTGTGCAGGGACAGTGGAATTTTTTTTTTTTTTTTTTTTCCCCTCAGCGCTGTAGCTCATTGGGCTGCCCTAGAAGGCTCCCTGATAGCTGCATTGCTGTGTGTACGCCGCTGTGCAAACCAACTGCTTTTTTCAAAGCACAAATCCTCTTGTTCCTTCCTTTCTGCACAGCTATCTTTTTTGTTTGTCCACACTTTTTATTTCATTTGTGCATCAGTCCACTCCTTATTGCTGCCTGCCATACCTGGCTGAGATTACTGCAGGCAGGGAGATAGTAGCTGCCTGCCATACCTGGCTGAGATTACTGCAGGCAGGGAGATAGTAATTGTAGGACATTCCCTGTTTTTTTTTTTTTTTTTTTTTTGGTGGGAGATTAAGATTGGCAATTTGGCATTTCTGCTAGAGTGCCATCCCTGTGTGTGCCATCTCTCTCACATAGTGGGCCATAGAAAGCCTTTTCATTTTTCTGTATTTTTTTTTGTGGGGTGTATAAATTCTCCCTGATAAAAATACAGTGGGAGATTAATATTGGCCTTTGGGCTTGTGTGCCAGTCCTGAGTGTGCCATCTCTCTCACAAATAGTGGGCCATAGAAAGCCTATTTTATTTTTTTTTGGGTTTTATAAATTCTCCCTGAAAAAAAGGGAGATTAATATTGGCCTCTGGGCTTCTGTGCCAGTCCTGAGCGTGCCATCTGTGCCAGTCCTGAGCGTCCCATCTCTCTCACAAATAGTGGGCCATAGAAAGCCTATTTAATTTTTTTTTTGGTTTTATAAATTTTCCCTGAAAAAAGGGAGATTAATATTGGCCTCTGGGCTTGTGTGCCAGTTGTGAGCGTGCCATCTGTGCCAGTCCTGAGCGTGCCATCTCTCTCACAAATAGTGGGCCATAGAAAGCCTATTTAATTTTTTTTTTGGTTTTATAAATTTTCCCTGAAAAAAGGGAGATTAATATTGGCCTCTGGGCTTGTGTGCCAGTTGTGAGCGTGCCATCTGTGCCAGTCCTGAGCGTGCCATCTCTCTCACAAATAGTGGGCCATAGAAAGCCTATTTAAATATTTTTTTGGTTTTATAAATTCTCCCAGAAAAAAAGGGAGATTAATATTGGCCTCTGGGCTTCTGTGCCAGTTGTGAGCGTGCCATCTGTGCCAGTCCTGAGCGTGCCATCTCTCTCACAAATAGTGGGCCATAGAAAGCCTATTTAAATATTTTTTTGGTTTTATAAATTCTCCCAGAAAAAAAGGGAGATTAATATTGGCCTCTGGGCTTCTGTGCCAGTCCTGAGCGTGCCATCTGTGCCAGTCCTGAGCGTCCCATCTCTCTCACAAATAGTGGGCCATAGAAAGCCTATTTTATTTTTTTTTTGGGTTTCAGAAATTCTCCCTGGAAAAAAAAAGGGAGATTAATATTGCCCTTTGGGCTTGTGTGCCAGTACTAAGCGTTCCATCTCTCTCTCTCTCTCAGTCAGTGGGCCATAGAACGCATATTTTTGGTTTTATTTGTTTTCTAAATTCTCCCTGAAAAAATCATTTTATTTTATTTGGTTTCTAAATTCTTCCTGATAAAATCATATTTTTTTTATTATTTTTATTTCTAAAGTCTCCCTGAAAAAAAAAAAAAAAAAAAACAACCAAAAAAACAGTGGGAGATTAATATTGGCCTTTCTGCTTGTGTGCCAGTCTTGACTCCTGGGTGTGCCATCTCTCTCTCTCTCTCTCTCTCTCTCTCTCTCTCTCTCTCTCTCTCCAATTGTGGTCCATAGAAAGCCTATATTTTTTTTCCTTGATTTGGGTTCTAAAATCTACCAGAGAAAATAACTACATCAATCATTGGTAGAAAAATATTGGCCTCTGGGTTTGTGTGCCACTCCTGACTCCTGTGTGCGTCATCTCTCAGTCAGTGGGCCATAGAACGCCTATTTTTGGTTTTATTTGTTTTCTAAATTCTCCCTGAAAAAATTATTTTATTTTATTTGGTTTCTAAATTCTTCCTGATAAAATCATATTTTTTTTATTATTTTTTTTTCTAAAGTCTCCCTGAAAAAAAAAAAAAAAAACAGTGGGAGATTAATATTGGCCTTTCTGCTTGTGTGCCAGTCTTGACTCCTGGGTGCGTCATCTCTCAGTCAGTGGGCCATAGAACGCCTATTTTTGGTTTTATTTGTTTTATAAATTCTCCCTGAAAAAATCATTTTATTTTATTTGGTTTCTAAATTCTTCCTGATAAAATCATATTTTTTTTATTATTTTTTTTTCTAAAGTCTCCCTGAAAAAAAAAAAAAAAAAACAACCAAAAAAAACAGTGGGAGATTAATATTGGCCTTTCTGCTTGTGTGCCAGTCTTGACTCCTGGGTGCGTCATCTCTCAGTCAGTGGGCCATAGAACGCCTATTTTTGGTTTTATTTGTTTTCTAAATTCTCCCTGAAAAAATCATTTTATTTTATTTGGTTTCTAAATTCTTCCTGATAAAATCATATTTTTTTTATTATTTTTTTTTCTAAAGTCTCCCTGAAAAAAAAAAAAAAAAAAACAACCAAAAAAAACAGTGGGAGATTAATATTGGCCTTTCTGCTTGTGTGCCAGTCTTGACTCCTGGGTGCGTCATCTCTCAGTCAGTGGGCCATAGAACGCCTATTTTTGGTTTTATTTGTTTTCTAAATTCTCCCTGAAAAAATCATTTTATTTTATTTGGTTTCTAAATTCTTCCTGATAAAATCATATTTTTTTTATTATTTTTTTTTCTAAAGTCTCCCTGAAAAAAAAAAAAAAAAAAACAACCAAAAAAAACAGTGGGAGATTAATATTGGCCTTTCTGCTTGTGTGCCAGTCTTGACTCCTGGGTGTGCCATCTCTCTCTCTCTCTCTCTCCAATTGTGGTCCATAGAAAGCCTACATTTTTTTTCCTTGATTTGGGTTCCAAAATCTACCAGAGAAAATAACTCCATCAATCATTGGTAGAAAAATATTGGCCTCTGGGCTTGTGTGCCACTCCTGATTCCTGTGTGCGTCATCTCTCACTCAGTGGCCCATAGAAAGCATATAGTTTGTTACATTTGTTTTCTAAATTCTCCCTGCAAAAATCTATTTTTTTTTTTTTGGGGGGTTTCTAAAGTGTTCCTGAAAAAAATAAAAATAAAAAAAAAATAATAGTGTGACATTAATATTAACATTTGTGCTTCAGTGACAGTCCTGCGTGTGGGGCATCTCTCTAATTTGCAGCCACCAAAAAAAGAGTGTGTAACATTGGGCCTGATTTTCGCTGTGGTCTCACCAACCTGTAAAGGGGTAGCTAAATCATACAGAAGTTATAGCTCACCGTGTAAGTTGTGTGACTGCAACAAATAACGTTAGTTTGGTTACGTTTTTAAAACAATGAGGAAGTCTAGTGGAAGAGGTCGTGGCCGGGGGCGTTCATTGTCAGCTGGTAATGAGGGTAGTGGTAGTGGTGGAGCATCAGGTGGTCGTGGGGGAAAAAATATTGCACCTAAGTCTGGAGCTGTGGAGCCAGGTTCGTCGTCCGGCTACACAAGGCCTCGAACGCTCCCTTTTCTGGGATTAGGAAAACCGCTTTTAAAGCCGGAGCAGCAAGAGCAAGTTTTGGCTTATCTTGCTGACTCAGCCTCTAGCTCTTTTGCCTCATCTCGTGAAACTGGTAAAAGTAAAAGCAGCGCGTCGTTAGTGGATGTTCACGGTCAGGGACAAGTCACTTCCTTGTCCTCTTCAGCAAAAACAACAACAGAGAAGAATGCAGCAGGCGACACAACGGGTTACTCCATGGAGCTCTTTACACATACCGTCCCTGGCTTAGAAAGTGAAGCAGTTAACAGTCCATGCCCATTACAAATTGAATCTGACATGGAGTGCACTGACGCACAGCCACAGCCAGACTACTATGCTGGTCCTTTGACTCAGACCACAACATTGCCCTCGCAGGGTGCTGATCAAGAATCAGACCCTGATGAGACTATGTTGCCCCATCACGAACGCTATACCACCGAACGACACGGTGACACAGACGAAGTTGCGCAGGAGGTACAAGAAGAGTTATTAGATGACCCAGTTCTTGACCCCGATTGGCAGCCATTGGGGGAACAGGGTGCAGGCGGCAGCAGTTCTGAAGCAGAGGAGGAGGAGGGGCCGCAGCAGGCATCAACATCGCCACAGGTTCCATCTGCCGGGCCCGTATCTTGCCCAAAACGCGTGGCAAAGCCAAAACCTGGTGGAGGACAGCGTGGCCATCCGGTTAAAGCTCAGTCTGCAATGCCTGAAAAGGTATCCGATGCTAGAAAGAGTGCAGTCTGGCATTTTTTTAAACAACATCCAATTGATCAGCGCAAAGTCATCTGTCAAAAATGTTCTACTTCCTTAAGCAGAGGTCAGAATCTGAAAAGTCTCAATACTAGTTGCATGCATAGACATTTAACCACCATGCATTTGAAAGCTTGGACTAACTACCAAACGTCCCTTAAGGTTGTTGCACCCTCGGCCAATGAAGCTAGTCATCAACGCAACATCCCTTCCGGCAGTGTAGGACCACCATTTAGCGCACCACCTGCTGTATCTGTGCAGGTATCTTTGCCAGGCCAAAGCAGTCAGGGTCAGGGAATCACCAGTTTCGTAGTAGGAAACACTGCATCTAGGGCACCGGCGGCAACAATACCATCTCCCACCGTCTCTCAGTCTGCCATGTCCACCGGCACCCCCGCTAGTTCCACGATCTCCAGCTCTCCAGTCCAGCTCACCCTACATGAGACTATGGTTAGAAAAAGGAAATACTTAGCCTCGCATCCGCGTACACAGGGTTTGAACGCCCACATAGCTAGACTAATCTCGTTAGAGATGATGCCCTACCGGTTAGTTGAAAGCGAAGCTTTCAAAGACCTGATGGACTACGCTGTACCACGCTACGAGCTACCCAGTCGACACTTTTTTTCCAGAAAAGCCATCCCAGCCCTCCACCAGCATGTTAAAGAGCGCATCGTCCATGCACTCAGGCAATCTGTGAGCACAAAGGTGCACCTGACAACAGATGCATGGACCAGTAGGCATGGCCAGGGACGTTACGTGTCCATCACGGCACACTGGGTAAATGTGGTGGATTCAGGGTCCACAGGGGACAGCAAGTTTGGGACAGTTCTGCCTAGCCCACGGTCTAGTAAACAGTTGTCTGTAGCCGTTCGCACCCCCTCCTCCTCCTCCTCCTCGTCCTCCTGCAGAAGCAAGAGCTCGTCCACAGACCGCAGTCGCACAAACACTCCATCCGCACCTGCCACTGTTGCACACCAGGTCTCCCATTATGGGGCAGCTACTGGCATACGTCAGCAGGCTGTATTGGCTATGAAGTGTTTGGGCGACAATAGACACACCGCGGAAGTTCTGTCCGAGTTCTTGCAGCAAGAAACGCAGTCGTGGCTGGGCACTGTAGATCTTGAGGCAGGCAAGGTAGTGAGTGATAACGGAAGGAATTTCATGGCTGCCATCTCCCTTTCCCAACTGAAACACATTCCTTGCCTGGCTCACACCTTAAACCTGGTGGTGCAGTGCTTCCTGAAAAGTTATCCGGGGTTATCCGACCTGCTCCTCAAAGTGCGTGGACTTTGCGCACATATCCGCCGTTCGCCTGTACACTCCAGCCGTATGCAGACCTATCAGCGTTCTTTGAACCTTCCCCAGCATCGCCTAATCATAGACGTTGCAACAAGGTGGAACTCAACACTGCACATGCTTCAGAGACTGTGCGAACAGAGGCGGGCTGTTATGTTTTTGTGGGAGGATACACATACACGGGCAGGCAGTAGGATGGCAGACATGGAGTTGTCAGGTGTGCAGTGGTCGAAGATTCAAGACATGTGTCAAGTCCTTCAGTGTTTTGAGGAATGCACACGGCTGGTTAGTGCAGACAACGCCATAATAAGCATGAGCATCCCCCTAATGCGTCTGCTGATGCAAAGTTTGACGCACATAAAGGATCAGGCGTCTGCACCAGAGGAAGAGGAAAGCCTTGATGACAGTCAGCGATTGTCTGTTCAGGGCAGTGTACATGACGAGGTACCGGGCGAAGAGGAGGTGGAGGATGAGGAGGATGATGGGGATGAGTATATTTTTAATGAGGAAGCTTTCCCGGGGGCACGGGAAATTGGTGGCGTGGCAAGGCCGGGTTCTGGTTTTTTGAGGGACACAAGTGACGTAGATTTGCCTGCAACTGCCCCTCAACCAAGCACAACCGCAGATTTGACAACGGGAACTTTGGCCCACATGGCGGATTATGCCTTGCGTATCCTCAAAAGGGACACACGCATTACAAAAATGATGAACGATGACGATTACTGGTTGGCCTGCCTCCTTGATCCTCGCTATAAAGGCAAATTGCAAAATATTATGCCACATGAGAACTTGGAACTAATATTAGCAACAAAACAATCAACTCTTGTTGACCGTTTGCTTCTGGCATTCCCTGCACACAGCGCCCGTGATCGTTCTCACACGAGCTCCAGGGGCCAGCAGACCAGAGGTGTTAGAGGGGCAGAAATCAGAAGTGGCGTTGGCCAGAGGGGTTTTCTGACCAGGTTGTGGAGTGATTTTTCTATGACCGCAGACAGGACAGGTACTGCAGCATCAATTCAAAGTGACAGGAGACAACATTTGTCCAGTATGGTTACAAACTATTTTTCATCCCTTATCGACGTTCTCCCTCAACCGTCATTCCCATTTGATTACTGGGCATCCAAATTAGACACCTGGCCAGAATTGGCAGAATATGCATTGCAGGAGCTTGCTTGCCCGGCAGCTAGTGTCCTATCAGAAAGAGTATTCAGTGCTGCAGGTTCAATACTAACAGAAAAAAGGACTCGTCTGGCTACCCAAAATGTAGATGATCTAACCTTCATTAAAATGAACCACAACTGGATTTCAAAATCTTTTGCCCCACCCTGCCCGGCTGACACCTAGCTTTCCTATGAAAAGGTCTTGCCTGTGGACTATTCTGAATGACTTTTCCAATCTCGTAATTTTCTTCACCTGATTGTCCAGCATACGACATGTTTCCACCTCACGAAATGGCCAAACTCCCCACACGGGGCCGTGCTATCGCCACTTTGCGCTTGGACCCTTGAGAGTGCTGTTTGTCTGAAGAGGTGGGTGTGGCCGCTTTTGGTCGACGGCACTGCCACTGGGTCCCTCATAGTACAATAAAGTGTCTCTGGCGGTGGTGGTGCGCACCCAACGTCAGACACACCGTTGTAATATGAGGGGCCCTGTGCCTGTACCGCCGGCCACAAGACAGTTCCCCCCCCCAGCTCAAACAGTGCTCTACCACTAGCAAAATTATCTCTCACAGCTTCACCAATGTGTAGTCTAGCCGCTGACATCCTTCAATGCCTGGCACTGACAATACCATTGTTTTGACATTTTTGTTATGTTAGGCCTTCGAAGCCTGTCTGCGGTCCCTTCTTTCTACAACTACTACACTGACCAGGCCACTGCTGGCCGTGTTACCCTGGAACCAATTTAAAAGTGCCTACAGTCAGCCCAATTTTGTTATGTTAGGCCTTCGAAGACTGTCTGCCGTCACTCCTTCCACTAGACTTCCACTGACCATACACTGCTGCCCATGTACCCCTGGAACCAATTTAAAGTGCCTACAGCCAGCCCAATTTTGTTATGTTAGGCCTTCGAAGCCTGTCTGCGGTCACTCCTTCCACTAGACTTCCACTGACCAGACCACTGCTGCCCGTGTACCCCTGGAACCAATTTAAAAGTGCCTACAGCCATGTGTTATTATTTTAGGCCTTCGATGCCTGTCTGCGGTCACTCCTTCCACTAGGCCTCCACTGACCACACCACTGCTGCCCGTGTACCCCTGGAACCAATTTAAAATTGCCTACAGCCAGCCCAATTTTTTTATTTTAGGCCTTCGATGCCTGTCTGCGGTCCATTCTTTCAACTACTACTACACTGACCAGGTCACTGCTGCCCGTGTACCCCTGGAACCAATTTAAAATTGCCTACAGCCAGCCCAATTTTTTTATTTTAGGCCTTCGATGCCTGTCTGCGGTCCATTCTTTCAACTACTACTACACTGACCAGGTCACTGCTGCCCGTGTACCCCTGGAACCAATTTAAAATTGCCTACAGCCAGCCCAATTTTTTTATTTTAGGCCTTCGATGCCTGTCTGCGGTCCATTCTTTCAACTACTACTACACTGACCAGGTCACTGCTGCCCGTGTACCCCTGGAACCAATTTAAAATTGCCTACAGCCAGCCCAATTTTTTTATTTTAGGCCTTCGATGCCTGTCTGCGGTCCATTCTTTCAACTACTACTACACTGACCAGGTCACTGCTGCCCGTGTACCCCTGGAACCAATTTAAAATTGCCTACAGCCATGTGTTATTATTTTAGGCCTTCGATGCCTGTCTGCGGTCACTCCTTCCACTAGGCCTCCACTGACCACACCACTGCTGTCCGTGTACCCCTGGAACCAATTTAAAATTGCCTACAGCCATGTGTTATTATTTTAGGCCTTCGATGCCTGTCTGCGGTCACTCCTTCCACTAGACTTCCACTGACCAGACCACTGCTGCCCGTGTACCCCTGGAACCAATTTAAAAGTGCCTACAGCCAGCCCAAGTTTGTTATGTTAGGCCTTCGATGCCTGTCTGCGGTCCATTCTTTCAACTACTACTACACTGACCAGGTCACTGCTGCCCGTGTACCCCTGGAACCAATTTAAAATTGCCTACAGCCAGCCCAATTTTTTTATTTTAGGCCTTCGATGCCTGTCTGCGGTCCATTCTTTCAACTACTACTACACTGACCAGGTCACTGCTGCCCGTGTACCCCTGGAACCAATTTAAAATTGCCTACAGCCAGCCCAATTTTTTTATTTTAGGCCTTCGATGCCTGTCTGCGGTCCATTCTTTCAACTACTACTACACTGACCAGGTCACTGCTGCCCGTGTACCCCTGGAACCAATTTAAAATTGCCTACAGCCATGTGTTATTATTTTAGGCCTTCGATGCCTGTCTGCGGTCACTCCTTCCACTAGGCCTCCACTGACCACACCACTGCTGCCCGTGTACCCCTGGAACCAATTTAAAATTGCCTACAGCCATGTGTTATTATTTTAGGCCTTCGATGCCTGTCTGCGGTCACTCCTTCCACTAGGCCTCCACTGACCACACCACTGCTGCCCGTGTACCCCTGGAACCAATTTAAAATTGCCTACAGCCAGCCCAATTTTTTTATTTTAGGCCTTCGATGCCTGTCTGCGGTCCATTCTTTCAACTACTACTACACTGACCAGGTCACTGCTGCCCGTGTACCCCTGGAACCAATTTAAAATTGCCTACAGCCAGCCCAATTTTTTTATTTTAGGCCTTCGATGCCTGTCTGCGGTCCATTCTTTCAACTACTACTACACTGACCAGGTCACTGCTGCCCGTGTACCCCTGGAACCAATTTAAAATTGCCTACAGCCATGTGTTATTATTTTAGGCCTTCGATGCCTGTCTGCGGTCACTCCTTCCACTAGGCCTCCACTGACCACACCACTGCTGTCCGTGTACCCCTGGAACCAATTTAAAATTGCCTACAGCCATGTGTTATTATTTTAGGCCTTCGATGCCTGTCTGCGGTCACTCCTTCCACTAGGCCTCCACTGACCACACCACTGCTGTCCGTGTACCCCTGGAACCAATTTAAAATTGCCTACAGCCATGTGTTATTATTTTAGGCCTTCGATGCCTGTCTGCGGTCCATTCTTTCAACTACTACTACACTGACCAGGGCACTGCTGGCCGTGTACCCCTGGAACCAACATCAGAAAATATAAAAATAAGTATTTTGCTTATAAAAAAGAAAATACTGGTGAGATATCAAATGCAGACATTTTAACATTAAAAACAAACACACAACTCTAATCTGGTACAGTACTAAAAATGGCCACCAGCTACAATTACTTTCTCCTGCAAGTAGTTAACTGAAAGTTTTTTTAAATTGAAAACACACATATGGCATCCACCGAGTGTTGTCCTGTCGCGTCTTCTTTATATTATTGCCGAGAAGATGCAAAATAATGAAAATAATAAAATCATTAATTACCAAAATAATAGAGAAAGTCAACACCACATTGCAAATAAACATTCATTCCAAATAAAGAAGCAGGGCGCGTCCGAGGGTGAGTATATACCTAATAAGAATATAATCACCCTCGGACGCGCAATGCTTATTTCCAACAGCCTTCCTTCCTAAGAATCAGCCCTTCCGTCGTGTAGAGAGACGTTGTGTTACACTCCAAGGTGTTCCCCAGGTTGCCTTTCCTGAGCTTCGATCTTCCGGCTCTCGTTTAGTAGTTCTTGGAAACTACTCTGCATTAGGCCTTCAAATTGGGTATGGGGTGTAGAGAGATGGTGTGTTCCACTCCAAGGTGTTCCCCAGGTTGCCTTTCCTGAGCTTCGATCTTCCGGCTCTCGTTTAGTAGTTGTTGGAAACTACGCTGCATTAGGCCTTCAAATTGGGTATGGGGTGTAGCGAGAGGGTGTGTTACACTCCAAGGTGTTCCCCAGGTTGCCTTTCCTGAGCTTCGATCTTCCGGCTCTCGTTTAGTAGTTCTTGGAAACTACACTGCATTAGGCCTTCAAATTGGGTATGGGGTGTAGAGAGAGGGTGTGTTACACTCTAAGGTGTTCCCCAGGTTTCCTTGCCATTGCTTCGGTCTTCCGACTCTCGTTTAGTAGTTGTAGAAAAGTACACTGCATTAGGCCATACAAAATGGGTATGGGGTGGAGAGAGATGGTGTGTTACACTCCAAGGTGTTCCCCAGGTTGCCTTTCCTGAGCTTCTATCTTCAGGCTCTCATTAAATTGTGGTTAAATGGAACAACTGCATTTGGCGTACTAGTTGGTTTGGGGCCTACTATCGGTGTCTGCCACTCCTTGCTGTTCTCCTCCACTGAACAAAGCTGTGCCGCCTGTTTACTACGGTTGCCAATTTTGAACTGCATTTCGACTACTTACTGATTTGGCCCTACTCTCTGTGTCAGCCTCTCATTCCAGTTGTCCTCCACTGCAATGCCCCCTGGTTATTCCTGTGTTACCAATTTTGAACTGCATTTAGCCCACTTTCTTCTTTGGGCCTATATCTGTGTTTCCACTTCATCGTGCCCATTGCCCAGCCAGTGATAGATGAGTCTGCTGGTACATTGACCCATAACGCAACATTCCCCGTGCACGCTACACAACAACATTGTGACCCTGCTGAAAGTCAGGTTGCTCTTCCCGCATACCATACCACCTTACACGGGGACAAAGAGGAAGGTGCAGATGAAAGTGCAGGTTCCTTCATCAGGTGGGGGGAGGAATACTAGTTGGCGACGTCACTGGCACAGGGCCTCTCATAGTACGCAAAAGTGTTGCTGCCGGTGGGAGGCGCCCCCGCCGTGCAAACACACCGCTGTACTTTGAGGGGCCCTGTGCCAGTGCCAATGCCAACGAGTGGGCCCCCCCTGCTTGCTCAGGTTCACAGCACTTGCAAAGTTGAAATACTTACCTCTCCCTGCTCCACTGCCGTGACGTGGTCCAGATTTCCTGGGCCCACTAATTACTTGAACCAGCCCTACCCCCCACAACTTTAGCCAAATGACCCCCAATTTCAAATGCCTTCCAATTATTATAAGGTAAATTACGCTTGACAAGCTTCATTAAGAAGAATGGATGGTTTTGACATTAAAATGGCCACTCTAGGTGTTTTCCTGGCCCCCACTCACTGCCGACTATGCTGCCCCATTGACTTGCATTGGGTTTCGTGTTTCGGTCGATCCCGACTTTACGTCATAATCGGCCGATTTCACTCGACCCGACTTTGGACATAGTCGGGTTTCGCAAAACCCGGCTCGACTCTAAAAAGGTCAAGGTCGCTCAACTCTAGTTGTGAGGACTATTCCGAATGCTCAGCAGGGTAGGACTACAACACACAGGTGCTAGTGGTAGGCAACGATTTCCATCTGCGAAGGAAACTCTGGATGTGCCCATCGGACCGGCCGGTCTCTGATAGCCCTGTTAAACGTTCTCTGGATTGAGGATCCTGAAGCCTACAGTAAAGAGGTAAAGAGACTGCAACCCTGTGTTCTCGTTATTGCCTGCACCTCACACCATCACCATCCACCTTACTGGGAAGCTCTGGGGACATACTTCACCTGTGGGAAGTTACACCATCCAGCTGCCATTCCATCACCCCAGTTGACCCCACAGCAGCATTGGTCACCCTGACCGAACACCACAGGTGGCGTCACGAACCCCTGACAGACTGTACTACCACCTTCATTGGACGCCCCTTAGCAGGGTCGCGGACCGGGTCTAGCCACCGTGACAGCCTCAGAACCGAACCAGAGAGGCCCGGTACCGAGAACCCGTGGCCCTGTGTCTGGGGGCGATCCAGTTGAGTCACCAGAAGAAAGCTATTACTCCATAAATGCCACAAAGTATCTCACCTACAATACAAAAAACAGAACAGACACAAGCCTCAAAACTTCTGGAACAAGGTAATTTGGAATGATGAGACCAAAATTTAACTTTTTGCCACAACCATAAATGTTACATTTGGAGAGAGGTCAACAAGGCCTATGATGAAAGAAATACTATTCCTACTGTAAAACAGAGAGGTGGATCGCTGATGTTTTGGGGATGTGTGAGCTACAAAGGCACAGGAAACTTGGTCAAAGTTGAAGGAAAGATGAATGCAGCATGTTATCAGCAAATACTGGGGGCAAATTTGCACTCATCAGCCCTGAAGCTGCGCATGGGACGCACTTGGACGTTCCAACATGAAATCAATCCAAAACACAAGTCGGCCTGTCATTGGCTACAGCAGAACAAAGTGAAGGTTCTGGAGTGGCCATCTCAGTCTGCTGACCTCAAAATCTTTCAGCCACTCTGTGGGGATCTCAAATGCGAAATTCATGCTAGACAGCCCTGGAATTTACAGGAACTGGAGCCTTTTTGCCAAGAAGAGGGGACAGCTTTACTATCTGAGAAAATAAAGAACCTCATCCACAACTACAACAAAAGACTTCAAGCTGTCATTGATGTTAGAGGGGGGCAATACATGGTATTAAGAAATGGGGTATGTGAACTTTTGATCAGGGTCATTTGGATGTTTTGAGTTGTCACTGATTTAAAAAGAGAAAATACAGTAGTATGAGTGGAGAAAAAGTTTAAGTGTTTTCATTCATATTCTCTGAAAAAAGGCAAAGAAAGCAAGAATTCTGCTTTGGTATGTAAACTTTTGAGCACAGCTGTACAAGGGGTTCCATACAGTCCTGGTTTTGTTACATAGCCTGCACCTGAGTGTAACTGCTACCATCAGAGCAAGCTCAGATCACAACATATTAACCCCTTAAATACTGTTGTTCAGTGTAAAAGCAGGATTTAAAAGCCTCCAACATTGAGGCCAGGACTCCAGAATCTATGTACTATGGCAGAAGGAGGGGGCCACTGTAGGCTTCAATAGCTGCCATGGTTTTATTCTTTTGAAGCCCTGTCTGTGGCCAGGCTTTATGGGAGGCAAATAATTCTGCATTAGACTTCAGTACTGCAGTATCTAAGTGATTGATTCAAATAATAGTATCAGTAGCTTGAGTAAACTCCACTCTAGGGTTAGCTCAAATGCCACAGAACTGGAAAATATGGCTGAACCCTAAAACTTAACCTTTATTACATTACCTTTATTACCAATTCCTAGTAGGGGTGCCCCCAAACTAAAACCTTCCCTTGTTATGTGTGATGCTCTAGGATCTGTTGCTACGGCCAGGTCTTGATGCCAGTGTATGGACTATTTGAGATTGAAGATTGAAGCTTGCCAAGTGGCATAGTGATGTCTTGCCTACCCTGCTGGATTTGAGCAACTGTTGTTGCATTTTCTTTGGCATTGGATTACTGGGTGGTGCTCCCGGATTTGTTCCTTTTGTATGGCCACATTACAGACACTGGGGAATCTATGTTTGGTGTTATATTTTCCCAAACCCAATAAAGGTCCTTTGGATTGTTTACCGGTCTGCTATCCCTGTCTACTCTATGACCTGCCCCATCACAAACTGGTTGGCAGTGGAGACATCAGAGTAGGGGGAATGGAGAACAGCAGCCCGGCAACAAATGGAACCAGTATCTAAAAATACAGGAATTGGACTGTGGAGAACCTACAAATAAAGGCTTGTAAATTATTGATCAGTTACAAAGAACTGTCCAAAGATAAACTAATTGAGATTTTGGAACGATTAGCCTTCAAGATGGCACTCGAGAGGGATTCCTAGAGCAATTGGAGGAAAGACATGATCTGGAGGTAAATGCCCTGAAAATTCAGTGGGTTGTATGATATGAGAAGGAGGTTGCATTGATTGGGGATGAAGCCACCATAGAAGATAAATGGGAGGGCATTCAAACAGCTCATGAACTCGCTGTGGAAGCAGCTGGAAGCTCCAAGCAGACATTCACCACAACGCCCACCATGAAGAAATCTCCAAGAGTGTCACAATAGGACTTTAAGCTGTTTATTGAGGCATCAGGGGACATTGTGGGATTCTTCCAAGACTTTAAACACCAATGTCAGTAAATGGAAGTTCCAGAAATGGAGTGGGTCAAACAACTGGTGGGGCTCATAGAGGGTGGAGCTGCGGAAGCACATCAAGCTATGGACCCTAGGTGAAACTGCAAGTATGAGAACATTAAAGGGAACCTGTCACCCCGAAAATCGCGGGTGAGGTAATCCCACCGGCATCAGGGGCTTATCTGCAGCATTCTGTAATGCTGTAGATAAGCCCCCGATGTTACCTGAAAAAGGAGAAAAAGACGTTAGATTATACTCACCCAGGGGTGGTCCCGCTGCTGGTCAGGTCGGATGGGCGTCTCTGGTCCGCTGCGGTGCCTCCTATCTTCTTTCCATGACGTCCTCTTCTGATCTTCAGCCACGGCTCCGGCGCAGGCGTACTTTGCTCTGCCCTCTTGAGGGCAGAAGATAGTACTGCAGTGCGCAGGCGCCGGAAAGGTCAGAGGCCCGGCGCCTGCGCACTGCAGTACTTTGTCTGCCCTCAACAGGGCAGAACAAAGTACGCCTGCGCCGGAGCCGTGGCTGAAGATCAGAAGAGGACGTCATGGAAAGAAGATAGGAGGCACCGCAGCGGACCAGAGACGCCCATCCGACCTGACCAGCAGCGGGACCGCCCCTGGGTGAGTATAATCTAACGTCTTTTTCTCCTTTTTCAGGTAACATCGGGGGCTTATCTACAGCATTACAGAATGCTGCAGATAAGCCCCTGATGCCGGTGGGATTACCTCACCCGCGATTTTCGGGGTGACAGGTTCCCTTTAAGAAACCAATCTGGAAAATTATGCAGTAACTCCAGACACATACAGGACTCAGTTCCGCTTTTTAGCCTGTAACAGGGAAGGCTCTGTTAAAATGTATGGCCATAGGATCAAACAGGCGTGCCATTGCTGGCTGGAGGGAGAGGGGGCCTCAACTCGAGAGACCATCATCCAGGTCATCCTAAAAGAACAGTTCTTTGTCAAATGCCCTATGCAACTCGGCACAGCCTAAGAAACTAGCAAGCCCTGAAGATAGAAAAATAAAGCCTACCTTGCCTCAGAGAAATTCCCCAAAGGAAAAGGCAGCCCCCCACATATAATGACTGTGAGTAAAGATGAAAATACAAACACAGAGATGAAATAGATTTAGCAAAGTGAGGCCCGATTTACTGAACAGACCGAGGATAGGAAAGGTTACTTTGCGGTCAGCACAAAAACCTACCAAAAGACGGATCAAACAGGCGTGCCATTGCTGGCTGGAGGGAGAGGGGGCCTCAACTCGAGAGACCATCATCCAGGTCATCCTAAAAGAACAGTTCTTTGTCAAATGCCCTACTGAGATCAGGGAATGGGTGCTTCAGAGAAAATCCGCAACAGTTGAACAAGCTGCTGCTTTAGCTGATGAGGTTCTCACCATCAAGCCTCAGTGGAAAATGCTACTGGTGGATGGAGAAAAGACTACCAGCATCCGACCACCGGAGGCCCATTGTCCTTCAGTCCCAAAATGTTCACTGCCCCACTAGACCATGTGATGAGTGACCCCTGTTACAGATAGGGGGCGCTGTTATGACCTGGTGGTCAGGACAATAATGGACCTGGTGGTTAAGAGCACACGGAATGACCTGATAGTTACTGATAATAAGGACGAGCTCTGGGACGTGGGAACTCTGCTGACCGCAATCCCTAAACCTATCAAACACACTAGAAATAGCCGTGGATTGCGCCTAACGCTCCCTATGCAACTCGGCACAGCCTAAGAAACTAGCAAGCCCTGAAGATAGAAAAATAAAGCCTACCTTGCCTCAGAGAAATTCCCCAAAGGAAAAGGCAGCCCCCCACATATAATGACTGTGAGTAAAGATGAAAATACAAACACAGAGATGAAATAGATTTAGCAAAGTGAGGCCCGACTTACTGAACAGACCGAGGATAGGAAAGGTTACTTTGCGGTCAGCACAAAAACCTACCAAAAGACCACGCAGAGGGCGCAAAAAGACCCTCCGCACCGACTCACGGTGCGGAGGCGCTCCCTCTGCGTCCCAGAGCTTCCAGCAAGCAAGACAACAAATTAAATAGCAAGCTGGACAGAAAAATAGAAAACCAAAGAAATACAAGCTGGAACTTAGCTTCTGATGGGAAGACAGGTCACAAGAACGATCCAGGAGTGAACTAGACCAATACTGGAACATTGACAGGTGGCATAGAGCAAAGATCTAAGTGGAGTTAAATAGACCAGCAGCTAACGAATTAACCTAGTCACCTGTGAAACTCAGAAACACCCACCAGAGGAAGTCCATGGACAGAACCAGCCGAAGTACCATTCATGACCACAGGAGGGAGCCCGACAACAGAATTCACAACAGGGCGCTGTATGTGCTCCCCAGGACACGCATGGAGGCGTATTGGGGATATTGAGACAGTGTCCGGCATTGTGGTGAAGGGCCGGTATGTGTCGCAGAGGAGGAGGTCTTCTGCACTGTAAGCCTCCCTTGATATGGGGAGCTGCTCCCTGCAATGCCACCCGAAGCATTTGGTCTTTGGTGCACATGGGCACTAACATGTTGTTTAGTGAATCTGAGTCCTGGTTGCGGGTAGCTATGAGAGATGGGAGGGAATGGTTACCCACATACCTCACCACTGGGTGAGGGTGCTCACTGTACCCCTTTTTTTCCTGTGGGAGGTGTGGGTGTTTTGAGGACCTGCAGTGATGTCAGTATCACGTGACCAGCCCATGTGATCCATACCTCACCTGTGGGTGTGGTTGCAAGGTACATAATGTGACCAGGGTTTGGTCACAGTAGGAGTAGGAGAGTGTTTGGATCTGTATGGTCCATGTGCAAGGTCAGGTCTGTGTTGGAGTCTCCTGGGAGAAGGAGACATCCTGGAAGCACTTAGAAAGACCGTGGACCTGGCTGCTCAGGGTGTTGGATTGTCCTGGGATGGACTGGAGTCCTGCAAGCACCTGGTGAGAGTGAGTCCTGGAATGGTCAGGGTGTTGGATTGTCCTGGAGTGGACTGGAGTCCTGCAAGCACCTGGTGAGACCATGGACTGATGGCCTGTGTGTTTTAAGTGCCTGTGAATGGACTTCCTGAAAGCACACAGAGAGGCTGCATCTACAGAGCCTGTGACGGCTTCTGTGTTGGGGAAGCTACAGTTCCTACTGCAGGTCTGGAGTATCCAAGGCGCGCTGGTCACAAGGACGGTGATCAAAGTGCGGCAGTTTCCCCCCTGTGAACTAGGACTTGCAGGAGTCAGTGTGTGGAGCCGGAGCGCCTCTAAGGTAACTCCAGATAACAAGGGGTTACGGGCAGAGACGTATCTGCCACTGGAACAGACTGTCGGTGGTTAAAGTGCTCTGTTGATGTATATAATGAACTGTAATGAACTGCTTGTGTTATGGTTATGGTTTATGATGTCTAATAAACCGAATAAGACTGTTTACGTGGAAAAACCGTTCCTGAGTGCTTAAATCCCGTGCCAAGCGAGTGTTCCCCAACGCATTAGTGAATCACATTGCAGTTAGTCCTACCTCATACTCTGGAATGCGATAAGTTGAGAAAGTAGTAGAGAGATGATTTTATGGTTGTGGACATCCCAGGCATCTGCAGGTCACATGCCTAGCTATCTAGTGGAGGAGTCGTCCTCAACCCCAACAACTATCTCATGCACTTTCATATAGATATCAGCTTCCAAGTTCCCTTACCTCCTTCTCCAAAATGCAAATGGGAAGTGGTGCCACACAGCACAATTTTTACCGATGTGGGCAGCCTGGGCATCTATAAAACACCTGTCCTCATGGTCGATTGAGGAATGACCCTGCACCAAATCGGCTATTAATTATCTACAGCAAACTACAATGGAGGAAGAGGTGTCACCACTCAGTTAACTTGCCAAATGACTCAGGAACCCGTTTGATCATTAGGGTTTTATGGGGTGAGATACCAAGCCACAAGTTCCTCTAATCATCAAAGAAAGCACTTACAGGAGGCTGTGCTGGATGGTCAGAATGTTCTTGGTTTTTGTGACTCTGGGGCATTTCCTGCTACAGCCGATCCCAGAGTGGTTCAGCCAGAGGTGATACAGCAATGACCTGGGATTACCATTGAATTAGCTGTTGGCCAATGGAGGAATATCCCAAAAGCAAGGGTTGATTTTGACTTTGGCTTTGGGGGTTAAGCAATGCGTGGGTGGGGTGAAGTGTGGCCTGCCTGCAGATATTCTCCTAGAAAATGATGTGAGAGATCTACAATGTCAATTTGTGGGTTCAGGAAGCAGAGTTTAATCCAAAGAGGATGTTAAATGGAGCCCGGCACTTCAACCCTATAACTTTACAATATTATATAGAAGAGGAAACCAACACTAAAATGCTGATGGATTGTCTACACAGGAGGAGCCCTGAGTCATGTCAGCCATGTACATGTACTTGACAAGTGACCTGTTGAGGTCCCCTGTCTGTACACAAGTTGAGGGGGGAAGGGGTTGTAACACATTGTCACCCCCAGTCTGTTTTCATGGACTATACTATAATCATTCCTACATTAGTGTCATGATCCGTTCCAGGGTTTAATCCTGTATGCCCTTTTTTCCAGGTGGATCATGTCAAGGGTTTACTTTGCTCTGCCTCATTCTGGGTTCACGTGTGCTATTTGGCTCCGAGGTATCCTGCTGGCAGTGTCAGCTATAGTTCTGCCTTCGGTGTGTGAACCTGACTCTGGTAGCTCTTGATCTGTCCTGTTGTAATCCCTGACTTGCCCTGTGTCTGTTGACTCCTTCTGTCTGCCCCTTTCCCAGTGTTTCTCTGTTTTTTGGCTTGATTCTCTGGTTTTGGACTTGGCTCGTATTTGGATGCACTTCTGCCTCCTGGCTTGGCTATTGACTCTGTTACTGTTTGTCCCTATTGTACCGTATATTGCCCATTCTGGTTTACTGATCTTTACCTACGTCCTGACTATCCATCTTGTCTAATCCTTTTGTTCTGTTGTGCTATCTCGTGCTTTGATTCAGCTTGTCTGACCACTCTCTCGCCACTTGGTGGCATCTGTGCTGCTGCTCTGAGTGTGCAGTCTCACTTCCCTCTCAAACTCCCCCTGGTGGAGGATGCGCTGTACTGCACTGTAGCAGCATGACAATTAGCATGTCCTGTCCTGCATCTGGTAGGGGGCATGTGTGTCTTTGCTCCTCTCTGCAGGGGGCTTGATGATACCCAAGTTTTCAGACTGGCTGGAGACTGGCCTTCTGGGACATTCTTTCCCTCCAAGATAAATGTACCTGATGTTTAAGGGTGTGGGTGTAAACACTTCTTCACATCCAGGGGGCTGACTCCAAGAGAAGTAGAACAATAAGCCACATGTTTGGTCTGTTAGTTGGTGTTGAGACCTGTGAAGAGCTAGGAGCTGTTTTTGTAGCCAGGTCCCGGTGCCAGTGTATGGACTATTAGAAATGGGAGATCAGTTGCCACATGTGATTGCCATGTCTTGTCCATAATGCTGGATTTGAGGAACTGGTCTATGGACTGTTGTTGCATTTTCCTTGGCATCGGATTACTGAGGGGCGCCCTCTGATTTTTTCCTTTTGTGCGGCCATATTGCAGACTCTAAGGAATCCTATCTATGTTTGATGTAATAGTCTCCCAGTCATAATGTAGGTTTTTGAATTGTCCACCAGCCTGCTGTTCCTGCCGGCTCTGTCACACACCCCATCACAAACTGGACTACCTTATAATGGTACAACATAAGTGGTAATAGAGATGCAAGTTACCTCTATGCCATTCAGCTACAAGAATGACTATTTTTATATCTATTAATGTGGTTATTCATTCCCTTTAGTGATTACTGTATGTGTAGTAGGGTGACTAATACAGGTCTTCTGGAAATGCATTTCATTTAATGTCTAGTGTTCTCTTGTATCATGAAGACACGCGTCTAGTGGTTTTGTAGGTGCAATTCTCCACACCCACTCAGTATTGTGGGTATGGATACGTGTGTCTGTAATTGTGGCTTCATTGTTTTTAATGTTCATTTGAGTAAAGGTTAAGCTTTAGAGTGTTCACCCACTTGTTCTATTGTATAGGCGATCAAGAAATCACAGCTTCAAGTCCCCCAAGGAGACTAATAATTAAATGTAAAAAAAAATAAAATTTATATATATATATATATATATATATATATATATATATGTATATATATATATATATATATATATATATATATATATATATATATAAAATTTTATACTCAAATTACTTTATAAACTTAGTTATTAGTCCCCTCGGGGGACTTGATCCTGTGATTTTTTTGATCGCCTATACTATAGAAGAAGAAAAAAAATGGGTGCACACTCTAAAAGTTAACCTTTATTCAAATCAACATTAAAAGCACTGAAACCACAATTAGACAGACGCACGTATCCATACCCACAATACTGAGTAGGTGTGTAGAATTACACCTACAAAACCATTATAGGAGTATCTCAATGATACAAGAGAACACTAGGCATCAAATCATCACATGAAATGCATTTCCAAAAGATCTGTATCAGTCTTTTGGAAAAGCAATATATGCAATGCAATGTATATATGGAATATATATACAGCTCTGGCAAAAATTAAGAGCCCACCACATCAAACCCTGTCATGGGCAGCCCAATCTCCAGACCTGAACCCCATTGAAAACCTCTGGAATGTAATCAAGAGGATGATGGATAGTCACAAGCCGTCAAACAAAGAAGAACTGCTTACATTTTTGCCCCAGAAGCAGTGTGAAAGACTGGTGGAAAGCATGCCAAGACGCATGAAAGCTGTGATTAAAAATCATGGTTATTCCATAAAACATTGATTTCGGAACGCTTCCTGAGTTAAAACATTGATGCATTTCTGACTGGCCCCAAACTTTCTGTTTAGAAAATGTACGCACTTGAGCCTGGAAGTTCATCGGGGGCCAGTGACGCATTGCAGTATTCCTCATCGAGCAAACCCTCCTCTGTTGGACGGCCCTCTCTATGGGTATTGCGTGTAAAATCTCGCTCATGCTCCATTCATGCTTGGGTCGGCATACTTTTCCATATGTGGGCAAATGCATCATGTACTGAACATGCCATCCCAGATATGAACGCAACAGAAAATTCTAGAAGCAATGCATATAATGTAGCGGCGGCCCAAAAAGGCAAATACAACAGAGGAGGATGGTGCTAGGTGGGAAATACTCCGGATGCTCAGCCCGCTGAGCCTCAGTCCTCCCCGGTGCACTCCCAGGCCCATTTGTGTACTGTTACACACCAGTCCCGGGGTCTGGACTCCTTACACCCCTGCCCGCTGGACTGCCTTGCGCTCCACGTTGGGCTTTGCAAGTGGCCCCAAGAAACATCAGCGAGCAGTGGTGTAAGGAGCAGGGCCCAGAGCCTGGAATAGGAGTGTGACACATATATTTTGTAAAGGCGTTTTCTCTGTGTTGGAACATAGCTTTGGGGCCATGAAGGTATGCATGAACTTGTATTTCTCGACTACACGGCCATGTGTTCTGTTTTGTTAATACACGTTCCCGGACACAACCCTGGAGATATAGGATGAATCTGCAGGGTACTAGCGCTACAATGCTGTCGATGTGCCTTACTGAATGCGCGGCTACCTGGAGAAAATGAACTTTATTCTTCTCAGGAGCTGCCGATTCTCAGGCATAGAGGCTTTCATGGAGCGGTGACAGACTGACCATATATCTGCAGGTTAATAGCATTTGGGGACACGGACGGTTCCATTAAAAAAATATAGAGCAAAATACTTTATTAATGATTATTATATTGGATAAAAATAATGTGATTTACGTGTTTCCGGTGTTGGAAGGCGCACCAGGTTTTTTCTGTGTCCTCATAAGCACGCTCTTCATTTTCATCTCTGTGATAGGGGGAAGCAGAAGTGGCACGACTATGCAGAACAATGCCATCTGTGGTGGGACACTTGTTCCTGGAGATGCCTTCTTCTTCTGTCCAGAGAGGAACTTCAGCTTACCTTCAAACTGCATTGTCTGCACCACATAAAAGATATTACCAGGGAACAGGTTAGTAACAAAAGGATGTGAAACTTAATCAAAACCTCATTTTCTGCTCTATGCATACTACCGTGTCTTCAGCATGTATTCAGTTGGGTATATACTATTAGAAATGTACAGAAATATTGAGCCCCCGAAATGCACATTATAGCAGTCCCATATGCACAACATACTCGCCTTTCCCATTTGTTACCTTACTTGACCAGTAGGTGGGGCTATTGCATAATGTTCCCCTATGGGGGGAGACTTTGCATATTTTACATTCCCATTAATGGTATTTAGAAAGTAAATAAAGCGATCATATTGGAATCTAAAGGTTTCATACATTCATGCTTGATACAATTAGGAGACAGTAGATAATTGAGGACTCCCTCAGAATTCCCCCCAAAAATATTGGAAGGAGTGGTTTCTAATCATTCACATATTTAGTTTTATGTCTATAGAAAGATGTCGAATTGGCAAAAGGTAGCACATAGTGTAAGTGCGGAGAAAGGAACATCACCCACGTGCATGGGAACTGATAGATTGGAGGCAGAATTTAGGGGCGATATGTTCCCTTTTTGTCTGGACAGAGGTCTCCATTGATACTTTCTATAAACCATTTACCAGCTGCTTATTGGTGGTGGCTAACTGATACGGGCACATTCACCCGCTCCGCCATGGACCTGGAATTAGGCCTGGCTGGCGTATACCATGAATGTTAGTTCGAGGCACACCATTTGCCTTTCTAAACCACATGAAATGCTTGTTTATTATGGAGCAAGATCCATGCCAGAGCGGAGCACGTTCTTATTACTCACATGGAAAGTATGTTTTTTTTTGTTTCTTATGAAGATACATGGAAAGTAAACACGGTTTGCAAGTTTAGCATTACAATGTACAATATACAGTGTGGGATTTTAGTATTTTACTGTTGCTTTCTTTCTAAAACTGAATATACTAATCCACATAATTAACCATGTATTTTTGATACAAGGTTCAGCAAAAATGTGACCCGATACTTTTATTGGGCGAAAGCCTGGAATTGCGCCTATAAGTTCGTTATGAATGGGAACTGTACTTTCAACAAACGACATAAATGAATATTACATGTGATTCTCTCCGTATGGTAACTACGGGCAGGAATCCTTCCCTGTGTACAGAGGCTGCGCCCACTGGCCGGGAGTATGTATAAGTCATACATACACTCCGGTCCCGGGTCCGAAACCGGCGAATCCCCACAGCGCACAATAATGCCTTATTAAAGGGATTGTCTCTTGAATGATAACCTGCTTTTTATTGGATCCACAGTTAACCTGACTTAAGGCAACCAATATCTATTTTCACAACCCGTGATAGTCACCGAGTTACAGGTACATAACTGTGATATGGAGGATGCCCTGATTCATTTTTTTGCACCCAATTTAACATAATAGTAGCTATGCAATATAACGGCATTGTAAGATGGCCGCCGGACAGGTCCTTGAGGGAAGATATGTATCATTGAATTTGGTCGTTTCGGTGATGTAAGCCCAGTAAAGCATGCTCCAGCACGCATGGTGCTGAGAGAGTTAATAGGGCATATCAGGGCTGGGTTTTGCGTGCAACAAAGAGATGGGTGGGAATGACTGCTCACATATCCCCACCCCGGGGGTGTGGTTTGTTAGATAAAATGGAGGCCAAATATCCCATTCAGTGTCTGTGAGGAGGCCTCCAGTGTGTTTGCTGAAGGACACTGACCCGAGTGAGTGGGTGAATCCACTTTACTAAATGGACCGGTTATTTTCTGGGCTTTTTATCACTTTGTGCCTTAAAAGCTGTTCTTTTATATGCTTATGCTGAGTGGTTTATGAAGTTCTAGTAAACCAGCCTGGACATTTTACTGAAACTGCTTCCTGTGCTTAACGCAACCACAGCTGAGTTAGTACAAAACCCTATAGCATATAAATTGTCTTGTTATTTCCAAATATCGACAAGCAGCTTTATAGGAGTAGTTTTCGAAACTGTCCTATGGCCATCTTGCGTCCATAGATGCATGATTTCCCAAGGCTAAAGAAAAATATAAGAAAAGCATGCGTCTGGGCAAGTCTACAGTAGGCCTGAGGGAGGGAAGAATGATTCTCTTGTGGTTCTGATCCATGATGCTTGGCAATACAGACATCTACAGATAGGTAAGTGCCTCAGCTTTACTACTGATCATGGGATTTTTCATATTGCTATCATTGAGGTTTGCTGGGCACCACTACAGCCGACTTGCCATCACTACATGCGATTGCCGTCCACTTGGCCAAGGACTCAGAGAAATACTATTATTGGTGATTATGGCATGGACACACAGGAAGGTTCCATCAAACAACTAACTTTTCAGATCCAAGTTGCTGTGTGCCATTTGGGGTGGTGGGGTGGTGGGGTTACCTGCAGTCACAGCTCTTTTCGGCGTTTGTTAGTGATAAGGCTGCAGGAAATGGAGACGTTCTTCACCAATATGGGCAGCTAATGTCATTCACCTTGTAAATAGGATTTCTTCAGAGCTATAAATGCTGCTAACCACAGTGTGATACATTGCTGGGCAGAGTGGCAGCACAGAATACATGTCGGATTAGTATGAGAGTCACACCTTGACCACAACAGAAAATGTATGGTGGATCGAATTCTCCACCATATATCTAGATCTTTATGTCACTTATCATAATCACTGCGGAGCGACCTACATTGATTTACACTGACTGCTGCTATACGGCTCTGCCAGATTACTATTGCATATTCTCTGCTCAAGAATCTCTGATGGAAAAAAATAAAATGTTCATACAAGAAAACCAAAGTTTAAAATATATTATCGAAATTTAACATTTTGGATCGAGGTAACTTTTAATTAAACAGAGAATCTGTCACCAGGTTTTTACTGCCCCGCAGGAGAGCAGCATGATGTAGGGACAGAGACCTTGATTCAAGTGATGTTTCACTTACTGAACTGCCTGCTGTAGGTTTGAATATCCATTGCAGATCTACTAGGTCTCTGTATTTCCCCACCCACACCACTGATTGGCAGCTTTCTGTATACACAGTGCATAGGCAGAAAGCTGCCAATCAGTGGAGGGGGCGTGGCCTTGCAGCCGGCCAAGTAGTCCTCCAGTGAAAATGCCCTGCTGATAAAACAGTGATTTTTCTAAAAACTACACTAAGCAGCCCAGTAAGTGGCACATTGCAGGAATCAGGGTCTCTGCATTTATATTATGCTGCTCTCAGATTAGGTAGCAAAAAATCAAATAATAGAGTCTATTAGTTGTCTATAAAGATTAGGCCCCTTTCACACATCAGTTTTTTGCCATCAGTCGCAATCCGTCGAATTTTGAAAAAAAAAAACGGATCCGGCGACTGGTGCCGCAGGATCCGTTTTTTTCTCATGGACTTGGATTAGCGATGGATTGCGATGGCCTCACGTTTCATCCGTCAAAAATTGTTTGTCCGGCGGCCAGAGACAACGGACAAAGTAACGTTTTTGTGTACGTTGAAAAAATGGATCCATCGCCGTCCGTCATTTGCTGGAATGGAAGCCTATGGCGCCGGATCCGTCAAATGACGGAATCTGGTGACGGATTTTAACTGAGCATGCTCCGATCCAATTAGCCAGATCCGCTAGTCGGGTCTGTCCAAAAACCAGATCCGTTGCATCAGTTTTTCACAATCTGCGACGGATCCGTCGATCCGTCAAGCCAACGGATTGTGACTGATGGCAAATAAACGATGTGTGAAAGGGGCCTTACACAGATAAAGTCAGCCTTGTATGCCATTGTGACAAACTGTCATTTAGATAGACCAATTACCATATACTTTCCCTTTAAGCAAACGATGCAGATTTCAATTAAGGATGACTTATTATGTGTTAGTAACATTGTTTAAGCTTTTAATGATCGGTTCAAGTCCATATAAACTTCATCATGTATGACAGCATGATCCTTCCTCCGTAAATGAGGCATTAAGGGGATTCTCATACAGGGCTGATGTATTGTTCTCCTGCATTTGTGAAATGTAGCAGGGATAACAATATTAGGGAGATGTGTTTGTGTGGCTGAATCCATGCAAGGTGTGAACCGTCAGGGGGATGAGTAGAGGTACTGATTCCTGCCTATAGTAAAACTTGTGTACTTAAGGTTTCTATAGCAGAAGTTCAAGGAGTATGAACACAGCCCACGTCTTGGACGCTGAGTATTACTAATATTTGTTCTGTGCCTAAGGTCACATGTACGGAGAGCGCAGGATGTCAGGTCACACTTTTACGGATATTTCTATATATCATACATGCTCTGTGTGGGTATCATTTTATAAATATGCTACATGGGAGTCATTTCTTCATTTCCTCTAGCCCTTCTATTCCCGACCCGGCTCACCAGGAATCCAGAAGTGCTGTCCAATAGGCAGCGCACACGGCAGATAAAGCAGCGGTTTAGGAACGAGGAGTATTCCGAATTGCTGGAGTTGGACTCTTGCGCTTTATATAACTTCTTCAGGAAGACATCTTCTCCTGCATTGTGAAAACATAAGAACTGTAAGAAGTGCTTGAGACGTCATTTCTGTTCCGTACATGAAGAGTTGGACACTTGATTTAAAGGTCCCATCAATAGCAATGATAATATACACTGTCCAGAGGATGGCTTCCCTCACTCAGCGAAAATAAGCGAAATATATGGGAAAGTATACGTCTGCAGCAAGCGGCATATTAACATCTGTTTTCTGTTCCAGTGTATGTGAAATCCATTCCCAGCTGTGCATTGTATATACAGTATAAACACGGGGCCGTCTATGGCTTACAGCTAGGCTTTCAGTATGGACGCGCTGGCCACAATATTCACAAGAGTCAGAAAGAGGACAAGCCATGCAATTGGGCTCATGCACTCAACTAACTCCTCAAAGTATGTGAAAGTGAATTTAGCAATTCAGGATTGAGGAAATGAAGCCAGAACCAAACGATCCAATCATACTAGCGAGAACTAAAGCACCAACATTTTATATAAGACTTTCTATATTTCAGCATTTTTTAAAGGGGATCTGTCACCAGTTTTTGCTACCTAATCTGAGAGCAGCATAATATAGGGGCAGAGACCCTGATTTCTATGATGTGCCACTTACTGGGCTGCTTCGTGTCATTTTTATAAAATGCCTGTTTTATCAGAAGGAAATTTATTACTGGAGGACTACTTGGTCTGCTGCCAGATAGTCCAACCACACCCCCTCCACTGATTGGCAGCTTTGCTTATGCACAGTGTACACAGCTGCCAATCAGTGGTGTGGGCGGGGTTATACAGGGCTCAGCATTAGAGCACTGGAAGATCTGCAGCAAATAACACATGTTTGCAACCAGTAAAGTAAGTAATACATAGCTGAAATCAGGGTCTCTGTGCCTATATTGTGTTACTCCCAGATGGAGTAGCAGAAACCTGGTGACAGAGTCCCTTTAATATAGTATTACATATTTCTTACAGACTTAAATTGTATTCTAGAATAGACTGGAATGGGCAGTAATAGCCGATAAATCAGCACGCTAACAAAAGCTGTGCTTCAGTGTTGACTGATACGTTTTGTGACGTTAAGTAGCTGCTGAAATGAAAAATTCTTCAGCTCTTCATAGAACATAGTAAAAATGTATGACAATGCACATCTTTTCTAGAACATATACTTAAAAGTTTCTTGAACCATCACATGTTAAACTGAACTTTCTTTTTCATTGTATAGGTTGGATTGGTAAATGGCGACCAATCATTTTATTATTCAGAAATGAGTTATTATCCATCCTCTGGTGAAGAATACTAAGGGTAAGATTAATACTTGTTCCTTTTTACAGTATGTGTGTACCAAGGGTGTAATGATCGTGATCGCAGAGGACCCATGGAGTCGGGGGACTCGCAGACGCCAGTGCGGCTTCAGGTGAAGTATATATGTCCTCTGACTTCCTGCACTGCAGTCACTATACAGCGGGCCATTGCCCAATCCAAGGCCAGCAGCAGATGTCGCCAGCACGTCACCGGTAACCATGTGCTGTCCGCCGCTCTGCGCTGGCTATGAGGGAGGGCGAAGATACTGCTTGCCGTGGGAGCAGGACAGGTAAGAAGAATGAGCGCCAGGACAGTGGACATTATTACAGGATAGGGGTCAGGACAGTGGACATTATTACAGGATAGGGGTCAGGACAGTGGACATTATTTCAGGATAGGGGCCAGGACAGTGGACATTATTACAGGATAGGGGCCAGGACGGAGGACATTATTACAAGATAGGGGCCAGGACGGAGGACATTATTACAAGATAGGGGCCAGGACAATGGACATTATTACAAGATAGGGGCCAGGACAGTGGACATTATTGCAAGATAGGGGCCAGGACAGTGGACATTATTACAGGATAGGGGCCAGGACGGAGGACATTATTACAAGATAGGGGCCAGGACGGATGACATTATTACAAGATAGGGGCCAGGACGGAGGACATTATTACAAGATAGGGGCCAGGACGGAGGACATTATTACAAGATAGGGACCAGGACGGAGGACATTATTACAAGAGAGGGGCCGGGACAGAGGACATTATTATAAGATAGGGGCCAGGACAGTGGACATTATTACAAGATAGGGGCCAGGACGGAGGACGTTATTACAAGACAGGGGCCAGGACGGAGGACATTATTACAAGATAGGGGCCTGGACGGAGGACATTATTACAAGATAGGGACCAGGACGGAGGACGTTATTACAAGAGAGGGGCCAGGACAGAGGACATTATTATAAGATAGGGGCCAGGACAGTGGACATTATTACAAGATAGGGGCCAGGACGGAGGACGTTATTACAAGACAGGGGCCAGGACGGAGGACATTATTACAAGATAGGGGCCAGGACAGTGGACATTATTACAAGACAGGGGCCAGGACGGAGGACATTATTACAAGATAGGGGCCAGTACGGAGGACATTATTACAAGATAGGGGCCAGTACGGAGGACATTATTACAAGATAGGGGCCAGGACGGAGGACATTATTACAAGATAGGGGCCAGGATGGAGGACATTATTACAAGATAGGGGCCAGGACGGAGGACATTATTACAAGATAGGGGCCAGGACGGAGGACATTATTACAAGATAGGGGCCAGGACGGAGGACATTATTACAAGATAGGGGCCAGGACGGAGGACATTATTACAAGATAGGGGCCAGGACGGAGGACATTATTTCAGGATAGTGGCACAGGATGTCAGAGTCCCTGCGTGATCAGATAGTCACAGAGGTCTTCTTGCATCTTGTCGCTGTCTGCTCATGGATTAGCTACTGTAGGAACCTGGGTTAAGTGAGTGTATGAATATTATTTATATTTTTATAGTACTTGTCGAGGACTCTTGGGGCATCATACAGTGTTTGGGACATTATGCTATAAATAGCGGAGCTAGGGGGCATTATACTGTGTGAGGATTAGTGTGAGTGGTTGAAATACAGTGCAGGGGCAGTATACTGTGAATAAGAAGCCATGGGGGCCATCATACACTGTGGGGGGCATTATACCGTGTATATGGTGGCTATGTGGGAATTTTACTGTGCATAGCGGGACTTTGGGAGCATTATACTGTGTGATGTCTAGTGTGGGTATCTATCATACAGTGTGGGGAGCATTATACTCTGTGAAGGCTAGTGTGATGCCTAGAATACAATATGAGGGCATTATGAGGGAAGAGCTGTCTTGGCATCATACTATTTATAGGTTGACTGATGGCATTATACTGTGCATGGTGGGCTATGGGGGCACTTTGCTTGGTATAGTGGGGCTAATGTACTGTGACAACTTGTGCGGGGACTTTATACTGTGTATAGGAATCTATGCGGGGCATCATATAGTATGGGGCCCTTATACTGTGTATAAATGGGCATTGGATGCGTAATACTATGTGAGGACTACTGTGGAGGTCATTGTACTATGTACAGGGGGCTTTTGGGTATTATACTGTGTGGGCACTTAATAACTATTAATGTTATAGAGGCACTCATGGTATTGTGACCATCAATGGGGCACACATAGGGCATTATTACTTTCTATGGGGCAATATATGGGCACTGTTTTCTAAGGCACTTGCACAGGGCTTTAATGTGTTCTAGGTAGCAACTTTACCATCTAAAAGGCCTAAAGGAGGCATTTTACTTCGTAAGGGGTACAGTGGTGGGAATCATTGTGTGGAGCACTAAGAGACTGTTTTGTACCACACTGGTCCAGTAACAGGGACACATACAGCAGCAGCGGCTCAGCATTGGGGTAACAGTAGGATGAGGAGTTTGTGCAGGTTGGGAATAGATGGTGACGGTGCTGGAAATGTGAAAACTCAAATGTGTCATTTCTGTATTCTCTGCAGACAAGTCGTGGCCGGATGAAGTCGTCATGATGGTCTCATCCAGATGGAAAAAAATTAAAAAGTGAACTACTCCATCAGAAAGAACGGCAGCTATAAGCATATACTGTATAACTGTACTTTAATCTCTTAGTAAATTCTGTAGGACTGGTGTCCACTAGTGGTGAGTGAATATACTCGTTGCTCGGGGTTTCCCGAGCACATTCGGGTGATCTCCGAGTATTTTTTAGTGCTCGGAGATTTAGTTTTCCTTGCTGCAGCTGCATGATTTACAGCTGATAGACAGCTTGAATACATGTGGGCACTCCCTAGCAACTAGGCAACCCCCACATGTACTCAGGCTGGATAGCAGCCGTAAATCATGCAGCTGCGTCAACAAAAACTAAATCTCCGAGCAGTTGCAAATACTCGGAAACCACCCGAGCGTGCTCAGGAAAACCCGAACAACGAGTACACTCACTCATCACTAGTGTCCACCACTATATGGTCACCGCATGGTGGTAATTAGAGATTTTAGTAACAGCATTGTCATCAGCTGAGGTGTCATACCCAAGATAAGGGTGTGCCCCCTTGTTTTAAATATGGTTACCTGGTTAGGGGCCCATTTAGATGTTCGGTGCCCCCTGAGCTGAACCCCTACTCATGCCTCTGAGGCAACATAGTGTTATTCCTCATGTACACATGACGGCTTATCCTGAAGACATCTGTAATAAGTGCTTCTAGTGTGTTCTAGCATAGGTGTCACTGCTTTTTAGCAGTTAGTAGTTCCTGACTGGACAACGTGATGGCCTCCTTGCCAAACCTTTGCTCCTTACTGTAGAGGAGTCTGTGTCTATGTAGTAACATGGAATAACGTAGCATAACACATTGGCAGAATAAAACCACAATGAACATATAATAGGTAAATAATAAATATGACGACTAAAACAATGAGTCAAGTGAATCTTATCCTGTCCATATGTTTTCACCCTCCAACGTCGGAGCTTAACATTACATTAACTTCAGTATCCTAATTCTTACATTGTTTGTGTGTAACCTGTATGGTAGAGAAGAAGTAACATCATCTAACATCCAGGTCTGTGCTGCTCTGGGAAAAATGCCCAATGTGTTCATTTTGATAGATTCCGGCATCCTTTCTGCTACGTGAGGTTGATCCAGACCATTTCTTAGACAGTAATGCAAACACTTCACACTGCATGTGTTTTGCTGGTGTCAGATGAATGCGTCCAGCGTTGCTGTATGGCTGCCTGTCTCGCTGCCATATTTCATGTCCTATACACCTTATTACCAGATGTGTTCATGCTACCTGGGCGCTGATCCCAAGGACTATTTTGCATAGAGTATGTGGGGTGTTTTACTTTCGGTGCTGCCAAATCTTCCCCTAGTTTCAATGCATTTTCCAAATCCAGATATTTTTAAACCCTTTTCCCTTGGGATACGAACGTACTAATATAAAAATGTGAAAATCCTGAATTAATAGCAAATGTTTCAAAGGATGAGGATTACCAAAGTACAAATTAGCCTCATTTTTCAACACTTAGCATTTTCATAGGACATATCCTCTAGATGTCCGATGCCCAATCAGTTGTACTATGGATGTATTATAAATAGTATTTATTAGCAGCAAAACCATATTGTAGTCTAGTTTTTTTTTATCTTCGTATAAATCAACCATCGAATCAAATAAACTGCTTACATCAAATACTTCCAGACAAGCAATACAGCTCACTACATTGCACTCGCACAGACTATGCATGGGTATACAGAACACACATACTATATATATATATATATTTTTTTTTTTTTGCTGTGTATCTGGGCTAACAAAACTGTGCTCTTCGAAGGATTTTTATAAAGGTTACTAAAGTATCACACCATTAAACTTCAGTGGCCTGACTGCTCATTTTTTGCCTGAACTTGTAGATGCAAAATATCCTAAATTTTTATTGTATTTTCACCTTATATTTTTTAATACAAATTGTCTTCCGTTGTAAAGCATTTTATGTATTTCACTATTATTACATGTGTTAAACTCATTGATTGTGGACTCATATGACTCCCCCTCCCTTTGGACATGGCTAAACAAACGCATCCGCAATTTACCGACATCCGTGGGGTCCCCATGCATCTCTTCCAAGATCTGCAATACTTTGATGAAAGTGTTCCGCTCATGTGGGGGCCAAAATTTGACAGAGCATCTAGCTTCCCCGTACAGGGCCATCACAGCAATCTCTGCCTGCATAGTGGGGGTCATGGGGTGCATCCTTAGCATGCCTTTAACCCGCTCGGACCAATACCATAGCAATGAATTGCTCCCTGTAAACTTTGGGAGGTTGCTGAGCATGGCCCCCAGTGGCAAGCTGGCCCTTGGGACACCCGTGGCCGCTTGGTCTGTCACCTCTGTGCTTGTGGACTGCATCCTGCCGACTGCGCCAAGGGTAAGCAGGTTGCGGGATGCAGTGACAGACAGAAGGTAGAGCTAGGGTTAACAGATTTAACAGTTTAATCAAACAGGGTGTTAACTCCTCGCAGGGAGAGAAATGGTTATAGGGTAGATAATAGGAATATCAAGTGCAGAACAATAATGGTCCCGTTGTTAGACTTATCGTGTCCTTTATGCTCCTCCACTGCAGAAGATCCCGCTGGGGATAAAGCACACTGCCTACCCTGCTGGTTCGCGCCAAACTGCCCCTCACTGTGCGCGCTTTTGCTTTTATCACGCCCCTCCTACATGGGTGAAGAGGTTGGTCTGGTCCCTCATTTCTTCCCCTCAGAAAAAGCCTCAACAGTTCCGGACCCTTCAAGCAGGTACCCACAGCCTGGTCTTCCTCCTTACACAGTCACTCTATGTTACACCACAAACCATCAGGATTCTTTGGGGTTAAGTGTGAGTCTGGGTGGTCACTGACTGCAGGGATGTGATTTGCATAGTTTAGGCCACATTCTAACTAGTATGCTCAGCCTTGCTCAATTCAATGCAAAGGCCTTTATGTTTTATCAGTGTCCTAATTATTAATATATTGAAACCTTGAAATATTGAAACTTTAAAACAACCCTCCACCCTGGGACTGAAAAGTGACTTTACATTTCTCATGTTTAGTCACCTTACCTGGAGCCCTCCTTTTATCTCCCACTGTTTCCTCTCCTCCACTCATGGTGTTCTGCTCCTCCTGCTTCCAAGACGGCATGGGGAGTGCAGCAGTAAGTCTACACCACACCTCTCCTTTCTTCCCTGTGCAGTGGAATAGGTAAGGGGAAGTTCTGATTTAAACTTACCACTAGGATTGTAACAGTTGCAGTTGCATAGGCTGCGACCATGACGGGGTTTGTAAAGTAAGGGGGCCTACCAGTGCCAGTTTTCAACTAAATGTGCATCCTTGGATGTAATTCAGTTATTATTAGTGATGAGCGAGTATACTCGTTGCTCGGGTTTTCCCGGGCATACTCGGGTGGTCTCTGAGTATTTTGGCGTGCTGTTTGTTAGGCAATCCCCACATGTATTCAAGCTGTCTAGCATCCACAAATCATGCAGCTGCGTCGACAAACTAAATCCCAGAGCACGCCGAAATACTCGGAGACCACCCGAGCATGCTGGGGAACACCCGAGCAATGAGTTTACTCGCTCATCACTAGTTATTATGTGTTGCGGTGCAGAGATTAACCAGCCCCCTGCATCACAATATCTACAGTGGTTGCCAGCCTATCAGAGGCTGCGTTCATGTTGCAGGCGGTGCATGACATCACTGCTATATTCCACCCACCCCCCTCCGCTAGCTGTCGTGGGGGAAGAGTACCGCTCACCATGCAAGCGAAGAAAGGTATGAATAATTGTTTTTTTGTTTGAGGAGAGTGCAAGGAAGAAGGAACATTATTAAATTGAAGGACCCAGGATGGGGGACATTATTACTAGACAGGGGTCATTATTAAATAATGGAGGATATTCTTAACCCCTTAATTACCTGAGGTATTTCAGTTTTTGCATTTTCCTTTTTCACTCCCCTTCTTCCCAGAGCCATAACTTTTATTATTTTTCCGTCAATATGGCCATGTGAGCCATGGCGCTTATAACAATCTTGCAATGACAACCATCGAGGTCTGCTGCCGACTTCTAGTTGTCATGCCGACCTATCAGCGGGATTAGCAATGCGCTTCCTGTAAGCGCGAGTTAAATGCCGCTGTCAGAGATTGACAGCGGCATTTAACTAGTTAACTGTTGTGGGCACATGACAGCTGCATAGATCAGTACTCCTCATGCCATCTTGGAAGCGTGAAGAATAGAACGCTAATCTGATCAAAAGAGGTAGCGGCAAGAAAACAGATGACACTAGGTAGTGTGAGTATATGTGATGAAACGTCACACTATAGTCCAAGGGTAGAGGATCGCTTTAACCTAACACCTTCTAGTCGTCAAAGGATATTTGTTCTTTACTCCCATTTAGAGACACAACAAAAGAAAATGATACGCGTAGAACTCTGACTATGTCTCACATCAGTAATGTAAAAGGATTTTTTTGCATTTTATGTTTGTGGTTGGTTTATTAACAAAAATGTGCCTCTGGGGGAAAATATATATTTCTGAATCCAAAAAGACATGAAACCTGAGCAGCACTGGGATCATTTTATTAGCAAAGGCCTGCCAGTATTGGACCAATAAGCTTAATTATCCTGATGCTGGCACTAACTGTCTATATAACTGCTGCCACAAATGATCCGTTCTCGTGGTTTACAATGCCTGGAAGACCAATCCATCACATCAAACATTAAAGGCCACTGACACTTGGATTGTCTTACTATTTTCTTCTGATTGAAATAGAAGAGGAGAACATGAAATGTGAAGATCTTTATCTGTGACTAATCCTCTATTAAGAACACTTAAGTGGGCCATTAAATGCCATGCCGTGCCATTTCACCTAAGACTAGTAAGTGAATGAAACCAATCTGAGTTTCAGTACACCTTTCATTATTACTGCGGTGGATGACTATAAATCTACCACAAACAACTAATAGAGGTTCAGAGCTGAAGTGTTCAACGCTATTTGTCTGCTAAGAGTTTGACAACTCTGTGGCAGTGTGCCAGGTACATCTTGAGGTGAAGACTTTTTTTTTAAGATGACTTGTTTTTATGTTTCACGCCATAGCTAAAACCACAAAATGTTAATTTTGAAACATATTACAATTATCTAACCTTACGTGCAGCCCAATTTGCCCATCAGCCACCCCCACATGGGTAGCCCCATTTGTGGCATTTAGTCCTGACAGCATCAAAAGTATGCACAAGTATTGGTGGCATTACCAAGCCGATAGCTGTCAGATGTAGATATGTCTATGTTACCAATGCTATTGCTTTCGCTTACTATATATATTATTTATTCATGTTATACTGTAGTTGTTCCACATGGGTATATCTACCACCAGTCTGGGGCTACCCTTTTTCTAACCAAAGTTGGGTCTGAACTTCCAAATTGTTGGATCCTGGCGTGCAGAGCCTCGAGGTTCCTCTTTGCTGTGAAAATGTGACATCCCGGTTGTTAGTGAAAGATCTCGCTCTCTGCACTAACCCAGCACTGCTGCAACCTTTAAACCCTTACCGACATCTGCTGTGCATGTATTACGCAAGAAGGTGTATGGAGCAGGCTCATGTTGTGAGCCTGCCCTATACCAAGCAAGCAATGGCTGGGTGTAACAGCTAGGGCCTACCTCTAACAACCAACTGTTAACCTATTAAATGCTGCTGTCAAACTCTGACAGCAGCATTAACAGCGTGCAGGCATGGGGCACATCATTCTTTGGGCCCATTGATTGTTAAGATAGCCATGAGTCTGTTGAAGACGTCCATGTAGTGATGAACTTCTTTGTGTTTACATTTTCCTGAGTTTTGACCTTACCTTTGCCTTGTTCCCACAAACTCTCTCCCGATAAAAGCTAGAGGCTTTGGTAATTACACCATTGCCAGTTGCTGTGTTCTTTAAGTTTGTAAGCTTCTGTTTTTCTGACAAACCATTGCAAAACTTCAATAACTGTTCCAATAGTTGTTCATGTGTTCCAGTGTCTGCATCCCTTACTGATTGATACAAGAATGTGCAAATTGTATTCCCCCTTTTTTTTTTTTTTTTTTTGTGTGTGTTTTATCTAAATTTTATATCTGTATTGTCAAAAAAGTTTAATAAAAGCATTATTGGAAAAAGAATGGTCTTAATACACTGCATCACTGTAGGAGATACATGGGGTTTTTTCCATGGGCACAAAATTCTTAGGGGCACAAAATTTCAAAATAAAAAAATATAAAAAAAGCAAATAGCAGTGATGTCACTACCTCCGAAGATCTTGGCCAACTGATATACAACGGACTTCTGGCCAGGTACCTCAAATCTCAGAGAAAGAACTGCATCAAAGTCAACATGATGCCGATACAGTTGGAGCCTGTGGTAGAGCAGAGAGCGTAAGGTTCCCTGTCATGCTTTTTTCCTTTGCACCACAAACTACATTAGCGCCTCATTGTGTTTGCATTGGTGTGCATGTGCTGGCCCTCTTGATGTGTGCATGTGAGAAGAGGACTCAGTTTCTTGACGGGTATACTTTATTCTTTTTGTGAAGATCAGCACATAGGTGGAATTATTAATTTTTAAGGGGGCACTTAAGATGCTTAAAAGGGGCTGTCGACTCTCAGTTCCCTGGAACGGCTTGTTATTAAAAAGAAAACCTGTTCTTAATTCTCCATCAATGGGTCCAGCGCTGAGTCTTTTAAGGGGGCAATTAGTAGGCATTTTTACTTTGATAGGGAGGTTGCCCTTTTACAGGGTTTTTGCGGCTTTATGGTGTCTATGTTGACATTACTTCCATCGGTTGACAAGAATTTGGACTTTCTAATAGCATTTTACTATTCCGCTTCTACCAATTTTACTTTTATTGTGCATATACACCTTATTCAATAATGCTTCACTTTTTTGTTTTTATTTTGGTCATGATACAATAATATGCCTTCTGTTTTCTGTGTACCTACTTGCCTTGCAATATCATTGTACATCTATAATATTTTCTTCTTCTCCCTTATTGCATTCAATACCCTACTCGACCATTGCTGATATACATTGCTCTTAGGTCCATCTCTCATGTTGCTTCTTCTGCGCCAGTGTACCTTTTACTCTCTCAGAGTTGCAACATATCCTATCTCACCTGTGCCAGCTACTTCCGGTTGATGGAATGCACATACCCATTTCCGGTTTATGTGGCACTCACGTCACCTTTATGCGCCTATGCCCTGACTGGAATTGTTCCTGCATATGTCCAGTGAACGCCGCCCACAGGTGTTGGCGATCATCGGAACATTAGTAGGTGCACTTATTTGTATTTATACCCAACATGACTGACAATACTCTGACTTCCCCTGACGAAGCTACATGGGTTAGTGACACGAATTGGGTCTGACAGGCACAATCTGACTTCACATTGGGGTAAGTATGTTTATTAGACATGCTGCTATTCAATTTTATTATTTATAACTCTCTTAACCATTGCAATATGGGAATGTATAAGGCATAATCTACTGCACTGTGTATCTCTCCTGGTGGTTGGTCATACAATCTGCACTTTACTGCAGTGCTTTGGTTATTTATTTATTATTGCTGATCTTGCATCATACTAGTAACGCTATATAATTGCAAGTTTGCACATGAGAGCTTTATTTTACATACTTACTCAATATGTACACTTTATATTCTTTTATTTAAATTGGAGTCTTTCTCATATTTTCATCTATGGGTTATTTTCCCCATTACGCCTGTCCACTGTGTTCAAATCTCAGTCGTTTCATGTTTGTATGTTTTTCATGGTTTTGGCACTTCTTGTTCCTAATAAAGCCTTTTTCATTGTCATATCCTTGGTGTGTGCACTATTCATTTGCGCTTTCTTCCTGCTGCCACTGGTCCATGAGGCTCCTAATTGCTGAGCACATAATGTCACATAATTGATTTTCCTTTATGACAGTTTTCTGCCTGATTTTTTGTTGTTTTTGTCCCCAATATTGTCTCGGCATCATGCTCCTGCAATCTGACTTTTAGCTAATCATCATGGCTTCCTCTTTCTCCCTTTAGGTATTAGTCTGTCACCAGTATTAGGCTTGCTAATGATTACCATTCTCTCTCAATGAACTTGGCATTACAAAGGATCTCTGACTGAGATTCTGATATTGAGGAAGAATTGATAGATCCTGACTACTTATCCAGAAAGAGCAGATACTGGATACAAGTAAAAATTGCAAGTTAAGTAGCAATACTTTATGAAAATTCAATACCATGAAAAATGCTACCAAATGCTACCAACATTAACGCTTTTCAGTGTCTAATAAACCAACCTGTTTCTGTTTGAGACTCCTGTGCAAGCACCATCTGTTGGGGATTCATGGCCCAGTGAAGCTGCCTGCAGAATTCCTGCCGATCATCCACATGGATGTAATCATAGACATTTTGATGCATGACGTCAGTCTGAAATATCAAATTGTAAAGAAACTGAATCAGATAATCCATTTTCAATTGCCAACTAGTTTAATCCTATATTTTGTCAACTGGCTTACAGATAAATAATACACATTGCAACAGGTATTATAGAAAACAAATGGTAATCAGCAAAAAAGGCTAAAGGTACCGTCACACTCAGCAACGCTGCAGCGATATAGACAACGAGCCGATATAGACAACGAGCCGATCGCTGGAGCGGCGCTGTTTAGGTCGCTGTAGAGACTTCAAACACAATTACTCCAGAACGATGCAGGAGCGATCCAGTGACGTACTTATCGTTCTCGCTGGTTGTTAGCTCCATGTAAAACATTGCTGGCATCGTTGCTTTTGATGTCAAACATGACGATACACGCCGACCTGATGACCAAATAAAGTTCTGGACTTCTAGCTCCGACCAGCGATGGCACAGCGGGATCCAGATCGCTGCTACGTGTCAAACACAACGAGATCGCTATCCAGGACGCTGCAACGTCACGGATCGTTGTCGTTCTCGTTGTAAAGTTGCTGAGTGTGACGGTACCTTAAGAATGAAGGTTGCCTGCTTTGGATAATCTTGTTAGAAGGGTTCACTAATGATTGTATGTTAATTATGTGTTTTCCCAAAACTTCGACTGATAATATAAAGGGGATATCTGGGCATGTAATATTGATGACAAATGTTTAGGTAATCAAAATCAGTACAATGGGTGTCCAACATCCGGCACCACCTCAGATAGTTCTTATTAGCGTTTGACGTGAACTTTGGATCCGCAGCGAAATACTTCATAGTGCGGCGGCGCATGCGCACTAATGCTTTTGGCTTTGCCCGCAGTTGGGCAAAGCATACTGTGCGTGCGCAAGGCAAGATTGCCTTGCACACACGTGTAATACCGAGGTAACCAACTCACATTCAAGAAAATAGTGCGGCCAGCGGGAAAGGAAGGGGTCAATGAAACAACAGAAAACACCGCCCATCGGACTGAACACAGGGCCCGCCAAAATCAGGTGACAAGTCCCTTTAAATAATCACTATCATGTAAATTAAACGTGATATTTTGACATGATTAAAGTTGTAAGTTTTGGTGGTGTAGACACTTAATGAGAGGCTTGTAAAGCTCGACCAAGCTAAGGCAGGTTGATGGGTATGAAGAGGGCACAATACCTAAAAAGTAGCCAGAACCCTTTTATTGCAGACACTGATAAGAGCATGGATGTACATAATTAAAAGGAGCCCTTTTCTTTTGGTACTAGTAGCCAATATGCTGACCACCTGGGATAGGAGAATTGTATGCTTGTTTGTCCCACATCATTAGGTAATTCCCAGTACTCTTGGGTAATACCCAATACCCTTTCCATATAATTTTAAAAGCACCACCTGTCATCTCCTATCTCAGTAATCTGAATGTCTGTTATGAGGGCACAACATTATATCTTAATTATCCAGACGTCTATTTTTAGCAAGCCACAAAGAATACACTGCTGTCTATATGTTGACTTTTCAATTTATGTGTTTTTTTCTGGTTAGTCAAGAAAAAAGACTTTTGCTTGTGTAAGCCTGTAATATTGCTTTGCAAGTTGACATTTAATGTAACATACAGTGCTGCTATCCTGGATAACTAGTGATGTTTGTTGATATACTAATTACACATTGTCCAAGACAGCTAGCTTGTTGACTTAAAAAACAGAGTAGGACAAACTATACAAATAGATGACATAATCAAACAATGCAAATTGGTTGTCACTAGTGATGAGCGTGTGTGCTCATTACTCGAGATTTCCAAGCATGCTCAGGTGTTCTCCGAGTATCTTGGGCGTACTCGTAAATTATGATTGTGTGGCTGCAGCTGCATGATTTGCAGCTGTTAGACAACCTGAACACATGCATGGTTTGCCTGTTTGTTAGGGAATCCCCACATGTATTCAGGCTGTCTAGCAGCTGCAGCAACACAAGCATAATCTACGAGCACGCCCAAGATACTCTGAGAACACCTGAGCATGCTTGGAAATCTTGAGTAACGAGCACACGCAGCCATCATTAGTCATCAACATTCTTTCCCTTATTTGTGACTGTTGGATTGAAGGACACTTATTAACCATAAAAAGAGGTTAAATGCCTCTGAAAGAGACTATGAGATTCAGCCAAGACATCTAGAGATCCAAAGGACCAGAGACAGGACAGCATCCACGACATTATGGCTCCATCACAAGGGACACAGATTCGTCATTCTACAGGATGCAAGACCACGGCCCCGGCTGAAAGAATACAGATCTGCGCCATTGACCATCGTAAATCCATGGATATGTTTGGAGAAAACCAGGATTGGGACCCGCCTGTTACCTGGGTTCATGGAGATGTTTGGAGAAGCCAGGTTGTGACACTGCGGTCAACTGGCCTTGCTCCTCAATGGACTGTCATCTTTCTAAGCTTTTCGTCACCTCCTATCTGTGTGTGCCACAGGTGGGGTAGTCGCCGCTAGAAGATGAAGCCAGGCTGTGACCCTCCAGTCAACTGACCTTGTAAGTGAATGGAATGGAATTTTCCTAAGCATGTCATTACCTTCTCTCTGTGTGCGTGCCACAGGTGATGTAGTCTACCATGAAAGCTCTGAAGTATGTGACTATCCCAGCCAGTCAGCAAAAGGGTGAGACTCTGTAATGTGCACCATATTGGGGTACTTTGCTGGGACTGTTCTACATGTTACCTGTCTGTTTTGTGGGTCAATAAAGTATTGCCACACTGTTTTCCCCTCACCCTTTGTTGGCCGAGTAGTGTTATGCCCATGTTAAAAGGAGAGCATGCATACGGTGGGACAATCCCTGGTCCGCGTGGTTTCGGCTAGTGGACCTGGGCGTTCACTGACCCCTCCGTGTCTCCATATCTGTTTTTAGTGAATACAGCTTTTACCGGTTTTTCTCATGAATTCAAAGTGAAATATCAACCGAGGAGGAGAAAGAAGCAGATTTCTCTGATAAGACATATTACAAAGTTGCTTGTTTTCATGTGTACTTTTTGATACATGAATTAAACATTACAGTGATCGCTACTCTTTAATCATAGATCTAAAGATATTTATTGGTTATTGACTAAGGCTACTAGCACATTATGATATGTTTAGTGAACAGTGTATTTTGGGGGGAAATTAGCACTTGGGAAGGATGTATCTGAGTTTGGTCGGCACATTACGAAGGACAGAACAGAGAAAATTCATTAGAAAATGCCAACAACCAGCTTTACTTTATATCGAAAACTAAACAGAATAGGTTTCCTACTTATGAGATGAAGGTATACTATCTAGAACCTCAAACAAGTTGGGTCTGTAGCTTAGTTCACAGTTATCTCCTCTATACCTATAAAACCATAACTTTATTCAACATATAGCAAAACTAAATGATACACAATATACAAATGACATCATACAAAGTGATGAAAACACCAGGGGGAGTGCCTGCCCCTATACTGGCCTATATGTATCTACCTAACACCCTAATACCTGCGCACTGGCGCCCGCGCTCAACGACGGCTTTCCCTGCTCACCCTATAGGGCCCTATGGTGGCAGGGAGTACGGCAGAGATTAAACAGGTAGGTTTAATCTCTGCACATGGAAAGAAAAATCCAGCTCCAGGAATAAAAATTATCAAAAATGTATTTAAACATATTAAAATATGGAAAACTGCTAACAAGCGAAAAATTACATCATTTGTTATAAGTTGAATAAAGTTATGGTTTTATAGGTATAGAGGAGATAACTGTGAACTATTGTTGGATTGATCTCCTATTAAATTATTGGTCAAAACTGTGATCCAATTTGGTCTGTAAATTGAGGCTTATTAAAAAGCCCAAAATATTGCCGAACGTAAAGTTTTCTGCTTCCAGTTTTTTTTTTTTTAATTCTGCCTCACAGTAGCTGCAATGCTACAGTAGTATAATGTCATCACTAATTTTCCTTGACACAGGAGTATAAAAAGTTTCTGGCATTCAGTAAGTAAGAAATGTCCCCATGCAACATCAGCCTTGAACTGATGTTTGAATTTTGCAAAAACTAAGAAAGAGTTAAAAGTGTTAAAACATAATGTAATACATTTTCTAGATTTAATTTGCAATTGTTATGACAGGCAACCACTTTTATACTCCAGCACATAACATACCGACAAAGTGACAAATATAAATTATCTTATTATTGGTACAATTCTAAGAGCATTAAAACACCAGGGAGAACATGAGCTGGAACGCATAAGAAATGATTTAATTATTGTTCCAATCATCATCAGGATAAAAGTCTTGGGCCTTGGATGATGGAAGTAGAACTGACATGAGTTAGAACTTTGCTTGTGGATTCAACATCTCCACAGCTTTAACTTCCAAACATTTGGAAATCATTACTTAAAACCCAGTTCCTACATAACTGCTACACTATATCACTAATACACCGAGAACTTATTGTTTATGGCACATTTCCACTGCCTGGTATCTGAAACACATCCCCTGCTTTGGACATGAATGCGGAAATTGAAATGTAGCTTTCACCCGCTCTATATTATAGAGCTAACGTAATGGTATTAGGTGACAACTGAAAGTAGCAGGACCATCTTACAGAAAGGAAAAGCATCTGTAAGTGATAGAACACATTTATATAGTGATGGAAAATACACAGGGAAAAACACAAGAAAACAAAAAAAGTGAAACCATACCGTACAAAAAATCCATGGGATTGATAGAAATAAAATCTAAAGATGAAAAGATCTGAGATTCCATGCTGTCATTGTATGTCGATCCACTTTAAGGCAATATATTGAATAATACAGACTTTAGATTCTATTGTAATACCTACATAAAAATGACATTACATTAGCTGTCCAGTTATAGGCTTAGAACTATATATGAGTAAAGATGAAGAAAATGTACAAATTTTGAGCTTTTCAAACACGTACGGAAAACTCAGATTAGAGCAAAAACACTTTTGTCTGTATTATTTTTCTACATATCTCAAAAGCTTTAAACAATCTGTCATTGTCCAATTCACTAACTACAGGACCTGTTATAGTGTCATAATGAAGCAGCAGGAGACCATTCACTACAAGAAAGATAAATGCAAAAGCTAATAATGGTGTGGATGAAGTAGGTTACAAATATTACAGAAGAAACGTGAAATATCCCTCAATTGGCTGAAAGTCTGCAAGAAATATGCCAATACTACTACTTCTCCTACTACTACTAACTACTCCTCCTACTACTAACTACTACCACTACTACTACTATTACTTTTACTACTACTAACTACTACCATTACTACCATTAGTCCTCCTCCTACAACTACTACTTTTACTGCTACTTCTACTACCATGTTACACCATGTTTTTGTACTTAACTGACATTATCACTTTCCATAACTAAAATGTGAAAACTAACTGAGGAATAAAGAGTTCTATAAGTTTAAATTGACAGTAGTTTATCACTATCCCCACTCCCAAAAATGTCAATTACTCAACAATTTCAGTACAGGCACTGAACCAGCAGAACCAGCCTTATGATAAAGGCTTTAAGACATTCTCTACTGAGGCATCCCTAAACACCTTGGATGGCCATCAGCCAAGCAATGGTTTGGCTGACTCTTCGACCAGCTTGTATCTTTGCCATTCCTCCAATACATAGGAGTGCTCATTTCACTCAATGCTCCTTGCGTTCTCTATGAGAGAGCTGTGGCCAGATATCTCTAAGGGGAGCACAAGGATCGTCAGCCCAAAATCAGACATGCTGGATTCTTAACTCCCTGACAACCAACTGTCCGTGGTTCCAATATACATTAGATTGTTGGCCCATGGGCGGACATATCATTGGTGCAACTTCTGCTTCTGCACAGGGGTGCAGTAGGTAAGGGGGCCACTTTTACCTTCAAACACCAATCATCATATATCATAGACAGAATTGACGACGTTAGTCTAATGTGTATGCGGGGGCATTAGTGTTAGAGGAAAATAGGTATTTACAAGGTTGGCCCACTTTATATGTAGCTTTCATAGATGATCAGACTATAAAATGAAGTTTCACTGCAACTTGTAGGATTTCAGCAGTATTTTATACTAAGCTCTGGTAATGCTGTAAATGCACGACTATTAGAGAATGCAATTCTACCACAAGAAAACATATAAATGAAGAAGCAGCCAGTCTATTTAGACATGCAAAAATTAAATAAATAAAAAGCAGAGGGACTCCGGCTCGTATAAAGTGTTACCACCTACTGGGTTATTTCCCACATTTTATAAGCACGCCATCTGTAATATTGACAGATTTCTCATAAAAACAGCTTTATTATTTATTAGACAAGAAACCCTGAAACTGCTGAGCATTCAAGGAATTATTCATGGTCAAAGTCACAATAAATGTGTCCTCTAAATGCACATGTGCCGTGTAACAACCGAGTAAACAACTTTGTAGGGCCAAAATAAATCATACGTTTAATTGTCTGGAAAAGCATCTAGAGCCACACAGCCCCCAATTTTTGTTAGTAAATCTACACAGTAAGGCCAGCGTCACACTCAGCGTATAAAAATACGGTCCATAATTTACGGCCGTAATACGCAGAAAAGTCCCCAAAATAGTGGTCCGTATCTCCTCCGTAGGCAGTAGGCAGGGTGTGTCAGCGAATTTTGCGCATGGCATCCTCCGTATGTAATCCGTATGGCATCCGTACTGCGAGATTTTCTCGCAGGCTTGCAAAACCGACATACAGACATACAATGGATCCATGTTCTCAAAAAATCGTAACAACATATATACTGTCTACATATATATATATATATAGACAGTATATATATATATATATATATCAGTGAGACACATATATATATATATATTAATATTTCATCCAGTGCGAGATAGCTTTAAAGCCAGTAATTCAATTGCCGGCTTTTGCGATCTCCTTCCTAAACCCGACATGATATGAGACATGGTTTACATACAGTAAACCATCTCATTGCCCCCTTTTTTTTTGCATATTCCACACTACTAATGTTAGTAGTATGTATGTACAAAATTTGGCCGCTCTATTAAATTAAAGGGTTAAATGGTGGAAGAAATTGGCGTGGGTTCCCGCGCAATTTTCTCTGCCAGAGTAGTAAAGCCAGTGACTGAGGGCAGATATTAATAGCCTGGAGAAGGTCCATGGTTATTGCCCCCCCCCCTGGCTAAAAACATCTGTCCCCAGCCACCCCAGAAAAGGCACATCTGGAAGATGCGCCTATTCCGGCACTTGGCCACTCTCTTCCCATTCCCGTGTAGCGGTGGGATATGGGGTAATGAAGGGTTAATGCCACCTTGCTATTGTAAGGTGACATTAAGCCAGATTAATAATGGCGAGGCATCAATTATGACACCTATCCATTATTAATCCAATAGCATGAAATGGTTAAAAAAACACACACACAATATTGCAAAGTATTTTAATGAAATAAACACACAGGTTGTTGTAATATTTTATTCCACTCTCAATCCACCTGAAGACCCTCGACCTGTAACAAAGTAAAAATAATAAACCAACAATATCTCATACCTTCCGTCGATCTGTTCCACGTTGTAAATCCATCTGAAGGGGTTAAAACATTTTACAGCCAGGAGCTCTGCTATAATGCAGCTGTGCTGCACATACACACTACTAACGTTAGTAGTGTGGATTATGAAAAGAAAATGGGGATATGAGATGGTTTACTGTATGTAAACCAGGTCTCATATCATGTCAGGTTTAGGAAGGAGATAGCAAAAGCCGGCAATTGAATTACCGGCGTTAAAGCTATCTAGCGCTGTATGAAATATTAATATATATATATATATATATATGTGTCTCAATGACGTATATATATATACCTATTCTATGTGTACACATTTATTTTAGCTATTCTATTCTAACCTGTCAGTGTGATTTTACTATACACCGCCCTGAATTGCCGGCTTTTCGCTAGAACACCGCTGCGTATTTCTCGCAAGTCACACTGCTGGTCCGTGTGTAATCCGTATTTTTCTCGCCCCCATAGACTTTCATTGGCGTATTTTTGTGCAATACGGTGACAAACGCAGAATGCTGCGATTTTCTACAGCCGTAGAACAGCGTATAATACGGATCAGTAAAATACGGCTGATAGGAGCTGGGGCATAGAGAAGCATTGTACCGTATGCAATCCATATTTTCAGCACCTCTCTTGCATCCGTAATAGACGCTAGTGTGACGCCGGCCTAAGACATTAGAGCAAAGTCTGATTCCAGGTACTTCCTTCCCCCAACCTCTGCCGACAGGAATCAGCTTTACATTTTAGTAAGACTTGTAAAATAATAAATCCAGATCCAATACCTGATCTTATGTCCCAAGGATAAAAATAGTGACGGCATTAATGGTTTCCAACTTAGCTCTGTAAGGATGTGGTTAAAAGAGACCGGTTGTTAGGACCGGCGGAACGCACCAAGAAAGGTGATATAGATGCGTTCGCAGTCCGGGGTCCACCGTGCAGGTGAAAACCTGCTGCTAGTAAATACAGACTATATGGCGGTACACTAAAGTATATACACGTGGGTTCAACCTCACCCAGCGTGAAGGGAGCAATCCTGTTGTGTCACAGGATCGCGGTACTGCACCTAAAGCGCGAGCGAGTAGTCAGCGTACTTAACCCCAACAGGGATTGAAGTCCGATTAGACCCTCGCTGGCACTACACCGCAACTGGGTGTGAAAGGAAACTAAATATAGATATATAAATGCACAGGAGTGCGAGCAATGCCGCACTGACGGACGCCACCAACCACACAGGCTTGGGTATGGAAAGCGCAAGGCAAGCGCACGGCGCCGTACAGGCGGACACAGCAAGAGGACGCTGTAATGTGTGTATCGTGCAGATGATTAGTCGGGCGCTAGATAGCTACCAACATCCGCGAGCAGACAACAACTCTAGGGAGGGATATTTAGGAGCTTTCATCCATCGACATACATTCATCTACACACACACATATAACATTATGAGACAATACTAGCGCATGGCCGTGCGGTCATGCGCAGTTTATATAGTTGCAGCACAGGAAGTGGCTACAGAACTTTTGCCCTTCCAAGACCTGCCAAGAGGACCAATGGAATGTGCCGCAGAGCCTGAGCACATGACCCTCGATCTCCAACGGGAGATCTTGCCCTGGGCATGCTCAGTGTGTGCAGATAAGGACTTAGTCCCAGAGAAGTCCGCTCGCTGCTGACCAGTATTGGCTTTAAAGGCAGAAGCTGGAGAAGCAGCAGAAGCTGGAGAAGCAGCAGTAACTCTTCTCACAGAGTCAGACTGGGCGAGACGCTGGGATCGACGTCCCTGCTGAGCAGACTCCACTGCGGCTGGAGGAGAATGGGAGACCGCAGCGGAGACGGATCGAGATTCCCCCTGTGCAGCAGAGGAAACTCGACTCCTAACATTACCCCCCCCCTCCTTGGGCCTCGCTACGTTTGAAGGCAGCAATGAGCTGCGGAGCCCGAATGTGCTCAACAGGCTCCCAGGACCTGTCCTCGGGGCCATAACCCTTCCAGTCCACCAAATAAAATTTTTTACCACGCACCACCTTGCACCCCAAAATAGCGTTCACCTCATAATCATCCGAAGACGAACCCGATGTCCCAGCAGATGACTCGGAGAACCGGGACATATACACGGGTTTCAAGAGGGACACATGAAAGGTGTCGGTGATACCCAGGCGTGGCGGAAGGGCCAAACGATAGACCACAGGATTAACCTGCTCGAGGACCTTGAATGGGCCCAAGTAGCGAGGAGCAAATTTAGTGGACTCAACTCGCAGCCTGATGTTACGGGCGGAGAGCCACACCAAGTCGCCAGGAGCAAAGGTCGGAGCGGGGCGCCGATGAGCATCGGCGGAGGACCTCATTCTCTCCTTGGAGGCCCGAATGGCATCCTGAGTGCGGTCCCAAATATCCCGTGCCTCCACAGCCCAGTCTGCCACCCTGGAGTCGGCGGAAGACACGGGCATAGGCACAGGTACCCGTGGATGCTGACCATAGTTGAGGAGGAATGGGGTTTGTCCAGTGGAATCGGCTACGGCGTTGTTCAGTGCAAACTCTGCCCATGATAGCAAGGATGCCCAGTCATCCTGCCTGGCAGAAACAAAATGTCGCAGGTATGTGACCAAGGTCTGGTTGGCCCTCTCTACCAACCCATTCGTCTCGGGATGATAAGCGGAAGAGAGATTCAACTCAATACTGAGAAGACGACAGAGCTCTCTCCAGAACCGAGACGCAAACTGGGGACCCCGGTCACTGACAATTTTGTCTGGCATACCATGCAGGCGGAAGATATGTCTAATGAACAACGCTGCCAAGGCCCGTGCAGAAGGTAACCGTGGTAGCGGCACCAAATGCACCATTTTTGAGAAATGATCGGTGATGACCCAAATGATGGTACAGCCGCGAGACTTGGGCAAACCCACAACAAAGTCCATCCCGACCATCTCCCAGGGCCTATCTGCCACCGGCAAGGGGTAGAGCAAACCAGCTGGCCTTTGACGCGGAGATTTATTTTTGGCGCAGGAGACACACGCCAGAACATAATCCCTGACATTCCGGACCATATGCGGCCACCAGTACGTCCTCGCCAGTAGCTCAGATGTCCTCTTTGTCCCAAAGTGTCCACCCACCCTGGACGAATGAGCCCAAGAGAGAACCTCCGGTCGCAAATTAATGGGCACAAAAGTCTTGCCCGGAGGCACAGACTCTAGCGAAACCGGCGCCACGGTTCTCAGGCTCTCGGAAGGGACAATAAGCCGAGGCTCCTCTTCCTCCTCCTCAATTGACATAAGGGAGCGAGAGAGAGCATCAGCACGGAAATTCTTCTCCCCGGCGAGATAATGAAGAGAAAAGTGGAACCGGGAGAAGAACAGGGACCATCTGGCCTGGCGAGAATTTAGCCGCTGGGCTGTCTGCAAATAGACCAAATTTTTGTGGTCCGTGTAAACTTGGAAGGGAAACCGCGCACCTTCCAGAAGGTGTCTCCACTCCGAAAAGGCCAACTTCATTGCTAGCAACTCCCTGTCCCCGATGGAGTAGTTCCTCTCCGCTGGCGTGAAGGTCTTAGAGAAGAAGAAGCATGGATGCTTCCGACCTTGAGCATCCTTTTGGTAGAGGACTGCTCCAGCACCAACGGACGAGGCATCCACCTCCATTAGGAATGGCTTATCCACATCGGGACGATGTAAGATGGGAGCGCTAGCAAAGTGGGACTTAATAGAAGTGAAGGCCTTGGAGACCTCTTCCGACCACAATTTGGGATTCGCTCCCTTCTTGGTGAGGGCTACCAAGGGAGCTACCAGAGTTGAGAAGTGGGGAATGAACTGGTGGTAATAGTTTATGAACCCCATAAAGCGCTGCACCGCTTTAAGAGAATGGGGCTCTTGCCAGTCCATCACAGCCTGTAGTTTGGCAGGATCCATAGCCAATCCCTGGGCGGAGATGATATAGCCCAGGAAAGGTAAGGACTCCTGCTCAAACACACACTTCTCCAACTTTGCATAAAGAGAGTTTGCCCGTAGGAGATCGAAGTCTCTGCCAACATCTCTCCGGTGGGAGTCAATATCTGGAGAAAAGATGAGAATATCATTCAGATAGACTACAACCGAGGTGGAAAGCATATCCCGGAAGATATCGTTGACAAAGTCTTGGAAAACGGCTGGTGCATTACAGAGCCCGAAGGGCATCACCAGATACTCATAGTGCCCATCTCTGGTGTTAAATGCCGTTTTCCACTCGTCCCCCTCACGAATCAGGTTATAAGCGCCCCGCAGATCTAGTTTAGTAAAGACTCTAGCTCCCCGAAGTCTATCGAAAAGCTCAGATATCAACGGCAAAGGGTACTTGTTCTTAACTGTGATAGCATTAAGACCCCTGTAGTCTATGCATGGGCGTAGTTCTCCATTCTTCTTCTGCACGAAAAAGAACCCTGCCCCAGCAGGTGACACTGACTTCCTAATGAACCCTCTTGCCAAATTCTCTTGTATGTACTGAGACATTGCCTCCGTTTCCGGGAGAGATAATGGATAGACTCGACCCCGGGGAGGCTCAGCACCAGGCAAGAGATCAATAGGACAGTCATAGGGGCGATGGGGCGGAAGAGTCTCCGCTGCCTTTTTGGAGAACACGTCTGCATAAGACCAATATTGCTTGGGGAGAGAGGAGAGATCTGCGGGTACCTCTGTAGTAGTAACCTGAACGCACTCTGGATGACACCTGTTCCCACAAGATTCACCCCATCCCAGAATTCTGCCTGAGGACCACTCGATGTGAGGAGAGTGGTACCGTAACCAAGGTATCCCCAAGAGAACCTCATCAATTCCCTCAGGAATGACGAGTAGAGATATAATCTCCTGATGAGATGGTGACATGGACAGAGTAAAAGGGATAGTTTGATGTGTAATCTGTGTGGGCAGTGTCGACCCATTCACCACTCGTACCGTTACTGGTTGAGATGGCATGACCAGAGGAATTGCGTGACGTTGGGCGAAGGCTGAAGACATAAAATTGCCCTCCGCCCCAGAATCCACGCAGAGTTCTACCGAGTGAGAGGATGAGCCCAATGTTATTGTCCCCTTAAAGGACAATTTGGAGGCAAACGTCGCCGTGTCTAGTGCACCTCCACCAACTACCACTAGACGCTGACGTTTCCTCGACCGCTGGAGACATCTGGAGGCAAGATGTCCAGACTGTTGGCAAAGATGACAAATCTGGAGTGCACGAGCGGTCCGGGACTTAGATCCTGCTGGAGACTCTACCACAGGCTCATGGGGCTCAGGAGCCTGGTCTGGAGATTCCAAAGGTTTGGCGAAGGTGGGAGCCAGCCGAAACCTCTGCCTACACTCGGCTCGCTCTAACCTCCGCTCGTGAAAACGGAGATCAATACGAGTGGATAGAGTTTTTAATTCCTCCAGTGTGGCAGGAATCTCCCTAGTGGCCAGGGCGTCCTTAACGTGGTCAGCCAGCCCCCTCCAAAATATTGGAATGAGGGCTTTATCCGACCACTCCAGCTCAGATGCTAAGGTGCGGAAGTGGACGGCAAAATGACTGACCAAGGACGAGCCCTGAGTCAATGCCAACAATTGGAGCGCCGTATCATGGGTGACACGAGGTCCCACAAAGACCTGTTTCAGAGTGCTCAGAAACAACGGAGCACTCTGCACCACATGATCGCCACGCTCCCATAGCGGCGTAGCCCAATGCAACGCTCTGTCCGACAGAAGAGACACTATAAATCCCACCTTAGCCCGCTCTGTAGGGAAACGAGAGGCCAGAAGCTCGAGATGGATAGAGCACTGACTCACGAAACCCCTACAAGACTTACAGTCACCAGAGAATTTCTCTGGAAGCGGGAGGCGAGTTAGAGTCGGAACAGGAGCGGCAGTGGACAAGGTGGCTGCAGCAACACTAGTAGCCTGAACAGCGACAGCAGTGACATCCACAGCTGAGGTTGAACGCTCAAGAGCCGCCAACCTTCCCTCCAGCTGCTGGATGTACCGCTGTGAACGCTGATCGTCCATCATTTACTAGCCAGACCCTGGCGCTAGTATTATGTTAGGACCGGCGGAACGCACCAAGAAAGGTGATATAGATGCGTTCGCAGTTCGGGGTCCACCGTGCAGGTGAAAACCTGCTGCTAGTAAATACAGACTATATGGCGGTACACTAAAGTATATACACGTGGGTTCAACCTCACCCAGCGTGAAGGGAGCAATCCTGTTGTGTCACAGGATCGCGGTACCGCACCTAAAGCGCGAGCGAGTAGTCAGTGTACTTAACCCCAACAGGGATTGAAGTCCGATTAGACCCTCGCTGGCACTACACCGCAACTGGGTGTGAAAGGAAACTAAATATAGATATATAAATGCACAGGAGTGCGAGCAATGCCGCACTGACGGATGCCACCAACCACACAGGCTTGGGTATGGAAAGCGCAAGGCAAGCGCACGGCGCCGTACAGGCGAACACAGCAAGAGGACGCTGTAATGTGTGTATCGTGCAGATGATTAGTCGGGCGCTAGATAGCTACCAACATCCGCGAGCAGACAACAACTCTAGGGAGGGATATTTAGGAGCTTTCATCCATCGACATACATCCATCTGCACACACACATATAACATTATGAGACAATACTAGCGCATGGCCGTGCGGTCATGCGCAGTTTATATAGTTGCAGCACAGGAAGTGGCTACAGAACTTTTGCCCTTCCAAGACCTGCCAAGAGGACCAATGGAATGTGCTGCAGAGCCTGAGCACATGACCCTCGATCTCCAACGGGAGATCTTGCCCTGGGCATGCTCAGTGTGTGCAGATAAGGACTTAGTCCCAGAGAAGTCCGCTCGCTGCTGACCAGTACTGGCTTTAATGGCAGAGACTGGAGAAGCAGCAGCAACTCTTCGCACAGAGTCAGACTGAGCGAGATGCTGGGATTGACGTCCCTGCTGAGCAGACTCCACTGCGGCTGGAGGAGAATGGGAGACTGCAGCGGAGACGGATCGAGATTCCCCCTGTGCAGCAGAGGAAACTCGACTCCTAACAGACTGGTGATTCTTGTGAATTTCAGAGTGTGTAATTTACATGGTTGAAGTCAAAATATAAACTAGCTAGTGAGGAAAAGTGCACTGATTTTTCACTTTCTATGCAAATGATCAGCCTCTGAGAAAAGACAGTGCAGAAAGACCTGGCTGCGCTAAAGTTATATGTGCTGCTCTGCCTCTTACTACCAGACTACAAAACCACATCTGTGTCAGTATGGAAGGTGCCATCAAAAAAAATTTTTTTCAGCAATAGAAAAAATGTAAAGAATTTATGTTTACATTTTCTTAAAAAATATTATCATTTGTTTATAATTTAGTAAAATCTGAAAAACAATTTTAAAAGTTTTGATATTTCCACTTTTAAACACTAGAGGGAGCAGCTACTGAAACTTGACAAAAACCTAGTGTACAACTAGCTCACATTACAGCACTGCAGTAAATATGGGCCCTGTCTCTCTCCCTATTTGTGCTGTCTCCATCCCTTTGTGCCTGGTTTCTCTCCCCATGTGTGCTCTCCATCCCATGTGCTTGGTCTCTTTCCCCTGCCCCCTGTGCCTGGTCTCTCTCCCCATGTGTGCTCTTTATCCCCCTGTGCCTGGTCTCTCTCACAATGTGTGCTCTCTATCCGCTTGTGACTTGTCTCCCTCCCCATGTGTGCTCTCTATCCCCATCCCCCTGTGCCTGGTCTCTTCCCCCGTGTGTACTCTCTATCCCCATCTCCCTTTGAATGGTCTCTCTCCCCATGCTTGCTCTCCATCACCTGTGTCTGATCTCTCTCCCCATGTGCGCTCTCCATCCCCTGTGCCTGGTCTCTCCTCATCGCCCTGTGCCTGGTCTCTCTCCCCATCTCCCTGTGCCTGGTCACTCTCCCCATGTGTGCTCTCTATGCCCCTGTGCCTGGTCTCTCTCACCATGCGTGCTCTCTATCCGCTTGTGACTTGTCTCCCTCCCCATGTGCGCTCTATCCCCATCCCCCTGTGCCTGGTCTCTTTCCCCATGTGTACTCTCTATCTCCATCTCCCTGTGAATGGTCTCTCTCCCCATGTGTGCTCTCTATCCCCCTGTGCCTGGTCTCTCTCCTCGTATGTGATTATATAATCAATAATTATTAATGCAAAAACTTAAATCACGGTACCTTTCCTTTAAAAGAAAAGGAATCTGAACTTCCCAGGGAGATAATGCTAGACTTAAAGGGAAACTATCAGCGGGGTTTCGCTACCTCATCTGTGAGCATCATAATGTAGGAAAACAGACCCTGATTCCAGCGATGTATCAGTTAGTTGACCAGGTGCAGCAGTTGTGATACAATCAGAGTTTTTACATGTAGCTTGTAGCAGAGCTCAAAAGCTAACCCCGCCCACACAAGACTTTGTATGTACATTGTCTATTGTCAGTAAACTGCTTATCAGAGGAGGGGGGCGTGGACGGACCAGGGCTCTTGTGCACTTGTGGTCAGGGCAGTGATAATCGCCTGCTGATAAAAGATTCATTGTATGGAAACAACAGCACACAGACTAATAGGTGATACATCCCTAAAATCTGTGTCTCAGCTGCTACATTATGCTGCCCTCAGATTATATGGCAAAAACCTGCTGACAGATTCCCTTTAAGGCACTGTGCTGATTTACCAATGACTGAAAGGTTTTCTATGTGCTTGATAGGTGATAACTTTCATATTGGTACCCACACTGATTGGGAGAACAGGAAATTTTTTATCCCCAATGGGTCACTTTTATCTCAAATACAAAATAGATGAGAAGGTTGGCTCCTTTTTATGTATACTGTATGGGACTGGCAGAAAAAGTGAAGCGTAGCACTCTGCAGCTCGTAGGGAGTGAATGGAGTAGTGATCGAGCATACACACTGCTGCTCCATGCCATTTGGGAAAAGTGGGGCCCATGCCGCTGAATGGGCTGGTCCAAGCAGTCGGACTCTACTGATCAACAAGTTAACTTGTTTTCATCGGACAACCCCTTGAAATACTCATAGTTTGCATTGCAAACTGGAGTTTAACCTAATATTGGATCTCATTCTCTGCAATTAGTTTTTGTGTTCTGCTTCTCAGTAGATTGGTATGTCAGTGAAGGAGGCATTTTTCCCTTCCTAATCATGTATACTAACAGAATACAACAGAAAACAACACACTGTTTGTGCCCTGCAGGGAACAAAAGAATTTCTGGTCCAAATCTAAATACACAATCCACAACCTCACATTTTTCCAGTCCTGGTCTGTGCTTTTTGTCGTGAATGACAGATGCCTTTTCAAATATTTAACCTTCCCATATTTTCCAGATCCCAGGCACGCAATGGGCCTGAACACATGCCCTTGTAAAACAAGCCCATGAACAAAACACATGGCACAGACAGGACAATGTAAAAACTCCAGTTATGCGTCACCCGTTACATCAGGTGACACGTATATGTCAGTAGGCCGCCTTAATTTTCCTACTTACTTTAATTACAGCAATTATTCAGTTTTCATCCTGAACTTTTGCAAGGTCACCCCTGTTGTGATCATAAAGTGATATTTTTGGTGTTTTTATCATTTACGGAACCTGGATCTGTCAGCAAATGCCTAAATGCTATACACACTTGTCCCAAAGCTACTCTTTCCATGAGAGTGGGAGCTGGGTCCGGATGCAGTGACAGACAGGAGGCAGAGCAAGGGTTAACAACTTTTTTTACCGTTTTAATTGAACAGGAAGTTAACTCCTCGCAGGGAGATGAAGGGTTAAACAAGGGAATAAACAGTCCAACTGCAAAGGATATGCAGAGTTAATGAACACGGTAACGGCAGTTCTTTTTGTACACTTATCGTGTCAAAAGTTCCTCAGACTGCAGATACTACTTGGCGCAGTGCCCGTCCAATAACAAAGGTTCGTCTTCTGGCGGCAGTGGTTGGTCTCTGGCACCTTCCGCTGAGCCCAGGCTCGGACTGGCCCACCGGGGAACCGGAGGATCCTCCGGTGGGCCCTGGCACTGACACCTGCTGGCAAGGCCTCCCCCCGCTCCAGGGCCTCCCCCTGCTCCAGAGCCCCCTCCCCCTGCTCCAGGGCCCCCTCCCCCGCCGCCGCCGCCCGCCTTGAATACTCACCCTGCCTGCTCCAGCGATGGTCTCGGCGTCTGCACTGCAGCTCGTCCTGAACAAGCTGTCACGTGACACCGCTCATTAAGATCATGAATATGCCCATATTCATGATCTTAATGACGGTGTCACATGACCGCTCAAGCAGGAAGAAGGGGCTGCGCCGGCGCCGCCGCCTGGAGTCGGGACAGAGCGCGAGGGATGTCGGCACAGCCGTGCACTGGGACAGGTGAGTATGAGGGACGGAGGGACGGGGGGGATAAAGGAGGACATAAGCCAGCGCGCCGAGCAGGAGCGGGAGCGGGTGCGGAGAGATAAGCCGCCATGCAGGGGGGAATATGAGCCATGCAGGGGGGCATATGAGCCATGCAGGGGGGAATATGAGCCACGCAGGTGGGAATATGAGCCATGCAGGGGGGACTATGAGCCATGCAGGGGGGAATATGAGCCATGCAGGGGGGAATATGAGCCGTACAGGGGGGAATATAAGCCATGCAGGGGGGAATATGAGCCATGCAGGGGGGACTATGAGCCATGCATACAGGGGCGGACTATGAGCCATGCATACAGGGGGGAATATAAGCCATGCATACAGGGGGGGGGGATATGAGCCATGCATACAGGGGGGGGATATGAGCCATGCATAGGTGGGGGGGGAATATGAGCCATGCATACATGGGGAGATATGAGTCATGCATACAGGAGGGGGTAATATGAGCTATGTATATGGGATAGGAGGGAGATGAGCCATGCATACAGGAGGGGGGTCATTATACAGTATTGAGCATCGTGTGTGGCCGTTATACAGTATGGAGCATCATGTGTGGCCAATGGACATTATACAGTATGGAGCATCATGTGTGGCCATTATACAGTATGGAGCATCATGTGTGGCCATTATACAGTATGGAGCATCATGTGTGGCCATTATACAGTATGGAGCATCATGTGTGGCCGTTATACAGTATGGAGCATCATGTGTGGCCAATGGACATTATACAGTATGGCACATCATGTGTGGCCATTATACAGTATGGAGCATCATGTGTGGCCGTTATACAGTATGGAGCATCATGTGCGGTCATTATACAGTATGCAGCATCATGTGTGGCCATTATACAGTATGGAGCATCATGTGTGGTGGCCGTTATACAGTATTGAGCATCATGTGTGGCGGTTATACAGTATTGAGCATCATGTTTGGCCATTATACAGTATGGAGCATCATGTGTGGTCATTATACAGTATAGAGCGTCATGTGTGGCCATTATACAGTATGGAGCATCATGTGTGGCCATTATACAGTATGGAGCATCATGTGTGGCCATTATACAGTATGGAGCATCATGTGTGGCCATTATACAGTATGGAGCATCATGTGTGGCCATTATACAGTATGGAGCATCATGTGTGGCCATTATACAGTATGGAGCATCATGTGTGGCCATTATACAGTATGGAGCACTGTGTGGCCATATTTTTGTTTGCCTATAATTATTGTATATGAAACAGTGTGATCAGCAGTGCTAAATGGCTGCGGTTGGGACGTGGATATGGGTGTGACTAGTTGTGAAATGGGTCTGGTCAGAGGCGTGGCCTAAATTTTGCCGCGGCGCACTACGCGCGCCGCAAACTTAATACCTCCTTCCCTTCAAAAGTTGGGAGGTATGGTACCACATTTGCCAGATCACGGCAAGTGCCGCAAATCCCATAGGGAATGAATGAGGCCGAACGCAGTGTTGCTGTAAGTGATCCGTTACACGGCAGATGCAGAAAAACTGCTGGATCTGCTGCAAAAGGCGACTTTCACATCAGCGATTCTTGCTAAAGTCACTGCCGATAGTGTCATACTCACCAATGGGGGAGGCAGTGCTAAAAGTGCCTAGGGCAGCAGAAACTCTAAATACGGCCCTGGGGGGCTACATTATATTCTGTGGGGGGACTGCATTATACTCAAGGTACTATATTATATTATGGGGGGCTACATCATACTATATGAGGGGTTACAGTATACTCTATGGGGGGCTGCATTATATTCTGTGGTGGGGCTGCATTATTCTCTCAGGGGACTACATAATATTATGGGGGCTACATCATACTATATGAGGGGGCTACAGTATACTCTATGGGGGGGCTGCATTATATTCTGTGGTGGAACTGCATTCTCTCAGGGGACTACATTATATGGTGGTGGGTGGCATTATACTATATGAGGGGGCTGCATTATACCCTATGGGGTGCTACATTATATTCTATGGTGGGGACTGCGTCATACCTGAGAGGGTTGCATTATATTTTGTGGGGTGCTGCATTATATTCTATGAGAAGGGACTGCATTATATTTTATGAGGGGGCTACATTATATTCTGTGAGGGGGCTACCCCAACCCTTGCTACATTATTAAGACGTGAACTACCATATATTATACCCTGATATTAGCGCTTTTTACCGCACAATTGGTGGTCTTGTATCAATTTCTATGTAGCTACATAGTGGGCCCCAACAATGATTTTCTCTGGTGGGCCCAAGGTGCTCCAGTCCGACGCTGGCTGAGCCCCTAGTCCATAAGTATATGAGGCTGGAACAAACAAGGCCCCAGTACTATCAGGGTCCAACGTGAGCGGGCAGGTATTTACTGGTAAAGTGGGCCGCAAACATCTGTCCAGTACCCGTTTTTTTTACTTTGCGGCACGTGCGCTGTACTCACGGTTACAAAGCGCATGGCATCTTGCTCTCTGCCAGTTACTGGGCACACTGCACTTCTCTCTCTGGAATCCCTGCTGGTGACGGCGGGAGTACACAGACGTGGGCCGGCGCGGTCCCGGTGCTCCAGGGATGGAGCACTCCTCTCTCTGTGTTGTGTGCTGCCTGTTCCCGCCAAGACTTACTGCTTCTGTGCGCTGCCGCTTAGCCACACCCCCATCTTCCGAGTGCAAAGGTCTGTCCGGTCTCTTACTCTTTCCTCCGGACAACAGAGTAGACAGCCCCGACAGTTCCGGACCCGGCACAGGACAGGTAACCACGGCCTGGTTCTCTGCCTTACAAGAGGACCATTAAGAAGAAAGCTTTCTATCAATACAAACTAAATTGGATCCTTTCCTTTGTTATTTACAATGAACCTCTACTTTGTATCATCATAAACCAAGTGGCATAAAACCTATCACCTCTGAGCATGACATTTCAAAATTCTTGTAAAATCTGCTGACAACTGAACACTGCTTTTACACCTCTGTATTGTCAGTCATATGTCATTTGTTTTATACATCAGTAATGAATAAAATTTACACAACCAAAAACAGTTTCCTATTTTAAGAACTGCAATGTATGGCCGGGTCACACTATCGTAGAATGTGGATGAGTGCTATGTGAGAAAACATTGCATAGCACTTGCACCAGTGTTAATCTAGGGGGCAGCTCACATCACCCTATTTTTTCTCAGGCGTATTCGACGTGCGTGTAAAATTGCAGCCGATGCAAGCCTATGGGTGCGAAAAAAACGGACACCACATGGACTATTCATCTGGTTTGAGAGAAATGCACACACATTTTCCTCATTTCAACCCATTGAGCCATTAAATTCAATGGGAAGATAAGTGAGAAATGTAAAGCATGTTATATGGATGTCATACGGATATATAGGTGCGAGAAAATCGCATCATCACATTGGAAACGCATTACACATGGATAACCATTTGGAGAACACTCTTGCAAATCTCGGCAGGGAGATTCGGACTGATTTTCCATATGTTAAGTGTGACCCCGGCCTATCCACAACAATTTGGTGGCAGCCTTAAAACTCGACAAGCTGGTACATGTTCCATGTAGGGCCCAAATGCTGATCTTGGTTGTACAGCTTTTTAAAAAAAAAACATATCCTGACATGCCTGACCTTCTTACCAAGGTACGCCATGTCAGCACACTTTTCTGAAAGTCATCTCAGGCTTTCACCCATCTAGCTTCGGTGCAGCAGCGCTTTAATTTGCCTTGTCACTGACTGATTTGTGACCTGCCCAACATGCTGGAATTCAACCTTCTTAATGTTGGCAAGGCTTAGTGAGTAGCAGAGGCCACACTCTGAATTCCAGCTTATCAATGTCTCTCAGCCGTCCACATAACAACTGCTGAGTAGGTGTGGATCGCTGACCTATGTAAGGTTCTTCAAAACTTTGAGTACTGTACCAAGATGTTGAGTGCTGATGGTGCGATTATGAGCGTAACCATCCCGCTGCTCTGTCTATTAAAATAGTTTAATGGTTTACTGGTGTTTTTTTGTCTAGAATATGTAAGGACCCTTGATGTGGGTTGCCGGCTTAAGTATTGTGGCCATAATATCAACCAATGCCTTGCATACATTGCTATGATTTTGTACACTTTATATCTTTTCATGGTGCAGCTGGGCCCTAGATGGCTCTGTAAACTGTGGCATCTGTTCTCACAGGATGCATTACAGTCAGCAATGGTTAGCCCACTATATGGCGTCATTAATAATAGGCTTTGAGCCATATGCTCTGCATTTCTGTGTGAATATGCCACATACAGATTATTTGTTTGCACAGGTGTATCAAGCGGCCAATTCCTGATTGTAGGCTGGCTGCCTTATCGGTATTATTGCACCTGTGTATTTGCCATCTTTATTTGGGTCCGCTGCACCTTGGTTAGTGCAATTGTTTGGAGGCCTTGGACAGGTAAGTATCTCTGCCTGTGTACTGGTGGTTTTTTGTCTATTAAAATGTTTGCTGCAGCATATGAAAAAGGAAGCTTTGAATGCCGAGAATGTGGCTCTAGAGCAAGATGTTACAGTGGCTGATAACACACAGCCCAGCCGCACAGCATATTCTCAAATTGTGTGATGATGAGGAACAGGAGGAGGAGGATGAGGAGGAACAGGAGTTTTTACTCTACGCTACAGAAGGGGTTCCCAATTCTAGCTTCATGCCTGTCTAGCATGGATGGCCTGAAGAAGAGGAGGAGCAGGTTATGCATTGTGAGGAGGATAAAATGGTTACTGTTCTTTCTGGTAAGGACACTGAACGTTTGACTCTTTGTAGTCTGCCACATATGGCAGAGTTCATGTCCAGATGCCTTTCCCAAGACCATCGCATGAAAGACTTTTTATCCTCCATGAAATACTGGCTGTGCATCTTTCTTGACCCAGGTAAAAGGAGAAATTTGCTTCTCTAATGTCTAATGTCGGAGTTGCAGACTTGTATTTTTCAGTGCATACATGCCACAGGGCCATAGTGGAAGACTTGCTCAAAAGATTACCCTCAGACAATGCTGGTGGCACAGGTATCGGCTCTTTTCACCCACAAAAATTACAGGGGAAGGCCACAAACAACAGGTGCAACTAAGTGGGGAGGGGAAATGTCCACCTACTGGACCATTTTCATAACATGGTCACATCAGCAAGAGCTATCTGTGGATGTAACTATGACTAGGAGGGAGAACGTGACCAATATGGTGAAACACTACTTAAGTGACCCTACCAGTGTCCTTCCTGATTCTTCAGTGCCCTTTATCTATTGGTTGCCCAAGCTGCCCATCTAGCTCCTTGTATGCCATGGAGGTACTGCCATGCCCTGCTGTGAGTGTGTTGTCTGTGTGGGTTTTCAGTTCGGCAGGTGGAATCATAACGGATAGGCACACACGGCTGTCAATGGAAAATGTAGATAGGCTAACTCTTCTAAATTTGAACAAGGGCTGGATTTCCTCTGACTTTGTAAGCCCTACGGATGACAGCAGCGTTATGTAAATGCAGGAAAAAAGGTTTCTTTTGGAAGCTGTCTTAAAGTCCATCCCTTACCATCCAAAACTATTTTGTTCAGGAAATCAAATCCTCCTCCTCCTTCTTCAACAAGTATCTAGTGTTCATCTACAGTATGTATAACCCACGTGGGTATTGTTTTGTAGTTTTTGAAACCTTTGCACATTGTGCAATGGTGAAACTTGTACCCGAGGTTAGAGATGCCAGTCTTCGTGTTGTGGAGAGAAGATGGTGACAAGATCTCGAACTGTGTCTATACTGTGGTCTCTCTGGTCATTTTCTTATGAATTGCCCAAATCTTCCTCAAGCTATCATAGCATCAGGAGAACATCTGAGTCTGGGTGACGGTTGAGGAGGTCACCCAGACTCCCAGATACCTTTTTCTTCCTCTGATAAAGTACTGATAAATACAATGATTTCCTTCAAGAACCAGGTATTATCAACATTGGCGTTCATTGACTGTGGTCTGCTGATTTATTGATGTATTGGTGCTTTATTGATTCGGGACTGTTTCTGAAGTTAGGGTTAGGGACATGTAATTTAGAAAGACCCATTCAAGTCATCGCCCTTGACAAGACACTGTTAGCTCACAATTTGTTCAAGAGAGCAACGGTGGATTTCACTCTCCAAGTAGGATCACTCCACTATGAATCCCTCTCCTATTTGGTGTTGGATAATTTACCTGCTGGATTGGTACTGGGGTTTCCATGGTTGCAGATTCACAATCCAGTTATTGATTGGTATAAGAAGGAGATTGTGAAATGGAGTACTAATTGTTACAAGAAATGTTCAAAAAATGTACAAATATGCTCCACTAGTCTGCAGGGTCTTCCAGGATACCTGGAGGATTTCGGAGATGTGTTCTCAGAAAAAGAGATGGAGATACTACCTCCCCAATTGTCCCTATGATTGTCCTATTGATCTTATTCCTAGCACCAAGTTGCCAAAAGCTCACCTTTACAATTTGTCGGGGCCTGAATGGACCGCCATGAAAGAATATGTTAATGAAAGTTTACGGAAGGGTCATATCCGTCCTTTCTCCTCCCCTTTAACTGCTGGATTTTTCTTTGTTAAAAAAAACATGCAGGTCTCCGTCCTTGCCTTGATTTCTGAGAAATAAACAAGATCACAGTTAAAAATACTTACCCACTTCCACTCATCCTCGACCTACAGTATATAATCAGCTTCTGGTGGCCAGGGTGTTTTCTAAACTTGATCTTAGAGGGGCTTAACAGTTTGATACGCATCCGGAAGGGTGATGAGTGGAAAACGGCATTTTTAACATCTGAGGGTCTTTTTGAAAACCTTGTCATGCCCTTTGGATTATCCAATGCACCTGCTGTGTTTCAAAAATTTATGAATGATATTTTCTCTGATTGCATTGGAAGATTTGTTGTGATTTACCTCAATGACATTCTAATTTTCTCCCTAGACTTGGAACCTGCTGCGTTTCAAAATGTTGTGAATTATATTTTCTCTGATTGCATTGGAAGATTTGTTGTGATAGGGGAGTACAATTTGTCTCTAAATTTTGGAGAGCTTTTTGCTATAAACTAGGGATTGACTTGTTATTTTCATCTGCCTATCACCCTGAAACCAATGGTCAGATTGAGATGACAAATCAATCTTTGGAACAAATTTTAGGGTGCTTTGTGGCAGCACGACAAGAGGACTGGTCTTCATTTTTACCTCTCGCTGAGTTTGTTTTTAACAGTTAAAGTAAATCAATCTACCAGAACCTCACCGCTCTTAGGTAATTAAGGTTTTCATCCCCATTTTGGTGAATTTTCTAGGATTAGTTCTGAATGCCCTGGGGTGGAGGTTGCCATTCAGAAACTTGGGGATGTCTGGTGGGAGGTTCAAAAGAATATTGGGACTGCCCAGATTCCCCAAAAATGAAAGGCCGAAGGAAGACGTTCGGTGGGTCCTGTTTTTGAGATTATGGATAAGGTTTGGTTGTCTTCTGGGAACTTTAAATTTAAAGTGCATCGGCGAAGTTGGATCCAAAGTTTATTGGTCCAAATGAGATCCTAGAGGTGGTCAATCGTGTGTTATTTAGATTAAAGCTTCCTCCATCCCTTCGCGTCTCTAACGTATTCCATAAATCCCTATTGAAGGAGTATGTCCCTTAGACATTGTCTCACTCATCCCCGCCTCCACTTTCAGTAAACAGTGGCCTGGAGTATGACGTTCAGAGGGTTGTGGATTCTTAGAGGATCCGTAATTTCCTCCAGTACCTCATCCACTGGAGGGGATATGGACCAGAGGAGAGATTCTGGGTCATTTTTCGAGAAATGAATTCCGATCAGTTAGTCAGGGCCTTCCATCTAAGATTTACTGGAAAGCCTGGGGGTTCGTTGGCCTGGCTAGAAGAGGGGATACTGTCACGGTTCCACCCCTCAGTGTGTCTGGGATGCAGTTATAGACAGCTCGGTTGTCCAATCTGCTATAGGGGTGTGCTGAAGCTGCCAGTACTTTGACAGCTTGGCCATCCAATCTGGTACTGGGGTGTGCTGAGCTGTCAGTGTGTTGATTGACAACTCGACTATCCAATCTGAAACTGTGAAGTGTTGGCTGTCTCCAGGTGTTCATTATTTCAAGTAATTGCCATGCTTCTTCAATGAGCTGTGTCTCCCATAACTCTGTTAGACGTACATTCAGCTTGTGAGGTTTGTGCTTTTCTGTGCCTTGGGTTCTGTATGCTTGATTTGTTGCCTGACCTTGAACATCGTTCTGACCATCTGTGTCATGGTGTGACCCGACCCAACGGGTGGTCGGCCAATGGACGGCACAACTCACAAACAACAGGATGGAAAAGGTGAGAGGAAGGCCCTACCCGTAGGGAATGGGGGATGGTCACCACCTGAGCTCAAACCTGAACCTTCCCCCCGCAGCTGTGAGGATACCTCGTCCCCACCTATTACTGCCCTGGCTAGTGCACTGGCCGGCAAGGAGCACTAGCCTCCCCTCTGCAGATAATACATACAGGGGAAGTGACAAGCACCAGAGGGAAAGGTAAAAAACCCCCATACTTAGCTCATGAAGACCGCTGCTAAGCTCTACACTGCAAATAACAACAGCAAATGGACTCCAATCACCAGACATGGCTGACACCAGATAGCTGCTCCTGCTAGGTTGGTCTACAGAAATAAACTGTATCACCAACAGTCAGCTGATGCATCAGGTGACCTTTTAAATGATGGTGTGAGTGGTCACCACCTGCATCAGCTGACCCAGCAGCACTGCAGTAACATTAGATAGCCAGTGGGGAAAACTGTTCCAAAAGGAAAATAGTTTTAAACTGAGTGGAACCAGAGCTGCCACAAATCCAAAACTGGATCATGACAATCTGCCTATTTAACCCTTTCAGCTCCAATCCATTATCCTCCCGGTACTCTGACCTTGGAAAGTTACCTGACTACGCTTTTGTCTCTTCCTTCTGTTAATGATGTACCCTCCTGACTTCTGACTTTGGATTCCATGACCACTCTGACTCACAGCTTGGCCATGAGAAGTGACTGGCTTCACACTAACCAAATATATGAGCAAGGCTCAAGTTGTCCTCCGATTTGCCTCATGATCATATGTTTGGTAGTGAGGCCACATCTTGAAGTAGTGTCTGGATATTGTCATCATCACCATCATTATCATCCACTGTTTTCCATCGTTACTCCTCTTCATCCATTGCATTGCCAGTTATGCATTCAGTAAACATCAATATGCATCCAGTCATCCATTTGAGTGGAAACTCAGCTCCCTCGTGTCCAAATTCACCGTAGTCACTGCTGTACCAAATGGATTTTACTGCCGTTTGCAAAATGATAGCATGCTTTCAACCTTGATGGAGGATACCTAGCCACCATTACCAAATATAGCAGTCTCTGCTTTGTACTTCCACATGGCATAAACCATGGGTTGCTCTTTGGAATTATTGTACCGCCCAGTGCATTACACTACTGACAGCAACAATTACGGCTAGGGATGGAACATGTCCTTTATGGCCCAGTGGGTTTATGTATTGAATGGTGACAATGCACTACTGCAAGTGGCCCAGGTGTTGATACCTCATTGGTTGGACACTAAGTTAGAACACCAAGTGACGCTTATTCACGTCCTTCACTTACTCCTCAATGCATATACAGTTGTGCTGAAAAGTTTACATACCCTGGCAGAATTTTTGATTTCTTGGCCTTTATTCAGAGCATATGGATGATAACACCAAAACATTTTCTCTACTCATGGTTAGTGGTTGGGTGAAGCCATTTATTGTCAAACTACTGTGTTTTCTCTTTTTAAATCATAATCACAAGCCAAAACATCCAAATGACCCTGATCAAAAGTTTACATACCCCATTTCTTAATACCGTGTATTGCCCCCTCTAACATCAATGACAGCTTGAAGTCTTTTGTGGTAGTTGTGGATGAGGTTCTTTATTTTCTCAGATGGTAAATACTTCTTTTCCCCACTGTATGTTCTGAGGATCCTCACTTTGACTGTATAAAAGAGCTTGCAAGTGGTTATATAAAGTTTAAGAAACCTAGTGTTATACTCATCTTTTTAATGCAACTGGACCCTATGTTGTACTTTAAATTTTCCCCAAATTAATTTGCTGCTAATGACATTTGCTGGAAAACCATGGCAAATTCAAATTTCAAAATATTTGCTCACCTCTAAGAATTATATTCACTATGATAATTTAAAATGAATTTCAGTACAGCAAAGCATGTAAGGTGATATGATCAATTCATATTTCACTTACATTCCTTGCAAAATTCTTACATTTCTGTACACAAATGTTAAAAAAATATGTAGAGACACCTTTCCTGATTTGAAAAATGCACATTAACAAATTAATTATCTTAAGTTTCAATTATATTAATATGCCTATTAATTTTAAAAGTAATATTGAAATTAAAAAAATCAACCAATAGGGTGCAATCACATGTAGTGGATTGTGGGCATGCAGCTTAATGCTAAGTCCAAGGGTTTGGTTAAGTACAAGTGAAACAGAATTAAGATACATGGATAGTTAATTATTGGGTCTCCATATATACATATATATATGATTATTGCCCATTCTGGTGAACATTAATCTTTCCTGTATTAAATAGACATTCATCAATAGCCGCCATGTAGTACTAAACTTCCTGGCTGACTGTCCCTTGGAAAAAACAACTTTTTATTAGGGCCGTAGGAGCCCTCATAAAATGAAATCTTCATTAATGCAACTTCTTAGATAAAAAAGTTGCTTGTTTTTCAAAAGGTCACAAAAATTGCTCCAAAATTTCTGGTTTATATAGCTCACTCAGGGGGTGGGGACTGGAGTATATTTGGGAGAAATTTGGTGACTTTTTAAGACGTCACTAATGATGAATCAGCTGTAAACATCTGAAAACCCTAGGACCACAGTGGCAAACTAAAAAAAATGAAAAAAAAAAAAAAACCAAACAGGCACATATACAAATATATGTATTAAAACAGACTTTAATAAAGGTGCAAATGGAAAGATGAATTTGGAGCAAACCAGAAAAAGGCTCAAAACACCGAAATCGCAACAAAAACAGGAACAAATACAACAATGTATCCAACTCTCCAATTTCTACAAATAATTAGTTCATCCCTTTTTTCTTATTTTGGGTTGACTATTTTGGGAACTTTAGAGCCAGTTACTAAAGTTATGGTTTAAGTTACTGAATTTGTTCATTCCGGAACAAATTAATATTGTAACTCGAGGGATCACTGTACGTATAATGAAAAGGCAGCTTCACATTATGGAAGACACTTCAAAAGAACATTTGGACATAACTATGGGCAGACTGGCACCACATCAGACATCACATATGTCCTGTACTGATGGGGCGCTCCAGTCGGAAGGCTAACTATAGATCCCTGTAAAAACGACATGACGAGAGGACTCCACATGAGCGGAGACTGCACTTTGCAGGCATGGAAATAAGTTGGCTAATGAGCAAGTCTGTCTTCCATCAGTGAGACTCACTACAGACAAGTAGCATTGGACACATTTCTATTGTTTGCAGAGGAGATTATAGCTTTTTTTAAGACACTAATATTTTTGGAACATTTCAAAGGCCACAAATAAAAAAGTGATGGAAAGTTCCTTTTAATCCAAACAAGTAAACCAGTGGAAGCGGTTGAATAATGTGCAGTAATGTCTGAATAAAATATCTTTTGAACTATAAAGAACAATACATGCTGACATGCACGACATTGCTGCGAATGTGTGCTGGTGTCAATGGGCTAGAGGAAAAGTGTGTGTACGTAGCAAAGGCTGGGTGTAGTGGAAGGAAGCTTGTGCTGAAATATTAATATCAAAGCAAATCGCTGGAAGGCATGAAAGAGCAGGAAAAAAAGCACATTAGCCTCTGGCCCTGTGCAGAAAAAGAACATGGTTCCCCTAATAATAATATTAATTGTGAACAGATGGAGAAAGGGTCAGATATTCAACCATGCAAAGGGACAATCTATCAAAATGATGGCGAGCAAACAAACAAAACATGTCAGTGATCAGCCATGGAGTCTGCCGACAGTAAGGCCTTGTTCACACTCCTGCTATAGTTTAGTTGTAATATAGTGTAGGTTTTTGTGCTGTTCTGCCTGGTGAAAAAAAAACTGAAACCTGATTTGAATGCACTTTTGGTCAGTGGGATCCATTATCTGCATTATGGATCCCATTAAATAATAAGGGCGGTGTACAGAGCTTTAAAAGAGTTCACTGGGTAAACCGAATGCCTTTTCAAGGAGTCTAGGCTGATGGGTCCTGTAAAACTTCAGCCATTCGAGGTTAGGATAGTATGCAATGTTCCCTTTGCACCTAGTTTGTGGGGAAATTAGGGACCAAGATGCTGTTCCTTTTAAATTGGGCTATCCAAAACACTAGCAAATAAGTTTTGCTTCATAGCACCAAATCATTTGCCCGAATTACCTAGTGTGGTTACTAGTTTTATGGCAACATCCTAGGGTAGTAGGACAAACAAGGGCCCCCTATAACTATGATAGCCAAGCCACTGGACAGACCGCTTTTTTACCCTCTTAATAAATTTAAATCGTTATATAACAAAGTACACAGTACTATATATCATGATTGCAACATATTAAGAGAATACAAATTTTGATGGGAGGAGTGCTTTTTTTTAATGAGAACTGTATATTTGTAAGGAGGTGACCTGGTTCATCATGTGCCTTCCCTCCCTTGGACACTGTACACATATATCACGTGTGGCACCTTGATGTTCATTAATGTAAATGTATTTGTCATGTCTGATGTACTGTAATGTGGATGTCTTTAATATGTGTTCTGTATAGAATTAGGGATAGGATAGGATATTAGGTAGTATAGGACTGTAGGGGGATTAGAATAGTGGGGGCATCATAGAATAAGATAGAATAGACAGTTAGCATAGGGGTTTAGCAGTTGGGAGGAGCTATAAGGCAGTGCAGAGCAAGGGATACAGGACAGGCACTTCTTCATTAGAGAGCAGAGGCCGGGCTGCCTTGCCCAGGACAAGGTGCATGCAGCAGTGAGATTGGACAGTTCTACAGCTGTGGAGATAGAACTGCTATGGCAGGAAGGGCCCCAGGCTGGGAGTCGTGTGGGTGGTCATCAGCAGGAACAGAGACCAACCAAAAGAGGATCTGGGGTCTATGACCAGGGCAGGTGGAGCTGAGATGGCAAACCTGGCACCTGTGCCCACTAAAGCCGGACCTGGGACTGGTAGGAAGCTGGTGGGCCTGGAGCACGGATGGGACAAAGATTGTCCAGAAGTGAGACAGGGGCTGCAGGAAGAGAGAAAGAGCTGAGGCTGCTCAGAAGGCAGTGAAAGGTCAGGAAATGTTGCTTTTTGTGAATTGTGCTGCCTGTGTGATGGATGCATTGCTGTTCAGTAAAGTTAAGCAATTGGAAATAGACCTTGCTCTGAAGTGATTTGTGGAGCTCCCGAACGCAGAGCCAGAGTGACAGAAGCTGAGGGGACTCTGATGGTAAACGTGAGTGTACTGCTGCGCCCGCAGCAGAAGGGATATTGGGTTTTATCTGTGGGGCACCAGGATGTGGGAACACTTAAGCCCGTTGCCACGACTACCACCCTGGCTGCCTTACATATTGCTTGATTTCCTCTATGGTGGAGACAGGGCCGATTTTAGACAAAGTGGGGCTCTGGGCAAAAGTTCAAAGTGGGCTCCAATTGCTCACATATTGCATAATCACACAAAAACATTTACATTGCATTTAGATGCGCTGAGTACAGGCTGTTAAATGAGCGCGATTGACAATGTTGAAGTCTTTTGATGCTTGTTTCTTGGCCTCTTTACACCAACTGAGGAAGAATGACGGGTACAGAGCATTCACTAAAAGATCAATCTGTCCCCATACAGTATTATATCATGTTATCAGCAGCATATCTGCAACTTGTACTGGGCACTGTGCTGCTGAGAACACTGAAAATAGGAAGCATTTTGCTAGTTCGTTGGATTTTTGCTGATATTTACACCTATGGACTGTGCTACCGGTCTTTATACATGTGGATGCTAAACACACACAGTATTTGACACACACATATAGACAAATTGTATGTTAAACACACATGTATATACACATAGCACATACATATACATAAAGAACATACACACAGATGCGTGCATACACAGAGCACATACATGGTGACACTGGTGACACATGTGTAACACCCCAGGAAGCCAGTTGTTACAGTGGTGTTTTCTTCCTTTCGGGAAGGGTGATGCCATGCCTGGAAGCGAGGAGGATCCATTTAACAGGAGGTACATACATGAAACATGTTCTGATTCCCGGCCAGAAGGAGGAGCTCGGAACCCGGTTTCATGGGAGCTTCCCTAGAGATATATTCTGGCTTGGAGGAGGAGAAGTTAGTGAGTTGAGTCTGAGGACGGAGAAGGAGCACACAGTTGAAGGAGAGAAGTGAGAGAGGAGCTGGGGCCGTGCAGCCACGTAGTGCTGCAGCTCCAGGCTAGAGAGGAGAAGCAGACAGCATTGTATCTGTAGAATATACCAGAGGGAATAAGCACAGGAGAATTAAGGAGCTGGAAGGAAGCTGCGACTGAGCTCCTTCCAGGCTGAAGGGTAGGAACCGGGCACTGGGAACCCGAGGCTGTGTGGAACTGTATGTCCCATAGCAGAACCGGAGGGCAGAAGACTTCACGTCGTCTGTGCACACCCTCACCCGAAGGTACAGCAACATACAGAGCCCGGAGCCATCTTAGAGACACCTGTAAAAAGGCTCGTGTTGCTTACCATGCAGGTACTGTCTTTGGACAGGGAAAGAGAGGACATTGTGTGGAGCCTTAGGCAGCAAGGTACTCACCTTACAGCGCAAGAAAAAAGGCTTACAACCTCACCTGGAAAGGGGGATCCATAATCGCTTCCAGGCAGACCGGACCTCACCAACACCTGTTACCGGTACCCTGGACTATGGCCGTGAATCACCAGTAAAAAGGTAAAGAGACTGCAACCTTGTGTCATCTGATTATTTCTGGCACCACACTATCTCTGCAAAATACACCGGGAGCCCTGGGGACCCAGCTTCACCTGTGAGAAGCCATACCATCCTTGCTGCAGTGCCATCACTCCCCAAAGGACCCCTTTAAGCACCATCGGTCACCTCTGACCGAATACCACAGGTGGCGTCATGAACATTCTTATTTCTAAAAACCCCTTTAAAGACCTTACCTTTTACTTGGACGCCCAGGGCCATGGAAAGGGTCACTGCCACCGTGACCACCTCTTTAATGATGACAGGACCCGGTTCTGAATACCCCTAGGCCCTGGTGGGCGCTCCACATGCATGGATGGAGATATCATGATTAAGGGTGCTGCGTCACCTGAAATGCGTAGATAGTGCTTTTTACCTATATTGTGCTGATGTTTTATCCTCTGCTTCTTATATGAAGTGAATAAAGTATTTAGTTTTTACTTTTCACCGCTTCGTTGAGCTGGAATTCCTTTTTCTTTTCATGGATGGGGCACATACATACCGACACATGCATGGACGGAGCACATACATAACACATGCATGGATTGAGAACATACTGTACATACAGATACATAGTATAATGAGTCCCACACAGCCCTTCAAACAGTATAATTGGACTCCACACAGCCCTACAAACAGTATAATGGCCCTCACACAGCCCTCCACACAGTATCATGGACCCCACACAAACCTTATAATTACTTACACACAATTTACTGGCCCCCATATAGCCCTCCATATAGCATAATGGCCCCCAAGTAGCTCTTCAAACATTATTATGGCCACCACATTGCCATCCAAACTTTATAATGGCCCTTCAAATATTATAATCGCCTCCACATAGCCCTCCAAATATTATAATGGTCCCATACAGCTCTCCATAAAAATATAATGGGCCCCATAAAAGCTCTCCAAAGAGTATAATGAGCTCCACAGTGCCTCCCATATAGTATAATTAAATCCCAAAGTCCTCCATACAGTATAATGCACACCCCATAGTTCTCCATACAGTATAATGCACACCCCATAGTTCTCCATATAGAAAAATGCACCCCCCATAGCCCTCCATACAGTATAATTCACACCTCATAGTCCTTCATACAGTTTAATGCACACCCCATAGTTCTCCATACAGTATAATGCACACCCCATAGTTCTCCATATAGTATAATGCACCCCCATAGTCCTCCATACAGTTTAATGCACACCCCATAGCCCTCCATACAGTATTATGGTCACCACAATGTACTCATTGATTTAAAAAAAAAAACATACTTATATCTCCCCATTTCTCATTAGCACGTCTCCTCAGCAGCTCCACTACCAAACACAGCATGATGCGATGAAGTGACGTAATCTCGCCCATTAGCTGAGTCATCAGACTCTGAGGGAGAATGATGTGGGAGGGAGTGGATGGTTTCCCTCCTTCATGATTGTTTTTAACTGTACAGTGGAATTTACGATCGCGGGTGGGGGGACAGTGCCCAATACCGGAGGTGACTACAGCCTCCCGAAATCATGGCTCCATAGCGGCCTCTTGGTCTGCCGCTATTAGCGGCATGCCACTGGATGGAGGCCATTGGAGGATTGGAGGCCATGAGCAATTACCCAATTTGTGTTCCCCATAATGCCGGCCCTGGTTGGCGATATAATGAAACTTAATGCTTGGTGCTAATGTTTCTCACCAATTGTAGATAAAAACTGTTCACTGGATAGGGGTCTTAGTTGTAGGAAACTCTGTAATCCTTGTCCTTGTGTACTTCGGTCAGCAAGTCTAGACCCATTATATAAGTGACACTTGCTGATCAAAGCGTGGTCTGACACTAATGTCTTTTGGTTCTTGGGAACCACATGGAAAAGCAGCCTCTTTTAGGCTCTGTTCACATCTGTGTTGCAGTTTCCTACCCATAAGGCTATGTGCACACGTTCAGGATTTCTTGCAGAAAATTCCTGAGAATTCCGGACATTTTCTGCAAGAAATCCGCAAGAAATCCGCATGCGTTTTTGCCGTGATTTTGCCGCGGTTTTGCCGCATTTTTTGCCGCGGTTTTGACACGTTTTTGCCGCTGTCTTTTCCGGACACTTCCAAATGCATTTTGGAGTGGGAAATCCGCAAAAAAACCAGAAAATTTCGTGGAAAAAAACGCATCATGTGCACAAAACATGCGGAATTCATTCTAAATGATGGGATGCTTATTGTATGCGTTTCTTTTGCGGTTTTATAGCATTTTTATCGGGAAAAAACGCGAAAAAACCACGAAAAAACCGCAACGTGTGCACACAGCTTTAAACCTCAATGCTATGCTGGATCTGTAGCAGAGCTAACAGCCCCTATGATCCTATAATGGAGTCTACACTGTTCTGCTGAACTGCACTTGGTTTTGACGGTACAAGTAGTTCTGCCAACAGCTCTATTTTTTCTGTGTGATGGAGGCTCTAGCATAGATGTGAACAGAGCCTTACTGTACTTAAAAGCAGTATAAATCCATGAAAATGTACTGTTTTCTGAGATGTTCAATACATCTGTAAGTTGTCATCCCGCAGCTTGCCATGTGGCGGCCGGGTCTGGCAACTGATTTGCATTGTTTTTATAATGCATTTGGGAACAATTCTGGCTGAACAGCTATTTGTGTCCCTATAATAACCCCAGTGATTATTTTCAGCCAAATAACGGAGTTTACCATATACTTGAAGAAGGACACTCATTGTGTTTGGTTAGTCATCCTATGTACAATACTTATTTTTCTTATTAATTACAAACCCCCTTTTATTGCACCATTTTCATTTTGGTAACACCTATGACAAACCTATACATTTATCTGTTAATACAGAAAGCTTATGAAGGCATGTAGCATATTATAACTATAGTGGTTTATTTTGCAGGTATACAAACCTTATGGCACATTTTATATAGGTTCGCATTGCATTATTGAAAATCACAAATGATTACACTTTTCAGAATAATGTGTAGTTGGAGTATACATTTTTATCATTGAAGTCAGCAGCAGATGGATCTAAGCTTATCCGTATACATATTCACATGGTTGAACGTAAGCATTTTAAAACATCTGAGTGCTAAGAAAAATTCCAATAATTATGTTTAAAAAAAAGAAGAAAAAAAATTAACCAGAGAAGTACACTATTTTGGACAAGTTTTTGTAATTATATTTCTCTAGAAGAATTCTGCACTGGAAAAAAACTCAATGTTTTTGTTCTCTGAAGGCAGCATCTGCAGCGCAATCATGCAGCTTGATCTGCTTTGTAGTAGATTTAGGGCCCATTTTATTACTTGCATTCTTTTGTAGTCATTTTCCCTCTCTTTTCTTTTGTGGTATTTATTCATGGCGATTTTTTCTACCAAATTCTTCAAAATGGTGCAAGAGGTAGATGAATTTTGCGCATAACAAGTTATTTTTGTCTTTAACATATTTTGCTAATTTTTAGTTCAAAATGTTGTATTTTTAGCTAAAACATCGCAAAGATTTCAGGTATACATAACAATTACTTGAATTGATGAATCAGATGAAAATATCTGTAAACCTCAAATATTGCCCTCTATGAGGAACATAAAGAAACGCAGGTGAAGACATAGAATATAGTCTTTAAAAAAGGTGCAAATTAAAAGAATAATAGGGTGAAAATTAAAAACAGGTGAAAAACACAAATATCTAGACAAAAAAGGTGCAAATGCATTAATAAATCGGGCCCGTGGCCTTCAGAAAGACTTTCTTATTAACAGACATAAAAAGGTGAACATGAATGGTGGAAGAAACTGCTCAGCTCCAGTACAATGTTCAAAGTGCGTGGCCGAATTATGCCACGATCCCCTCACTCAACGCCTCATCCCAGTGTTACAATCACATTGCATATTGTTACGGTCAAGCAGGAACAAATAACAACCAGTCTATTCTTGTCAGATATTTAAGACATTTGTATAGGATTTGTATATACGGCATCTAATGTCAGACATCTTCACTGATTCCAATGATATGTTGCATTTCAGTGGCAAGACAAAGAGAATACAGCGACATAACATATTATTAGCCCTAGTACAATTACAATTCACTTTTTCAAATCTATCAGTTTTTCATCTGCACAATTATAATGAAAAATTAATATTATTAACTCCCTCTTCCCTCCTAATCGAGGCACCACTGGCATAAGAATCACCCAATTAATAAAGATGTGCACAACAGAAATGTTACTCCAGACTGGCGTACATTTCTGGAGTCATTTAAGCCACCAAAGTGGGGTAAATTTTGATGAATTTGCAGAGCGGGCTTTCCAACATCCTGTCCCACCCAAACTAGGTCTTCTTTGGTCAAGTTGGCCTGGGACTGGCATAAAAATGACAAAAGATCTAGTTCAAATTTTTTTGTGATATTTCATGGTGTTTTGTTGTAGAAAACTGGTACACCTGGCAAACCTTGATGAATCGGGCCAAGCTTTTTTTCTTCTGCAGTCTAATCTCATTTGTCCCTTTTCTGTTGTGTCCATTGCTCGCTCTCCACCATAAGACTTGCAACCTCTTGGTAATCACTCTTTAAACATTGCTAATTTACTATAGATGTTATTCTTTTGTAAAGCTTTAAAGTTAAAATGAATTTTAAGGTTTTAAGTGTGAATGCTGTTACATGCTTTCTTTGAGATCCTAATGGCCTTGATTGATTGTTTTTTTCCCTGTATATCATTTCATTAGATATAATAATAAACTTGGCACTCAGTATTTGAACAAAAAAGAGCTTCCTTTTATTTGTGCATCCAGACAAAAATGGTTATGAAAGTTTTCGGTCCCTCACAGGACCTTCATCAGAACATTCTTTAACATGAACTGGATGTGAAGGGGTGCTCTGTAAGCGGTCATGAGCATTCCTCCTTGCTGCACGGCGCACTCGCACACTGAGATACAGCGCGGTTCTTTTTGCAATAGTTTTGCCTTTACATCTTGTGCTGTCCTTGGCTTATGATGCCCAGCTGGTCTACAGTACATACCCCTTGCAGCAGGTCCCTATAATTTGGACGCTCATGACCGCTTACAGAGCACCCCTTCACATCCAGTTCATGTTAAAGAATGTTCTGATGAAAGTCCTGTGATGGACCGAAAACGTTCATAACCATTTTTGTCTGGATGCACAAATAAAAGGAAGCTCTTTTTTGTTCAAATACTGAGTGCCAAGTTTATTATTATATTTTGACGGGTTGGATACCTGACTTGAGCACCAACAACACTTTTACTATAGAGTGCCGTGTTAGTCTATACTATATCATTTCATTAGAGACATATCCCAAAATTATCAAATGCATATAATGTATATTAAAAATGTAAGAAGAGAGCCTGGATCGGGGGTACCTTGTTCGCGCCGAGGCTGGAACTATCGGGGCTGTCACCTTTGCACTTGATGGCAGAGGGTGGATTGAGGATAAAAAGGGCAGAGAGCACAAAATGGCAGACGGACTTGGCAGGAAGATGCATGTACAACAGGGGAATCCAGGTGCTTCATCCTTTGCGCACCATGACAGCGCAGGACCACGCTACATTGTCCTTGCGGCTCCCTACAAAGACTGCAATCGGAGAACCGTTTTCCGCCCGTTGGCCTCCACGGCTCAAGTTACTCCACGTTGTGGGCCACCGTATAACGCGCGCGTGCCGCCTAAAAGAAACTGGGTGATTTATCCAGAACTTTAGCCTCCCTCACCCGCTTTTTTATCCCGGGCCCTTTCCAGCCCCGGGAGTGCCAAGGACTTCCCTTCTCTCTGCTACTCAGGACCCCACGACAGACATCGAGGACTTATCTTCACCACCAGGAGCCGTTTCATCGAGGCTTATAGGCCTGCTACTCATCCACCACGTGCTGACCGTGTCAGCACCTCCACGTGCATTTGAGGCTCTTCACTCTGAAGTCGTCGGACCGATAAGTTTACTATTATTGAACATTCATTATACCCTCCGTCCTAATTACCCCCTCAGTATATTGCAAGTGTTAAGACTACCTCCCTCTATCCTCCTTCCTCCCTGTGTGGAGTATACCCTTGTTACAGTAAGGTTTATCTTAACCCTTGCTCTGCCTCCTATCCGTTACTGCATCCCGCAACCTGCTCACAAAAATGTGAAAACTTTTAATATATATATTTTTGGACTGGATCATTTCAAGGTTTTTTCCAGTACCTCAACATCAATATCCCATTCCCAGGACCAGTCATGAATACCAGACTGTTGGTTGCCCAACACCCGGGATTCCAAGAAACTCCAAGAAACTGGCTCCTACTGCAGCCAGATACAAACAGAACACAGAGCTGGAACACCACAGCTCCACAAGCTTCAGGGCTCGCTCTTGATCAACAGGCCCTGAAAACAACTCCAATAAAGCACACAGAGTCATATTGCTCTGGCTCTTACTATAACCCACTCCAACAGTACGCCATCAACATCCAAGTCTATACCAACACTCTTGAAGTGAGAGAAGTTTCACTACTGAGAGATTTTGATGGTAACACATCTTTTCCAATTTCTGTCAGGTGCAGTGTTGCCACAAATAGTTCTTTATCCTAATAAGCCTGAGTAATGACATTTTGAACATGTCAACCACCATAAAGAAGGGACATGGCATGTCCCACTAGCCGCTGTATGGTAGCTGGTGGATGGTGGGCTCACAGAAAGCCTTTACATTAAAAAAAAGTACACTTCTAGGAAAGGACCTATGAAAATAGCAGCACTTGTTTACAAATATTCTCTCAGTCCAAAAATTATATGTGATCTATTTTTTTATTACTTAACTTTCCTTCTTCCCTTGGATGTTTTATACAATGTATCTTTAGTAAAGAAGAAGACTCATCAAAATACTTATTCTGCAATCTGTCCTGACTATGTATGTAATGGCGTGTAAAGGTACCGTCACACTTAGCGACGCTGCAGCGATACCGACAACGATCCGGATCGCTGCAGCGTCGCTGTTTGGTCGCTGGAGAGCTGTCAGACAGACCGCTCTCCAGCGACCAACGATGCCGGTAACCAGGGTAAACATCGGGTAACTAAGCGCAGGGCCGCGCTTAGCAACCCGATGTTTACCCTGGTTACCTTCCTAAAAGTAAAAAAACAAACAGTACATACTTACCTAACGCTGTCTGTCCTCCAGCGCTGTGCTCTGCACTCCTCCTGTACTGGCTGTGAGCACAGCGGCCGGAAAGCAGAGCGGTGACGTCACCGCTCTGCTTTCCGGCTGACCGACACTCACAGGCAGTACAGGAGGAGAGCAGAGCACAGCGCTGGGGGACAGACAGCGGTAGGTAAGTATGTACTGTTTGTTTTTTTTACTTTTAGGAAGGTAACCAGGGTAAACATCGGGTAACTAAGCGCGGCCCTGCGCTTAGTTACCCGATGTTTACCCTGGTTACCAGTGAAGACATCGCTGGATCGGTGTCACACACGCCGATCCAGCGATGTCCACGGGAGATCCAGCGACGAAATAAAGTTCTGGACTTTCTTCAGCGACCAACGATCTCCCAGCAGGGGCCTGATCGTTGGTCGCTGTCACACATAACGATTTTATTAACGATATCGTTGCTACGTCACAAAAAGCAACGATATCGTTAACAATATCGTTATGTGTGAAGGTACCTTAAGTGTAATACTTACTGATTGCCATCTTCCCTACATTTGTTTGCACAAAAGATTATCGTTCTTGGCACCACATCATTCCATGCAAATAATACTCACACTGCTATAGTGTGCCTCAAGACTAGAGATGAGCGGTGTTTGAGTCGAACTGTTCAATTTCAAATTCAAGCTGTTTTGGGCGGTGTTCAAGTCGTTCGTCAATCTCGAACAATTTGCTTAAAATTCGGCTGTTCGAGTTTCTGTTCGATAACGTTCACCAAAAGCCTAGCTTGATTTGCACATTAAAACTGTTTATCACTGTTAATAGACTGTTTCAGTGTATAATGGGCGGGGGATAAATTTGTGCTGCTGAAACAATGCCGATCTCCATTTTTTTTCCCCGCATTTACAGTGGGCCAGTGCAGTCTCTCAGCCTATCAGCAGTGCACACACACACACAGCAATGAAAATGTGATGCACACAAGCAAGGGCATGTGTCATTGGCTGTGTATGTCACATGTCCTTGCCCTATAAGAACCAGCCATTTGCCCCGTCGCCACCATTTCCTCACTGGTGCAGCTTAGTGTTAGACGGCACCGCTGCTGCTGTGGGCGCTATACAGACTGAGTCTTTTTTGGGAGCGAATTTTCAGAGAGATAGGTTTAGGGAGTCGGGAGTCGGGACTAGTTGTAATATCAGCCCTTTTCAGGCTAAGTTACATCAGTTCCTAGCACTTTTTGCCAGGCAGGTCTGTGACAGTGCTGTGCAAGTGTTTGTCACAGCATTTGGTGTAATCTAGCTCAGCCAGTCCTTTTGGGCTAGTAGCATTGTCTGATAGTCATCTGAGTAGCCCGCCTGTGAAGCTAGCTACACCGCATGTGTATCTAAATTTTTACTGCCTCTAACCCAGGAAATCTTTTTGGGCTTAGCAGCATTGTCTGGTAGTCATCTGAGTAGCCCGCCTGTGAAGCTAGCTACACCGCCTGTGTATCTAAATTTTTACTGCATCTAACCCAGTAAATTGTTTTGGGCCTAGGACCAGTGTCTGCACGTCAGCGGAGTAGCCCCCCTGTGAAGCTAACTACACCTCCTGTGTATCTAAATTTTTACTGCCTCTAACCCAGTTCATTGTTTTGGGCCTAGGAGCAGTGTCTGCATGCCTGTGTATCTAAATTTTTACTGCATCTAACCCAGTAAATCTTTTTGGGCTTAGTAGCAGTGTCTGCACGTCAGCAGAATAGCCCGCCTGTGAAGCTAGCTACACCGCCTGTGTATATAAATTTTTACTGCATCTAACCCAGGAAATCGTTTTGGGCTTAGTAGCAGTGTCTGCATGTCAGCAGAGTAGCCCACCTATGAAGTTAGCTACACTGCCTGTGTATCTAAATTTTTACTGCATCTAACCCAGTAAATTGTTTTGGGCCTAGGAGCAGTGTCTGCACGGCTGTGTATCTTCATTTTTACTGCATCTAACCCAGTAAATCTTTTTGGGCTTAGTAGCAGTGTCTGGACGTCAGCGGAGTAGCCCGCCTGTGAAGCTAGCTACACCTCCTGTGTATCTAAATTTTTACTGCATCTAACCAAGTAAATCCTTTTGGGCCTAGTACCACAGTTTGGCCACTCAGTTCTGCTCGGTTTTCATCCATCGGTTTTTGTTCCAACAACTACAGATACAGAGTTGCCAATTAGTTAAGCACCAAAATGAGTGACAAAAGGCCTGCTGCTGGTGGAAAGTGGAATAGGCGTGTTGGAAAGGGAAAAAAAGGTTGTGTCCGTGGGGTAGGTGGTAAAGCAACAGTAACATCTGCAGAAGAAAGACCATCTTCCAGCCAAAGTAAGATATCTACTTCTTTTCGTGGACAATCTGATATGATCCCTTTCTTACGACCATCGCTACGTGCATCGCCAAAAATTCCAGATGGGGCACAAAAACAGCAGGTGCTTGAACGGATATCAAGTGCTCGTTCAAGTGGGCTCTCCTCCATGTCAACTTCAACATCACAACTAATTCAGTCCTCAGAGTTGTCACCCCAATCGCACTTGCTTCCGCACAGCTCCCAAGTCTCCAGCCGCCCGTCTGAGTATGGGGTAACACAGATGGTTGAGTCTGCAGAGCTGTTTACTCATGCTATAGCCTGGGAATCAGAGGTCTGCTCAAGAGCTTCTGTGAATCCAGACGAGGAAATGATCTGCACTGATGCCCAGAATCTTTGTGAGTCGGATCCAGACCCAGATGAAGATGGTTCTGAGCATAATGTAGACCCTCGTTCCCAAATTGTAACTCCTGTTGGTGGAGACAATGAGGAAGATGATTATGAGACTGGGATACCTGATTGGAACGAAAACTTAACTTTTCGGTCAGGGCAGGAAGAGGTTGGCTCTGAGGACGACGGGTGTGAGAACACACAGGATGATGATGACGAGGTTGTAGACCCCACTTACTGTCAACCCCCAGTCTGCCAGTCCATGAGGTCAGCAGAGGAAGTGGAGGAGTATGCTAGTGATGAGTCTGATGACGAGGTTAGGTTGCGTCTTCCTGGACAGAGACAGAGTACTGGAAGCACGTCAACAACTGCATCCTCATTTCAAAAACCTGACCTGAACATCCAAACATAGACTGAGTGTGAACAGGTGCTGAACCCAGAGTCGCCAACTCGTATATAGTTAAGTAAATAGGGCAGCACACTGCAGCGCCAAAACATGCAAACTTGAAAACACGAAATTTGAACTGCATTACTGCACTAGAAATATGAAAAATGAGAGCTTTTAGCGCATAAAAATGGCCAATTTTATGTGTACCTCGTAGCCACTTTACGGCATCTCTCTTATACGAGGTCCTACGCTTGACCTACCTCGCTGATAATAAACGTCTCCATCTGAATGGGTACATGTGAAACCTCTTCTTGGACTCAAATTCTCTCTCTCTGTGGAGGGGTATTGGACCTACTATAATTAAAACACCTGAAGCTAGGAGGCGGGGAGTGCACGATCAGAAGGCTAGAGAATACATTTCAAAAACCTGACCTGCACATCCAAACATAGACTGAGTGTGAACAGGTGCTGAACCCAGAGTCGCCAACTCGTATATAGTTAAGTAAATAGGGCAGCACACTGCAGTGCCAAAACATGCAAACTTGAAAACACGAAATTTGAACTGCATTACTGCACTAGAAATATGAAAAATGAGAGCTTTTAGCGCATAAAAATGGCCAATTTTATGTGTACCTCGTAGCCACTTTACGGCATCTCTCTTATACGAGGTCCTACGCTTGACCTACCTCGCTGAGAATAAACGTCTCCATCTGAATGGGTACATGTGAAACCTCTTCTTGGACTCAAATTCTCTCTCTCTGTGGAGGGGTATTGGACCTACTATAATTAAAACACCTGAAGCTAGGAGGCGGGGAGTGCACGATCAGAAGGCTAGAGAATACATTTCAAAAACCTGACCTGCACATCCAAACATAGACTGAGTGTGAACAGGTGCTGAACCCAGAGTCGCCAACTCGTATATAGTTAAGTAAATAGGGCAGCACACTGCAGCGCCAAAACATGCAAACTTGAAAACACGAAATTTGAACTGCATTACTGCACTAGAAATATGAAAAATGAGAGCTTTTCAAAAACCTGACCTGCACATCCAAACATAGACAGAGTGTGAACAGGTGCTGAACCCAGAGTCGCCAACTCGTATATAGTTAAGTAAATAGGGCAATTTCAAAAACCTGACCTGCACATCCAAACATAGACTGAGTGTGAACAGGTGCTGAGCCCAGAGTCGCCAACTCGTATATAGTTAAGTAAATAGGGCATTTTCAAAAACCTGACCTGCACATCCAAACATAGACTGAGTGTGAACAGGTGCTGAACCCAGAGTCGCCAACTCGTATATAGTTAAGTAAATAGGGCACAAAAACCTGACCTGCACATCCAAACATAGACTGAGTGTGAACAGGTGCTGAACCCAGAGTCGCCAACTCGTATATAGTTAAGTAAATAGGGCAATGTATTCTCTAGCCTTCTGATCGTGCACTCCCCGCCTCCTAGCTTCAGGTGTTTTAATTATAGTAGGTCCAATACCCCTCCACAGAGAGAGAGAATTTGAGTCCAAGAAGAGGTTTCACATGTACCCATTCAGATGGAGACGTTTATTCTCAGCGAGGTAGGTCAAGCGTAGGACCTCGTATAAGAGAGATGCCGTAAAGTGGCTACGAGGCACACATAAAATTGGCCATTTTTATGCGCTAAAAGCTCTCATTTTTCATATTTCTAGTGCAGTAATGCAGTTCAAATTTCATGTTTTCAAGTTTGCATGTTTTGGCGCTGCAGTGTGCTGCCCTATTTACTTAACTATATACGAGTTGGCGACTCTGGGTTCAGCACCTGTTCACACTCAGTCTATGTTTGGATGTGCAGGTCAGGTTTTTGAAATGTATTCTCTAGCCTTCTGATCGTGCACTCCCCGCCTCCTAGCTTCAGGTGTTTTAATTATAGTAGGTCCAATACCCCTTTACAGAGAGAGAGAATTTGAGTCCAAGAAGAGGTTTCACATGAACCCATTCAGATGGAGACGTTTATTCTCAGCGAGGTAGGTCAAGCGTAGGACCTCGTATAAGAGAGATGCCGTAAAGTGGCTACGAGGTACACATAAAATTGGCCATTTTTATGCGCTAAAAGCTCTCATTTTTCATATTTCTAGTGCAGTAATGCAGTTCAAATTTCGTGTTTTCAAGTTTGCATGTTTTGGCGCTGCAGTGTGCTGCCCTATTTACTTAACTATATACGAGTTGGCGACTCTGGGTTCAGCACCTGTTCACACTCAGTCTATGTTTGGATGTGCAGGTCAGGTTTTTGAAATGTATTCTCTAGCCTTCTGATCGTGCACTCCCCGCCTCCTAGCTTCAGGTGTTTTAATTATAGTGGGTCCAATACCCCTCCACAGAGAGAGAGAATTTGAGTCCAAGAAGAGGTTTCACATGTACCCATTCAGATGGAGACGTTTATTCTCAGCGAGGTAGGTCAAGCGTAGGACCTCGTATAAGAGAGATGCCGTAAAGTGGCTACGAGGTACACATAAAATTGGCCATTTTTATGCGCTAAAAGCTCTCATTTTTCATATTTCTAGTGCAGTAATGCAGTTCAAATTTCGTGTTTTCAAGTTTGCATGTTTTGGCGCTGCAGTGTGCTGCCCTATTTACTTAACTATATACGAGTTGGCGACTCTGGGTTCAGCACCTGTTCACACTCAGTCTATGTTTGGATATGCAGGTCAGGTTTTTGAAATGTATTCTCTAGTCTTCTGATCGTGCACTCTGTTGTGAATTCTGTGGCTGAATTCACTTCTGTGGTCACAAGTGGTATTGCAGTCTCTGGGCTTCCTCCCTCAGGTGTTTTGGTGAGCTCGTTGGCTGCCTTGCTATTTAGCTCCACCTGAGTCTGTCTTCCTTGCTCCTTGTCAATGTTCCAGTGTTGGATCTGAGCTACTGCATCTTTCCTTGGGCCTGCTGCTCTGCTAGATAAGTGCTTCTAGTTTGTTTTCTGTTTTTTCTGTCCAGCTTGCTATTAACTTTTGCTGGAAGCTCTGAGAAGCAAAGGGGTGCACCGCCGTGCTGTTAGTTCGGCACGGTGGGTCTTTTTGCCCCTTTGCGTGGTTTTCGTTTTAGGGTTTTTTGTAGACTGCATAGTTCTCTTTGCTATCCTCGCTCTGTCTAGAATATCGGGCCTCACTTTGCTGAATCTATTTCATTCCTACGTTTGTCTTTTCATCTTGCTAACAGTCATTATATGTGGGGGGCTGCCTATTCCTTTGGGGTATTTCTCTGAGGTAAGTCAGGCTTGTATTTCTATCTTCAGGCTAGTCAGCTCCTCAGGCAGTGCCGAGTTGCATAGGTAGTGATAGGCGGAATCCACTGCTGCTTATAGTTGTGTGAGGATAGATCAGGTACTGCAGTCTACAGAGATTCCACGTCTCAGAGCTCGTCCTATTGTTTTTGGTTATTGCCAGATCTCTGTATGTGCGCTGATTACTGCACGCTGTGTTGCCTGATTGCCAGCCATAACAGTACAAGGAGCCACACCAATGATTCCCAATATAGGGAAAAAAGAAATCCTGACAGCATTTTTTTTTCTTAGCTCTGTCTTCAGTCTTTTTTTTTCCCCTAGACATTAGAGTGCTTCAGGACACAGCTGTGGACATGGATATTCAGGCTCTGTGCTCCTCAATGGATAATCTCGTTGTAAATGTACAAAAGATTCAAGATACTATTGATCAGAAATCGATGCTAGAACCAAGAATTCCGATTCCTGATTTGTTTTTTGGTGACAGAACTAAATTCCTGAGCTTCAGAAATAATTGTAAGCTATTTTTGGCCTTGAAACCTCATTCTTCTGGTAATCCTATTCAACAGGTTTTGATTATTATTTCTTTTTTGCGCGGCGACCCACAGGACTGGGCGTTTTCTCTTGCACCAGGAGATTCTGCATTGAGTAATGTTGATGCATTTTTCCAGGCGCTGGGATTGCTTTACGATGAGCCTAATTCAGTGGATCAGGCTGAGAAAAATCTGCTGGCTTTATGCCAGGGTCAGGATGATGTAGAAGTATATTGTCAGAAATTTAGGAAGTGGTCAGTACTCACTCTGTGGAATGAATCTGCACTAGCGGCTTTGTTCAGAAAGGGTCTCTCTGAAGCTCTTAAGGATGTAATGGTGGGATTTCCTATGCCTGCTGGTTTGAATGAGTCTATGTCCTTGGCCATTCAGATCGGTCGACGCTTGCGCGAGCGTAAATCTGTGCACCATCTGGCGGTATTGTCTGAGAGTAAACCTGAGCCTATGCAGTGCGACAGGACTATGACTAAAGTAGAACGGCAAGAACACAGACGTCTGAACAGGCTGTGTTTCTACTGTGGTGATTCTACTCATGCTATTTCTAATTGTCCTAAACGCACTAGGCGGTTCGATAGCTCTGCCGTTATTGGTACTGTACAGTCCAAATTCCTTTTGTCCATTACCTTAATGTGCTCTTTGTCATCGTATTCTGTCATGGCGTTTGTGGATTCAGGCGCTGCCCTGAATCTGATGGATTTGGATTATGCTAAACGTTGTGGATTTTTCTTGGAGCCTTTGCGGTGTCCTATTCCGTTGAGAGGAATTGATGCTACACCTTTGGCCAAGAATAAGCCTCAGTACTGGGCCCAGCTGACCATGTGCATTGCTCCTGCACATCAGGAAGTTATTCGCTTTCTGGTACTGCATAATTTGCATGATGTGGTCGTGTTGGGGTTGCCATGGCTACAAACCCATAATCCAGTATTGGATTGGAACTCTATGTCGGTAACCAGCTGGGGTTGTCAGGGAGTACATGGTGATGTTCCATTTTTGTCTATTTCGTCATCCATTCCTTCTGACATCCCAGAGTTCTTGTCGGACTTTCAGGATGTATTTGAAGAGTCCAAGTCTGATGCCCTACCTCCGCATAGGAATTGTGATTGTGCTATCGATTTGATTCCTGGTAGTAAATTCCCTAAGGGTCGTTTATTTAATTTGTCCGTACCTGAACACACCGCTATGCGCAGTTATGTGAAAGAGTCCCTGGAGAAGGGACATATTCGCCCATCGTCGTCACCATTGGGAGCAGGGTTCTTTTTTGTAGCCAAGAAGGATGGTTCGCTAAGACCGTGTATTGATTACCGCCTTCTTAATAAGATCACTGTTAAGTTTCAGTATCCCTTGCCATTGATTTCTGACTTGTTTGCTCGGATTAAGGGGGCTAGTTGGTTTACTAAGATTGATCTTCGTGGTGCGTATAATCTGGTGAGAATCAGGCAGGGAGATGAATGGAAAACGGCATTTAATACGCCCGAGGGTCATTTTGAGTATCTGGTGATGCCGTTCGGACTTGCCAATGCTCCATCTGTTTTTCAGTCTTTTATGCATGACATTTTCCGTGAGTATCTGGATAAATTCTTGATTGTTTACTTGGATGACATTTTGATCTTCTCAGATGATTGGGAGTCTCATGTGAAGCAAGTCAGAATGGTTTTCCAGGTACTGCGTGCTAATTCCTTGTTCGTGAAGGGATCAAAGTGTCTCTTCGGTGTGCAGAAAGTTTCATTTTTGGGGTTCATCTTTTCCCCTTCTACTATCGAGATGGATCCGGTTAAGGTTCAGGCCATCCAGGATTGGACTCAGCCGACATCTCTAAAAAGTCTGCAGAAATTCCTGGGCTTTGCTAATTTTTATCGTCGCTTCATCTGTAATTTTTCTAGCATTGCCAGACCATTGACCGATTTGACCAAGAAGGGTGCTGATTTGGTTAATTGGTCTTCTGCTGCCGTGGAAGCTTTTCAGGAGTTGAAGCGTCGTTTTTGCTGTGCCCCTGTGTTGTGTCAACCTGATGTTTCTCTTCCGTTCCAGGTCGAGGTTGATGCTTCTGAGATTGGTGCAGGGGCGGTTTTGTCACAGAGAGGTTCTGGTTGCTCAGTGTTCAAACCATGTGCTTTCTTTTCCAGGAAATTTTCTGCTGCTGAGCGTAATTATGATGTGGGCAACCGAGAGTTGCTGGCCATGAAGTGGGCATTCGAGGAGTGGCGTCATTGGCTTGAGGGTGCTAAGCATCGCGTGGTGGTTTTGACTGATCATAAGAACCTTACTTATCTTGAGTCTGCCAAGCGCTTGAATCCTAGACAGGCCCGTTGGTCGTTATTTTTTGCTCGTTTTGATTTTGTGATTTCATACCTTCCGGGCTCTAAAAATGTGAAGGCGGATGCTCTGTCTAGGAGTTTTGTGCCCGACTCTCCGGGGTTATCTGAGCCGGCGAGTATCCTCAAGGAAGGAGTCATTGTGTCTGCCATCTCCCCTGATTTGCGGAGAGTGTTGCAGAAATTTCAGGCTAATAAACCTGATCGTTGTCCGGCCGAGAAACTGTTCGTCCCTGATAGGTGGACTAGTAAAGTTATCTCTGAACTTTATTGTTCGGTGCTGGCCGGTCATCCAGGAATCTTTGGTACCAGGGAGTTGGTTGCTAGATCCTTCTGGTGGCCATCTCTGTCGCGGGATGTGCGTGCTTTTGTGCAGTCCTGTGGAATTTGTGCTAGGGCTAAGCCCTGCTGTTCACGTGCCAGTGGGTTGCTTTTGCCCTTGCCGGTCCCGAAGAGGCCTTGGACACATATTTCGATGGATTTCATTTCTGACCTTCCCGTTTCTCAAAAAATGTCGGTCATTTGGGTGGTCTGTGATCGCTTTTCTAAAATGGTCCATCTGGTGCCTTTGGTTAAATTGCCTTCCTCCTCTGATTTGGTGCCTTTGTTCTTCCAGCATGTGGTTCGTTTACATGGCATTCCTGAGAATATTGTTTCTGACAGAGGTTCCCAGTTTGTCTCGAGGTTCTGGCGAGCCTTTTGTGGTAGGATGGGCATTGACCTATCTTTCTCCTCGGCCTTCCATCCTCAGACTAATGGCCAGACCGAACGAACCAATCAGACCTTGGAAACATATCTGAGATGTTTTGTTTCCGCTGACCAGGATGATTGGGTGTCATTTTTGCCGTTGGCTGAGTTCGCCCTTAATAATCGGGCCAGCTCGGCTACCTTGGTCTCTCCATTTTTCTGCAATTCTGGGTTCCATCCTCGTTTCTCTTCAGGACAGGTTGAGTCTTCGGACTGTCCTGGTGTGGATTCTGTGGTGGACAGGTTGCAGCAGATCTGGACTCAGGTAGTGGACAATTTGACCTTGTCCCAGGAGAAGGCTCAGCTTTTCGCTAATCGCAGACGCCGTGTGGGACCCCGACTTCGTGTTGGGGATCTGGTTTGGTTATCTTCTCGTCATATTCCTATGAAGGTTTCCTCTCCTAAATTTAAACCTCGTTTTATTGGTCCGTATAGGATTTCTGAGATTCTCAATCCGGTGTCTTTTCGTCTGATCCTCCCAGACTCCTTTTCCATACATAATGTATTCCATAGGTCGTTGTTGAGGAGATACGTGGCACCTATGGTTCCATCTGTGGAGCCTCCTGCCCCTGTTTTGGTGGAGGGGGAATTGGAGTATATTGTGGAGAAGATTTTGGATTCTCGTGTCTCTAGACGGAAACTCCAGTATCTGGTCAAATGGAAGGGTTATGCTCAGGAAGATAATTCCTGGGTTTTTGCCTCTGATGTCCATGCCCCAGATCTTGTTCGTGCCTTTCATGTGGCTCATCCTGGTCGGCCTGGGGGTTCTGGTGAGGGTTCGGTGACCCCTCCTCAAGGGGGGGGTACTGTTGTGAATTCTGTGGCTGAATTCACTTCTGTGGTCACAAGTGGTATTGCAGTCTCTGGGCTTCCTCCCTCAGGTGTTTTGGTGAGCTCGTTGGCTGCCTTGCTATTTAGCTCCACCTGAGTCTGTCTTCCTTGCTCCTTGTCAATGTTCCAGTGTTGGATCTGAGCTACTGCATCTTTCCTTGGGCCTGCTGCTCTGCTAGATAAGTGCTTCTAGTTTGTTTTCTGTTTTTTCTGTCCAGCTTGCTATTAACTTTTGCTGGAAGCTCTGAGAAGCAAAGGGGTGCACCGCCGTGCTGTTAGTTCGGCACGGTGGGTCTTTTTGCCCCTTTGCGTGGTTTTCGTTTTAGGGTTTTTTGTAGACTGCATAGTTCTCTTTGCTATCCTCGCTCTGTCTAGAATATCGGGCCTCACTTTGCTGAATCTATTTCATTCCTACGTTTGTCTTTTCATCTTGCTAACAGTCATTATATGTGGGGGGCTGCCTATTCCTTTGGGGTATTTCTCTGAGGTAAGTCAGGCTTGTATTTCTATCTTCAGGCTAGTCAGCTCCTCAGGCAGTGCCGAGTTGCATAGGTAGTGATAGGCGCAATCCACTGCTGCTTATAGTTGTGTGAGGATAGATCAGGTACTGCAGTCTACAGAGATTCCACGTCTCAGAGCTCGTCCTATTGTTTTTGGTTATTGCCAGATCTCTGTATGTGCGCTGATTACTGCACGCTGTGTTGCCTGATTGCCAGCCATAACAGCACTCCCCGCCTCCTAGCTTCAGGTGTTTTAATTATAGTAGGTCCAATACCCCTTTACAGAGAGAGAGAATTTGAGTCCAAGAAGAGGTTTCACATGTACCCATTCAGATGGAGACGTTTATTCTCAGCGAGGTAGGTCAAGCGTAGGACCTCGTATAAGAGAGATGCTGTAAAGTGGCTACGAGGTACACATAAAATTGGCCATTTTTATGCGCTAAAAGCTCTCATTTTTCATATTTCTAGTGCAGTAATGCAGTTCAAATTTCGTGTTTTCAAGTGTGCATGTTTTGGCGCTGCAGTGTGCTGCCCTATTTACTTAACAACTGCATCCTCAACCAAAACTGTGCCTCTGAGCAGAAGTCGTGGTGGCTCTTCAGGTCGCATGGGCTCTAAGCCTTGCATAGCCTGGACATTTTTTGATATTGCAAAGGATGACCCAACTCATGTTGTCTATAAGATTTGTCACCAAAATCTCAGTAGAGGCCAAAAAATGACTAGCTTGAGTACTTCATACATGAACCGTCACATGGATATGAGGCATAAGTTGCAGTGGGAAGCTCACTGTGCTACAATGCAGCCTAGTGGGCCGGGTCAACCACAGTCTGACCCATCAAGTGCATCCACATCCTCTTCATCCTCTGTGACTGTGGGGACAGCAGTCGCACATGGTTTTGGACGCAGACCTTCCACCTCTATACCCGCAACATCCAGTGTGATTGGCAGGTCGTCAGTACATTTGCAAGTGGAAACACCCGCTGTTGTTGAGTGCTCTCCGACATCAAGACCACATTTTGATCAAGGCAACACAACATCTCCGCCTGCACCTTCCTTACAGACCAGCAGTTTGCCGGGGACACCCTACTCAACTCCATCTAAGCACGGCAGCCAGCCCTCAGTCCCTCAGATGTGGACAAGAAAAAGACCATTTCCTCCTAGCCATGACAAAGCTAAGAGGTTGAATTTCAGCATCTGCAAGCTGTTGTCTACAGAAATGCTGTCCTTCCGCCTGGTGGACACAGAGGATTTTCGAGACCTTATGTCGGTTTCAGTGCCCCAGTACCAGATGCCCATTTGGCACTACTTCTCAAAGAAAGCTGTGCCTGCGCTACACCAGCATATTGCACACAACATCACCGCTTCCTTGAGAAACTGTATGTGTGACAGGGTGCATTTCACCACAGACACTAGGACGAGTAGACATGGACAGGGGCGTTACATGTCGGTGACTGGGCACTGGGTAACTATGGTGACATCAGGAGAAATGGCTGCTGTCCAAGTCTTGCCGTCCCCACGAGTTGCTCGTCGATCCTCTGTATCTAGAAGTTCCTCCACTGCTTCTGCCTCCTCAACCTCCTCTCGGTCCTCCACCTGCACCCAAAGCCTGTCTGGTAATGCCACCCGCATTCTAACTGCGCAGAAGGAATTGTGCACACCTCCTTACTATGCTGTCACCAGGGCTCAACGGCATCAGGCGGTGTTTACATTGAAATGTCTTGATAATGTGAGTCACACAGCTGAGGAGTTGTGGTCAGCTCTGGAGACCGAGTTCCTTCAATGGTTGTCTCCACTCAACCTGCAGCCAGGGAAGGCCGTGTGCGACAATGCTGCAAACCTGGGTGCGGCCCTTCACCAGGGCAATGTCACACACGTGCCATGTATGGCTCACGTTTTGAACCTAGTTGTCCAGCAATTTTCAACTATCCCGAACTAGATGGGCTTTTGCAGAGGGCACGGTCGCTGTGTGCTCACTTCCGCCATTCTCATCCCGCAGCTCAACGACTTACATCTCTACAGAAGTTGTTGGGCCTGCCAGTTCACTGACTAAAATGCGATGTGCCCACACCGTGGAATTCAACTCTGCACATGTTGCAGCGACTGTGGCAGCATCGACGAGCCCTGGTGCAATACGTTATGACGTATAGCCTGGGCCAACGAGATCCAGAGGTGGGGCAAATCACGCTGCAGGAGTGGTCTCAGATCAGGGACCTATGCACCCTTCTGCACAGTTTTGAAATAGCGACAAAGATGTTTAGTGCTGACGATGCCATTATCAGTATGACTATTCCGGTGATTTACATGCTGGAGCACACCTTAAACAGTATTCGGAGCCAGGTGAGGGAACAAGAGGAGGAGGAGGAACAGGAGGAGTCGCATGCGGAAGGGATAATATCTCCAAGGTCCAGACGGTCAGCAACACCAAGGCGGCTGGCATTGGAGGCTGGGGGAGAGGGATTACAGAGGGCGCATGGTAGCAGCCAAACTGTTGAGGAAGGCGCAGGAGGTGAGAAAGAAGTGGAGGACGAACTGGCGCTGGGCATGGAAGCCTCATCAAATGAGGGAGACCTTGATCAAATTTCTGTTGTGCGAGGTTGGGGGGAGAGGGCAGAGGAAGGAAGCATGATTCTCACCTCGCCGCCACCAAGACAGCAAGGACTTGGTCCTCCTGGATGCGCAAGACACATGAGTGCCTTCTTGCTGCACTACCTGCAACATGACCCTCGGATTGTCAGAATCCGAAGTAGTGCCAACTACTGGATTGCCACACTCTTAGATCCCCGGTACAAAAGTAAATTTTGCGAAATAATTCCTGCCATAGAAAGGGATTCACGCATGCAGGAGTATCAGCAGAGACTGTTACAGAATCTTACATCTGCTTTTCCACAAAACACCAGTGGTGCACATAGTGAATCTCTGAGTTCTAACTTGCCAACCGTGGGACTATCAAGTCATCACTCAAAACGTAACAGTAACATCGTATCTGGTAGTAACAGCAATTTTTTCCAATCGTTTCAAGATTTTTTTAGGCCATCCTTTGCAAGGCCACAGGAGACAAGAAGTCTGATGCACAGACAACGCCTAGAGAGGATGGTACAAGAGTATCTCCAAGTTAACATCGATGCCATGACGGTGGAACTTGACCCTTGCTGTGTTTTATATGACGTTGCCATTGTCAATTCGAGGTGGGTGGGGTCGTCTGCAGAGTTGTTTACTCATACTATGGCCTGGGATTCAGAGGTCTGCTCCATAGCTTCAGTGTCTGCTAGTCACCAGAGTAGCCCACCCACCCTCCGCCTGTTTATCTAAGTAATAATTTTTAACCGCATCTAGCCCAGGACATCCTTTTGGGCCTAGTAGCATTTTGTGCTACTCAGCAGAGTACCCCACCCATGAAGCAAGCTACACTGCCTGTTTACCTAAGTACTATTTTTTAACTGCATCTAGCCCAGGAAATTCTTTTGGGCCTAGTAGCATTTTGTGCTACTCAGCAGAGTACCCCACCCATGAAGCAACCTACACTGCCTGTTTACCTAAGTACTATTTTTTAACTGCATCTAGCCAAGGAAATCCTTTTGGGCCTAGTAGCATTTTGTGTTACTCAGCAGAGTACCCCTCCCATGAAGCAAGCTACACCGCCTGTTTATCTAATTGCTATTTTTTAACAGCATCTAGCCCAGGAAATCCTTTTGGGCCTAGTAGCATTTTGTGCTACTCAGCAGAGTACCCCACCCATGAAGCAAGCTACACCGCCTGTTTATCTAAGTACTAATTTTTAACTGCATCTAGCACAGGAAATCCTTTTGGGCCTAGTAGCATTTTGTGCTACTGAGCAGAGTACCCCACCCATGAAGCAAGCTACACTGCCTGTTTACCTAAGTACTATTTTTTAACTGCATCTAGCCAAGGAAATCCTTTTGGGCCTAGTAGCATTTTGTGTTACTCAGCAGAGTACCCCTCCCATGAAGAAAGCTACACCACCTGTTTATCTAATTACTAATTTTTAACTGCATCTAGCCCAGGAAATCCTTTTGGGCCTAGTAGCATTTTGTGCTACTCAGCAGAGTACCCCAACCATGAAGCAAGCTACATTGCCTGTTTATCTAAGTACTAATTTTTAACTGCATCTAGCCCAGGAAATCCCTTTGGGTCTAGTAGCAATTTCTGCAACTCAGCAGAGTACCCCACCCATGAAGCAAGCTACCCCGCCTGTTTACCTAAGTACTATTTTTTAACGGCATCTAGCCCAGGAAATCCTTTTGGGCCTAGTAGCATTTTGTGCTACTCAGCAGAGTACCCCACCCATGAAGCAAGCTACACCGCCTGTTTATCTAAGTACTAATTTTTAACTGCATCTAGCCCAGGAAATCCTTTTGGGCCTAGTAGCAATTTCTGCAACTCAGCAGAGTACCCCACCCATGAAGCAAGCTACCCCGCCTGTTTACCTAAGTACTATTTGTTAACAGCATCTAGCCCAGGAAATCCTTTTGGGCCTAGTAGAATTTTGTACTACTCAGCAGAGTACCCCACCCATGAAGCAAGCTAAACCGCCTGTTTACCTAAGTACTATTTTTAACGGCATCTAGCCCAGGAAATCCTTTTGGGCCTAGTAGCAGTTTCTGCTACTCAGCAGAGTACCCCACCCATGAAGTAAGCTACACCGCCTGTTTACCTAAGTACTATTTTTTAACGGCATCTAGCCCAGGAAATCCTTTTGGGCCTAGTAGAATTTTGTGCTACTCAGCAGGGTACCCCACCCATGAAGCAAGCTACACTGCCTGTTTACCTAAGTACTATTTTTTAACTGCATCTAGCCCAGGAAATCCTTTTGGGCCTAGTAGCATTTTGTGTTACACAGCAGAGTACCCCACCCATGAAGCAAGCTACACCGCCTGTTTATCTAATTACTAATTTTTAACTGCATCTAGCCCAGGAAATCCTTTTGGGCCTAGTAGCATTTTGTGCTACTCAGCAGAGTACCCCACCCATGAAGCAAGCTACACCGCCTGTTTATCTAAGTACTAAGTTTTAACTGCATCTAGCCCAGGAAATCCTTTTGGGCCTAGTAGCAATTTCTGCTACTCAGCAGAGTACCCCACCCATGAAGCAAGCTACCCCGCCTGTTTACCTAAGTACTATTTTTTAACGGCATCTAGCCCAGGAAATCCTTTTGGGCCTAGTAGAATTTTGTGCTACTCAGCATAGTACCCCACCCATGAAGCAAGCTACACCGCCTGCTTACCTAAGTACTATTTTTAATGGCATCTAAACCAGGAAATCCTTTTGGGCCTAGTAGCAATTTCTGCAACTCAGCAGAGTACCCCACCCATGAAGTAAGCCACACCGCCTGTTTACCTAAGTACTATTTTTTAATGGCATCTAGCCCAGGAAATTCTTTTGGGCCTAGTAGAATTTTGTGCTACTCAGCAGGGTACCCCACCCATGAAGCAAGCTTCACTGCCTGTTTACCTAATTACTATTTTTTAACGGCATCTAGCCCAGGAAATCCTTTTTGGGCCTAGTAGAATTTTGTGCTACTCAGCAGGGTACCCCACCCATGAAGCAAGCTTCACTGCCTGTTTACCTAATTACTATTTTTTAACGGCATCTAGCCCAGGAAATCCTTTTTGGGCCTAGTAGAATTTTTTGCTACTCAGCAGAGTACCCCACCCATGAAGCAAGCCACACCGCCTGTTTAACTAAGTACTATTTTAAACGGCATCTAGCCCAGGAAATCCTTTTGGGCCTAGTAGCAATTTCTGCTACTCAGCAGAGTACCCCACCCATGAAGCAAGCTGCACCGCCTGTTTATCTAATTACTAATTTTTAGCTGCATCTAGCCCAGGCAATACTTTGGGCCTATTAGCAGTTTCTGCTACTCAGCAGAGTACCCCACCCATGAAGCAAGCTACACCACCTTCTTCCTTTTTCAATCTAACCCCTCGGCTCTGGGGTGTCCACTCTCCCTCCAGCTCTCTCCTTCTCACAGGTGGACTACCGCGTGTTTTCACACTGTGGCGCATCTTTTGGGCCCAGGCATAAGAAGTCGTCGAGGTAATTGATAATATGTGCCGCCTTAGAAACGTCCATGACGACCCATTCGAGGAAGCACCCCATGGGCAAACAGTGATCTATGCAGCATGCTCCTTCACAGAAGCAGCCCAATGGGAGGACACTATTCGGAGGCACAGGTAGTAACCGGAACGCCCCCTCAATGTCTGTTTTGGCCATTAGGGTGCCCTTCCCAACTTCTTGACCTGCCTGATTGCCTCGTCAAAGGAGGTACAGTACATAGTACTGTACTTGGTTCCGCGTCGATGTTGTCGTTTACTGACCTGCCCCTTGAATATGACAAATGGTGGATTAATCTGAATGTATTGGGATACTTTTTTGGCACAACTCCCAATGGGGAGACCACTTCGTCTTCTAAGGAAAGTGTTCTGAATGGACCCGCCGCCATTCTACCTAAAGATATTTCTTTTTTAATTTTTTTTGTCACGACGTCTGGGTGTTAGTAGGGTGATTTTAGATTTTTACTCCAGCCTTTCTTGATTTTAGAAGGCCATGACATGCCTATATCTGTGTCTCCTCCTCCTTTTACTCCTCCACCTCTTTTCTTTTTGCATGACTATATGTAGTTGTGACTTTTCCATGTGTTTGTTGTGTCTTCTGAGCAGTTTGTCAGCTTTTGGACACCTTTAACCCCTTCGCGCCATGCGCCGTACTAGTACTGCGCTGCCGGCACTGCATTTGTGCCAGCCGCCGTACTAGTACGGCGCCGCCATTTTCCAGGCATCGCGCGGTGATCGGGTTCCGATGTCTGCAGTTCCTGACAGCAGACAATCCCTGCACGCAGCCCCGGGTGCCTGCACAGCCCCCCCCCCCCCCCCCCGCATCAGCGATCGCTGTGATTGGCTGGTCAATTCTGACCAGCCAATCACAGCGACATGACAATAAAGTTTCAAAAAAAAAAAGCATGTGACAGGCTGTGATTGATGCTGTGTGACGTTGCAGCAATCACAGCCATCACAGTAGGTGGGGTGATTCACACGTCACCTCACCTGATTAACCCCTATGGCGCTGATTGGCTGAACAATAGCTTCTAGCCAATCAGCGCCAAAGAGGTTAATTTAAAATACCGATCACCGCCCTGCACGCCATCTTTCTCTCAGATTTGGCGTGCAGAGCGGTGGTCTAAACCCCTCTGTGTCACCTGAGATAGAGAATCCATTGGTGGCCAGTGCGATCCTCCCTGCGATCTCCTACCTCCTGTGCTGATCTCCTGCTCCAGCTTGTGCTCCGTGCTGTGTGCTCTCTGCTGCCATCTGCCTGCTGTGTGAGGCCTGTGATCACAGCAGCAGCAGCACCTCCCCCACCCCTTTCCCATCCCCCCATCCCTGTTCCAGTACCCCCTCCCTCCCCCACCCTCCAATTGAAATTTTTTGCGCACTTTTTTGCGCTTTTTTTCCTGTGCGTGGCGTCCCGCGCAGAGCATTCGTGCTCTTCCTGTGTCCGCAGCGCTCTGATCAGTATCGCTGCTGATCAGAGACTGCGCCACAGGACTTTTTTTTTTTAGTTAGTTAGTTAGCGTAGCGGACATTGCAGTCTAAGCGACGTCCGTTTTTTTTTTTTAGAAAAAAAATTGTACTTAGTACAGTGTAGTTTTAGACGTAACAAGGTAGCGTAGCCGGCGTCAGTGTTTGGTGACGTCCCTCCATCCCTGTTCCAGTACCCCCCTCCAATTCAATTTTTTGCGCACTTTTTTGCGCTTTTTTTCCTGTGCGCGGCATCCCGCGCAGAGCATTCGTGCTCTTCCTGTGTCCGCAGCTCTTTGATCAGTATCGCTGCTGATCAGAGACTGCGCTACAGGACTTTTATTTTTTAGCTAGTTAGTGTAACGGACTTCGCAGTCTAAGCAACGTCCGATTTTTTTTTTTTACAAAAATATAATAGTAGTTAGTACAGTGTAGTCTTAGACGTAGATTAGCTGGTGTCACAGCGTTCGTGACGACCGGTCTTTTTTTTTTAGAGAAAAAAAAATTGTACAGAGTAGTTTAGTGGTAGCGTGTTAGTGTAGCCGGCGTCAACAGCGTTAGTGACGACCGATCATCTTTTAGAAAAAAAAAATCGTACTGAGTAGTTTTATAGGTAGAGAGGTAGCGTCTTGTGCATAAAAAAATCTGCTATCGCCGGATAATCTTTATTAGGTACGAAGTAAAATACTCAAAAACAACAAATAATGTCACCCCAAAACAAACGAAAATATAATGGTATTAAATGATGTAACCTGTCAGGTAAGACATCACTTATGAGTGATACCAATATAGACTAATAGTGAGGACAGTCATGATAAATTGTAAAATATACTGCCCCACATTCTCAAGATACCTCTAGTGAATGACAAAAGCACGTAAATGCAAAAAATGTTCAGCCAGGTAACCTTGTGTGTATAGGTATTGGCAGGTATCAGAAAAATAAATGCGCGGGAGGGGGGTAAAACAAATACGGTAGAAATCATATACAGTACCAATATTTAAAACAGGAATGATCTCACCAATTGCCGTGACTCAGGTCAGTGTAGCCCATGGTTCGCTGAGAAGGAAAAATCCATGAAGCAGCGATGTAAGGAGACAATACCCTGTCGATCCCTAAGAGGGCTAACCAAAAGCCTATATCCCCAAACTCCCGCCCTTACAAGGGCAGTCCACAGCTACCCCTGAACAAAAATCATGCCCTGCACTCTCCCTGTAAGAATGTCCCGACGCGTTTCTTCGCAGGCCGTATCATCAGGGGACTTGCCTGCCTGGGAGTCTCCTCAGAGTAACATGGAGGGTGGCAGGTTCCTTTGTCCTCTATCATAGCACTCGTGCACTTTAGCTCCCAGGCAGGCAAGTCCCCTGATGATACGGCCTGCGAAGAAACGCGTCGGGACATTCTTACAGGGAGAGTGCAGGGCATGATGTTTGTTCAGGGGTAGCTGTGGACTGCCCTTGTAAGGGCGGGAGTTTGGGGATATAGGCTTTTGGTTAGCCCTCTTAGGGATCGACAGGGTATTGTCTCCTTACATCGCTGCTTCATGGATTTTTCCTTCTCAGCGAACCATGGGCTACACTGACCTGAGTCACGGCAATTGGTGAGATCATTCCTGTTTTAAATATTGGTACTGTATATGATTTCTACCGTATTTGTTTTACCCCCCTCCCGCGCATTTATTTTTCTGATACCTGCCAATACCTATACACACAAGGTTACCTGGCTGAACATTTTTTGCATTTACGTGCTTTTGTCATTCACTAGAGGTATCTTGAGAATGTGGGGCAGTATATTTTACAATTTATCATGACTGTCCTCACTATTAGTCTATATTGGTATCACTCATAAGTGATGTCTTACCTGACAGGTTACATCATTTAATACCATTATATTTTCGTTTGTTTTGGGGTGACATTATTTGTTGTTTTTGAGTATTTTACTTCGTACCTAATAAAGGTTATGTTTTAATTCCTACTATAGCTGTGTTCCTATTACATTGGTGGGATTCTGTCGGATTTTTCCAAATAGACTGATTTAGTTTTGCTTTTTTCACATATCGCCGGATAATCTCTAGTGCATTAGGGGAGCGTACGTCACACTGTTAGTGGCGTTCGCTTTTCTTTTGAAAAAAGAATAATTAGTTGCGTCGTCTAATTTTTAGCGCGTTCATTAGGGGAGCGTACGTCACACTGTTAGTGGCGTTCGCTTTTCTTTTGTAAAAAGAATAATTAGTTGCGTCGTCTAATTTTTAGCGCGTTCATTAGGGGAGCGTACGTCACACTGTTAGTGGCGTTCGCTTTTCTTTTGTAAAAAGAATAATTAGTTGCGTCGTCTAATTTTTAGCGCGTTCATTAGGGGAGCGTACGTCACACTGTTAGTGGCGTTCGCTTTTCTTTTGTAAAAAGAATAATTAGTTGCGTCGTCTAATTTTTAGCGCGTTCATTAGGGGAGCGTACGTCACACTGTTAGTGGCGTTCGCTTTTCTTTTGTAAAAAGAATAATTAGTTGCGTCGTCTAATTTTTAGCGCGTTCATTAGGGGAGCGTACGTCACACTGTTAGTGGCGTTTGCTTTTCTTTTGTAAAAAGAATAATTAGTTGCGTCGTCTAATTTTTAGCGCGTTCATTAGGGGAGCGTACGTCACACTGTTAGTGGCGTTCGCTTTTCTTTTGTAAAAAGAATAATTAGTTGCGTCGTCTAATTTTTAGCGCGTTCATTAGGGGAGCGTACGTCACACTGTTAGTGGCGTTCGCTTTTCTTTTGTAAAAAGAATAATTAGTTGCGTCGTCTAATTTTTAGCGCGTTCATTAGGGGAGCGTACGTCACACTGTTAGTGGCGTTCGCTTTTCTTTTGTAAAAAGAATAATTAGTTGCGTCGTCTAATTTTTAGCGCGTTCATTAGGGGAGCGTACGTCACACTGTTAGTGGCGTTCGCTTTTCTTTTGTAAAAAGAATAATTAGTTGCGTCGTCTAATTTTTAGCGCGTTCATTAGGGGAGCGTACGTCACACTGTTAGTGGCGTTCGCTTTTCTTTTGTAAAAAGAATAATTAGTTGCGTCGTCTAATTTTTAGCGCGTTCATTAGGGGAGCGTACGTCACACTGTTAGTGGCGTTCGTTTTTTTTTGTAAAAAGAATTAGTTGCGTCGCCTAATTTTTAGCGCGTTCATTAGGGGAGCGTACGTCACACTGTTAGTGGCGTTCGTTTTTTCTTTTGCAAAAAAGAGATTTAGTTGCGTAGGGTAAATTTATACTTTTTTTTATACAAACTTATTTTTTTACATTGATTTTTCTTTTCATCTTTTTTTCTTGTTTCTTCTACATTTTTTCTCACTACTTGTTTTTTCTCTCTGATTGGTTTTAATAAAGAGTACCCTATACACAAGCCCCACACATTACACGTGTAAAAGCACCACTTACACACACATCCCCAGGGTTTGGGAAAAAAAAATGGCCCATTCGTCAACAAGGCGCTATTCACCAGAGGAGGCTTACGCCATCTTTGCGTCCGACACGGATACAGCCTGTGAGGAAGATCCCACATTCTTCTATTCTTTCTCCTCCTCCTCATCCTCCTCCTCATCTGGTGAGGAAGGACCCCCAACAAAGCGCCGTAGGACCCAGGCAACTCCTGCAGCAATCGATCCCGTATGGATTGCACCCCCGGAAAATTTTCAGCCCGTCATTCCGGATTTCAGCAGCAGCTCAGGAATCCAGTTTGACACGACTGGCCTCACTGAAATTGACTTCTTCAAATTCTTTTTCAGTGATGAAATAATAAATATTATGGTGGCCCAGACGAACCTGTATGCCCAACAATTTTTCACCCAAAATCCCACGTCATCTTATGCCAGATGGACCCCCGTAAATGCAGCAGAGATTATGACATTTTTTTTTTTAAATTCGTTTATTAATTGCAGAATAAATCATACAATACACACATTTGCATTTGATTCCATCATTATCCATTATGACATACAATGTGAATCGTTACAATGCATAGTATTACAAAAGTAATAAACAGTGCATGTCAATCACAAGTAACTTATTGTAAAACCTTAACTACCTCAACTACTAAAAGAACGAAAAGAACTAAAAGAAAACGCCGCCAAAAGAAAATTCCGTATAGATTTCACCCCGTAAGTAATGTCTCCAAAACCACAGGCCTCACCTCCCATGTATATATTAGAGTATTATAGGTTATAGAGTAAGATGAGAGGAGTTCCATTTACCCCATATTTTCTCAAATTTATCTGGACATCCTCTATTCTGATATAGTGTCCGCTCATATGGGATAATTGAGTTCACTAAATCCACCCAAACTCTAAGAGATGGGCAAGAACCACCCATCCATCTCAGCGCCAGTACTTTTCGCGCCAGGAACAGTGTCTCTCGCAAAAAAATCCCAGTGTGGTGGTCCCAAATTCCTGCATCCCACACCCCAAATAAGCAGGTCAATGGCTCAAGTGGGACAGGGATCAACAGCAAGGATGTCAACAATGTTGTCACCTCTTTCCAATAATGAGAGATAATGGGACATCTCCATATCATATGAATAAAATCCGCATCACTTAAGTGACATCTCAGACAATCTGACGAATGGAGACGTCCCATCTTGAAAAGACGAGTCGGGGTCAAATAGGATTGATATATTATGTACAGCTGAGTCATTCTATTGTTAATTGATGGGGAAACCTTAGTTGGAGATTCCAAAATGTCTTCCCATTCTTCCCCCAACGTATCCGGAAGAAGCCCCTCCCACCTTTTCTTAATAGAATCTATAGTAGACCCCTCTCCTATGGATAATAGATAAGTGTATAAGGAGGAGATAAGTCCTTGAGGGCCTTGTGAATTGAGAATACCTATCAGTGGAAGAGATGAAATGGCTCGACCCGTACCCACATTTCGCATGTGTGATTGAAAGGCTGATCTCAATTGCAGATAGCGGAAAAATTGGGACCTTGGGATGTTATAAGTATTTTGTAATTGTTCAAAGGAGATAAAAAAAACCCTGGTTGTGTACATTTCCCACTGAGAGAACACCATGTGATATCCAAAATTCTGTGGATGGGTGGCCCAACAATCCCGGGAGATAACTGTTATTCCACAGTGGCATTTCAGCCACTATATCAACAAATTTAGTTATTTTTTTTATTTGACTCCATATTGATCTTGCCAACCGAAGCAAAGGAAGCAAACGGGGAACACCAACCCTCTCCATCTCCAAAAACCCCAGTGGACAATCGATCCTAGCAGAGTAAAGCAAATGACTCTCTGAATTAGGAAGAGGACTAGAATTATTGGGCATCCACTTATTTATCATTTTAACCTGCCCGGCTAGATAATATAAGTAGAAGTCTGGCAAAGCCGCTCCTCCCCCCCGTCTCGGTCTTTGTAGAGTAGATAACCTAAGTTTAGGCCTACTTTTCCCCCATATAAAGGACGTGGTTAGGGAATTTAGAGTCGCAAAGAGGGATTTAGGTATTGGGACAGCACTATGTTGAAGGCAGTAGTTCAACTTGGGAAGCAGTATCATTTTGATCAAATTAATGCGGCCAGCTACAGAGAGAGGGAGTTTATCCCAAGTATTAAATTTAGATTTTACCAGATCAATTAATGGGTAAATGTTAAATTGTAAATCAAATCTACTATGTTGAGACATATGTATTCCTAGATATTTGAAATTAGAGACAATGGGTAACGCCGAGAGAGTCCCGAGACGCAACATTGGGGTATGAGAAAGAGGCATCAGGGCAGACTTATCCCAATTTATATAAAGACCAGAGAATTTGCTAAATTTGTCTATAATTGTTATTACTTTTGGTAGCGTATCCTCTGTTTGATCCATAAATACCACCATATCATCAGCATAGAGGCCAATAATATCTACCCGATCTGCAATGTGTATCCCCTTGATGTCACTGGAGGATCTCATCTGTATTGCCAGAGCCTCTATTGCCAATGCAAATAGAGCAGGGGAGAGAGGGCACCCCTGGCGAGTCCCTCTATGTAAAGAAAAAGGCTCGGATATTGAGCCATTCACTATCATACGCGCCCTAGGTTTCGTATATATTGTTCCTATCCCTTTCAGAAATCTGTCCCCAAAACCATACTTCCGCAAACATGCAAACAGAAAGGACCACTCGAGGGAGTCAAAAGCTTTGGCTGCATCCAGCGATGCCAATGCCCACTTATTATCTGGCTCCAAAGAGCTATATTGAATAACCGATTGGACCCGTCTAATATTGATGGAAGTACTTTTCCCAGGCATAAAGCCTGTTTGATCTGGGTGTATGAGATCTAATATAATTGTATTCAGTCTGGTAGCCAGAATTTTAGTAAAAATCTTGTAATCTACGTTCACCAGGGATATAGGTCGGTACGATCCACAATCGAGAGGATCCTTCCCTTCTTTCCTGAGTACTATAATATTGGCATCATAAAACGTTTCAGGAACAGACTCTCCCCTCCATATTCCCCCGAGTACCTTCAATAGAAGTGGTGCCAACTTGTCCCTGTATTTCCTATATAGCTCAATGGGGAACCCATCAGGACCTGGGGCCTTCCCTGTAGCCATGTCCGCCATAGCCTGCTCCACTTCCTCCAAAGTAAACTCCGCATCCATAAAGGCCTGTTGGGATGGGCTCAACGAGGGAAACGTTATCTCCGATAAATAATCCAAACATTCATTAGTATCAAAACCGCTACCAGATTTATATAACAAATTATAATAATCGTGAAAACCTTGAAGTACCTCATCAGTAGAGGACACTATTGTACCATCAGGCATACGGATTTGTAATATTGTGTTGGATGTATTGTGTTGGCGCACTAAGAAAGCCAAGAGCGTACTGGCCTGGTTCCCCAGCTCAAAATAGGACTGGCGAGTAAAGAATAATTTACGTTTCGATTTAACGTCTATATGTTGGGCATATAATCTCTGGGAGGTGAGCCACTCAGCCCTGTTACTGCTGGTCTGATTTGCTATATATGTAGCCTCTGAATCCTTTAATCGTTGCTCCATCTCGTCATCCTCCCCCGCCGTCACCCTTTTAATGTAAGAGATTGTAGAGGACAAGCATCCCCTTAAATATGCCTTCAGGGTGTCCCAAAATAAACCAAGATTCTGGGGTTCTGGATGTGCTAAAATAAAACTATTTAATTGTTCGACTGTCCTGTCACTTGAATCTATCAATTTCAACCAAAAAGGGTTTAATTTCCAGGATCTATTGTTATTGGATTGACCATGTTTAAGTTTAAGAATTACTGGACTGTGGTCCGAGATCCCCCTGTTACCATGTTCAATAGTATCCACCTGCAGTGCCACGCCACTAGATCCAAATATATAATCTATACGAGATAAAGATTGTTTAGTGGATGAGTGGCAGGTATACCCTCTATCCTCTGGATGACTCATTCTCCACAAGTCCAACCAACCGCTGCCATCCATAAATAGCGCCAGCTGGGAGGGCGATTGAGGCAAAGACTCCCCGGATACTGTGTTATCCAACCTCACTCTGTCCCTAGAATGGTCCATTACTAGGTTGAAGTCACCCATACAGATAACATTGGCATCTGGATATTTTAAGGAGAAACCTAATGCCATGCGGAGAACCGACATACTAGCAGGGGGAGGATTATAAACACAAAGTATCACATATTCACATGAATTGAGAACTGCATGTACAAAAACAAAGCGGCCTTCCGGATCCCGCCGTGCCTCCCTCGCCTCCCACCTAACCCCCCTGTGTATCAATAAGGAGACCCCTCTTGAATAGCTAGTATGGAATGCATGGAGCGACCACTGTACCCATGGCTTTTGTATACATCGAACCGTATCCCTAGTCAGGTGTGTCTCCATCAATGCCACGACATGAGGATTGTGTTTTTTGATCTGTGAAAATACTTTAACTTTCTTCCGAGGAGTCTTAATACCCCGTATGTTCCAGGTCATATATATAATTTCAGATCCCATATTTATATAAAAAGAGAAAAATAATATATGTCAACAATATTATACGGGCGTGATCCAGAGACACCCCACAGAGCAAAAAATAAAAAAAATCAATATTGGCGGCAACCATATACATCAAACAGTCAGAACTAGTGCATAAACTCAAACCCAACATAACTTGAACAATAGAGGAGCATGCTTCCATACTCCCACAGTCAAATAGAAACGGGGATACCCTCACTGAATTCAGTGTCCGGTATTGTTGACTTCTTTCGCACCTATGCAAAGAGCTCTATTTATATTGCCATTTGATAAAGAACCCAAATTAGGAGCTTTTTTGGGCTTTGGACCCTCCGTGAGACCGCAACCATTCGGCCACTTCTGCTGGGTCTGTAAAAAATGAAGAGGATCCATCATGGACAATGCGGAGCCGGGCTGGATAGAGCATGGAATAAATTATATTCTTGTCTCGAAGTAGCTTTTTGACTTCCATAAATCGTGCCCGCTGTTTCTGGAGCTCCATGGAGAAATCCGGAAAAATCGATATGATGGAATTGTTGAGTTTAATGGGGCCCTTCTGCCTTGCCAAGCGAAGAATAGCATCTCTGTCTCTGCAATTAAGGAGGCGTGCCAGAAATGGTCGAGGTGGAGTCCCAGGGGGCAGAGGCCTCGTTGGGACCCTATGGGCTCTTTCCACTGAGAATGTTGAGGAGAATCCATCTCCCAGAGTGGACTTAAGCCAATCTTCCAGGAATTGCTCAGGCTGCTGACCCTCCGATCTCTCCGGGAGACCAATAATTCGAATATTATTGCGACGCAGTCTGTTTTCCAAATCATCCGCCTTTTGTTTCCATGCGTTTACGGAACCAGCAGCTTTTGTCAGTTTAGCTTCCATGGGAGTAATAGTATCTTCTATATGTGACACTCTTGTTTCTACCTCCGAAATACGCCCCCTCATAGCCTGCATGTCATGTCGCAAACGACCCACCTCAGTATGTACATCCTCTATTTTTTCCGTAAGAGATGATCTAGTGAGGGAGATAGCCTGCATTAACTGTTCGGATGCTTGTTTAAGAGTCAGCTCGTCTTGTTCTCCCTCCTCGTTGCTATCAGAAGGACGGCTCTTACGCTGGGTAGGTGCAGGATTATTTCTGAGAGTGCGCACATTGTCCGAGGAATCATCTCTGGCAAATTTCCTCAGTTTATCAGCCGCCCCTGCTCCCTTAGAGTGTTGCATGGTGGGCAAGCAGAGAAACTCCACAAAGTAATCCTGGTTGTGATTGCAGATAAACCAAGCTCTAGCTTCAGGTCCTGTATAATGTTATACTGTACGTCAAAGGGGGCCACAGGGCTGACAGACAGTAATAATGAGGGTCGCAGGGTGGTTGTTCAGATGCTCACACAGGCTCTATATAACTGAACGGGCTCTCAGTCCGCGCACAGGGAGGTCAGCAGGAAAGGGGTTAATTCCCAGTTTTATGGTGCTGCTAAACGAAGCGGCTATATGACAGGGGAGGCACAGGGCCCAATATTTCAGGGCACACACCGCACCACCCCCCCAGTTCCTTATTTGCGTGTTCTCCTTCCAAGCAGCACCGCAGGTATATGAGGCACTGCTCCCTTTGCTGTTAGGGAGCGTGCTATGCTAACGTCCGTCACTCCCGTGGGCACCGCTGTCCCCCTCAGGTCTCCCAACCTCCGTGCACAAGCACCGCTCTCACCGCTGCGATCCTGCCTCCGTTCGCCCCGACGAGAAGAGAGCCCGGCTTCAGCAGGAGACGGCGCCGCGTTCTGTGTCCTGGAGCGCGCGCACCGAAGATGGCCGCCACTGCACGTGGGTCCTCCCGGCCTCTCTGTCCCTGCAGCTCCCGCCGCCTCAGATCACTACGGCAGCCGTCCGGAGGGCTCACAAGGTTCCTCTAAGTGTGGGGTCTCAGCCCCTGTCGGTTCTGTTTGCGGGGATTAGATATATGTGGCAGGATGGAATCAGGATTTATGGAGCTCTCACTCAGTGCGTCCTTCTTCTCCGGCTACATAGCCACGCCCCAGAGATTATGACATTTTGGGGAATTGTGCTGCATATGGGCCTAATCAAAAAGCCAAAGCTTCGGCAATACTGGAGTACTGACATTCTCTACAGAACACCGGTATTCCGCATGGCCATGAAAAGGACATGATTTGAAGGGATGCAAAAAATTTTGCATTTCAGTGATAATGCACAGTGTCCTCCCCAGACGATCCAAACTTTGATTGTCTATATAAAATTCGGCCAGTGATTGAACACTTCAGCAGAAAATTTGCTGAGGCATACACACCCCAGAGGGACATCGCTATTGATGAATCTCTCGTTCATTTCAAAGGGAGGCTAAAATTCCGACAGTACCTGCCCAGTAAGAGGTCAAGGTACGGAATAAAGCTGTACAAACTGTGCGAGAGTACCTCAGGGTACACCCACAGATTTAGGGTCTACGAGGGTAAGGACACCCAGATTAACCCCCCTGAATGCCCCCCCATCCTGGGGGTGAGTGGAAAAATTGTGTGGGAATTGCTGCACCCACTGCTGGATAAGGGTTATCACCTCTACATTGACAACTTTTACACCAGCATCCCACTCTTCAAGGCCCTCTCTGCCAGAGGTACAGCTGCATGTGGCACCGTGCGAAAAAATCAGCGAGGCCTCCCTAAGCCGCTAATTGGGCAAATGCTGAGAAAAGGGGAAAGCAGAGCCAAATGCAGCGACAACATGCTGGTGGTCAAGTATAAGGACAAAAGGGATGTCCTTATCCTGACCACCATACACCGTGACAACAGCACCCTTGTCACTGTTCGTGGGACCACAACACAAGTCCCAAAGCCAGATTGTATCCTGGATTACAATCGGTACATGGGGGGTGTGGATCTCTCAGATCAGGTCCTCCAACCATACAGTGCCATGCGAAAAGCTTACGTATGGTACAAAAAATTGGCCGTGCACATTGTACAGATGGCACTGTACAATGCTTTTGTGCTGTCCCGATCTGCAGGCAATACGGGGACCTTCCTTCAGTTTCAGGAGGTAGTCATCAAGGCCCTAATGTTTGGCACTCAGGGAGGTGAGGGTCCCAGTACTTCTGAATCTGATAGTGCCCGTATTGTCCAAGGTCAACATTTCCCAGGACAGGTTCCCCAAACAGCGAGGACAGGACAATCACAAAAACGGTGCAGAGTATGTTCCAAAAGGGGAATCCGAAAGGACACAATTTACCATTGTGAAACCTGCCCTGAGAAACCTGGCCTTTGCATTAAGGATTGCTTCAAAGCATACCACACAAATTAATAAAAATTAGTTTATACCCTGTTGACACAACACACTGTGTAGTTTCCAACATGGGGTCACTTGTGGAGTGAGGCACTTGGAGGTTTACGGTGCTCACCACATATCTAAATAAATTCCTTGGGAGGTCCAGTTTTCAAAATGGGGTCACTTGTGGAGTGAGGCACTTGGAGGTTTACGGTGCTCACCACATATCTAAATAAATTCCTTGGGAGGTCCAGTTTTCAAAATGGTGTCACTTGTGGAGTGAGGCACTTGGAGGTTTACGGTGCTCACCACATATCTAAATAAATTCCTTGGGAGGTCCAGTTTTCAAAATGGTGTCACTTGTGGAGTGAGGCACTTAGAGGTTTACGGTGCTCACCACATATCTAAATAAATTCCTTGGGAGGTCCAGTTTTCAAAATGGTGTCACTTGTGGAGTGAGGCACTTGGAGGTTTACGGTGCTCACCACATATCTAAATAAATTCCTTGGGAGATCCAGTTTTCAAAATGGGGTTACTTGTGGAGGATTTCCACTGTTTAGGTACATCAGGGGCTCTGCAAATGCAACGTGACGCCTGCAGACCAATCCATCTAAGTCTGCATTCCAAATGGTGCTCCTTCCCTTCCGAGCTCTGCCATGCGCCCAAACAGTGGTTTTTCCCCACATATGGGGTATCGGCGTACTCGTGAAAAATTGCACAACATCTTTTTCTTTCTATTTTGTCCTATAACCCTTGGGAAAACAAAAAAATCATAGCTAAAAGATCATTTTTGTGGAAAAAATGTGTTCTATTTTTTTTACGACTCATCGTTATAATTTTTGGTGAGGCACTTGGAGGTTCACAGTGCTCATCACTTAGCTAGATAAGTTCCTTGAAGGGTCTAGTTTCCAAAATGGGGTCACTTATGGTGGTTTTCCACTGTTTAGGTACATCAGGGGCTCTCCAAACGCAACATGGTGTCCATCTCAATTCCAGCCAATTTTGGTTTGAAAAAGTCAAATGGCACTCCTTCCCTTCTGAGCCCTGCCGTGCGCCCAAACAGTGGTTTTCCCCCACATATGGGGTATCCGTGTATTCAGGATAAATTGATCAACAACTTTAGTGGTCCATTTTCTCCTTTTACACTTGTGAAGATAAGAAAAATTGTTGCTAAAAGATCATTTTTGGCGAAAAAATTTGATTTTTTATTTTCACACCTCTACGTTCTAAATTTCTGTGAAGCACCTGGGGGTTCAAAGTGCTCGCCACATAGCTAGATAAGTTCCTTGAAGGGTCTAGTTTTCAAAATGGGGTCACTTGTGGCGGTTTTCCACTGTTTAGGTACATCAGGGGCTCTCCAAACGGGACATGGTGTCCAATCTCAATTCCAGCCAATTTTGGTTTGAAATAGTCAAACGGCGCTCCTTCCCTTCCGAGCCCTGCCGTGCGCCCAGCCAGTGGTTTTCTCCCACATATGGGGTATCAGTGTATTCAGAAGGAATTGGACAACAACTTTAGTGGTCCATTTTCTTCTTTTACCCTTGTGAAAATAAAAAAAATGTTGCTAAAAGATCATTATGTGGAAAAAAAAGTTAAATGTTATTTTTTTCCTTCCACATTCCGTTAATTCCTGTGAAGCACCGGAAGGGTTAATAAACTTCTTGAATGTGGTTTTGAGTACCTCGGGGGGTGTAGTTTTTAGAATGGTGTCACTTTTGGGTATTTTAAATCCTATAAGCCTCTCAAAGTGACTTCAAATATGATGTGGTCCCTACAAAAAATGGTTTTATAAAAGTTGTTGAAGAAATGAGAAATCGCTGTTTAACTTTTAACCCTTATAACTCCCTAACGAAAAAAAAATTGGTTCCAAAATGTTGCTGATGTAAAGTAGACATGTGGGAAATGTTATTTATTAACTAATTTGTGCGATATGAGTCTCTAATGCAAGGGTATAAAAATTCAAAGTTTGAAAATTGCAAAATTTTCAAAATTTTTGCCAAATTTCCATTTTTTTCACAAATAAACGCAGGTAATATCAAAGAAATTTTACCACTATCATGAAGTACAATATGTCACGAGAAAACAATGTCAGAATCACCAGGGTCCGTTGAAGCGTTTCAGAGTTATTACCTCATAAAGTGACAATGGTCAGAATTGTAAAAATTGGCCCTGTCACTTAGGTGAAAACAGGCTTCGGGGTGAAGGGGTTAAAGGTGTTTTCTGTGTTTTCTATGTGTTTGTATATGTTTGTGTTTGCCTTCCATTGGTTTCAATGGGGTTTGACGGTGTTTGTCGAACGTTCGACGAACATTTGTTGAACACTCCCCAGTTTGACGAACCGAACCGAACTCGAACACTAAGGGGGTGGCTCAACACTACTCGAGACATACTCAGCTCTGCTATACTGCTGCATTGTGCCTCCAGACAAACTCAGCTCTGTTATACTGCCTCAGTGTGCTTCCAGACATACTCAGCTCTGTTATACTGCTGAATTGTGCCTCCAGACATACTCAGCTCTGCTATACTGCCTCAGTGTACTTCCACACATACTCAGCTCTGCTATACTGCCTCAGTGTACTTCCAGACATACTCCGCTCTGATATACTGCTGCAATGTACCTTCTGACAAGCTCACCTCTGTAACACTGCCTCAAAGTGCCTTCTTATCCAACTTTACTACATCTTTTGGCTAACTTCGTCTGACATTGTGTATAACTTGCTATGCTACATTGTACCTGTGAGCCTTTCAACATATCCAGCTCTGCTTCACTACGACTGCAACTGGAAAATTCTAGTCTAGATAATTAATGTGGAGATCAACATCAGAAAAAAGATCTAAAGAAAAAAAACAAGTGTAACTTTTAATAGATATGCTTAAAATTGTTAGTTAATCTACAAACCACCCTTTAGCAAAAACAATCAAGGAAAATTGCAGGTGAGGGAGGAAAAATTAAATAGTGTTCTAGGCTGACCCTAACAGGTCCCTATAGATCTGTCAGCCTACCTGACTAAACAATTGACATGGTGCCCACGATTTCAGTCCGATTTCAATGGATTCTCAGAAAGGAAACAATGGAGAATTTTTTTCTCTATCTTCTCCTTATGCAAGAGAATTGGTTCTCACTATAATCACACTCTTATCAAACTCTGATCAGAGTGTGATCAGAGTGTGATTTGCATAATTGGCCCGATACACTCAGGTGATAGAATATATGGTCATTTGACCCTCTCCTTAAGGTACCGTTACACTAAATGATTTACCAACGATCACGACCAGCGATACGACCTGGCCGTGATCGTTGGTAAGTCATTGTGTGGTCGCTGGAGAGCTGTCACACAGACAGCTCTCCAGCGACCAACGATGCCGAAGTCCCCGGGTAACCAGGGTAAACATCGGGTTACTAAGCGCAGGGCCGCGCTTAGTAACCCAATGTTTACCCTGGTTACCATTGTAAATGTAAAAAAAAAAAAAAACAGTACATACTCACATTCTGGTGTCTGTCACGTCCCCTGCCGTCAGCTTCCCGCACTGACTGTGTCAGCGCCGGCCGGCCGTAAAGCAGAGCACAGCGGTGACGTCACCGCTGTGCTTTACGGCCGGCGCTCACAGTCAGTGCGGGAAGCTGTAGGCGGGGGACATGACAGACACCGGAATGTGAGTATGTACTGTTTTTTTTTTACTTTTACAATGGTAACCAGGGTAAATATCGGGTTACTAAGCACGGCCCTGTGCTTAGTAACCCGATATTTACCCTGGTTACCAGTGAACACATCGCTGGATCGGCGTCACACACGCCGATTCAGCGATGACAGCGGGTGATCAGCGACCAAAAAAAAGGTCCTGATCATTCCCAGTGACCAACAATCTCCCAGCAGGGGCCTGATCATTGGTCACTGTCACACATAACGATTTAGTTAACAATATCGTTGCTGCGTCACAAAAAGCAACGATATCGTTAAAGAAATCGTTATGTGTGACGGTACCTTTAGTCTAATTCATCACTTGGGACTAAGTACTTTATTATAGGCATAACCTCTGTTATTGACGTCTTAAATAATATGTTTAGGTATAGTGGGCTTCAGTATAGGACAGGGGTGCCAAGGGGCTACCAGTAACCAACTCCATGGCCCCACTTTTCAGCTACATGTAAATGTGACATTATCTTCAATCTCAAGTTTATATAACAATGAACTGGATAGATTGTTAAATGAATTGTTAATGCCACCTTTGTACATATTGATTTAAGTATAATGTGCTAAGTACTGCTCATATAAGAGAGTGGTGGCCAACTCTTGCACAGGGGCCCATCAGAGGATTTTCCTGTTCTCCTGTGGGCCAGTCCAAGCTTGTTGGGCTTATTCAGCCTTTTACATTGTATGCAGAATTATTAGGCAAGTGAGTATTGTGAACAGATCAGGTGATGTGTAATTGTGTAATGAGAGAGGGTGCAGCCTAAGGATACAACTCCTTTATAAAGGTGTGCAGAATTATTAGGCAACTTGTTTACCTGTGTCAAAATGGGCCAAAAAAGAGATCTAACTGACTCTGAAAAGTCAAAAATTGCTAAAAGTTTTACAGGAGGATGCAGCACTCTACAAATTGCTGAGATATTGGGGTGTGATCACAAACCATCAAAAGTTTTGCTGCAAATACTGAACAGGATTGCAGAACATGTTGAGAAAAAAAGACTCACATTAACTGCCAAAGATTTGAGAAGAATCAAGCATGAAGCAACAAGGAACCCATTACCCCCCAGTGCTGTCATATTCCAGGGCTGCAGCCTCCCTGTAGGGCCCAGAAGTACAAGGCGTTCAGTGCTAAGAGACATGGCCGAGGTAAGGGAGCATGAAACCCAACTACCACTAAACAATACACAGAAGTTGAATTGACTGGGCAATTTTTCAAAGGCTTTTTGGACTGATAAGATGACAGTGCCTCATGACAGACCAGATGAATGAGCCCGTGGCTGGATCAGGTAAAGCTAAGGGCTGGTATTATTAAAAATTAGCTAATTTGACATTTTTGTGTGTTGAAGATGAACTCAAAATCAAGTGGAAATGCACAGAAGAACACCACTGCTTGGCTAGTCAGTAAAGGTCTTAACCCCTTTCTGACATTAGACGTACTATCCCGTCGAGGTGGTATGGGCCCATATGACCACCGACAGGATAGTACGTCTAACGCGATCAGCTGCGCTCATGGGGGGAGCCCGGCCGATCGCGGCCGGGTGTCAGCTGACTATCGGAGCTGGCATCAGGCACATTAACCCCCAGCACACTGCGATCAAAGATGATCGCAGCGTTCCGGCGGCACAGGGAAGCATAGCACAGGGAGGGGGCTCCCTGCGTGCTTCCCTGAGACCCTTGGAGCAAAGCGATGTGATCGCGTTGCTCCGAGGGTCTCCTACCTCCTCCTCCCTGCAGGCCTGGATCCTGGGAAGCCTCCCTGCAGTGCCTGTCAGATCGCTGATCTGACACAGTGCACTGCAAAGTGTCAGATCAGCGATCTGTCAATTTACTGTGATGTCCCCCCCTGGGGCAATGTACAAAAGTAAAAAAAAAATATTTACATGTGTAAAAAAAAAATCCTAAATAAAGAAAAAATATATATTGTTCCAATAAATACACTATTTTAAATAAAAAAACAATAAAAGTAAACATATTTGGTTAGCATCGCCGCGTCTGTAATGACCCGACCTATAAAACTGTCCCACTAGTTAACCCCTTCAGTGAACACCGTAAAAAAAAAAAAACCGAGGCAAAAAACCGACGCTTTATTATTATACCGCCAAACAAAAAGTGGAATAACACGCGATCAAAAAGACGGATATAAATAACCATGATATAGCTGAAAACGTCATTTTGTCCCACAAAAAATGAGAAACGAGCCACAATACAGCGTCATCAATGAAAAAATAAAAAAGTTATAGTCCTCAGAATAAAGCGATGCAAAAATAATTAGTTTTTATATAAAATAGTTTTTATCGTATAAAAGCGCCAAAGCATAAAAAATATAAATGAGGTATCACTATAATCGTTCTGACCCGAAGAATAAAACTGCTTTATCAATTTTACCAAACGTCGAATGATATAAGCGCCCCCCCAAAAGAAATTCATGAATAGCTGGTTTTTGGTCAGTCTGCCTCACAAAAATCGGACTAAAAAGCAATCAAAAAATGTCACATGTCCGAAAATGGTACCAATAAAAACGACAACTCGTCCCACAAAAAACAAGACCTCACATGACTCTGTGGACCAAAATGTGCAAAAATTATAGCTCTCAAAATGTGGAGACGCAAAAACTATTTTTTGCAATAAAAAGTGTCTTTTAGTGTGTGACAGCTACCAATCATAAAAATCCGCTAAAAAAATTAGCTATAAAAGTAAATCAAACCCCCCTTCATCACGCCCTTAGAAAAATAATAAAAATTTAAAAAATGTATTTATTACCATTTTACCATTAGGGTTAGGGTTAGGGTTTGGGCTAAGGTTGGGGTTGGGGCTAAAGTTAGGGTTAGGGTTGGGGCTAAGGTTAGGGTTGGGGTTAGGGTTAGGGTTGGGGTTAGGGATAAAGTTAGGGTTAGGGTTGGGGCTAAAGTTAGGGTTGGGGCTAAAGTTAGCGTTTGGATTACATTTACGGTTGGGATTAGGGTTAGGGGTGTGGCTAAGGTTATGGTTGGGATTAAGGTTAGGGGTGTGTTTGGGTTAGGGTTTCAGTTAGAATTGGGGGATTTCCACTGTTTAGGCACATCAGGGGCTCTCCAAATGTGACATGGCGTCCGATCTTAATTCCAGCCAATTCTGCATTGAAAAAGTAAAACAGTGCTCCTTCCCTTCCGATCTCTGCCATGCACCCAAACTGCGGTCCCCCCCCCCCACATATGGGGTATCAGCATACTCAAAACAAATTGGACAACAACTTTTGGGGTCCAGTTTCTTGTGTTACCCTTGGGAAAATAAAAAAAATTGGGGTGAAAATCACTTTTGTGAAAAAATATGATTTTTTATTTTTACGGCTCTACATTACAATCTTCTGTGAAGCACTTGGTTGGTCAAAGTGCTCACCACACATCTAACATAGTAACATAGTAACATAGTTAGTAAGGCCGAAAAAAGACATTTGTCCATCCAGTTCAGCCTATATTCCATCATATAAATCCCCAGATCTACGTCCTTCTACAGAACCTAATAATTGTATGATACAATATTGTTCTGCTCCAGGAAGACATCCAGGCCTCTCTTGAACCCCTCGACTGAACTTATCTAGATAAGTTCCTTAGGGGGTCTAGTTTCCAAAATGGTGCCACTTGTTGGGGGTTTCAATGTTTAGGCACATCAGGGGCTCTCCAAACACGACATTGGGTCCCATCTCAATTCTAGTCAATTTTGCATTGAAAAGTCAAACGACGTTCCTTCCCTTCCGAGCTGTGCCATGTGCCCAAACAGTGGTTTACCCCCACATATGGGGTATCAGCGTACTCAGAACAAAATTTACAACAACTTTTGGGGTCCAATTTTTTCCTATTACTCTTGGTAAAATAAAACAAATTGGAGCTGAAGTGAATTTTTTGTGAAAAAAAGTTAAATGTTCATTTAATGTTCATAAACTGCCTCTAACCTGAAGCCATCCCTGGATCCTCTACCATCTAGTCGACCCGAGGCAGCGTTATCGTTATGGCATCATATGTTATATAGAGTCAGATTAGCTAAGCAAAAGAAGAGCTGAGGATGCCGATCGGTAGGAGGCAATTCTCATGGCTTCCCATCTGGTGGGTCACGTATTACTTAAGTGACCACCTCCTGTGAATCAATTCGCACCATCTATACTTAGACCTTACTTTCTGCATCTATCCTCATTATGTCTTTCTATCGTTACTTATTATTTCCTGATAGCATTACGTGTGCATACCTGTGCATTTTGAGATTGCGGTACACTCATCACCTTGTGCATTTGATCTGAATTTTTGCTGTGGATTTTACTCGTTGCGATGTGAAAAATCCATAGCAAAATCCAACATAATTGGAAGTCCTTTACATAAATTATATAGGTTCAGGGTAAAGCAGGGGATAATCTAGTGCATTTCCATTGCCAAATTAATTGTTGTAAAGCAACTACAGGTCATTATACACAGATTAGATAAAAAATAGTCTAAATCGCCCAAATTTTCACCTGACCATCTGATTACGTGGCTTTTACTGGTCATGTTTTCTTACAGAAACGTCCAATTGCAGACAGATCATCTAAGGAACTGTTGATACCATAAATTAGATTTGTCTACCAAAGAAGAGGCTGATTGCAGATTATTCCGCATAAAAGTAGGGATTTCTTTTTCAATTCTGTAATACATCTTCGGATGCATCTTACTAGTAATATTAATGGTAGTTGGATCTTGTATTCCATCAGTGTTGGGCACAAATGTCTATAGCCATAAGGGAGAGATGGAATGCTTTTGTCATAAAAATGTACATTAATCTCTGGGAAAATATGTATTTTATTTTAAAACACAAAATAAGCCAACACACAAGCATATATTACGGTAATCCAAACATATCTGCAGGTTGCCAAAGGCATTTTACACTTTCTCAGTATTTTTGGAAACTCCTAGGGCCTAGCACTCTACAGGGCATGTGAATAGGGTGTTTTTGCCAAAAACCCTTCCCAACTGGTAAGACATTTTCTCAGCTCATCATGGATTAAATTGTTTTCTTAAAGGGGTAAATGTGGCTTCCAATATTTGATTATTTTTTAGAGAATTTTAGGTGGCCAACCCAATCTCTAGGCGAGATTCATATTTTAAAATATTTAATAAAGAAATATAGGCCTGGGCTAGATATTTTCCATAGTTTGTACATTGTAATTTCACATTTTTATTGAATTTAGAAATAAAAAATGTAATATGTGATATTTCCAGGATAAAATGTTAGAGAATTAATAGAATAAATATTTCACCAAAGTTGCCTAGCCTAGGGAATGGTACTTTCTGTAGAGGTATAAAAAGAAAGCATCCGTTGTATGCAGTATATTGCTAGGTGTCTTAATGTGACCGCCCCATGTGGTCATTTCAAGGGGTTATCCAGGGCTAAGATATGACCTATACACAGGATGGTCAACCACAATCAGGGATCCAGGCAGCACACCTCTTTTGGCTCAATAGTACAAGTACTACTGAAGAAAGAACAACACTCCAAAAGTTCTGGTTTTGTCTCAAATGTTTTTCCCTCAGATCCAAATAAAAAAAACCCCACATGATTCTATTTGTTTTTGTCAACTTTTCAGGTCAAAACTCTTCATCAGGCATATGTATCAGGGGAGGATGCATCGAAGAGAGGTATCACATTACTGCATCATATTACTCGTGTCCATGGGACGCCATTCCTGTCACTTAACACTCTCTCCGATACATATCCTTCATAAAGAGTTTTGACCCAAAATATTACTTGACATAATACAATAACATTCTGTGTTTTATTTGGATCAGGAAAAATTAGAAAAAACACATGAAGCAAAACAGACTTATTGGAAATTCTTTCTAAATGCCCAGTAGAGGTCATCAATATCAGATTGGTGGGGGTCTGAAGCCCAGCACCCCCAACAATTAGCTGATAACTGGAAGTACCACAGTGCCATACACTGCGGTGTGGCCATTATCAGGTACTGCAGCTCAGCTCCAATTCAGGAGACCTATACGCGGTAAATTTTAGTAATTTGCATGGATAGTGTAATGAGTGCAATGTAATGTGCGGGGAGCTTGAAAATTAGATCCTCACTTAGAAGCAAATAAATCTCTAGGTTTTTTTAGACGGTGATTAAGTCACATTTCTGCCCATTACACTGTCAGAAGCCTTATTTAAAAGACAGAACATTTTTCTTTAGTAAAACCAGAAATGATTGAAGTATTAAAATGTACTAGTTCCAGTAGCAACATCCTAATAGATACGTCCATCAATTTACTAATGGATTAGGAGAAGTTCACTTACTTGGTGGAAGCCCAGGTAATCTAGTATAGTTGACGAAGCGTAGAATATCATCCCTTCTGTACTCACAACAAGAGCAAATCCATTCAGTGACTAAGGAAGAAAGGAGAGGCACAGGTTAATTAACAGTGAGTAGTGTTATTTCCTGACATCTAATTGACAACATTCAGGCTGCTAATTATTACAGGCAATATGGACATTTATGGCTTCTGGAGGATCAAGAAGAGCCAAAGACTCTTGAACTGACAGAACACAGCTTTAATAAGACACATCTGGAGGACATTCAATAACAAGGGAGTCAGCAAAGAAATTGTCCACTACCTATTAATGGAAGCTTTCCACTGAGCAGAAATTGTCTTATTTGGAAACAAAATAAACCTACTAAAGTCTCATACACCCAACAAACGGCTATTGGTTCACAAATTGCAAATTATAACATTAGTTCCACGTTTTGACATTGATTACAATTATTATAGAATTTTGATCTTATTGTTTTATAGTTTGTTGCCTTCTGTTTAGTTAAATGGTCATCAATTTTAAAGTTGTACACATAATAATTTCTTCACACAGTACTTATTGCATTCTACTAATTCTATAATCATAAACTAATATTTAGAAGTCAAGGGTATTAACGAAACCTTTATTTGCCACATCCACTTCATATATGAAAATGGGGCAACCGTAATATATTTTTTGTGGGTGAGAGATGAGATTAAAGCAGTGGTCCAATACGTAAAATGTCCTTTATAAATACCTATTTTTACTCCTTCACACTTTGCTTTATTACAAAATATACTACTCTTTTATTATAAAATACCCTACGGTTCTTCCTATTCTGATAATCCCTAAATGTGTTTTTTTCTTCACTTCCTGTAACATTTCATTTGAGAGGAGTCTCAAACAGGACATCACAGGAGGCTGGGGCTGCACTCACTTCTCCACAGCATCTATCTCCCCTCCTAGAAGAGGACGCCATTACTGGGTGGCACTGTGGTTACCTATCACTGTTTCTTTCATCTTTGCAGTATAAAAAGGTCTTGAATCCATAGCACAGATAAAAGCTGTTAGAAAAGTGACCGAGGAGTTGGCACGTTGCCTCCTCTGATATGGCAGTGGAGACAGAAGCAGAGTGCCTCAGTCACTACTCCCACAGATTAGGTCAGTGCCATGGATTCAAGGCTTCTTCAGAGTTCAACGATGAAAAAAGATGTAGTGACAGCAGCACCACCACCTGATTATGTCTTTTTCCAGGAGGGGTGAAAGATGCTATGCAGAAGTGAGTACAGTTCTAGCTTCCTATGAAGTCCGGTTTGAAAATCCACTGAAACGAAACGTTAAAGGAAGTGAAGTAAAACAAAATTATATTGGGATTAGCAGGATAGGGAGAACTATAGAGAATTTCATAACAAAGCAAATTACAAAAGTAGGGTATAAAAATAGATATTTAAAAAGAACCTTTTAAGCATCAGATGTGGATAAAGATGTGGATCTTTAACACCTGATAAAGAAGTCTTTAGGGACTTTGAAACAGATCACAATGTCCTCTTAGGTAGTTCTTTTTTCTAAAGTTTTTTTTTTATTAAATAAATAATATATTTTTACGCATAGACTGATGTTTTACTATTTTGGAGATTTACTATATATGGAACTAGCAAATGTAGGGTCTGGACCCACTCATGAATACTTTATTTAACTTTCCATTTGAGGTGAGACATGCCAATAGGGCTGTTATTAGTAGTTAAATACATGAGTTTAACACCAGCCATAATGGGAGAGTGTTTTAGAATTGGCTAATATAATCCTAATAAAGCCGTAGCAATAGAAACATCAAAAATGTTCCACTTGGAGCATTGCTATTGATTAGATAAAAATGACAAAGCAATTGTACAACACATCAGATATTAAAATACTGAATGCCTTGGTATGTTGTTATTTCTTTTTTCCAATGGTATAAATCAGTTCACTCTGGTCTGTAGTTTAATTTCACTTCTCCATCTAACGTCTTCTGCTTTTCATTCACAAACAATTATATCCAACTCTTGACAGTATGAGATGATTCACACGATAATCATACAATGCTCATATTCTCATTTCTCTCTTTATGAAAAACAAATACATTTTAGAATATTCTTCACTTTTTGTGGGACACTTAGCTCATTCTCCATACTGGAGATAACAGTTGTGTGGTCAGCAACAAAACTGAGTCACACGCGGTTTAAGAGGCAGCGAAGCGCGGAGAATCTGAACTATTGTAACAGTCGATTTTTGAATGAAAAGAAACTTGTATGACACATGAATCCAAAGAAAATATCATGAAGCCGACTCTTACAATGACCAAGGATTATGATCTATGAGATTAGGTTGTCCTTCTACATGAAGAACTACCATATCCATCACTAAGTCTAACAATGCAAATTGCCTCTTCTGGGAAAAAGAGGACTTAACTCTATAGCGCCACCTGTTGGAAGTAGCGATCCTACAAGTCACAATCAACCCTTTAAGGAGTCGTGCAATATGACTTAGGATAAAAGCCAAATCAGTATCTCAATTCGTAGACACGGTGTTTCGGGCTGTTGGCCCTCGTCAGTGTGAAGCATGAGAACTAATTTGGCTAGGTGAGAGGCTCTGGACTGGGGTCTAAGGGGTAGCATTTCTCTTTATGGAGAGTGACATACCAGCTGGCTTGTCAAGGTAAGGAGGCTTATTCGCCGTGCAATGCTCCTCTGGGAAATTAAATATGCAAATTGCCTCTTCTGAGAAAAAGAGGACTTAAGTCTATAGCGCCACCTGTTGGAAGTAGCGATCCTACAAGTCACAATCAACCCTTTAACGAGTCGTGCAATATGACTAAGTCTAACAATAAAGAGGTCCACACACACACATTTTATATTTCCAGCTTTGCCAAAAATATAAATGAGCGTTCATGTGTTTTCAATGAGGAGAAGGAAATGGTGGTGGCTTATTTTTGGGAGTAATTTATTTTCACTAAGACTTGAGCATTTATATTTACACTGCCCATTCCTTCACTTATTCTCTGTCAGGGGAGAGTGCAGAGGCCACAATGCTCATCAGATGGTCGAATTATCCTACTGAGCTTGATGGATTTGGCCAACTTTAATTTTTAAGTTAAATTCACTGCTGCTTATGTCCAGGTTTGTATTCAGAAGGAATCCTACAAGACTATGAGTCTGAAGATGGACAAGGTGACGGCTCTCTAATCTACGAGACTTTGGGTAGGTCACGGTATGAAGAAGGCATGCATATAACATGTGGGTGCCTTTATGGGACTCATGACCTATGGGAACGTGGCACGTGTGTAGCAAGTTTCCAGTTTGTATATGGCAAGTGTTTGGCCTACGTCCTCTATGTCAGTCTTGTATGTGTCCTATGTGGTTTTTTCCAACGAGTGTCCAGTGTGTGAGTGGCACATGTACAGTATGTGTCTAGCATATGAGTGGAACAAATGCGTCACGTGTCTAGCGACCTATATCCTAAGTGTAAGTGGTATGTGTACCTTTTTATTAGCATATTATATTAAATGACATCATTTTATTTTTATTCATTTATTAATCTTTTTTGTTTGCATTAAATTGGTTCTCATACTACTCACACGAAGCAGTATGATATGTAATAGAAATAATTTAGAATCTCTGCTATTATTACTAGAAATGATAGAAACAAATATCATTTATCATTTATAAAAAGGACTCATCATGAAAATGTGATAAGGATGTAGAAACATGCACGATTCATTAACTCATTACTTTGGCCAATCTTTCTGCTTATCTTTCTTATGGCAGTATTCCATTGATGAATAATTGACTTCAACTATTAAAAAAGAGATTTATTTCTAGATCCACTTTGACTATTATTTATGATATTGTATATGGCTGTAGATTTTAGCTTTAATCCTGTAAATTAGAAGAGTGGAATCAAAACCATAACTTGTGCCACTTTCCTAGACAAAGCAGAATTATGAGCTCATACAATGGATGGTGGATGTCAGTGGAATGTAAGTAATGTTTCCATTAGGGATGTCTCAGGATCTAATGAGCAGTGAAAGTAAATATGAAAGGGATTATAATCACTGCCCTAATGAAGACTGAAAACATTAATGCCAAGTTGTGATCTAACGTACAACTGAAATGGCGACATAAAGGGAATGTTGCAGTATCATAAGAATGACTGGAGATTGAATTACTTTTCTAAAAGCTTTTTATTATCCAAACATTGTTACGATGAATGCATAGTATCTGAAATACGTGGTACCAGCACTCAATGAGAGCCTTGAATTTATCTTTCAAATAATTTTTTTTTTAGGTATACATCAATGGTAGTCAAATGTGGGCTGAAAATTGACACCTATATCCGACAATGTGGATCAGGATGAAGTCCAACCCCTTTGATGTTTTCTATAAAGTGAAAAGAATTCAATCCTAATTCCATATGACATCAATAATCAAAAAAATATCCCATTACTCAAAATCTTGTGCAAGTGACTTGTGATAATACATGGAAGAAAGAGTCAAAGAAGATATAGCCACAAAAATCCTAAAACATCCAATAATTAAACTTTCATTATACAAAGAAAATTGAACAAGGAAAAAACTCATTAAAAACATTAACAAAGCAAGAAATTTCCATTTTAGCATATGATAAAATTAAAAATGGTAAACTAACCTCCCATGTGATATAAAAAATGTGGACTATTAAACAACTAAATCCCCACACTAATATAGAACATCCAATGAACATAACATGAGATAATCACATCCAATGGATATAGCATTATAAACTATCACTGGCATTGACCAGCCTACTCAGGGGTAAAATATTTTTTTTAACCCCGGAGGAAGCTGATTAATACCAGCGATACGCTTGGGGACCTTTGTTTCCCCTGCTCTTATGTGATCTTTACCTGTATTCCAGAAAACTATGGCTATCTCATCTTATATTCCTGGATGCTATATGATAGTGTGGGGAATTACTTGCTTAATAGTCCTCGGTGTTGGTCCATTTTCAGTTTTTAGTTTCATCATATGATAAAATGGATAAAATGGAAGTTTCATGGCTTTTCTTGCGCTTTTAATGTTTTTTCCTTGTTGGTCAATTTTTGTTGATTGCATAGTCAAAGTTAACATTGTGCCAGTATCTTGTTTGTCTTTTTCTTCCCGGTATACATTTATACACCCTTTCCTGTGTATTATTCCTATAGGTGTTATTTTTCATAGTGCCCACCTAAACCCCTTTGTCTATTGTGATATAACATCTATCAAGAATAGTACTGTTTTGTATACAGTTGCCTGATTCCTCATTAAACCTATTTTTGTCTAATTTTATGTATTTTGTTGCTTTTATTGTTTGTGCCTAATTCATTATTCTACTTGCATCTTTTTTAAAGTCTATTATATATGTGTTCACCTGTGTTTTTCCAATGTTTTCACCTAATTCATCAATTAAGACTTTTTTTTTTTTGAAAGTCACAAAATTTCACTCAAATGATGAATTGTGGCCAATATTTCATTGATTTAACAAGTCATTTGTATAGGAGCAAAACAATTTTCTTATCCTCAACATCTAATTGCCAGGCAGTGTTTTCTCCACATGCTATATTTTGCTAAAAGGGAAAAGGAGCAGAGGAACAAATTTTTCAAAATGTCGAAATTGATTATTTTTTTTGATTTGTTTTTGGGAAGATACATATTGAGGAAACACACAATACAGCATGTAAAAAAGCTAATACATTGACTCACATATCTAATATTTTGAGAATGCAAAGATATTACAATGCCCCATAATGCTTAACTACATTTAAAATACCACAAAGTCAATGATGAAACAAACATTCCGTTAAAGTACAAGATTGTGGACCAAAGATTCCAAATTCTAATCTTATCTTTCCTGACTGTATCTTTGCTCCTAACCTTGCTTCCTATTGCGGGACAGTTTTACTATTACCCTTCCTGTTATTCCGTCCGCAGTCTTCAGTCCTTCTACATCTGTTCATTGTTTCCCGCTTACATCTGTAGCCCAACTCAAGATTTGTGAAATAAGAGCTGACACAGTGTGCGGTGGGTCTACGCAGAGTGCTTGGAAGCAGTAATTGGACCTGACGTTCCTTATATTCATTTATGGAGAACACCATTTCAGATTGTGCCTCAATATAACAATTTGCTAAGGGATAAAAACACTGCCAACACTTTTAATCACATACTCATTTTGATAAGGAGAACAGAAGTAAAGTGATTATGGCATCCTAACAAATCGAACAAAATAAGACCAGGCGCTTCTTTTTTCCATCCGTTTCTCATGTGCCATATTAAACAATTCCTTTAACTTCTAAATGTGCAAATAGGAACAAACATTTGGCTTTTAAGTCTTGGATTACATTTGCATTTAGTATGTATATCCAATTATGAATAGTCACGAAGACCTGCACCTGCTCTTACACTCAGTACAATTAGGTTTACAATCTAAGGCATGTGGGTCCCTCGGCACTTCGGTAATATTTCCTTGTTAACCTTATGAACCGTGATAAACTAAACTATGTGTTTTACTGTTAACTCTTCCGTGGAAACCTTTACAGTTCCAAAAAATAAGATGTATTTTTATTACCAATGGTTACCCGTCCACAAAGTCTGGATGATCGCACTTACTGATATTTCAATATGGTTGGTGACTTTAAAAAGTCCTTTAGTTGAAATGGATGGTTCCTTTCATTAAACTTTTTCCTGCATACTTAATTATCCACTACTTTAGCATTGATGACCTATCCCTCGGATAGGTCATCATTGTCTCATCAGCCGGGGCCCGACACCCCCACTGATCAGTTGTTATTGGTGTCGGTGGCAGCCGCCTGACGTAAGCACTCGCATCTTCTGATGGCGGCCGGTGTTTGGTACTCATACCCACATACCCTACACTACATACCCACCTCCTATTTAACCCCTTCACGACATGCGCCGTACTAGTACGGTGCATGTTGTGTCTCCCCCTTTGATGTGGGCTCCGGCGGTGAGCCCACAAACAAAGTCACGACATGTCAGCTGTTTTGTACAGCTGACATGTGCACGCACGCAATAGCGGCGGGTGAAATCGCGATTCACCCGCCACTATTAACCTGTTATATGCCACTGACAGCGGCATTTAACTACCGCTTCCGGCCACGCAGCCGGAAATGAGCACATCGCCGACCGCCGTCACTTAATCGGGGATCGGCGATGCGTCAGGATGGTAACCATAGAGGTCCTTGAGACCTCTATGGTTACTGATGCCGGCCTGCTGTGAGCGCCCCCTGTGGTCGGCGCTCATAGCTAGCCTGCATTTCAGCTACATAGCAGCGATCTGATTATCGCTGCTATGTAGCTGAGCCGATCGAGTGGTGCCAGCTTCTAGCCTCCCATGGACGCTATTGAAGCATGGCAATAGTTAAAAAAAGTTTTTAAAAATATGAAAAAAATAAAAAAAATATAAAAGTTTAAATCACCCCCCTTTCGCCCCATCCAAAATAAAACAATCAAACCTTCACATATTTGGTATCGCCGCATTCAGAATCGTCCGATCTATCAATAAAAAAAAGCATTACCCTGATCACTTAAACAGCGTAGCGAGAAAAAAATTGAAATGCCAAAATTAAGTTTTTTTGGTCGCCGCGATATTGCATTAAAATGCAATAACGGGCGCTCAAAAAAATGTATCTACATAAAAGTGGTATCGTTAAAAACGTCAGCTCGGCACGCAAAAAATAAGCCCTCATAAAAAATAACCTAGACATGTTAGGTGTCTATGAACTCGTAATGACCTGGAGAATCATAATATCAGGTCAGTTTTAGCATTTAGTGAACCTAGCAAAAAAGCCAAACAAAAAAAGAAGTGTGGGATTGCACTTTTTTTGCAATTTCACCACACTTGGATTTTTTTTCCCGTGTTCTAATACAAGACATGGTAAAAACAATGGTGTTGTTCAAAAGTACAACTCGTCCCGCAAAAAATAAGCCCTCACGTGACCATATTGAAAGAAAAATAAAAAAGTTATGGCTCTGGGAAGGAGGGGAGCGAAAAACGAAAACGCAAAAATGAAAAAGGGCCGTGGCGTGAAGGGGTTAAATCAATCGATGTGTAGTACCCTGACAGGGGTGCCGGGTGTCGGACCCCTGCCGATCAGACATAGGTCATCAATGAAAAAGTTGTGGACAACCTCTTTAGCTTTAGGAAAAAACCCTGTGCTTTACTTACCCTCTCTGGGTCCAGTGACCACCCCTTTAATCCACAGCTGCAGTATTCTTATGCAATGCATTTCTGCATTCTTACATAGGGTGTTAGTATTCCTGCAGTGTCTATGATAATCTAGAATAACTTAAGGCTTAATATCTAGTACTTCTTGTAGCTGGTGTGGTGAAGAGGTTAATAGTGTCCATTATCCATATTGGCTTAGGGTAGTTATGCATAAATGTATAATACCCTGAGGTCCGGGTAGATTAGGAATTTGGGAAGTAATTGTTATGCACTTCATTTTGTATGGTACTAACATGTGTGTGATATTAAGCACCTATTATTTCATCATACTTTTTCTGAATAGGTCATTATTTTCACACTCGTTTGCTTTTCACGGGAATCTATCTGATCTACTGAATCCCCAAACTGTTTTTCTCTGAAATGTAAAGTTATCCATCCCTTTAATTATGCAATCTGTTCCTCCCTGGCTGAAAAATCGCTGCTTTAATTCAGATTTAACTTATGCTTAAAAGTGTTGTCTGCCTTTGGGGACAGTAACACAGTAATAATTGAGTTTCATTAAATATTTTTGCACCGTTTGCATCCTATAGCCTGTGTGTGGCACTGTGTATTGCAGGCTGCAGAACGAGTTAACTGAGAATCTAACAGTGAGCTCAGTATGACTGTCCAGCAGGAGACTTTCTAACTCTTTTGTATGTCTTTTTTGAGCTCCTCTCTGCTGATTTATTACCACAGACCAAATGCAAGTTGAGAGGTGGGGTTGGTCAGGAAATAGCGCCAGGGAGGCTCCTAAACCTCAATTACAATTACATTTAAAAATGATTTTTCAGTAAGGGAGGAAGAGATTGCATCATAAAGGTGGGGATGACATTATCTTTCAGAAGGCAAGATGACCAAATAAACAGTCTGGGGGTAAGTGGTTTGTTCCAACAGATTCTCATTAAAGGATGGGTGTCTCAGTACTAGAACCCTAAATTAATAATAGATACAAAATATTTTTGAAAAGCTTAAAGGGGTTTTCCAATTCATATAATGCCTGTTTTAAATATGTATATCTATATTTGTGATGTTTGTTGAGGGTCGTCATCAGGAGGATGGCTCTGTAGTCATTTTCCCACAGATTCTATCAGGTCCCAGAAACAGGAAGTGATCAGCGCTGGGGTCAATTACCACAGTTTCTTTCACCACTGCCCCTGATGATGTCCCAAATCAATCTTAGTGATGATGATGGAGGCAGGGCAGAGAGGAGTGACCTCAGCTTCTTCTGCCCATTCCGCCCCACATTTTCAGTTCCCACTGCCACACTTCTTCATCACTGCTGCCACTTCATTCACTGAAATGCGACGTCATCAGGGTGCGGTGACAGAAGCAGTGTGAGTAAATTCTTCTATCCTTTTCCTGAAACAGATTGTCATCAGGAGCAGCGCTGTTGCTACTCATCCTGCTTTGATCACCAGCCCCTGTTGAGGTTTCATTTCAAGTTCATGATATAAACTATAGTGCGGGATTACTGTCACTCACCCTGCTGCTATCACTATCCCCTGATGATGATCTATTTCAGGTTGATGATAGAAGCTGTGGGGCAGTGCTACCATCATTCACATTTCTTCTATGCTAGCCCCCTGATGACAATTTGTTTTAGAGTAGCATCAGAAGCTGTGGTGCAGCTCTACTGTCATTCACACTACATCCATAACAGTTTCCTGATGATGTCTCATTTCAGTGAGTGAGGTGATGGTAGTGACAAAAGAAGTGTGGCAGTAGAGACTGAAAATGAGGGGAGGTAGCAGGAGTGGGATTCGGGGGAACTGATTGTTAAAATTGCAGCTGGTTACACAAACAGGCAGGAAACAGTGCCCAAATCAGGTAAAGGGGCTGCCCCACCAGTTTCAACAGAATGTGCTTCATCAGATGCACATTCAGTTGAAATATTAAAGGGTAGGAAGTCCTTCCTGCACTGCAATAGTTAAAACAGCCGCCTGCCAGGCAGCTATCGGCGCACAAGTTGCCAGCATATGACGTCACTGCCATGCACAAGAGTGTCCGCGATACAAATATAGCAGGAAGAGCATGCTGCTGGACCACGGACAAGAAAGAAGAATTTTTTTATTTTAATTAATTACAGAATCAATAGGAGACATATGGGGCATAGGATGTGATATTATATTTGGCACAGGATGGGGGACATTATGGAAAGGGCCCATGATATAGGTCATTATTACAGGAAGGGGCAGAGGATTGGGGACATAATTACAGAAAGGGGCCAGGACAGGTAACATAATTACTGTATGGGGCGAGAGTGAGGAATTGCTTATTGTTTTATGGTGGTAAGTGGGGGACATAATTACTGTAGGAGCAAATTAGGAGACATTATTACTGCTGTAATATATTTTACTTTTGACAATATTGTTTCCATAGGGAGAACAAAAAGGAAGTCCTTTTACTGTGTAGGGCAGCACTATGGCCGGGTTCACATTAGTGTTTGAGTACCCAGCATGGTGCTGCGGACTTCTTTCCTTAAGCTTCGCATTTGCATGTTGAATTTTCTTGCGTTTGGTGGGCACGTCAAAACGCCGCATGCGGATGCATCCGCATACAAGGCATGTCCCTGCGTACCCAATGTTAAAAATAGGTAAGCATGATGCATGTGGAAGTAAGCGGAGCTTAAGGAAAGAAGTCCGCAGCACCAAGCTGCGGACTCAAACGCTAATGTGAACTTAGCCTATGTCACTTTTTTCTTCATCTGGCGTAATGTAAAAGTAGGGGGGAGGAGAGTGGGGAATGTGCTCTAGCAGCAATTAGTTATAGATGACTGTGTTATTTTTTGCAGAGACAAGTCCTGGCTGGAAGAAGTGATAGTGGTCTGCGCCAGATGAAGAGCAAAAGTGAAGATGAATGATTGTAGTATTCAGTTACTATGCGGTGGTAATATGTGATCTGGTCATGATGTGGTGTGTTATGATCTGGTGGTTTAGGAGAAACATGGAACGAGCTCTGAAGAACGTGGTAACTGTACTGACCGCAGTCCCTAAGCTCAACACAACACTAGAAGTAGCCGTGGAATGCTCCTAACTCTCCCTAGGCATCTCGTCACAGCCTAAGAGCTAACTACCCCTAAAGATAGAAGCAGGAAAGCTATCTTGCCTCAGAGAAAATCCCCAAAGGATAGATTAGCCCCCCACAAATAATGACTGTGAGTGGAGAGGGAAAAGACATACACAGAATGAAACCAGGATGAGCACAGGAGGCCAGTCTAGCTAAATAGATAGGACAGGATGGAATACTGTGCGGTCAGTATAAAACACAACAAAAAATCCACGCAGAGTTTACAAAAATCTCCACACCTTACTAAAGGTGTGGAGGGTAAATCTGCTTCCCAGAGCTTCCAGCAAGACAGAATTAATTCATACTGATAAGCTGGACAAACAAAGAAAGCACAGAACGGATAAGTCCACAATCTATGGACAGAAAAGAACAAGCAAAAACTTAGCTTTGCTGAATTGGTCAGGATAACAGGGAAATCCAAAGAGATGTGAATCCAACCAGGAACCATTTACAAGTGGCACTGGCTGAAGGAAAGAGGCAGGCCTAAATAGCAGAGCAGAAGAGACGATAAGTGGAGGCAGCTGATGACAGCTAACTCCAAGGAGCAGCCATACCACTTGAAACCACAAGAGGGAGCCCAAGAGCAGAACTCACAAAAGTGCCTCTTATAACCACCGGAGGGAGCCCAAGAGCGGAATTCACAACAGTGGTGGTATTTATTCCTTGCATGTGGTATTATTCGGTCACAATGTGGTGGTAATATGTGGTCTGGTCATGGTGTTGCAGTATTTGTCCCTTGTATAAAAGCAAATTGAAAAAGTTATCATTAAAAATAGATATTCATGAAGGGCAGTTTAAGCATCATACAACCACTTTAACAGATATTAGGTTGCAATGTTTTAAATCCATTAATACGCCAATAAATACATAATGGAAACCTAAGGTACTGTTCATGAATGACTTAATTTTGGAGGTCTTAGTCAAACATACAATAAAATAAATAATAAAATAATTATCTGTTAAAAAATTATGATACAAAAATCTGTAGTAAACTTCCATATTTAACCTTATCTAATTGTACATTTTGTTTTCCCGATATTTTTCTCAGTGCGACTTTTAGTAGCTGGAATAATGTTGGCATTTGGCAGAAGACTTTGTAAAATCCTATGTGCTCCAATTTGTCAGAATCAGAAATCCTTTACTTTTTACATCCCAATACAATCATATATAAGACATATTTTACTCAAGTATTACTATGTCCGGGCAGAGAGGTTTCCTATGTTTTCATATATTTTAATAGTTTCCCAATTCCCACAATATTATAATGAAACAGTGATAACTTCAAAGACACTTTGCACAGAGTCATGGACAAAAAATCCCAAAAGATATTTTTTATTAGTTTTGGAATGATGGAAAACTAGCTGTCTGCTCTTTCCCTGGAGATGGGCTGCTATGGTTACTGACGGTTAAACGAGGAACCCAACAAGCAGGCCTTGATGTGAACAGCCGTGTAAGTCCCTCAGATCACACAAAACATAAGTAGCAACATTTTCAGGGTCAATGGATTCTTACGGGAATGTTCTTCTAGCTCTGATACTAAGCTTATGCATCATACACTGGGTGTGGCACATACTTTCATTTGTTTAGAAGGGCAAACATTAAAGATGTGCAAGCAATGTAATCAAATTTCCCAATACAAGATGCATACAACATAAATAGATTGCTGAGAACTGATGAGCTGGTGTACTTACTTTGAAAATTGATGTCAGACAGCTTTATAATCCTTTTTAAAAGATATCCTTTCTCTTATTAAAAAGAGGATTTGTATAACAGGCCTGGTCTCATTTCTGACATTTATAGCATGTCAATATTGATTCTACAGGTAAACACTCTTACGGGCACAAATGGGAGAACTACCCAGGTTATTCTTTATCTGGAGTATGATTCCACCATACTTACAGGTCGATGATCAAACTTTGTCTCTATCAAATACTGGGTGTCTTAATTCACTTTTCCTCTAAATTATACTTTCTAAACCTTTCCCCAAGCAATCTCTTTAAGAATTGTCAGACTAATGTGCCAAAGGCCCACAATGGGGTCCCACTATTCAGTTACACTACCTGACCCTCAGTCACAAATTTATCCATGCTTCTCTGTAATAATATACTGGATCGTTTTGTAAATGAATAACGAGATGTTGCCTTTTTCTGTACACTGTGAATCTGACTGCTCAAACTGTGGAATGGGAGGCCCCACTTGTGCACAGGGGCCTACCGAGGGATTCACCTGCTCTACTGCTGGCCAGTCCGAGCCTATCTCTAAGTACGTCACCAGGGTGTGTTTACATTTTTTCAAGGTCGAAATGCCTGGTTACATTATTCTGGAAACATAGAATTACACCTTCTCAACCAGATTTCATCCACAAGGTTGTGGACTTCCTCTCTATGGCATGATTGGCTGCTAAAATTTATAACAATTGTGATTTTATTTTCACTTGATTTGGTCTCCGTGGGATGTCTATCTTGACCATTTCCACCATTTATAGTATCGACTCGGTGGTCTTTTTTCATACTGTATGTATTTTTTTTTCTCCTTCAGTCAACTATCTTTTTTTCTTCTTTATATAGGATATATACACAGTATTTAACACTTTTAGTTGTCTAGAAAAATTTCAATAAAAAATTAAATGAAAAATTAGCATTTTCAGCTGGAGCTGGTCAATAAAAAGAACCTGTCAGAAACTTTACCCTCACCCAAAGCCATTACTGCAATTGTGTAACCCTTGGAAAGGTAAGCCAGTCAATCCCTTTAAGACCCAAAGCACTGCTCTAACAATGGGAATTCACGTTTTGACATTGTGTCTGGAAGAGCATTGGGGCGCCACAATGCTACCAGCTTCTCAGCCTATTTCCTGCCTAGCAGCATCTTACCATGGCTGATTGGCAGGTCGTTTGCTCAGGTACTCCGCTACTAACCTGTCAATCAGCCAGGGGACGGTGCTACTAGATAGGAAACAGAGCGTGAGGCTGAGAAGCTAGAAGTGCATCATTTCGCCTCAATGCACTTCCAGTCACTACTTAAAAAGCGATTTCTTGCTGCTGGAATAGTACTTGGGATCATAAAGAGATCAACTGGCTTTTCTTCTAAAGGCCTACATAGTCATATAAATGGTATGTGAGTGAAGGGTGGTAACGTATGTTACAGGTTCCCTTATAAAAAGATGATATAGTTGTTCTGAGATGATTTTTCAAAGTAAGTACACAGCATCATCAGGACTAAGAAAGTAACTGAGTTTTTATTCCTACCAAATTTAAAAGGCAACGCTACATTATATGACGAATACTTCATTCTTCACATAAACCCTCTGCTAAAAAGAGAGATTTACAAGATACTTCTTTCTAGGGTTGAGCTACAGAATGGTGTAGAAACAGATAATTATTTGGATTGCCTGGACACTGTTCACACTAAGACTGGAAAAACATTACTCGGATTGCCAAACAAATGTTTGAGATACCTTTGTTTTAAGGTACTGTCACACTAGACGATATCGCTAGCGATCCGTGACGTTGCAGCGTCCTCGCTAGCGATATCGTCCAGTGTGACAGGCAGCAGCGATCAGGCCCCTGCTGTGCTGTCGCTGGTCGGGGAAGAAAGTCCAGAACTTTATTTTGTCGCTGGACTCCCCGCAGACATCGCTGAATCGGCGTGTGTGACACCGATTCAGCGATGTCTTCACTGGTAACCAGGGTAAACATCGGGTAACTAAGCGCAGGGCCGCGCTTAGTAACCCGATGTTTACCCTGGTTACCAGCGTAAAAAAACAAACAGTACATACTTACATTCAGCTGTCTGTCCCTTGCCGTCTGGTTCCTGCACTGACTGCTGGCCGTAAAGTGAAAGCAGAGCACAGCCACAGCGGTGAGTCACCGCTGTGTGACTCACTGCTGTGCTGTGCTTTCACTTTCACTTTACGGCAGCAGTCAGTGCAGGAACCAGACGGCAAGGGACAGACAGCTGAATGTAAGTATGTACTGTTTGTTTTTTTACGCTGGTAACCATGGTAAACATCGGGTTACTAAGCGCGGCCCTGCGCTTAGTTACCCGATGTTTACCCTGGTTACCGGGGACCTCGGGATCGTTGGTCGCTGGAGAGCTGTCTGTGTGACAGCTCTCCAGCGACCAAACAGCGACGCTGCAGCGATCCGGATCGTTGTCGGTATCGCTGCAGCGTCGCTAAGTGTGACGGTACCTTTACTTGTGACTGATAGCGATCAGTGTCGGACTGAAGAACATTGGGCCCCCAGAGGATTTGATTTCTGAGGGCCCGCCTTTCTCCCCCACTCAAGAGCAACTGCAAGGATTGCACTATGAACTCTCCTGAAGTCAGGGCCCACCGGAGGATTCTCCGATTCTCTGGTGGGCCAGTTCAACCCTGATAGTGATATAGCCTTTACACTTTTCTGGATAATTTTACACAATGGGTTGAAGATATATATTTTCATGAAAAACAAAAGAAGAAAACAATTTTTTTTATTTCAAATGTGTATTCTTACACATAGAATCTTGGGAAATTTCAGCTCTGAAACTTGCAGAATTTTAATCCAGCTATAACTCAGGAACAATGCATAATAAATAATGAAAAGTGTTCAACATCAGAAAGAACTGCCTACATTTATTTCTATTCTATTTTAAAATTTAGGTCCAATTCCATTCACCATAAGATCTTTACATAACTGTTTCAGTATTTCTATAAAATATTTTTTAGAACTCAACAGATTGAAAATCTGGCTTGGTGAAACTCTGTGAAATGTCTCATGTCACGTCACGGGGATGTAATATGTAATTTACCTAATGTCATCGCCTTTTATGTCGTTTGTGTGATTTGTGGATGCATAGTTACTAAAACTACTAGGTATAGAAATGAATAACCAAATGCAAATAAAAACTTTAGAAATTCATGTAAGTTTTAGGAGAACGTTATATGAGCTGTTATGTGAAGCGACCCTTTCAAAGCAATATGTGCAATCACCAAGTAATTGGATAGATGATGTTCCTGCCATAAGAATTCATGTAAAACTTGTCGAGTGAAGCTGTCATCGAGCTCAAAACTGTTATTTTAACTTGTATATTGAACATTGATTTTTATTTTATTTCTGTACGGCTGCTTGAAAATTGATTAAGCTTTCCTGATGTTCAGAAAGCCTTACTACTAGACTACATTTTAATTACTGACTTTGTCACGTAGCACAAAGCTCGCTGACTGAAGCTTTTTTTTAAATTGCAGAACAGGCTTACAGTATATAGTTGTGACTACAATTGCAATCAATATTATTCACCCTCGAATGGAAGTTAGAATTATTAGCAAAATGGACAAATGTTCTGTTGTGTGCAACCCCCCCAACAATTAAATGAGAACATTTAAATAATAGCTCAATCAAGCTAATATAAAAAGTGGTTTCTTCAACTTTAACACAAAATGCTACTTTAAATGGCTACTTCAGTCTCAGAATTTTTTTCAACCCCCAGAACAGAATCCTCCATAAGTACAGACATCTGCAAATCATGCTTCATTAGTTGGTTGCATCAGGTGTGCTTGAGATGAAACACATCAAATACCTGGACTGGCTAGGGGTTTGTTAAAGGGAACCTGTCACCTGAATTTGGCAGGACTGGTTTTGGGTCATATGGGCGGAGTTTTTGGGTGTTTGATTCACCCTTTCCTTACCCGCTGGCTGCATGCTGGCCGAAATATTGGATTGAAGTTCATTGTTTGTCCTCCGTAGTACATGCCTGCGCAAGGCAAGATTGCCTTGCGCAGGCGTGTACTACGGAGGACAGAGAATGAACTTCAATCCAATATTGCGGCCAGCATGCAGCCAGCAGGTAAGGAAAGAGTGAATGAAACACCCGAAAACTCCGCCCATATGACCCAAAACCAGTCCCGCCAAATTCAGGTGACAGGTTCCCTTTAACTGTGAGGTTTAATGGCATGTTAGAAATATGGCAATGCATCTAGCCTCTTTAGAGATGACTAAAACTGGAAATCTACTGTTACCTACTGGGGGTAACAAGCCTAAAAGTCAATGTCGACCCTTTAACAAGCCTTCCACATGACTTAGGAAGGTTCAAAAGCATAATAGAAGAGGTCATTACCTTGCACTTACAAGGTAATAGATACCAAGTAACAGCAAAGGCACTGGATGTTCCTAGAGATACAGTTGGAAACACAGGCTACACTACTTGGAAATGGTAAAAAGGGGAAGCTATCATCGGCTGCTAACAAATTTCTGAGGAGGCAATTGGTCAAAAACAATTGAGTGGCTTCAAATGATTTGGTGGCAGCAGGCTCTGAGTTTGTACACTATGGCGCTTACTAAATGTTCAAGGACTCCAGGCCGAAACTCCAAGCCATAAGTCCCTAGTGACCCAAATGCACAAGAAAAATGATCTCCAATTTTCCGAAATCCATATAAATAAGCCACAGAAATTTGAGGATTCTGTTTTGTGAAGTTTTGAAGCAAACTTGAAACTTTTCTGTTCCCATAGTTGTTATTTATTTTATGATTAATAAAACTATTTCTTAATGGGAGTGGAGTGGTAGAAAGGAAAAAAGAAATAAAAGAATACAAAAAGAGCAATAGTTTACACTTAACATAGATATAAAGGTATATTATTTTGATTTGTTAACAATGAGAAATTATGAGAATAATTTCTGAGCACTAAAATCAGATGCTCCCATATCTATATATATAATCGTCTAAGGGGCACTTCCGTCTGTTTGTCTGCCTGTTTTTCTGTCTGTCACAGAAATCCCAAGTCGCTGATTGGTCGCTGCCGGCTGGCCGCGACAATCAGCGACGGGCGCAGTCCGGCCGCGAATTTTCCCCTTCCTACTCTGTGTCAGTGCCCCCTCCATACTCCCCTCCAGTCAGCGCTCGCACAGGGTTAATGGCTGCGTTACACCGCGTTATGCCGCGGTGTAACGCAGTCCGGTAACGCTGCTATTAACCCTGTGTGACCAACTTTTCACTATTGATGCTGCCTATGCACCTTCCAGCGCCTTTCCCGCTCCTCGCGATGCTCCGGGCCATGCATTGCAGTCTCGCGAGATGATGATGTAGCGGTCTCGTGAGACCGCTATGTCATCATCTCGTAAGAACGCAATTCATTCTTGGGACCGGAGCGTCGTGAGGAGCATCGCTAAACGCCTCGCCTGGATCCGAGGGCCGCCGGAAGGTGAGTATATAACAATTTTTTTTAAATTTTTTTTTAAACAGGGATATGGTGCCCACATTGCTATATACTACATGGGCTGTGTTATATACTACGTGGGCTGTGTTATATACTGCGTGGGCTGTGTTATATACTGCGTGAACTGTGTTATATACTACGTCTCTGTGCTATATACTACGTGGGCTGTTCTATATACTACATCGCTGTGCTATATACTATGCGGGCTGTGTTATATTGAGCTGTGTTATATACTGCATCTCTGTGCTATATACTATGTGGGCTGTGCAATATATTATGTGGCTGGGCAATATACTACGTGGCTGTGTTATATACTGCGTGAGCTGTGCTATATACTTCGTGAGCTGTGCTATATATATACTACGCGAGCTTTGCTATATACTATGTAGATGTGCAATATATTACGTGGCTGGGCAATATACTACGTGGATGTGTTATATACTGTGTGAGCTGTGTTATATACTACGTGGGCTGTGCTATATACTACGTAGCTGTGCAATATACATGGCTGGGCAATATACTACGTGGCTGCGCTATATACTATGTGGCTGTGTTATATACTACGTGGGCTGTGTTATATACTACGTGGCCTGTGTTATAAACTACGTGGGCTGTGTTATATACTACATGGGCTGTTATGGACTGTGTGAGCTGTGTTATATACTACATGGGCTGTGCTATATACTACGTGGGCTGTGTTATACACTGCGTGGACTGTGCTATATACTACGTGGGCTGTGCTATATACTACGTGGCTGTGCTATATACTACCTGGCTGTGCTATATTCTACGTGGCTGTGTTATATGCTACGTGGCTGTGCTATATGCTATGTGGGCTGTGCTATATGCTATGTTGGCTGTGTTATATACTACGTGGCCTGTGCTATATACTACATGGCCTGTGCTATATACTACGTGGCCTGTGCTATATGCTACGTGGCTGTGCTATATGCTACGTGGGCTGTGTTATATGCTATGTGGGCTGTGTTATATGCTACTTGGCTGTGGTATATTTCTCTGCTGTATCTGTGCATCATGAATCGTGGTATGTGTTAAAGAGGGGGCCCACCGATACTCTTTCACCTGGGGCCCTCAAAAACCTGGAGCCGGCCCTGGCTTCACTAATTTGTCACGCCTGGCCGCGAACAATCAGCCACAGGAGCAGTCCGGCTGCGAATTGGCACGGAATTTGAACCAGGCTTCGCTAATTGGTAGCGCCCGGCTGGCCAAAATTGCATTATTCTGAAAACTACATAAATAAACTACATACATATTCTAGAATACCCAATGCGTTAGAATTGGGCCACTATCTAGTGTGCTATATAATGGTTTAGAGGTGACAGGAAAAGTACTGCCCAGTTATGCCACACTTCTGTAGCAGAAGAATTGAATTGTTTTTATAGCAAATGTATATTAAAGGAGTTGTGAATTGAGGTTTTATCAATAATTTTAGTAATGGATAGTAGGGTGGATGGATGGATGGTTCCTCCACTTGGTGGCTATAAGTATTTTAGAAGCCAATAGAATATGACATATGAGAGGGAATTTGTCTATGCCTAATGACAACATAACAAGTTTAGAATTTGGTAATTGCCAGATTCATCTGTGAGTTGCAAGCTCATCATATCTTTGACATTTGTTACAACTCCCGTTTTTTTATTCGGAGAACATAGATTGAAGATATGAGGAAATTTGAGATACGTAGCTTTTGATTACCTAAAGTGAACTTGGTTTCCTCAAAGCAAATTATATCCATTTTGGAGTTGCTGAGGATTATTAGAATGTATTATTTAGGCCTTTGACATTCAAAAGGGAGGTCAAGCCCCAATTAGTACAAAGTACAACAAACTACAGCAAAAACAAAAATATGAGCCAGGGCATAAGTTGATATATGTGCAGTGTTTAAGAGCATGTTGTGCTTCAGTTCATTTCTTTGGTTTTGCTGTACATTCTTGTACCTTTTTCCAAACAAGGGCTTGGCTCCATTTTTGAGCTGGGAATTTCATCTATATAGCTTTCCATGGGCAGGTGGCTGAATCAGTTGGGCTCCTGTCCTAGTCTGCCCTTATTTACATTGAGGTCAGCTGACATAAGGTAAGGTGTTAATACTAGAGACAGGATAGGACCATCCTAACTGGATACACCTTATTGTGGTGGGATGCCTTTTACACTTTGTGAGGGGTTGACTCACTCAGCTGCTTCACCAGGTAGACACAGGAACTGTACTGGTAGTAGTTCACCTGCTAGTTTATTATTGGCAGCATAAACTTAATAACGGTAAAACAATACAAAAGGTAACGTTTAACAGAGTCCTTGCCCCGCAGACTTCACTGCAGGCAACATGCACAGCATCCTAAGCTCCTCTGGGAGCTACTTGGGAGTTCCACCTCTCCCAACACACCACCCCCACTCTCATGGCCAGTTATTTAACACCCAATGTAATGATCACATGACCTTGACATCACACACATCCTGTCAGGACTCTGCAGGTGGAGATATGGTGGACCTCGCTCTATGAAGGTCCACTAAAACTCAGCACATAACATAACTTAACTCTGTCAACAATTAGTTTGACGTAAAACCAGAATAGTTTTCCTCCAACACTGATGCTAATATGCGCAGTGACACATATCTACCTTCATACACTGTACCAGTGACCCAGTCACAAATTTTTTGATCCAAATAGTGTTAACTATGTACCCCATGTTATTTACTTGTAGTATTACCATTTACTTACTACAGGGTATATGCACATTTGTATTTTTGTTGGATTTTGTCTGTGAAATTACCACAGTGAAAACTTGCTCTTACATATGCACATATAACAAAATGTTCTCCGGCTCATTTCTTTGGTTTTGATGTGGTTTTCTTACACTTTGTACAAAGAGGGACGTTGCCCGCCTTTTGAGCTAGATATTTCATGTAAATAGCTTCCCATGGAAAACTGTCTGAAACAGTCAGGCTCCTATCCTGATCTGACATGAGGAAAGGTTTTATTCCTAGAGGCAGGATAGGTCCATCCCGATTAGGTACACCTTGTCGCAGTGGGATGGTTTTTACACTTTTTTTTATTAAAATAGTTTTAACTAAGTAAGTACCCTTTGTTATTTACATGTACAATTACTATTTACTTACTACCTAGCATATGATTACTTAGTTTTCTTGGGATTTGTCAGTGAAATGGCCACAGTGGGAATGTGTTCTTGCACATTGCTCGTATACCTACTTAAGCTCCAGCTCATTTCTTTGGCTTTGCTGTCAGTTCACCTATATACAGTAGAACTGTGGTTGAGATGGAGGTACAGTATCCTGGAATGCTCTGAAGATTAATGCTATTTCTTGTATGTCTGTTTTTTTAAGTCTGCTAACTTTACTTTGAAAATTGTCTCTTCAGAGGATTTGAACTCTAATGTCACCTATTGGAAGTAGCAATCCTACAAGTCAATATTGACCCTTTAATGAGCCTTGCAATATGACTTTCTATAAAAGCCAAATCAGAATCTCAATTTACAGACATGTTGTTTCAGGGTATTACCCCTTGTCAATTCCAAATATGAGATCTGATTTGGCATGGTGAGAGGCTAAAGGTACCGTCACACATAACGATATCGTTAACGATATCGTTGCTTTTTGTGACGTAGCAACGATATCGTTAATGAAATCGTTATGTGTGACAGCGACCAACGATCAGGCCCCTGCTGGGAGATCATTGGTCGCTGTGGAAAGTCCAGCACTTTATTTTCTCGCTGGATCTCCCGCTGACATCGCTGAATCGGCGTGTGTGACGTCGATTCAGCGATGTCTTCACTGGTAACCAGGGTAAATATCGGGTTACTAAGCGTAGGGCCGCGCTTAGTAACCCGATGTTTACCCTGGTTACCGTTGTAAATGTAAAAAAACAAACACTACATACTTACATTCCCGGTGTCTGGTCATGTCCCTCGCCTTCAGCTTCCCGCACTGACTGGTGAGCGCCGGCCAGCCGTAAAGCACAGCACAGCGGTGACGTCACTGCTGTACTTTACGGCCGGCGCTCAGTCAGTGCTGGAAGCTGAAGGCGAGGGACATGACCAGGCACCAGGAATTTAAGTATGTATTGTTTTTTTTTTTTTTACATTTACAACAGTAACCAGGGTAAACATCGGGTTACTAAGCGTGGCCCTGCGCTTAGTAACCCGATGTTTACCCTGGTTACCCGGGGACTTCAGGATCGTTGGTCGCTGGAGAGCTGTCTGTGTGACAGCTCTCCAGCGACCAAACAGCGATGCTGCAGCAATCAACATCGTTGTCGGTATCGCTGCAGCGTCGCTTAGTGTGACGGTACCTTAAGACTGGGATCTAAAGGTCTGGCACACCAGTATGAGTAGACATAAACGCTTTGAATGCTCCCCTTGGAAAGTAAATATGTAAATTGTCTCTTCAGAGAGGAAGAAGACTTGAACTCTAGTGCAAACTATTGGAAGTAGTAATCCTAAAAGTCAATATCGAGCCTTGCAACATAACTTTGGGTACCGTCTCACAGTGGCACTTTGGTCGCTACGACGGCACGATCCGTGACGCTCCAGCATTGCACCATTATCGCTCCAGCGTCGTAGACTGCGGTCACACTTCGCAATGCACGACGCTGGAGCAATAATTTTATGACGTGTTTGCGATGTAGAAGCTGTTGGTTACTATGCGCACATCGTATACAATATCGTGCACACCATTGTTACACGATGCGATCATGCCACCACAGCGGGACACTTGACAACGAAAGAAAGTTTCAAACGATCTGCTACGACGTACGATTCTCAGCGGGGTCCCTGATTGCAGTAGCGTGTCAGACACAGCGAGATCGTAAGTATATCGCTGGAACGTCACGAATCGTGCCGTCGTAGCGATCAAAATGCCACTGTGTGACGGTACCCTTAGGATAAAAGACAAATCATGCCTGCAAATTGAGTTTCTGATTTGGCTTTTATCCTAAGTTATATTGCAAGGCTCGTTAAAGGGTCAATATTTACTTTTAGGATTGTTACTTCCAGTAGTGGGCAGCACTAGAGTTCAAGTCCTCTTCGACTCTGAAGACATCATTTGCATATTTCATTTCCCACAGGAGCATGCAAGGCAGTTAAGCCTCCTCATACTGGTGTGCCAGACCTGCCATGTCACTTTTCATAAGGAGAAAAAATACCCCTTAGATCCCAACTTACTTTGAGCATTTTCACAACTTTTTTTCAAAGACGTGTTCACGCACTATGCTGTATGCTTGAGTGACTCATTTATTTTGTTCTTTACAAGGTCTACTCTGTAACTTATATCCACTATAGCTGAATGGAAGGTGGTTAATTGTTTAGATATTTAATTTATGATTGTAAGGCTATTTGATTTGATGATGGCACACTTGTAAATGGGTTTGGAGCATTTTGTATAGATTTTGAGTCATGAGACTCAGAAACTGTTTTTATGAGTTCAGCAAAGAAGTTATGTCTGCAGCAGAATTTTTTATAAATCACTCTGTGTCACCCATTATTTTGTGATAAACTAGTGCCTCTTTAGATTAAGTCCCTTTTTAACTGAATATGTATATTGTTTCATTTGCAGCAGCACTCTCTTTCCCTGCTTTGCTTATTGCCTGTTGCCTCTGCAGCTTGATTCTGCTTCTCCTTCCACCGAAAGTGACTTGGCATGATGAAGCAGTCAAAGGCTTATATTATATATTAGTTGTGTTGTTGTTGGAATAAGTTTAAATGCAACAACTCCATTCCTGTTGTAGTCTGCATTGAATGTCTATGAGTGTTCATTTGTCAGCTATGCTGTGATTGTTAAAGTTTGTACAAAAAAAAAAAGGTCAGAGGACTCTCACTGATTGCATCATTCTGCTGCTGTTTCCTTCACAGAGAGACATGTGTTACATGGACTAGATTATATCGGTAGTTACTGTCAAAGCTTTCTTATTTTGTTCCAGTTCAAGCTGCATATATTAAACACAGTTTGCCTTACGTTGGATTCTGCTGCTTATATGAAGTAACACGCGCTGCTGTGGTAATACTCCGGCTAACAGGTTATGGGCCCAGCCACCGGAAAGTAAATGGTAAAAAGCCCAGTCACCGGAATAAGCAGCGAGCCAAGCGCAGACAGCACAGAGGAACCCCCGGAATACAAGGACACCGGAACGCAAAGGTACCGCAGTGTACAGAGCACCGGACAGCGCAGCTTAAAGGGCCAGTAACAAAAAAAAAAAAAAAGGTACAAGAGACAAGAATGTCTACAGAAAGGAATGCAGTGAAGTACACAGTGCCAAGTCTCACAAATCACAATTACAGCTCCTGGAAATTCAAGGTAAAGATGTTACTTATAAGAGAGGGTACATGGAAATGTATTGAACAGCCTGTGCCTGACCCAGTACCGGGTGATTGGCTAGAGACTGATCAGAAAGCACAAAGCACTATTTCCCTCAGCATAGATGATAACCAGATTGTACATGTATGCAAATGTGATACTGCAAAGAAAATGTGGGAAGAATTACAGAAAGTGCATGAAAGGTCAAATCTCAGCAATAAGCTATATCTTATGAGAAAGCTGTATCAGTCTAAATTAAGTGATGGCCAGCATATGCAGGACTATATCAGAAACACCCTAGAGATTGTGGAGCGCCTAAGGGGTATTGGTGAAGAAATTAAAGATTTTCATGTTGCTGCATTACTATTAAGTGGTCTTCCAGAAAGTTATGACACGCTTGTGACTGCATTAGATGCCAGACCAGATGATGAACTCACACTAGAATATGTGAAAGGGAAACTTGCAGATGAATACAAGAGAAAGTCAGAGACTATTAGCAATAATATATGCAAAGCAGAAGCAGCATTAAAGACACAGTACTTTTCTAAAGCTCAGAGTCATTTAAAGGAAACTCGTGAATGTTTTGTCTGTAAAAAGCCTGGTCACCTTAAAGCAGACTGCAGAGTGTGGAAAGCAAGAATGAATCAGTTTAAAAAGCAGGACAGTCATCAAAAGGTTAAAACAGCTGTAAAGAAGGAAGATGCATGTATTGCGACTGCATTTGGGGTCAGCACAAGCCCATATGCAAACCATGTTTGGTGTATTGACTCTGGAGCGACTGCTCACATGACACGTGATAAAGATTTCTTCATTAATCTAGATGAAAGCAAGTCTGAAAAGGTAATTTTAGCTAATGGTCACTATATGACATCAGAAGGAATAGGAGATGGTTATCTCCATTGTCAAGTTCAATCCTCAGCACAAGTCAGAAAAATCCCAGTTAAAGACGTGCTGTATGTTCCCAAACTTGAAAGTAACCTTTTATCTGTAAAGAAGCTTGCACAACAGGGAAATATAGTTACATTTAAGGATGACAGATGCATCATTTCAAAGAAGGGTCATACCCTTGCCGAAGGAAAAATCAAAGATGAACTTTATCAGCTGAAATGCAATGAAACTGTTTACAGTGCTAGACAAGATTTTCATAAGGACTGTATTCATGTGTGGCACAGACGCCTAGGCCACAGAGATCCAGAAGCAGTAAAGAAACTAGCTCAACTTGCAAATGGTATTGCAATCAACCAGTGTAATCAAACAATGAAGTGCACAAGTTGCCTAAAAGGGAAAATGTCCAGAAAATCGTTTCCTAAAGTAAGCACTACTAAATCTGCACAGATACTGGATTTGATACATACAGATGTGTGTGGTCCAATGAGTGTTCTTACTCCCAGCAAGAAGAGATATTTTCTCACATTCATTGATGATTATTCCAGATATACTGTTACTTACCTACTTCAAAGTAAAGATGAAGTTCCACAGAAACTTGAAGAATATCTTGCTGCAGTTCTTAACAAATTTGGAAGAATACCAAAGGTACTGCGAGCAGATAATGGAACTGAATATACAAGTGGTAAAGTGCAAACCATCCTGAAAAAGAATGGAATCGTGTTCCAGACAACCGTTCCATACAACCCAGAGCAGAATGGCACAGCAGAGAGAAAGAACCGAACTCTTTGTGAAAGTGGAAGAAGTATGCTATTTGATGGAAACCTACCTACAACATATTGGGGAGAAGCCATCATGACTGCTACCTATCTTCAAAATCGACTGCCAAGTAAAGCTACAAGTAAAACTCCATATGAGCTATGGAACTGTGAGAAGCCCAACCTGAAGCATCTCAGGATATTCGGAAGCAAAACTTTTGTGCATGTTCCCAAAGAAAAACGTTCTAAGTGGGAATCTCATGCAAAGGAAGGAGTTCTTGTGGGGTACAGTGAAACTCAGAAAGGATACAGAATCCTGCACCCACAGACCAACACAGTAACAATCAGCAGAGATGTAGTGATTGATGAAAACTCAGTATCGCTCAAATTTCATGAGGTTACGCAAATAATTCAACCTAAGGAACAAGAATTTCAGTCAGTGATTCCAGACATTGAAGAGAATCTCAAAGAAAATACTGAAGTCTGGATATGCTCTGAAAGTACTGAAAAAGAAACAGAAGAACCAAGCCAACCTCAGGAGATCAGAAGATCAGGAAGATCAAATAAAGGAATTCCAGCTAAACGCCTTTCTTATATGGTCAGATCAATTCCAGAAGAAGAGCCACAGTCATGGCAGGAAATGCAAAAACTGCCTATTCATAAGAAGCAAAAATGGATAAAAGCTGCTGATGAAGAAATGGAATCCCTTCATAAGCTCAAAACATGGGAGCTCACAGAGCTACCTCAAGGCAAGAAAGCAATTGGATGTAAGTGGGTCTTTAAGAACAAATATGACTCCGAAGGTAATGTTCACCGTTTTAAAGCAAGATTGGTCGCAAAAGGATATTCACAAAAATATGGTGAAGATTATGATGCTACTTTTGCTCCAGTTGCCAAGCAAACTACATTCAGAACTTTATTATCCATAGCTGCTGTTCAGCAGATGAAAGTAAGACATTTTGACATCAAAACAGCCTTTCTACATGGAGACATTGAAGAAGAGCTGTACATGACTCAACCAGAAGGCTATGTTAAAAGGGGTAAAGAGAACCTTGTTTGCAGAATGCAAAAATCTCTCTACGGCCTTAAGCAATCAGCAAGAGCATGGAACACTAAGATGAACAAAGTGTTAATCGACGAAGGATTTAAAAGGTCTCAAGCGGATCCATGTTTGTATACAAAAGGTGTATCACAAGATTGGATGTATGTTATTCTATATGTGGATGATGTAATAATAGCGCATCAAGAAGAGAGAGAAATTTCAAAACTAGGTCAAATTCTGAACAAGCATTTCGAGACCAAGGACCTTGGAGATGTGACATACTATTTGGGAATCCAAATCCAGAGAGAGGAAGATGGAAGTTTTCTTCTTAATCAAAATTCTAAAATCTCCACAGTTCTAAACCAGTTTGGAATGTCAGAAGCCAAAGGCATATCAACTCCAATGGATCCATCTTACCTAAAATTGGAAGGAGAAGAAGATCTGCTACCCACAAATGACAGTTACAGACAAGCAGTGGGGGCACTTCTATACATAGCAACCACAACCCGTCCAGATATCTCAGCCACAGTGGGAATTCTCTGCCGACGTGTAAGCAAGCCACGCCAAAGAGATTGGAATGCAATTAAGAGACTTCTTCAGTATCTTAAGGCAACCCAAGAGTTAAGTCTAAAGATTTCTGCATCAGGAGATCTAATTCTCAGAGGATATGTAGATGCAGATTGGGCTGGAGACTCAAGTGATCGAAGATCAACAAGTGGTTACTTGTTCAAGTTAGGACACACTTCAATCTCATGGTCCAGTAGAAAACAAGTGTCAGTTGCATTGTCTTCTACAGAAGCAGAATATACATCAGCTGCTCATGCAAGTCAAGAGTTAATTTGGTTGAAGCAACTTTTGGAAGAATTCGGCAAACCACTAGCTGAACCAACTGTTATCTATGAGGACAACCAAGGATGTATCAAGCTCGCCAGCAGTGAAAGGATAAGTGCAAGAACAAAGCACATTGATGTTAAACATCATCATTTGCGTGACTTAGTAGAGCGTGAAGTTCTAAAGTTCGTTTACTGTGAATCTGACAAGATGTTAGCAGATGTTTTGACAAAGCCATTGTCAAGAGCCAAGTTTGAAGAATTCAGAACTGCAATGGGACTAACAGGATAAGCAGTTGTTGAGTGGGGGTGTTGGAATAAGTTTAAATGCAACAACTCCATTCCTGTTGTAGTCTGCATTGAATGTCTATGAGTGTTCATTTGTCAGCTATGCTGTGATTGTTAAAGTTTGTACAAAAAAAAAAAGGTCAGAGGACTCTCACTGATTGCATCATTCTGCTGCTGTTTCCTTCACAGAGAGACATGTGTTACATGGACTAGATTATATCGGTAGTTACTGTCAAAGCTTTCTTATTTTGTTCCAGTTCAAGCTGCATATATTAAACACAGTTTGCCTTACGTTGGATTCTGCTGCTTATATGAAGTAACACGCGCTGCTGTGGTAATACTCCGGCTAACAGTTGTGCTATATAAATTGTTTTTATCTAGTTACTTTTTTGCAAACACCAGAAGGTATGTACATTTTGTTAACAAGCCTTATTTGCAATGGTTGAGTAATTTTGATTGAAGCTGGAGAAGCATAGTTGGTTGTCAGTATAATATAACAATTAACTGTTGCTCAATAGTCCTACAAGTCTCTATCTAGCCGCAGCCTATACTAATAACATTTCATTGTATCAGTGTAATAATAAGTCACCCTAAAACCACTTTCTAGGTGTCTGACTTAAATTTAAAAAAAACAAAGCATGACAGTATAAGGACAAATTATTAAAGGGAACCGGTGAGATCATCCAAACCTTCCAATACACCACCTTAACATTATCTTACCCTATTTTACCATACAAGCAATTCCTACAATATCCTTGAAGTCCTAGTCTAATGTGTAAATGTATCCAAAAATGTATTCTTCAGGTGCTTTTATTGAGGAGGCCATAAATCTGACCTATGGTGGCTTACAGTGCCAGAGGCTGGACTGCTCCAGGTTAAAGTGGTGCCCTACCACACTAGAGGTTAGTCACTAGCATATGCAGAGCGACTGGAATAAATGTATTTTTGCATACTTATCTACACTTGACTGGGACATCAATGACATGATAGGATTCGTGGAAAAGGGCTATATAACATATGGCGGCGGTTTGGGAGGCGTAGGGGACTAGACAGGTTACCTTTAATATTTATTTCTATTAATTAGATTATGCAAAAGCCAATGTACTAGGCAAAAATCCTACAAAATCCAATGTAATAAGTTTTATGTAGCATATCTTGCTAACAATAATCAGATTCTTTGTAAGAAAATACAAAGGGCTGTATAGTAGGCATGATTTGTAGGTAACTACTTGTATGTCCATATACCAGAAAATGAAGAAAGGAGAGTAAGTTAGAGTCTTAGCCAACTTTCTTTTACCTAGAAACATTTCTTTTCAGTTTAGAGGCCATTTAAAAAAGGAAGTTGCAAAAAAAGTGTAGTAATATTGGTTGCTTTCACCTTTCAGTTAGCATATTAGTAACTAATGGTGAGCTTTCACTTTCTTGTTAATGAAATGTGATAGCAGAATGAGAATTTGTCACTAGCGTTTTGAGAACCTACGGCAAAAGTTACAACCAATATGGTTGCGAATCCTGCTGTTCATTTTTACAAAGATGACTATCAAAACCAAACTGATAAGTGACAAAATCTCTGCCCATAAGAAAATACAGTATATCCAGTTTAAGATTTTGGATTAAAATGCTCTTTAACATATTTAAGACATATTCCCTAGTTAGACCGCACATGGAGTACTGTGTCCAGTTTTGGGCACCGGTGCTCAGGAAGGATATAATGGAACTAGAGAGAGTACAAAGGAGGGCAACAAAATTAATAAAGGGGATGGGAGAACTACAATACCCAGATAGATTAGCGAAATTAGGATTATTTAGTCTAGAAAAAAGACGACTGAGGGGCGATCTAATAACCATGTATAAGTATATAAGGGGACAATACAAATATCTCGCTGAGGATCTGTTTATACCAAGGAAGGTGACGGGCACAAGGGGGCATTCTTTGCGTCTGGAGGAGAGAAGGTTTTTCCACCAACATAGAAGAGGATTCTTTACTGTTAGGGCAGTGAGAATCTGGAATTGCCTGAGGAGGTGGTGATGGCGAACTCAGTCGAGGGGTTCAAGAGAGGCCTGGATGTCTTCCTGGAGCAGAACAATATTGTATCATACAATTAGGTTCTGTAGAAGGACGTAGATCTGGGGATTTATTATGATGGAATATAGGCTGAACTGGATGGACAAATGTCTTTTTTCGGCCTTACTAACTATGTTACTATGTTATTCATGAGACTCTAGTGTCATTTTCTTCTTGTTACTTTCAATAGGAGTATAATTTACAATTCTTACAAATAAGAGTGAGTGAAAACAAGTGAAGTCAGTAAAGTTGACAAGGTCACAACGCCAAGTGGACGGCATGATCTTATGTGCATGGGTGACAGAGAGGAGCAGAGAGGTGAGGGTGAGGAGCGGAGGGGCCAGAGATGTAAGCGGAAAGATGAGTTATAAGGATTATTTTTTACATATTACGCTTACTTTGCTCTACGGTCTGGAGAGAGATGCCAAAGCATAATAAGGGACATTCAATTCACAGAGAATAACTTCTCTGGAAATTTACTTTCTAGGGAAAATCCAAGTGAATTAGAATTTTGCCTAACCTACTCATCTCTAGTCCTAGCTCATGAATTGGCACTGATATTTTCCTATGTCTCACTGACAATTCAGAAGATTTTCAAATTGCATATTTTGGGATTTTAGAGATAACATATTCATGGGATATGCTATAAGTGTCCAATAAATGCATGCCCTACTGGTCAAGGTACTGAATGTCTGTGGATATGCCATGCAAGTCTAATGTGGGAATACCTAAATTTTGGTGCATTTGATATAATAATGAAATGAACATACAAGCTCCACCAATCTTTTGTTTGTACCGCTTCTTTATCCCTTTCATATCTACAACTTAAAGGGACTCTGTCACCTGAATTTGGCGGGACTGGTTTTGGGTCATATGGGCGGAGTTTTCGGGTGTTTGATTCACCCTTTCCTTACCCGCTGGCTGCATGCTGGCTGCAATATTGGATTGAAGTTCATTCTCTGTCCTCCATAGTACACGCCTGCGCAAAGCAATCTTGCCTTGTGCAGGCGTGTACTATGGAGGACAGAGAATGAACTTCAATCCAATATTGCAGCCAGCATGCAGCCAGCGGGTAAGGAAAGGGTGAATCAAACACCCGAAAACTCCGCCCATATGACCCAAAACCAGTCCCGCCAAATTCAGGTGACAGGTTCCCTTTAATCACAAATTTGAATACTGTTTTCATTTTTTTTCGGTTGAACTGGATAGACTCAGCCTTTTCCAGGTTTTTCTAATTTCCAAACTGGTGATATTGTAATATAATTCTAATGTATTCTCTTAAGAGTTCATACTGGCGAGCTTTTCAGGATCAATTTCTGTTACTTAAACCATATCTATAGGTAAAGTACTAATGCACTTCCCTACAGTGCTATAAATAGCTAGCGTATAGCCTATTCTTACCGGCCAGATAAATTCTAACATGTCTATGATTCTATTCACTGCTCCATTCCTTTATTCTCTACATTTCAGCCACTCTGTGATTGAAGACTATAAAGAAATCAATGCACTGCATATTGGGATACGACATCAATGAAGAAATGCTATTAATACTTTCACCTAGCAGGATGTTCCTCCACTCCACTGTCAGCAGGAAGCCTTTGTCCTCATGCATCTAACATGGAACCAAAAACTCAGGTAATTGCAAGATTTGCCCCCAACGTCCTAATTAGTGATGAGCGAGTGTTCTCGTTGCTCGGGTTTTCCCAAGCACGCTCGGGTGATCTCCGAGTATTCCTTGAAGCAGCTGAATGATTTGCGACTACTAGATGTTAGGTCTCGAGTTCCCGCTTGTGCACAGGCGGAATCTCGAGCCGTCTCCGCTGCGGTCCCCCATTCCTATCCAGCCGCAGTGGAGCCTGCTCAGCAGGGACGTCGGTCCCAGCGTCTTGCTCGGTCTCACTCTGTTCAGAGAGTTACTCCTGCTTCTTCAGCTCCTGCCATTAAAGTCAGTGCTGGTCAGCAGCGAGTGGACTTCTCTGGGACTAAGTCCTTGTCTGCGCACACTGAGCATGCCCAGGGCAAGATCTCCCGTTGGAGATCGAGGGTCATGTGCTCAGACTCTGCAGCGCATTCTATTGGTCCTCTTGGCAGGTCTTGGAAGGGCAAAGTTTCTGTGGCCACTTCCTGTCCTGCAACTATATAAACTGCGCATGACCGCACGGCCATGCGCTAGTGTACAATTTAATACGTGTGTTTGTTGTGAGTGCAAGTCGTTCTTTAACCCCTTTCTGCCATTAGACGTACTATTGCGTCCATGTGGGGTGGGCTTTACTTCCCAAGGATGCAATAGTACGTCATATGCGATCGGCAGCGCTCACGGGGGGAGCGCCGCCGATCGCGGCCGGGTGTCAGCTGTTTATCGCAGCTGACATCCGGCACTATGTGCCAGGAGCGGTCACGGACCGCCCCCGGCACATTAACCCCCGGCACACCGCGATCAAAGATGATCGCGATGTGCCGGCGGTACAGGGAAGCACCGCGCAGGGAGGGGGCTCCCTGCGGGCTTCCCTGAGCCCCCCGCAGCAACGCGATGTGATCGCGTTGCTGCGAGGGTCTCACCTCCCTCCCTGCTCCCTCCAGCCCCGGATCCAAGATGGCCGCGGATCCGGGTCCTGCAGGGAGGGAGGTGGCTTCACAGAGCCTGCTCAGAGCAGGCACTGTGAAGCAGCCTGCACTCCTATCAGATCAGTGATCTGACAGAGTGCTGTGCAAACTGTCAGATCACTGATCTGTGATGTCCCCCCCGGGACAAAGTAAAAAAGTAAAAAAAAAAAATTTCAAATGTGTAAAAAAAAATAAAAAAAAATATTCCAAAATAATGAAAAAAAAATAAAAATATTATTCCCATAAATACATTTCTTTATCTAAATAATAAAAAAAACCAATAAAAGTACACATATTTAGTATCGCCGCGTCCGTAACGGCCCGACCTATAAAACTGGCCCACTAGTTAACCCCTTCAGTAAACACCGTAAGAAAAAAAAAAAAAAAAACGAGGCAAAAAACAACGCTTTATTATCATACCGCCGAACAAAAAGTGGAATAACACGCGATCAAAAAGACAGATATAACTAACCATGGTACCGCTGAAAACGTCATCTTGTCCCGCAAAAAACGAGCCACCATTCAGCATCATCAGCAAAAAAATAAAAAAGTTATAGTCCTGAGAATAAAGCGATGCAAAAATAATTATTTTTTCTATAAAATAGTTTTTATCGTATAAAAGCGCCAAAACATAAAAAAATGATATAAATGAGGTGTCGCTGTAATCGTACTGACCCGAAGAATAAAACTGCTTCATCAATTTTACCAAACGCGGAACGGTATAAACGCCTCCCCCAAAAGAAATTCATGAATAGCTGGTTTTTGGTCATTCTGCCTCACAAAAATCGGAATAAAAAGCGATCAAAAAATGTCACGTGCCCGAAAATGTTACCAATAAAAACATCAACTCGTCCCGCAAAAACCAAGACCTCACATGACTCTGTGGACCAGAATATAGAAAAATTATAGCTCTGAAAATGTGGTAACGCAAAAAATATTTTTTGCAATAAAAAGCGTCTTTCAGTGTGTGACGGCTGCCAATCATAAAAATCCGCTAAAAAACCCGCTATAAAAGTAAATCAAACCCCCCTTCATCACCCCCTTAGTTAGGGAAAAATTAAAAAAATGTATTTATTTCCATTTTCCCATTAGGGCTAGGGTTAGAGTTAGGGCTAGGGTTAGGGCTAGGGTTAGGGCTAGGGTTAGGGCTAGGGTTAGGGCTAGGGTTAGGGCTAGGGCTAGGGTTAGGGCTAGGGTTAGGGCTAGGGTTAGGGCTAGGGTTAGGGTTAGGGCTAGGGTTAGGGTTAGGGCTAGGGTTAGGGTTAGGGCTAGGGTTAGGGCTAGGGTTAGGATTAGGGTTAGGGCTAGGGTTAGGGCTAGGGCTACAGTTTGGGTTGGGGCTAAAGTTACAGTTAGGGTTTAGATTACATTTACGGTTGGGAATAGGGTTGGGATTAGGGTTAGGGGTGTGTGAGGGTTAGAGGTGTGGTTAGGGTTACTGTTGGGATTAGGGTTAGGGATGTGTTTGGATTAGGGTTTCAGTTATAATTGGGGGGTTTCCACTGTTTAGGCACATCAGGGGCTCTCCAAACGCGACATGGCGTCCGATCTCAATTCCAGCCAATTCTGCGTTGAAAAAGTAAAACAGTGCTTCTTCCCTTCCGAGCTCTCCCGTGTGCCCAAACAGGGGTTTACCCCAACATATGGGGTATCAGCGTACTCAGGACAAATAGGACAACAACTTTTGGGGTCCAATTAATCCTGCTACCCTTGGGAAAATACAAAACTCGGGGCTAAAACATATTTTTTGTGGGAAAAAAAAAGATTTTTTATTTTCACGGCTCTGCGTTATAAACTGTAGTGAAACACTTGGGGGTTCAAAGTTCTCACAACACATCTAGATTAGTTCCCTGGGGGGTCTAGTTTCCAATATGGGGTCACTTGTGGGGGGTTTCTACTGTTTAGGTACATTAGGGGTTCTGCAAACGCAATGTGACGTCTGCAGACCATTCCATCTAAGTCTGCATTCCAAATGGCGCTCCTTCCCTTCCAAGCTCTGCCATGCGCTCAAACGTTGGTTTCCCCCAACATACGGGGTATCAGCGTACTCAGGACACCCAATGTAATGATCACATGACCTTGACATCACACACATCCTGTCAGGACTCTGCAGGTGGAGATATGGTGGACCTCGCTCTATGAAGGTCCACTAAAACTCAGCACATAACATAACTTAACTCTGTCAACAATTAGTTTGACGTAAAACCAGAATAGTTTTCCTCCAACACTGATGCTAATATGCGCAGTGACACATATCTACCTTCATACACTGTACCAGTGACCCAGTCACAAATTTTTTGATCCAAATAGTGTTAACTATGTACCCCATGTTATTTACTTGTAGTATTACCATTTACTTACTACAGGGTATATGCACATTTGTATTTTTGAAGACACAAAAGAGAATGGTAAAACCAAAAACACTCAGTTTGAAAAAATGTTTGCAGTAATCCGCAAGTGCTAGTAAAAGATGTAAATAACAGGGTATTTGGTTGATACGTTTTTTGCAAAAAATGTATACTAAGCTGCTCTACCAATCTTCACGGTATACCCATATCAGAGCAGTCCTAACTAATGTATGCAATCCCTATCTGATGTATTTAAAAACCTGATCATCTGTATATTACCTGTGTGAACAGGGTTCAGAGAGGAAAAATCCATGTGTGCATACAGGGCAGAACAGCTTTTGTGCAGCTAGCCCAAGAGGAGTGGTGGAACTCCCCAGTCTTGTAGACACAAGAGAACAATCATGGAAACAGGAACACATGGGCTACTTGCACAGTGAACAAGTCTGTAAGAACATGTTCACACACCACCAAGAAACCTGAAGACACAAAAGAGAATGGTAAAACCAAAAACACTCAGTTTGAAAAAATGTTTGCAGTAATCCGCAAGTGCTAGTAAAAGATGTAAATAACAGGGTATTTGGTTGATACGTTTTTTGCAAAAAATGTATACTAAGCTGCTCTACCAATCTTCACGGTATACCCATATCAGAGCAGTCCTAACTAATGTATGCAATCCCTATCTGATGTATTTAAAAACCTGATCATCTGTATATTACCTGTGTGAACAGGGTTCAGAGAGGAAAAATCCATGTGTGCATACAGGGCAGAACAGCTTTTGTGCAGCTAGCCCAAGAGGAGTGGTGGAACTCCCCAGTCTTGTAGACACAAGAGAACAATCATGGAAACAGGAACACATGGGCTACTTGCACAGTGAACAAGTCTGTATGATCATGTTCACACACCACCAGGTCACCAGATCAGGTTTTTAAATACATCAGATAGGGATTGCATACATTAGTTAGGACTGCTCTGATATGGGTATACCGTGAAGATTGGTAGAGCAGCTTAGTATACATTTTTTGCAAAAAACGTATCAACCAAATACCCTGTTATTTACATCTTTTACTAGCACTTGCGGATTACTGCAAACATTTTTTCAAACTGAGTGTTTTTGGTTTTACCATTCTCTTTTGTGTCTTCAGGTTTCTTGGTGGTGTGTGAACATGTTCTTACAGACTTATTCACTGTGCAAGTAGCCCATGTGTTCCTGTTTCCATGATTGTTCTCTTGTGTCTACAAGACTGGGGAGTTCCACCACTCCTCTTGGGCTAGCTGCACAAAAGCTGTTCTGCCCTGTATGCACACATGGATTTTTCCTCTCTGAACCCTGTTCACACAGGTAATATACAGATGATCAGGTTTTTAAATACATCAGATAGGGATTGCATACATTAGTTAGGACTGCTCTGATATGGGTATACCGTGAAGATTGGTAGAGCAGCTTAGTATACATTTTTTGCAAAAAACGTATCAACCAAATACCCTGTTATTTACATCTTTTACTAGCACTTGCGGATTACTGCAAACATTTTTTCAAACTGAGTGTTTTTGGTTTTACCATTCTCTTTTGTGTCTTCAGGTTTCTTGGTGGTGTGTGAACATGTTCTTACAGACTTGTTCACTGTGCAAGTAGCCCATGTGTTCCTGTTTCCATGATTGTTCTCTTGTGTCTACAAGACTGGGGAGTTCCACCACTCCTCTTGGGCTAGCTGCACAAAAGCTGTTCTGCCCTGTATGCACACATGGATTTTTCCTCTCTGAACCCTGTTCACACAGGTAATATACAGATGATCAGGTTTTTAAATACATCAGATAGGGATTGCATACATTAGTTAGGACTGCTCTGATATGGGTATACCGTGAAGATTGGTAGAGCAGCTTAGTATACATTTTTTGCAAAAAACGTATCAACCAAATACCCTGTTATTTACATCTTTTACTAGCACTTGCGGATTACTGCAAACATTTTTTCAAACTGAGTGTTTTTGGTTTTACCATTCTCTTTTGTGTCTTCAGGTTTCTTGGTGGTGTGTGAACATGTTCTTACAGACTTGTTCACTGTGCAAGTAGCCCATGTGTTCCTGTTTCCACATTTGTATTTTTGTTGGATTTTGTCTGTGAAATTACCACAGTGAAAACTTGCTCTTACATATGCACATATAACAAAATGTTCTCCGGCTCATTTCTTTGGTTTTGATGTGGTTTTCTTACACTTTGTACAAAGAGGGACGTTGCCCGCCTTTTGAGCTAGATATTTCATGTAAATAGCTTCCCATGGAAAACTGTCTGAAACAGTCAGGTTCCTATCCTGATCTGACATGAGGAAAGGTTTTATTCCTAGAGGCAGGATAGGTCCATCCCGATTAGGTACACCTTGTCGCAGTGGGATGGTTTTTACACTTTTTTTGATTAAAATAGTTTTAACTAAGTAAGTACCCTTTGTTATTTACATGTACAATTACTATTTACTTACTACCTAGCATATGATTACTTAGTTTTCTTGGGATTTGTCAGTGAAATGGCCACAGTGGGAATGTGTTCTTGCACATTGCTCGTATACCTACTTAAGCTCCAGCTCATTTCTTTGGCTTTGCTGTCAGTTATATACAGTAGAACTGTGATTGAGATGGAGGTACAGTATCCTGGAATGCTCTGAAGATTAATGCTATTTCTTGTATGTCTGTTTTTTTAAGTCTGCTAACTTTACTTTGAAAATTGTCTCTTCAGAGGATTTGAACTCTAATGTCACCTATTGGAAGTAGCAATCCTACAAGTCAATATTGACCCTTTAATGAGCCTTGCAATATGACTTTCTATAAAATCAAATCAGAATCTCAATTTACAGACATGTTGTTTCAGGGTATTACCCCTTGTCAATTCCAAATATGAGATCTGATTTGGCATGGTGAGAGGCTAAAGGTACCGTCACACATAACGATATCGTTAACGATATCGTTGCTTTTTGTGACGTAGCAACGATATCGTTAATGAAATCGTTATGTGTGACAGCAACCAACGATCAGGCCCCTGCTGGGAGATCATTGGTCGCTGTGGAAAGTCCAGCACTTTATTTTCTCGCTGGATCTCCCGCTGACATCACTGAATCGGCGTGTGTGACGTCGATTCAGCGATGTCTTCACTGGTAACCAGGGTAAATATCGGGTTACTAAGCGCAGGGCCGCGCTTAGTAACCCGATGTTTACCCTGGTTACCGTTGTAAATGTAAAAAAACAAACACTACATACTTACATTCCCGGTGTCTGGTCATGTCCGTCGCCTTCAGCTTCCCGCACTGACTGGTGAGCGCCGGCCAGCCGTAAAGCACAGCACAGCGGTGACGTCACTGCTGTACTTTACGGCCGGCGCTCAGTCAGTGCTGGAAGCTGAAGGCGAGGGACATGACCAGGCACCAGGAATGTAAGTATGTATTGTTTTTTTTTTTTTACATTTACAACAGTAACCAGGGTAAACATCGGGTTACTAAGCGCGGCCCTGCGCTTAGTAACCCGATGTTTACCCTGGTTACCCGGGGACTTCAGGATCGTTGGTCGCTGGAGAGCTGTCTGTGTGACAGCTCTCCAGCGACCAAACAGCGATGCTGCAGCAATCGACATCGTTGTCGGTATCGCTGCAGCGTCGCTTAGTGTGACGGTACCTTAAGACTGGGATCTAAAGGTCTGGCACACCAGTATGAGTAGACATAAACGCTTTGAATGCTCCCCTTGGAAAGTAAATACTGTATGTAAATTGTCTCTTCAGAGAGGAAGAAGACTTGAACTCTAGTACAAACTATTGGAAGTAGTAATCCTAAAAGTCAATATCGAGCCTTGCAACATAACTTTGGGTACCGTCTCACAGTGGCACTTTGGTCGCTACGACGGCACGATCCGTGATGCTCCAGCATCGCACCACCATTAGAGTGAGTGAAAACAAGTGAAGTCAGTAAAGTTGACAAGGTCACAACGCCAAGTGGACGGCATGATCTTATGTGCATGGGTGACAGAGAGGAGCAGAGAGGTGAGGGTGAGGAGCGGAGGGGCCAGAGATGTAAGCGGAAAGATGAGTTATAAGGATTATTTTTTACATATTACGCTTACTTTGCTCTACGGTCTGGAGAGAGATGCCAAAGCATAATAAGGGACATTCAATTCACAGAGAATAACTTCTCTGGAAATTTACTTTCTAGGGAAAATCCAAGTGAATTAGAATTTTGCCTAACCTACTCATCTCTAGTCCTAGCTCATGAATTGGCACTGATATTTTCCTATGTCTCACTGACAATTCAGAAGATTTTCAAATTGCATATTTTGGGATTTTAGAGATAACATATTCATGGGATATGCTATAAGTGTCCAATAAATGCATGCCCTACTGGTCAAGGTACTGAATGTCTGTGGATATGCCATGCAAGTCTAATGTGGGAATACCTAAATTTTGGTGCATTTGATATAATAATGAAATGAACATACAAGCTCCACCAATCTTTTGTTTGTACCGCTTCTTTATCCCTTTCATATCTACAACTTAAAGGGACTCTGTCACCTGAATTTGGCGGGACTGGTTTTGGGTCATATGGGCGGAGTTTTCGGGTGTTTGATTCACCCTTTCCTTACCCGCTGGCTGCATGCTGGCTGCAATATTGGATTGAAGTTCATTCTCTGTCCTCCATAGTACACGCCTGCGCAAAGCAATCTTGCCTTGTGCAGGCGTGTACTATGGAGGACAGAGAATGAACTTCAATCCAATATTGCAGCCAGCATGCAGCCAGCGGGTAAGGAAAGGGTGAATCAAACACCCAAAAACTCCGCCCATATGACCCAAAACCAGTCCCGCCAAATTCAGGTGACAGGTTCCCTTTAATCACAAATTTGAATACTGTTTTCATTTTTTTTCGGTTGAACTGGATAGACTCAGCCTTTTCCAGGTTTTTCTAATTTCCAAACTGGTGATATTGTAATATAATTCTAATGTATTCTCTTAAGAGTTCATACTGGCGAGCTTTTCAGGATCAATTTCTGTTACTTAAACCATATCTATAGGTAAAGTACTAATGCACTTCCCTACAGTGCTATAAATAGCTAGCGTATAGCCTATTCTTACCGGCCAGATGAATTCTAACATGTCTATGATTCTATTCACTGCTCCATTCCTTTATTCTCTACATTTCAGCCACTCTGTGATTGAAGACTATAAAGAAATCAATGCACTGCATATTGGGATACGACATCAATGAAGAAATGCTATTAATACTTTCACCTAGCAGGATGTTCCTCCACTCCACTGTCAGCAGGAAGCCTTTGTCCTCATGCATCTAACATGGAACCAAAAACTCAGGTAATTGCAAGATTTGCCCCCAACGTCCTAATTAGTGATGAGCGAGTGTTCTCGTTGCTCGGGTTTTCCCAAGCACGCTCGGGTGATCTCCGAGTATTCCTTGAAGCAGCTGAATGATTTGCGACTACTAGATGCTAGGTCTCGAGTTCCCGCTTGTGCACAGGCGGAATCTCGAGCCGTCTCCGCTGCGGTCCCCCATTCCTATCCAGCCGCAGTGGAGCCTGCTCAGCAGGGACGTCGGTCCCAGCGTCTTGCTCGGTCTCACTCTGTTCAGAGAGTTACTCCTGCTTCTTCAGCTCCTGCCATTAAAGTCAGTGCTGGTCAGCAGCGAGTGGACTTCTCTGGGACTAAGTCCTTGTCTGCGCACACTGAGCATGCCCAGGGCAAGATCTCCCGTTGGAGATCGAGGGTCATGTGCTCAGACTCTGCAGCGCATTCTATTGGTCCTCTTGGCAGGTCTTGGAAGGGCAAAGTTTCTGTGGCCACTTCCTGTCCTGCAACTATATAAACTGCGCATGACCGCACGGCCATGCGCTAGTGTACAATTTAATACGTGTGTTTGTTGTGAGTGCAAGTCGTTCTTTAACCCCTTTCTGCCATTAGACGTACTATTGCGTCCATGTGGGGTGGGCTTTACTTCCCAAGGATGCAATAGTACGTCATATGCGATCGGCAGCGCTCACGGGGGGAGCGCCGCCGATCGCGGCCGGGTGTCAGCTGTTTATCGCAGCTGACATCCGGCACTATGTGCCAGGAGCGGTCACGGACCGCCCCCGGCACATTAACCCCCGGCACACCGCGATCAAAGATGATCGCGATGTGCCGGCGGTACAGGGAAGCACCGCGCAGGGAGGGGGCTCCCTGCGGGCTTCCCTGAGCCCCCCGCAGCAACGCGATGTGATCGCGTTGCTGCGAGGGTCTCACCTCCCTCCCTGCTCCCTCCAGCCCCGGATCCAAGATGGCCGCGGATCCGGGTCCTGCAGGGAGGGAGGTGGCTTCACAGAGCCTGCTCAGAGCAGGCACTGTGAAGCAGCCTGCACTCCTATCAGATCAGTGATCTGACAGAGTGCTGTGCAAACTGTCAGATCACTGATCTGTGATGTCCCCCCCGGGACAAAGTAAAAAAGTAAAAAAAAAAAATTTCAAATGTGTAAAAAAAAATAAAAAAAAATATTCCAAAATAATGAAAAAAAAATAAAAATATTATTCCCATAAATACATTTCTTTATCTAAATAATAAAAAAAACCAATAAAAGTACACATATTTAGTATCGCCGCGTCCGTAACGGCCCGACCTATAAAACTGGCCCACTAGTTAACCCCTTCAGTAAACACCGTAAGAAAAAAAAAAAAAAAAACGAGGCAAAAAACAACGCTTTATTATCATACCGCCGAACAAAAAGTGGAATAACACGCGATCAAAAAGACAGATATAACTAACCATGGTACCGCTGAAAACGTCATCTTGTCCCGCAAAAAACGAGCCGCCATACAGCATCATCAGCAAAAAAATAAAAAAGTTATAGTCCTGAGAATAAAGCGATGCAAAAATAATTATTTTTTCTATAAAATAGTTTTTATCGTATAAAAGCGCCAAAACATAAAAAAATGATATAAATGAGGTGTCGCTGTAATCGTACTGACCCGAAGAATAAAACTGCTTCATCAATTTTACCAAACGCGGAACGGTATAAACGCCTCCCCCAAAAGAAATTCATGAATAGCTGGTTTTTGGTCATTCTGCCTCACAAAAATCGGAATAAAAAGCGATCAAAAAATGTCACGTGCCCGAAAATGTTACCAATAAAAACATCAACTCGTCCCGCAAAAACCAAGACCTCACATGACTCTGTGGACCAGAATATAGAAAAATTATAGCTCTGAAAATGTGGTAACGCAAAAAATATTTTTTGCAATAAAAAGCGTCTTTCAGTGTGTGACGGCTGCCAATCATAAAAATCCGCTAAAAAACCCGCTATAAAAGTAAATCAAACCCCCCTTCATCACCCCCTTAGTTAGGGAAAAATTAAAAAAATGTATTTATTTCCATTTTCCCATTAGGGCTAGGGTTAGAGTTAGGGCTAGGGTTAGGGCTAGGGTTAGGGCTAGGGTTAGGGCTAGGGTTAGGGCTAGGGTTAGGGCTAGGGCTAGGGTTAGGGCTAGGGTTAGGGCTAGGGTTAGGGCTAGGGTTAGGGTTAGGGCTTGGGTTAGGGTTAGGGCTAGGGTTAGGGTTAGGGCTAGGGTTAGGGCTAGGGTTAGGATTAGGGTTAGGGCTAGGGTTAGGGCTAGGGCTACAGTTTGGGTTGGGGCTAAAGTTACAGTTAGGGTTTAGATTACATTTACGGTTGGGAATAGGGTTGGGATTAGGGTTAGGGGTGTGTGAGGGTTAGAGGTGTGGTTAGGGTTACTGTTGGGATTAGGGTTAGGGATGTGTTTGGATTAGGGTTTCAGTTATAATTGGGGGGTTTCCACTGTTTAGGCACATCAGGGGCTCTCCAAACGCGACATGGCGTCCGATCTCAATTCCAGCCAATTCTGCGTTGAAAAAGTAAAACAGTGCTTCTTCCCTTCCGAGCTCTCCCGTGTGCCCAAACAGGGGTTTACCCCAACATATGGGGTATCAGCGTACTCAGGACAAATAGGACAACAACTTTTGGGGTCCAATTTCTCCTGCTACCCTTGGGAAAATACAAAACTCGGGGCTAAAACATATTTTTTGTGGGAAAAAAAAAGATTTTTTATTTTCACGGCTCTGCGTTATAAACTGTAGTGAAACACTTGGGGGTTCAAAGTTCTCACAACACATCTAGATTAGTTCCCTGGGGGGTCTAGTTTCCAATATGGGGTCACTTGTGGGGGGTTTCTACTGTTTAGGTACATTAGGGGTTCTGCAAACGCAATGTGACGTCTGCAGACCATTCCATCTAAGTCTGCATTCCAAATGGCGCTCCTTCCCTTCCGAGCTCTGCCATGCGCTCAAACGTTGGTTTCCCCCAACATACGGGGTATCCGCATACTCAGGACAAATTGGACAACAACTTTTGGGGTCGAATTTCTCCTCTTACCCTCGGGAAAATACAAAACTGGGGGCTAAAAAATAATTTTGGGGGGAAAGATTTTTTTTTTTAATTTTCACGGCTCTGCGTTACAAACTGTAGTGAAACACTTGGGGGTTCAAAGCTATCACAACACATCTAGATGAGTTCCTTAGGGGGTCTAGTTTCCAAAATGGTGTCACTTGTGGGAGGTTTCTACTGTTTAGGTACATTAGGGGCTCTGCAAATGCAATGTGACACCTGCAGACCATTCCATCTAAGTCCTCATTCCAAATGGAGCTCCTTCCCTTCCGAGCCCTCCCATGCGCCCAAACAGTGGTTCCCCCCCACATATGGGGTATCAGCGCACTCAGGACAAATTGGACAACAAATTGTGGGGTCGAATTTCTCCTTTTACCCTCGGGAAAATACAAAACTGGGGGCTAAAAAATAATTTTTGTGGGAAAAAATTTTTGTTTTATTTTTACGGCTCTCCATTATAAACTTCTGTGAAGCCCTTGGTGGGTCAAAGCGCTCAGCACACATCTAGATAAGTTCCTAAGGGGGTCTACTTTCCAAAATGGTGTCACTTGTGGGGGGTTTCTACTGTTTAGGTACATTAGGGGCTCTGCAAACGTAATGTGACGCCTGCAGACCATTCCATCTAAGTCTGCATTCAAATGGCACTCCTTCCCTTCTGAGCCCTCCCATGTGCCCAAACAGTGGTTCCCCCCACATATGGTGTATCATCGCACTCAGGACAAATTGGGCAACAAATTTTGGGGTCCAATTTCTCCTGTTACCCTCAGGAAAATACAAAACTGGGGGCTAAAAAAATAATTTTTGTGGGAAAAAAATTTTGTTTTATTTTTACGGCTCTGCATTATAAACTTCTGTGAAGCACTTGGTGGGTAAAAGTGCTCACCACACCTCTAGATAAGTTCCTTAGGGGGTCTACTTTCCAAAATGGTGTCATTTGTGGGGGGTTTCAATGTTTAGGCACGTCAGTGGCTCTTCAAACGCAACATGGCGTCCCATCTCAATTCCTGTCAATTTTGCTTTGAAAAGTCAAACGGCGCTCCTTCCCTTCCGAGCTCTCCCATCCACCCAAACAGTGGTTTACCCCCACATATGGGGTATCCGCGTACTCAGGACAAATTGTACAACAACTTTTGGGGTCCAATTTCTTCTCTTACCCTTGGGAAAATAAAAAATTGGGGGCAAAAAGATCATTTTTGTGAAAAAATATGATTTTTTATTTTTACGGTTCTACATTAAAAACTTCTGTGAAGCACTTGGTGGGTCAAAGTGCTCACCACACCTCTAGATAAGTTCCTTAGGGGGTCTACTTTCCAAAATGGTGTCACTTGTGGGGGGTTTCAATGTTTAGGCACATCAGTGGCTCTTCAAACGCAACATGACGTCCCATCTCAATTCCTGTCAATTTTGCATTGAAAAGTCAAACGGCGCTCCTTCCCTTCCGAGCTCTCCCATCCGCCCAAACAGTGGTTTACCCCCACATATGGGCTATCAGCGTACTCAGGACAAATTGTACAACAACTTTTGGGGTCCAATTTCTTCTCTTACCCTTGGTAAAATAAAAAATTGGGGGCGAAAAGATAATTTTTGTGAAAAAATATGATTTTTTATTTTTTTGGTTCTACATTATAAACTTCTGTGAAGCACTTGTTGGGTCAAAGTGCTCACCACACTTCTAGATAAGTTCCTTAGGGGGTCTACTTTCCAAAATGGTGTCACTTGTGGGGGGTTTCAATGTTTAGCCACATCAGGGGCTCTCCAAACGAAACATGGCGTCCCATCTCAATTCCAGTCAATTTTGCATTGAAAAGTCAAATGGCACTCCTTCGCTTCCGAGCTCTGCCATGCGCCCAAACAGTGGTTTACCCCCACATGTGGGGTATTGGCATACTCAGGACAAATTGTACAACAATGTTTGGGGTCCATTTTCTCCTGTTACCCTTGGTAAAATAAAACAAATTGGAGCTGAATTACATTTTTTGTGAAAAAAAGTTAAATGTTCATTTTTATTTAAACATTCAAAAAATTCCTGTGAAGCACCAGAAGGGTTAATAAACTTCTTGAATATGGTTTTGAGCACCTTGAGGGGTGTAGTTTTTAGAATGGTGTCACACTTGGGTATTTTCTATCATATAGACCCCTCAAAATGACTTCAAATGAGATGTGGTCCCTAAAATAAAATGGTGTTGTAGAAATGAGAAATTGCTGGTCAACTTTTAACCCTTATAACTCCCTAACAAAAAAAAATTTTGGTTCCAAAATTGTGCTGATGTAAAGTAGACATGTGGGAAATGTTACTTATTAAGTATTTTGTGTGACATATCTCTGTGATTTAATTGCATAAAAATTCAAAGTTGGAAAATTGTGAAATTTTCATAATTTTCGCCAAATTTCCGTTTTTTTCACAAATAAACGCAGGTACTATCAAATAATTTTTACCATTGTCATGAAGTACAATATGTCACGAGAAAACAATGTCAGAATCACCAGGATCCATTGAAGCGTTCCAGAGTTATAACCTCATAAAGGGACAGTGGTCAGAATTGTAAAAATTGGCCCGGTCATTAACGTGCAAACCACCCTTGGGGGTAAAGGGGTTAAATACCCCTACCCTATTGTATGACTGTTCGTGTATGGTGTATGGCTGCTATCTAGCGCCCGACTAATCACTCAACGTGTCACACACGTATCAGCGTCTATTGCTGTGACCGCCAGTGCGGTGCCACACGCCAGTGTGCGCTTCCTGACCCACATCTGGGTGCTTTGTGGTACCTGCCAGCACGGCACAGTTCGCACTTCGGTGCTATAATTATTTATTTCCTTACACACCCAGTAGCGGTGTAGTGCCAGCAAGGGTCTAATCGGACTACAATCCCTGTTGGGGTTAAGTTCGCTGACCACTTGCTCGCGCTCTATGTGCGGTACCGCGTTCCTGTGACGCAACAGGATCGCTTTCTTCTCGCTGGGTGAGGTTTAACCCACGCGTGTATACTTTTGGATACCGCCATATAGTCTGTCATTTCCTAGCAGCAGGTTTCACCTGCAGGGTGGACCCCGGACTGCGAACGCATCTATATCATCTCTCTTGGTGCGTTCCGCCAGTCCTAACATTACACTAGCGCCAGGGTCTGGCTAGTGATGACAGATAAACAGCAATCTCTGCGGTATATCCAGCAGCTGGAGGGTAGGTTGGCGGCTCTCGAGAGCGCGACTTCAGCTGTGGATGTTACTGCAGTAGCTGTACAGGCTGCCAGCGTGGCTGCAGCTACTATGTCCATTGCCACCCCTGTTCCGACACTATCTCGCCTCCCGCTGCCAGAAAAATTTTCTGGTGATAGCAAGTTTTGTAGGGGATTTGTGAGTCAGTGCTCTATTCACCTCGACCTCCTGGCTGCACGTTTTCCCACAGAGCGGGCTAAGGTGGGATTTATTCTGTCTCTATTGTCGGACAGGGCGTTGGAATGGGCTACGCCGCTGTGGGAGCGTGGCGATCATGTGGTGCAGAGTGCTCCGCTGTTTCTGAGCGCTCTGAAACAGGTCTTTTTAGGACCTCAAGTCACCCATGATACTGCGCTCCAATTTCTGGCATTAACTCAGGGTGATTCCTTGGTCAGTCATTTTGCCGTCCAATTCCGCACCTTAGCATCTGAGCTGGATTGGTCGGATAAAGCTCTTATCCCCATATTTTGGAGGGGCTTGGCTGACCACGTAAAGGACGCTTTGGCCACTAGGGAGATTCCTGCCACACTGGAGGAGTTAATAACTGTCTCCACTCGAATTGACCTCCGTTTTAACGAGCGGAGGTTAGAGCGAGCCCAGTGTAGGCAGAGGTTTCGGCTGGCTCCTACTTTCGCCAAACCTCTGGAATCTCCGGTCCTGGTTTCTGAGCCACATGAGGCCAGGGAAGTGTCACAAGCAGGATCTAAATCCCGGACCGCTTGTGCACTCAGGGTCTGTCATGTTTGCCAGCAGTCAGGACATCTAGCCACCAGATGTCCTCAGCGGTCGAGGAAACGTCAGCGTCTAGTGGTAGTAGGTGGAGGTACACTAGACATGGCGACGTTTGCCTCTAAGTTGTCCTTTAAGGGGACAATTACTATTGGCTCATTCTCCCACTCAGTAGAGCTCTGCGTGGATTCTGGGGCGGAGGGCAATTTTATGTCTTCTGCCTTCGCCCAATGTCACGCAATACCCCTGGTAATGCTTGCTCAACCAGTAACGGTGCGAGTGGTGAATGGGTCGACATTGCCCTCACAGATAACACACCAGACCATCCCTTTTACTCTGTCCATGTCGCCATCTCATCAGGAGATAATTTCTCTGCTCGTTATTCCGGAAGGAATTGATGAGGTCCTGTTGGGAATACCTTGGCTACGGTACCACTCTCCTCATATCGAGTGGTCCTCAGGCAGAATTCTGGGTTGGGGTGAATCTTGTGGGGGTAGATGTCAGAGGGAGTGCGTTCAGGTTGCTACTACTGAGGTACCCGCAGATCTATCCTCTCTCCCCAAGCAGTATTGGTCTTATGCAGACGTGTTCTCCAAAAAGGCGGCGGAGGTCCTTCCGCCTCATCGCCCCTATGACTGTCCTATTGATCTCTTGCCTGGTGCTGAGCCTCCCCGGGGTCGAGTTTATCCGCTATCTCTCCCGGAGACGGAGGCAATGTCACAGTACATCCAGGAAAATCTGGCAAGAGGATTCATTAGGAAGTCAGTGTCACCTGCTGGGGCAGGGTTCTTCTTCGTGCAGAAGAAGAATGGGGAATTGCGCCCATGCATAGACTACAGGGGTCTTAACGCCATCACCGTTAAGAATAAGTATCCTTTGCCCTTGATATCTGAGTTATTCGATAGACTTTGGGGAGCAAGGGTATTTACTAAATTAGATCTGCGGGGTGCTTACAACCTGATTCGCATCCGTGAGGGGGACGAATGGAAGACGGCCTTTAACACCAGGGATGGGCACTATGAATATCTGGTTATGCCCTTCGGGCTCTGTAATGCCCCAGCCGTTTTCCAAGACTTTGTGAATGATATCTTCCGGGATATGCTTTCCACCTCGGTCGTAGTCTATCTGGATGATATTCTCATCTACTCTCCAGATATTGACTCCCACCGGAGAGATGTTTGCAAAGTCTTCAACCTCCTACGGGCAAACTCCCTCTATGCCAAGTTGGAGAAGTGTATGTTTGAGCAGGAGTCTTTACCTTTCCTGGGCTACATCATCTCGGCCCAGGGATTGGCTATGGATCCTGCCAAACTACAGGCAGTGATGGACTGGCAGGAACCCCATTCTCTGAAAGCGGTGCAGCGCTTTATGGGGTTCATAAATTACTATCGTCAGTTCATCCCCCACTTCTCAACCCTGGTAGCTCCCTTGGTATCCCTCACCAAGAAGGGAGCGAATCCTAAATTGTGGTCCGAAGAGGTCTCCAAGGCCTTCACTTCTATTAAGTCCCACTTTGCTAGCGCTCCCATCTTACATCGTCCCGATGTGGATAAGCCATTCCTAATGGAGGTGGATGCCTCATCCGTTGGTGCAGGAGCAGTCCTCTATCAAAAGGATGCTCAAGGTCGGAAGCACCCATGCTTCTTCTTCTCAAAGACCTTCTCACCAGCGGAGAGAAATTACTCCATCGGGGATAGGGAGCTGCTGGCAATGAAGTTGGCCTTTTCGGAATGGAGACATCTCTTGGAGGGTGCTCAGTTCCCATTCCAAGTCTTCACGGACCACAAGAATTTGGTCTATTTACAGACAGCCCAGCGGCTGAATTCTCGTCAGGCCAGATGGTCCTTGTTTTTCTCCCGGTTCCACTTCACTCTACATTATCTCGCCGGGGAGAAGAACATTCGTGCTGACGCTCTCTCTCGCTCCCTGGTGTCAACTGTGGAGGAGGAGGACGAGCCTCGGCTCATTGTCCCTTCGGAGAGTCTGAGAACCGTAGCTCCGGTTTCGCTTGAGTCTGTGCCTCCGGGCAAGACTTTTGTTCCCATCAATTTGCGTCCGGAGGTTCTCTCGTGGGCTCATTCATCCAGAGTGGGTGGACACTTTGGGGCAAAGAGGACATCTGAGTTGTTGGCGAGAATGTATTGGTGGCCACATATGGTTCGTGACGTAGGAGACTACGTTCGGGCATGTGTCTCTTGTGCCAAAAATAAGTCTCTCCGTCAACGGCCAGCTGGGTTGTTATACCCTCTGCCGGTGGCAGACAGGCCCTGGGAGATGGTCGGGATGGACTTTGTGGTGGGTTTGCCCAAGTCACGTGGCTGTACTGTCATTTGGGTTATCACCGACCATTTTTCTAAAATGGTGCATTTGGTGCCGCTTCCTCGGCTACCTTCTGCACGGGCCTTGGCAGCATTGTTTGTTAAACACATCTTCCGTCTTCACGGTATGCCAGACAAAATTGTCAGTGACCGGGGTCCCCAGTTTGCGTCTCGGTTCTGGAGAGAGCTTTGTCGCCTTCTCAGTATCGAGTTGAATCTCTCTTCGGCATATCATCCCGAGACGAATGGGTTGGTGGAGAGAGCCAACCAGACCTTGGTCACATATCTGCGACATTTTGTCTCTGCTAAGCAAGATGACTGGGCATCTTTGCTACCGTGGGCGGAGTTTGCTCTTAACAATGCTGTAGCTGACTCCACTGGACAGACTCCATTCCTCCTTAACTATGGTCAGCATCCGCGGGTACCTGTGCCCATGCCCGTGTCTTCCGCCGATTCCAGGGTGGCAGACTGGGCTGTGGAGGCACGGGACATTTGGGATCGCACTCAGGATGCTATTCGGGCTTCCAAGGAGAGAATGAGGTCCTCCGCCGATGTTCATCGGCGCCCCGCTCCGACCTTTGCTCCTGGCGACTTGGTGTGGCTCTCCGCCCGTAACATCAGGCTGCGAGTTGAGTCCACTAAGTTTGCTCCTCGCTACTTGGGTCCCTTCAAGGTTCTCGAACAGGTTAATCCTGTGGTCTACCGCCTGGCTCTTCCTCCTCGCTTGGGTATCACCGACACCTTTCATGTGTCCCTCTTGAAACCCGTATACATGTCCCGGTTTTCCGAGTCATCTGCCGGGACATCGGGTTCGTCTACGAACGATTACGAGGTGAACGCTATTTTGGGGTGTAAGGTGGTACGCGGCAAAAAGTTCTATCTGGTGGATTGGAAGGGTTATGGCCCAGAGAACAGGTCATGGGAGCCTGCTGAAAACATTCGGGCCCCACAGCTCATTGCTGCCTTCGAGCGTAGCGAGGCCCTAGGAGGGGGGGTAATGTTAGGTCTCGAGTTCCCGCTTCTGCACAGGGGGAATCTCGAGCCGTCTCCGCTGCGGTCCCCCATTCCTATCCAGCCGCAGTGGAGCCTGCTCAGCAGGGACGTCGGTCCCAGCGTCTTGCTCGGTCTCACTCTGTTCAGAGAGTTACTCCTGCTTCTTCAGCTCCTGCCATTAAAGTCAGTGCTGGTCAGCAGCGAGTGGACTTCTCTGGGACTAAGTCCTTGTCTGCGCACACTGAGCATGCCCAGGGCAAGATCTCCCGTTGGAGATCGAGGGTCATGTGCTCAGACTCTGCAGCGCATTCTATTGGTCCTCTTGGCAGGTCTTGGAAGGGCAAAGTTTCTGTGGCCACTTCCTGTCCTGCAACTATATAAACTGCGCATGACCGCACGGCCATGCGCTAGTGTACAATTTAATACGTGTGTTTGTTGTGAGTGCAAGTCGTTCTTTAAATACCCCTACCCTATTGTATGACTGTTCGCGTATGGTGTATGGCTGCTATCTAGCACCCGACTAATCACTCAACGTGTCACACACGTATCAGCGTCTATTGCTGTGACCGCCAGTGCGGTGCCACACGCCAGTGTGCGCTTCCTGACCCACGTCTGGGTGCTTTGTGGTACCTGCCAGCACGGCACAGTTCGCACTTCGGTGCTATAATTATTTATTTCCTTACACACCCAGTAGCGGTGTAGTGCCAGCAAGGGTCTAATCGGACTACAATCCCTGTTGGGGTTAAGTTCGCTGACCACTTGCTCGCGCTCTATGTGCGGTACCGCGGTCCTGTGACGCAACAGGATCGCTTTCTTCACGCTGGGTGAGGTTTAACCCACGCGTGTATACTTTTGGATACCGCCATATAGTCTGTCATTTCCTAGCAGCAGGTTTCACCTGCACGGTGGACCCCGGACTGCGAACGCATCTATATCATCTCTCTTGGTGCGTTCCGCCAGTCCTAACACTAGACAGTTTGATTACATGTGGGGATTCCCTAGCAACCAGGAAACCCCCACATGTACTCAGGTTGGCTACTAGCTGTAAATCATTCAGCTGAGGTGATGAAAACTTAATCGCTGAACACTAACAAATACTCGGAGATCACCCGAGCGTGCTAGAGAAAACCCGAGCAACGAGTACACTCGCTCATCACTAATCCTAATGATAGGATTAGACATGAGCGAACATCGTCAGCTCCCTCCTTATTCAGCAAGCTAATAGAGCTTACTGAATAGCTGCATTGGAACCTGGCTACCTGGAGCGCTCCCGATAATCAGGTGTCCGGCGCCGCAGCTGCATGTGTCATGGCTGTGTGACAGTCACAACACACAGGCTCGGCATGCATGTGACAGTCACACAGCCGCGACACATGCAGCTGTGGCACCGGATAGCTGATTATAGCTTATCATATACCATCATATTCTGCAGGGCTTTACAGAAATTGTCATCGCTGTCCTAATTGGGGCTATCTCTTGATTTCCTATCAGTATTTCTTTGGAGTATGGGAAGAAGAACATAAAAACTCCTTGAAGATGTTTTCCTTGGTGGGATTTCAACTCAATACTCCAGTTCTCCAAGGCATTAGTGGAAATCATTCAGCCACCATGCTGCCCATACCTATATATCGATATACAGTACAGACCAAAAGTTTGGACACACCTTCTCATTTAAAGATTTTTCAGTATTTTTATGACTATGAAAATTGTACATTCAAACTGAAGGCATCAAAACTATGAATTAACACATGTGGAATTATATATTTAACAAAAAAGTGTTAAACAACTGAAATTATGTAATATATTCTAGGTTCTTCAAAGTAGCCACCTTTTGCTTTGATGACTGCTTTGCACACTCTTGGCATTCTCTTGATGAGCTTCCAGAGGTAGTCACAGGGAATGGTTTTCAGTCCACAGGTGTGCCCTGGCAGGTTTAATAAGTGGGATTTCTTGCCTTATAAATGGGGTTGGGACCATCAGTTGTGTTGTGCAGAAGTCTGGTGGATACACAGCTGATAGTCCTACTGAATAGACTGTTAGAATTTGTATTAAGGCAAGAAAAAAGCAGCTACGTAAAGAAAAACGAGTGGTCATAGTCATAGTTCTGATGCCTTCAGTGTGAATGTAAAATTTTCATAGTCATGAAAATACAGAAAAATCTTTAAATGAGAAGATGTGTCCAAACTTTTGTTCTGTACTGTATCCAGTAGTGCTTAATTAACCACACAGATACATCTGTAAAGTGGACCTAAATACTCCTTATTCTTACTGTGGTTGGTCTAGCTGAGCATCAATGTGTGTATAGGAGAAGGAAGTAAGTCACCGGCAGATACCTCTGTGGTGGCTTATCTCCAGGGAGATCAGAAGTTCTCTTCCTGACATCCCATGTATGAGGAGAGTCCGGAGGTCTCCATACACATTAGATAGACTGCTCTTCTGTAATGGATGACTTTATTGTAATGTGTATGTGGGTGTTAAATGTATATTTGGTCACACAGGAATAAAAGAACGAGTTACACACTTTCTTTCCTTAAATAACTGGCTTGACTATGTAATATGAAATGGAGTGATATATGAAAACATATTCTGCATATTGTGCAATCAGTAGAATCTGCTATGCTGTGCTGAAAATGTGTTGTTTTTACTTTTAAGATCTAGTTGCTCTATTGCTGGAAACATTGAGCAGTTATTTAGAAAATCACAGATATTCTGTCACTCCATGGTCAAGCATTGCAGATTGATAGTGGTAGTCATTCATTTAAAAAGCTAGAAGTGTTTTGAATTATTATTCATTCTGAAACTGTTTCATAATATCTCAAATCATTTCGATGAAGTTAAAGCACATCCAGGTATGAGTTTCACGTCATACAACTAGCTGAAATGGAAACTTCCAAGCTCAAGACTATGTGTCACATTTTACATTAGGGTATAAAAATGAATGGGAGGATGTTGTTCATGTGCGGTTACTTCTTCCCTTTACATTTAATGCTCATTTCACCATTAAAGAGAACCTGTCATCTGCCAAAACCACGGGCAACATGAATCAGAGTCTCACTGCGGTATTGCAGTCAGGTATGGTTTACTTTGAAACAGTGAGGCGTACTTTGTAAAGCTAACCCGGAACTATGTGCTTCAGCAGGCTAGAGCAAGAGGCTGTTCTCCGGTGCCTTCTCCTGCTCCACTTCCCTAGACCCATAGATGTCTCCTTATTTGTGTATGCAGGGACAGATGAGAGATGGATGAATACATTTTGAATGGAATTTAATTCTACTTGAATTTTACAAAAATCGCCATTAGCCAAAATGTGGATCTTTTGTACTTTACTACCGTGTGGATTCAGCAAAATGGGGGCCACTGGCTGCCATTTTTCTGAACCATAAATGGCAATCAAGCTACAGTATATACAGTTGTGTGAAAAAGTGTTTGCCCCTTCCTGATTTCCTATTCTTTTGCATGTTTGTCACACTTAAATGTTTCAGATCACCAAAAACAATTTAAATATTAGAGAAAGATAACACAAGCAAGCACAAAATGCAATTTTTTTAAATGAAGGTCTTTATTTTTAAGAGAAAAAAATCCAAACCTTCAGGGCCCTGTATGTAAAGGTGATTGCCCTACCCCATAAAACATGAATGAACTGTGGTTTAGCACATCATTGGGAAGCTGAGTTTAAATTCCTTAGCCATATGCAGGCCTGTTTATTACTGCCATGCCTGTTTACAATCTAGAGATCACTTAAATAGGACCTGCCTGACAAAGTAAAGTAGACCAAAAGATGTTCAAGAATTAGACATAATGCTGCAATCCAAAGAAATTCTGGAACAAGTGCGAAACAAGGTACTTGAGATCTATCAGTCTGGAAAAGGTTATAAAGCCATTTCTCAAGCTTTGGGACTCCAGAAAACCACAGTGAGAGCCATTATCTACAAATGGTAAAAACATCTAACAGTTGGGAACCTTCCCAGAATTAACCAAGAAGGATAATTCTTCAAATCGCCCCTTCAGAGTTTGCATAAGTCCACCAATGCGTGCTACACAGAAAAAACTACAGGACCGGATGGCAGTAGGGACCCAAACAAAACAACAAGGTCGGTTGTCTTGGTCCCTACCACCATCCGTACTTTGCCTCTAGTCACATGCACGGTCACGCTGCTCACAACGGCACGCAGGTCCTACTCTAGCACCGTCTTCACCATACGCATTAGGCAGGATGCCTGCCGGTCCAGACACCGCTACACGTGGGGCTTAGAAGAGCGATATGCTGCCACCGGCCGGGGCAGCTATCGACCGCTAGTCGCATATTTGGACTTTACTCTTCAGCAAGATTCTTCTCAAGTGCAAAGACCTTCAATCAGGGTAAGAACTTCACCAGTACACAGACGGTCCTGTCGTTTTTTCTGTGTAGCAAGCATTGGTGGACTTATGCAAACTCTGAAGGGGCGATTTGAAATATTACCTTAGTGGTTATTTAGTATTTAATTTTTTTATTCACGGACTATTGCATATCTGGTCTTTTTCTATCAGGGTTTAATCAGCGCTAATACTGGTATAGGTTTATATCCTTCTTGGTTAATTGTTTACTTGTACAATCTTAGGTGGTGATTGTTGTATTCGCAGCAGTATTATCAACCCGGTAATACTGGGCGCCACTCGTTATTATACACCTTCCCAGAATTGCCCAAAGGTGTAGTGGTGACTCATGAGGTCACAAAAGATCCCACAACAACATCCAAAGAACTGCAGGCCTCACTTCCATCAGTTAAGATTACTGTTCATGACTCAAGCATAAGAAATAGACTGAGCAAAAATGGACTGCAAGTTCCAAGATGAAAACCACTGCTGAGCAATAAGAACATAAAGGCTCATCTCAGTTTTGTTCGAAAACATCTTGATGATCCCCAAAACTTTTGAGAGAATACTCTGTGGACGGATGAGCAAAAGTTGAAAGATTTGGAATGTGTAAGTCCCATTACATCTCGTGTAGAAGTAACACAGCATTTCTGGGGCTGTTTTGCTGCTTCAGGACCTTACTGTGGTAAATGAAACCATGAATTCTGCTGTCTACCAAAAAATCATGAAAGAGAATGTCCAGCCATCTGTTCCTGACCTCAAGCTGAAGCACACTTGGGTTATGCAGCAGGATAATTATCCAAAACACAACAGCAAGTCCACCTCTGAATGGCTTAAGAAAAACAAAAACACCCAAGATGGTTGCACCACCGCATTTTGGTTGTCACGGCTGAGCATTCCTACATTCACAGTTTCCTGGAAAGTGGATTGGTCGTCGTGGGCCAGTTAAATGCCCACCAAGGTCTTCCGATCTGACCCCCTTAGACTTTTATCTTTGGGGTCATCTGAAGGGAATTGTCTATGCTGTGAAGATACGAGATGTGCAGCATCTGAAGCAATGGATAATGGAAGCTTGTGCTAGCATTTCTTCTGCGGTGTTGCTATTAGTGTGTCGAGAGTGGGAGAAGAGGGTTGCATTGACAATCCAACACAATGGGCAGCACTTTAAACACATTTTATAAGTGGTCATAAACTTGTAAATAACTCATGAAAGAATAAAGTTACATTAAAACCAAGCACACCATTGTTTTTCTTGTGAAATTCTCAATAAGTTCGATGTGTCACATGACCCTCTTCCCATTGAAAAAAATAAAGTTGGATCCAAAATGACCAACTTCAAAATGGCCACCATGGTCACCACCCATCTTGAAAAGTTTTCCCCCTCCCATATACTAATATGCCACAACAGGAAGTTGATATCACCAACCATTCCCATTTTATAGTACCAAGAGCTTGATTCGTTAAGAGGTGCATACCACTTAATGAATTAGGCTCATTTTCGGAATGGCATGCTCCTCCATGTGCTTTACCAGAAATGTTACTCTGGTAAGTAACAACGGAAATGGCAAAAGTTGTAACATTTTTGTGAAACTCTACATTGGTCAAAAATATTGCGACTTTTCAAATAGTTTTACCCCAGTTTTGTGGAGTAAAAGCTTTGATGAATTGGAGCCTCAGTCCTCAGCCTTTTTCAGAAGTGCATTTGAGTAAAACATACACAACTGCAAGATTTAATGTTGCCTGTGATTCGGGCAGCATGGATCAGATAATAGCTTCAATCTAAAATTTCACATTAGAAGAGCAAAAATTAATATTTGTTAAATGTCACATATAGTTATGCATATATTGGATATGTATACAGTATGTACAATTCATTATTAATGGGTATAATTCCCTGTTATGTAAATCGTTAACTTCCTATTATCTCTGTTAAATATTCACCAGAGATAAGTATAAATATGTATAGACAATGAGTATAGTTGGACTATAATCTCTAATCCTCATCCAGTGCTGGATTTATGACTGGATTGGGATCGTTCATGTTAATTTATTTGGTGACCAGAAGCGGCTTACATTGGGCATTGCATTATTTCAGAAATGCCTCCTGAGAAATATTAAGCCTTAAATCTCAAGTGGCTTTCATGATAAAACTTTGAAAAGTATTTTGGGCAGGAAACCATCTACGCAGCCTTCCTCTAAATCATAGGTCATCAACAAAAAAAACAGAGAAGCCAAAATTCCATAGAAATATTCAACCACTCCACCAAATCTGGCAGCTCATAAATCTTTTTATGAGACACTCTTCAGTTATCTGGTACGATAGTAATCAATTCCATACTTTCCTTTCGCGAAGCTGAGATTATTTTGTGGAGTCTCAAGTGGTGAGAGGCATTGTACACCTCCCTTGGCACACCTTAGCTCTCAGGATGTGGTATATATAAAATACAAAACCTTCCTACCTTCTTTTTTCGTTCCTTCATTTTTCGCATGCTTTAGAACTTATTTGTCCCAGATGGGCCAAAAGTTCTACATTTGGTCTCAATGATAAGAATCACCTAAGTGTCCTTACGGTTCATGCTGCACACACTATAATACAGCATAGAAAGACTGCGTAGCAAGGTATTCATACTGCAGGAAGGCCTTCCTATATATTCGAGTTCTGACAACTTTTGCGTCTGGTCTTAGTAGTTACTTAAAAGTAACGCCATCCAAAAAGCATAATGTTTTATTCCTATATTTGTTAACCCTTTTTTGAGGGGTAGAATTTAGGTTTGTTAAGAGATCCACTGAACTCTTCACCATTTATACTGCTTGACTTTGTCTTGGCACAGCCCCATCTTTGATATCATGTACTTTGGCATATAAAAAAGTTTTGTGACAGGTGCTAAATTTTCTGTATCTCTTGCTTATGAAAAATGAGTTTTGAAGGAGTATGTATTTTAATAATTTTATCCTTTCACAAAAACATCATACTTTTTATTTAGGGCACTGGCATTCTTTGTTTTGTATAACACAAAGAAAAGAAACAGAAGTTTTCCACTTTTTTCATGCAGACTTTCAAAGGAATAAGTCGTTTTCAGATGTTTTCTAATTGCCTTCTCTTCTGTGAGGGACAACAACAACAAGCATGGTGTTGGAAAACATTGCATGTCTTATCTTCCTAAACAGCAACAGACTTACCCTTTCAGTGGCACGAGCGATTTGCCAAGCCAAGTGTAATAGTAGAGAGATCTACTATACACAAAGGGAAGTCTTTGAATTATTAATAGACTGCCGTTAAGGAAATGATAGCATTTTATCACCCACCTCTAGTAGCAAGTCTCCTTCTGGCATGGCAATCCCTCCGGATGGGTTGTCTTCTTTTATTGCGTGACCGACCGGCTGGCATGGTTGCTTCTTGGAGTGCTGTTCCTCAATTGCTGTTAAACAAGGTGAGTAAAAAAAAAATTATAAGTAACAGAACTGATCAGTGTGAGAGACGCAGTGAAGTGTTACAGTCAGAGGTCATAGAAAGAGCAGCATGCAATTTTCATATCTGACAGCATGAAGCTATATGGGTTTTATGATTTGGCAAATCCTAAAGCCTTTAACAGAATTATCATGCTGTGCATTTGAAGCTCCCAGAGTTTTTTATATTTCGGATACGACCATTTATAAGATGTACAATTTTAAAAGTAAAATTTGAAAATCTTGTAACTATTTGTGACAAAAGTTGCATTTCGTAATGAGTCATGAGGCCTTGTGCGTGCTATATCTTTATACTTATGACTGGAGCAATGGGCTCTTTAGGAAGTCGCACTGGGACATGGAAATCTGCTGGTAAATAACATAACATAACTAATTTGTAGAACTCTTTATAATAATTTTCAGTTTGAACTTTTTTTATGCTTAGAATTTGCGATTTCACACCTTCAAAAATGAAAAGTATTTATATAGTACACATTGTATGGTTGGTCATGTGAGTTATGCAGTGCTTTATTATGTAATGAATTTCCACCCTAAAAATCTATGGACATCATCACAGCTCGTTCGCAAAATTACTCTAAATCCCCAACCATACACAATAGATAGCTGTCAGCCGAACGATCATTTAACCAAAAGCTCTCACTCCCAATTCCCACATACACCAGAGCTCTTCTCTTGGTCAAGCGCTCTTCTCTTGGTCAAGCGCTCCTGTGTTCTCTATGAGAGACTACTCTGGTGGCTGCTTATCTCGTGGAGAACAAATATACTAGCAGTCCAAAATCAGACATGCTTGTTCCTTCTACACCCACATAATCGGTTGGGAGAGACTCGGTAGGCCCTCATATATATTAGATTCATATAGGCCAATTCCACAGATATCGTAGGTTTTGGCTGTCATTAATACAATGTGAACGTTTTTTTAAACAGTTTTAAAAAACTGGTTAAAAATTTGAAATCCTGGTTAAAAATTTACAGTGATTTAAAAAATGGGAAAATTAAGGTAAATATTAACCAAACATTCTCCTTTCCAAGGGTAAACATTTAACTTTCATGGCCTTTATCTTAGAATAAAACAGTCTAAATTCCATGTCATTAGTTTTCATGATCCGGAAATCTCAAGTAATTTCAATTTGAAGAGAGTAACTAAGAACAGATATGGCCGAAAATGGTATGCGGCCCTAAACAGAGTCCAAACAAGTGATAACAGTAGAAATGGACTTGGTGTCCAAGTTATGCAACACTTGAACAGTGAAGTAACCATTAAAATACTTGTTCAGATAGATCGAAACCCTAGAGGGGAAGGTGAATATAATTTTATTACTTTACAGATCACAAATTTTGGACCCAATTCATCAAAGTTTTTACATCAGAAATCTGGTGAAAAAACTTTGAACAGTTGCCCAATTTTGTCACAACTTTAGGCTGTTATAAAATTCTGCGACTTTTGACATTCTTATGCCATTTTTACCCAGCACTGACAAAGTGGGTGGAGCTTGGAAAGGATGGGGGCTTTGTGACCGCTGCCCATCAAATTCATAAGTGGCTTTCACTCTGTCACAAATGTTATTCCAGCAGGGACTGGAGTCCGATTTGTGACGATGCACACACGGAGATGCGTGTATTTCGCCTAATCTATTATATATATATATATATATATATATATATATACTTACCTTGTAAAGTGTTCACATCCTGTTCAGTCCAGATGTGTCCAGATCCCAGAATTCCAAGCGGTGGAAGTTCACCGACCTCCATATTGGGACACCCAAGTGATGGGTGTCTCAATATGGAAACTGCTGGTGGTACCAGCCTCTTGAGCGGTACCACCAGCGGAACACCATCGCACCACACACACGCACTCACTGTATACGCTGTATGCACCACCACCACACACACACACACACTGTATATATGTCACACACTGTATATGCCTTACGCACCACACACACACTGTATACGCCGTACGCACCACACACATACTGTATGCGCCGTATGCAGTCTCTTGCTTGGTACCACCAGCGGAACAGTGTCGTGAACATGCCGCCGCCGGAATCAGCCGAATGATTCACTGACCGCCACCGAGAACACATGAGGGAAGAAGACAGCACAATTGTGGAGAGAGAGAGAGCAGACAAGGGAGAGATCACATGGGTACACAGGTCAAAAAAGAGATGACATGGGAGGAGAAGACAGCAGATGGGGAGAGAGAAAGCGCCGAACAGGGGTGAGAGACAGAGCACAGGGGGGAGACAGCTCAAATGGGACAGCACATGAGGGGAGAACACAGCACAGGAAGGAGAAATACAGCTGACAAGGGGGATAGCACATGGGGTAGACAGGTCAAAGAAGAAAGCACAGACAGGAGAAGTCAGCACATGGGGAAAGAGAGAGTGGATAGGTGGGTGAGCACATGGGGGAGAGATTCTCAATGCTGCAAAGCCTGCCCCCATTGTGACATTACCATACCTTCGGGCCTCCATCTAGTTAATTAAATAAGCACTTAATACTGTATATTGCAGTTATCATATTATATAGCACTGTGTACTTACAATTGCTCATTTTGCCCATTCACCCAGTTAATTATTCTGTTTTCTCTGCTCTGTGTAGAAACAGGAAGTCTATTGTCCCTGTATTTTTCATCCACCTCTTCAATTTCTGACCCAGCTGCTCTGCTCCCTGCCCCCAGGGTCATAGACTTTTCCAGTAACTCATGACTTGTGTCAGCAAAAATGACCTCCTGTTTCTACATAGAGCTTAGAAGGATTCAGCAGTTTAATCATGTGGTGCAGTAGTGTAGCTACCGGGGGGGGCAGAGGGCGCCCGCTGTCAGGAGATGAGCGGGAGCTCGGAGCACCTCTGGAACAAGGAGGAAGAGAAGTGAGTACTTATTGTGTTTTTTTATGGGGCCTGCCTTACACTACAGGGTCTGCCTATGGGGGTACTGTCTTATACTACAGGGTCTGCCTATGGGGGTGCTGCCTTATACTACAAGGTCTGCCTATGGGGGTACTGCCTTATACTACAGGGTCTGCCTATGGGGTGCTGCCTTATACTACAGGATCTGCCTATGGTGGTGCTGACTTATATTACAGGGTCTACCTATAGGGGTGCTGTCTTAAACTACAGGATCTGCCTATGGGGGTGCTGCCTTATACTACATGGTCTGCCTATTGGGGTGCTGTCTTATACTGCAGGGTGTACCTATATGGGTGTTGCCTTATACTACAGGGTCTGCCTATGGGGGTGCTGCCTTGTGCTATATTGAGGACTATCTGGCACATTATACTATATGGAGGATATCTATGGGACCATCATACAGTGTGGAGATTACAGTGAGGGGACCATCATACAGTGTTGGAGCCATCAAACAGTTTGGAGGTTACTAAGGGGTCAGTATACTGTGTGGGTGGTACTATACAATGAGGGGGCATTATACTGTGTATAGTGGAGCTTTACAGGTGGGCAGACTTGGGACTTTATTAACCCCTTTACCCCCAAGGGTGGTTTGCACGTTAATGACCAGGCCAATTTTTACAATTCTGACCACTGTCCCTTTATGAGGTTATAACTCCGAAACGCTTCAACGGATCCTGGTGATTCTGACATTGTTTTCTCGTGACATATTGTACTTCATGATAGTGGTAAAATTTCTTTGATAGTACCTGCGTTTATTTGTGAAAAAAACGGAAATTTGGCGAAAATTTTGAAAATTTCGCAATTTTCAAACTTTGAATTTTTATGCAATTAAATCACAGAGATATGTCACACAAAATACTTAATAAGTAACATTTCCCACATGTCTCCTTTACATCAGCATAATTTTGGAACCAATTTTTTTTTGTTAGGGAGTTATAAGGGTTAAAAGTTGACCAGCAATTTCTCATTTTTACAACACCATTTTTTTTTAGGGACCACGTCTCATTTGAAGTCATTTTGAGGGGTCTATATGATAGAAAATGCCCAAGTGTGACACCATTCTAAAAACTGCACCCCTCAAGGTGCTCAAAACCACATTCAAGAAGTTTATTAACCCTTCAGGTGTTTAATAGGAATTTTTGGAATGTTTAAATAAAAATGAACATTTAACTTTTTTACACAAAAAATTTACTTCAGCTCCAATTTGTTTTATTTTACCAAGGGTAACAGGAGAAATTGGACCCAAAAAGTTGTTGTCCAATTTGTCCTGAGTACGCTGATACCCCATATGTGGCAGTAAACCACTGTTTGGGCGCATGGGAGAGCTCGGAAGGGAAGGAGCGCAGTTTGACTTTTCAATGCAAAATTGACAGAAATTGAGATGGGACGCCATGTTGCGTTTGGAGAGCCACTGATGTGCCTAAACATTGAAACCCCCCACAAGTGACACCATTTTGGAAAGTAGACCCCCTAAGGAACTTATCTAGAGGTGTGGTGAGCACTTTGACCCACCAAGTGCTTCACAGAAGTTTATAATGCAGAACCGTAAAAATAAAAAATCATATTTTTTCACAAAAATTATATTTTTGCCCCCAATTTTTTATTTTTCCAAGGGTAAGAGAAGAAATTGGACCTCAAAAGTTGTTGTCCAATTTGTCCCGAGTACGCTGATACCCCATATGTGGCAGTAAACCACTGTTTGGGCGCATGGGAGAGCTCGGAAGGGAAGGAGCGCCGTTTGACTTTTCAATGCAAAATTGACAGGAATTGAGATGGGACGCCATGTTGCGTTTGGAGAGCCACTGATGTACCTAAACATTGAAACCCCCCACAAGTGACACCATTTTGGAAAGTAGACCCCCTAAGGAACTTATCTGGATGTGTGGTGAGCACTTTGACCCACCAAGGGCTTCACAGAAGTTTATAATGCAGAGCCATAAAAATAAAACAAAATTTTTTTCCCACAAAAATTATTTTTTAGCCCCCAGTTTTGTATTTTCCCTAGGGTAACAGGAGAAATTGGACCCCACAAGTTGTTGTCCAATTTGTCCTGAGTACGCTGATACCCCATATGTGGGGGGGAACCACCGTTTGGGCGCATGGGAGGGTTCGGAAGGGAAGGAGCGCCATTTGGAATGCAGACTTAGATGGAATGGTCTGCAGGCGTCACATTGCGTTTGCAGAGCCCCTAATGTACCTAAACAGTAGAAACCCCCCACAAGTGACACCATTTTGGAAAGTAGACCCCCTAAGGAACTCATCTTGATGTGTTGTGAGAGCTTTGAACCCCCAAGTATTTCACTACAGTTTATAACGCAGAGCCATGCAAATAAAAAATATTTTTTTTTCCACAAAAATTATATTTTAGCCCCCAGTTTTGTATTTTTCCAAGGTTAGCAGGAGAAATTGGACCCTAAATGTTGTTGTCCAATTTGTCCTGAGTACGCTGATACCCGATATGTGGGGGGGAACCACCGTTTGGGCGCATGGGAGGGCTCGGAAGGGAAGGAGCATCATTTGGAATGCAGACTTAGATGGATTGGTCTGCAGGCGTCACATTGCGTTTGCAGAGCCCCTAATGTACCTAAACAGTAGAAACCCCCCACAAGTGACCCCATATTGGAAACTAGACCCCTCAATGAACTTATCTAGATGTGTTGTGAGAACTTTGAACCCCCAAGTGTTTCACTACAGTTTATAACGCAGAGCCGTGAAAATAAAAAATCTTTTTGTTTTCCCACAAAAATTATTTTTTAGCCCCCAGTTTTGTATTTTCCCAAGGGTAACAGGAGAAATTGGTCCACAAAAGTTGTTGTCCAATTTGTCCTGAGTACGCTGATACCCCATATGTGAGGGTAAACCCCTGTTTGGGCACACAGGAGAGCTCGGAAGGGAAGGAGCACTGTTTTACTTTTTCAACGCAGAATTGGCTGGAATTGAGATCGGACGCCATGTCATGTTTGGAGAGCCCCTGATGTGCCGAAACAGTGGAAACCCCCCAATTATAACTGAAACCCTAATCTAAACACACCCCTAACCCTAATTCCAACGGTAACCCTAACCACACCTCTAACCCTGACACACCCCTAACCCTAATCCCAACCCTATTCCCAACTGTAAATGTAATCTAAACCCTAACCCTAACTTTAGCCCCAACCCTAACTGTAGCCCCAACCCTAACCCTAACCCTAGCCCTAACCCTAGCCCTAACCCTAGCCCTAACCCTAGCCCTAACCCTAGCCCTAACCCTAACCCTAGCCCTAACCTTAGCCCTAACCCTAACCCTAACCCTAGCCCTAACCCTAACCCTAGCCCTAACCCTAGCCCTAACCCTAGCCCTAACCCTAACCCTAGCCCTAACCCTAGCCCTAACCCTAACCCTAACCCTAGCCCTAACCCTAGCCCTAGCCCTAACCCTAGCCCTAACCCTAGCCCTAACCCTAGCCCTAACCCTAGCCCTAACCCTAGCCCTAATGGGAAAATGGAAATAAATACATTTTTTTTATTTTTCCCTAACTAAGGGGGTGATGAAGGGGGGTTTGATTTACTTTTATAGCGAGTTTTTTAGCGGATTTTTATGATTGGCAGCCGTCACACACTGAAAGACCCTTTTTATTGCAAAAAATATTTTTTGCAATACCACATTTTGAGAGCTATAATTTTTCCATATTTTGGTCCACAGAGTCATGTGAGGTCTTGTTTTTTGCGGGACGAGTTGACGTTTTTATTGAAAACATTTTTGGGCACGTGACATTTTTTTATCGCTTTTTATTCCGATTTTTGTGAGGAAGAATGACCAAAAGCCAGCTATTCATGAATTTCTATTGGGGGAGGCGTTTATACCGTTCCGCGTTTGGTAAAATTGATAAATCAGTTTTATTCTTCGGGTCAGTACGATTACAGCGATACCTCATTTATATCATTTTTTTATGGTTTGGTGCTTTTATACGATAAAAACTATTTTACAGAAAATATAATTATTTTTGCATCGCTTTATTCTCAGGACTATAACTTTTTTATTTTTTTGCTGATGATGCTGTATGGCGGCTCTTTTTTTGCGGGACAATATGACGCTTTCAGCGTTACCATGGTTATTTATATCTGTCCTTTTGATCGCGTGTTATTCCACTTTTTGTTCGGCGGTATGATAATAAAGCGTTGTTTTTTGCCTCGTTTTTTTTTTTTCTTACGGTGTTTACTGAAGGGGTTAACTAGTGGGACAGTTTTATAGGTCGGGTCGTTACGGACGCGGCGATACTAAATATGTGTACTTTTATTGGTTTTTTTTTTTATTTAGATGAAGAAATGTATTTATGGGAATAATATATATTTTTTTTTTTTCATTATTTTGGAATATTTTTTTTAATTTTTTTTACACATTTGGAAAAATTTTTTTTAACTTTTTTACTTTGTCCCAGGGGGGGACATCACAGATCAGTGATCTGACAGTTTGCACAGCACTCTGTCAGATCACTGATCTGACATGCAGCGCTGCAGCCTTCACAGTGCCTGCTCTGAGCAGGCTCTGTGAAGCCACCTCCCTCCCTGCAGGACCCGGATCCGCGGCCATCTTGGATCCGGGGCTCGAGCAGGGAGGGAGGTGAGGAGACCCTCGCAGCAACGCGATCACATCGCGTTGCTGCGGGGGGCTCAGGGAAGCCCGCAGGGAGCCCCCTCCCTGCGCGGTGCTTCCCTGCACCGCCGGCACATCGCGATCATCTTTGATCGCGGTGTGCCAGGGGTTAATGTGCCGGGGGCGGTCCGTGACCGCTCCTGGCACATAGTGCCGGATGTCAGCTGCGATAAGCAGCTGACACCCGGCCACGATCGGCCGCGCTCCCCCCGTGAGCGCGGCTGATCGGCTATGACGTACTATCCCGTCCAGGGTCAGATAAGCCCAGGGCACCTCGACGGGATAGTACGTCTAAGGTCACAGAGGGGTTAAATGTTAAGTGGGCACTTATTGTTATAGGGGAACTCAGGTTACTGTGACTGTCAAAGGGGCACACAGGGCATTATTACTTTCTAGGGGGAAAAATATGGGCACTGTTTTCTAGGGCACATGTGCCCGGCATTACTATATTATAGAGGGGTGCTTTAGAATTTAGAGGGCACAGAGAACCACACAGCAGGTGCAGTAATAGGGACACATACGGCAGCAGCGGCTCAGTATTGTGTTATCAGCAGGATGAGGAGTTTGTGCAGGTTCATAATAGATGGTGATGGCTGGAATATGAGAAGTGAAACGTGTCTTTGTTGTATTCTCTGCAGCCGAGCCCTGGGTGGAAGAAGTTGTCATGTCGGTCTGGGCCAGATGGAAAACATGAGAAAAGTGAACGATTCCATCATAAAGGATGTCAGTGGTAAGTCATTATCTGTAACTGTGCAGTGATCTCTTATATCTTCTGTAGGGCTGGTAACTACCACTGACCATATGGCAGTAATATCAATATTGGTCTTTATATAGAGATTATCTTCAGTAGCAGCGCGGTCATCTGCTGAGGTTCTCCTCCACTATTAGGGGGTGTCACCGAGTTGTAATCAAGGTTTCCTAGTTAGGGCCCACTCAGAAGCTTCGCTCCCCCCCCCCCCCCCCCCGAACCAAAACCTTAGCTACGCCTTGTGATGTGATAGACCTAATGGAAAACAGAAGAATTAGCTGGGTAGAAAGGCAAAATGAACAATTGTAAGTACACAGTGTTATATAATATGATGACTGCAATATACTAAGAGGATAAACATTTTGATGGGAGGAGTGCTTCTTTAAAAGGCATGAACCTCTTTCTGAATTAGGAGCCAGTACTTCACCATGCCACGTTCATTGATCACTGGTCATGATGAAACAATGCGTTTGTCTCTAATAACGTGTTAAGTCGTGGACGGAATGTCTACCAAAAGATTTCAGAAAAGTATTACAATAATATTTGACAACAAGGGAAAACTTATGAATTTGTTTTTACTTACAACATGAACACAGTGCCTCTTTACCATGCAAGACGGTTACTTTTTATATGTAAAAACTCTTACTGTTATTCTGGTTCAGCCTTGATTTGGCAACTGCAACTCACTATTGATCACCAGTTTTCCTGTCACAAAACTTTTCCCTCTCCAATCTACCCTCAATGAAGCAGCCATGGCTGCCCAGCTGAGTGAACCTTACCTTCACCCTCTGACAGTCATTGTGCTGCTTGTTCCATCCACTACAGAATACAACATAAGTTTGTCATTTGCACCCCAAAGCTCTATGACATCTGCCTCATCTCTGTCTGCCATACTACTCACGTTCTCCTACTAATGATCTAAGAAGAACATCTTCCATATTCCAAACCTCCCACTCCCGTCTCTAAGACTTTTCTCGCAAACCATTCTTAAGTTGTATGGATGCAGCACTCTTATACGGTCATATATCTCAGATTTCTAAAGGAGGCTTGCAGAAGTTTATACTAGATGACATATTAGAGAGTTTTGTCCCCAACAATCCATCTATTGTGACAGATATGGCAGATATATAACAATATACTATTGTCAATGGTTTCATAGGAAAGAGCTGTAGTGAATTCCTATGTACCTATATAAAGTGTCTGCTGGATACAGGAAACCTGGTATAAATTTTCTAATTCTTATTTAGATATTTTGTCTGAGATGTTCTTTGATTATGGCATGATGCAGAAATGCTCAATTACTTCACTTTGGTGGTAGATGGTGATCGAAATTCAGAATGACAAGGATGTGAAAGGTTACATTCTTAGAATTAGGCTATATGTATCTGTGTTTTGAAGTTTGTACTTGTACAATGATGTATGTGTAAGAGGGTGGTGCTGTTATGGACAATAAGAAACACGCTATCACTTTAAGAGGCTGCATCCCCTTGTCTGGTGTGATGGTATGTTCTGCTTTTCCTCCCTACTCTTATGGGTGTTATGAGCTGGTCGGTGCTGTGTGCAGGGGTGGAGCTGAAAGCAGCGTGGAGAGAGGAAGTTTCTAGAGAGGACTGAGAGAACTTTGTGCTGTTCTGCCACAAGAAAGAACTTTGGCTGCAAGAAAGATTACACAGCTTGAGACGAACTGCGTTTGTTAAATAGACGTTCCCGGTTACAGCAAAGGGTGGCTGTTCTGTGCTAGTTTGTGAAGCCACGAAGATACTGAGAAGGGGACTTACAGCTTCCAGGAGCATCCCCAGGATCCAGAAGCAAGGAGAAGACCACGCTTTGCAGAGCTGACAGGAATCCGTGCGCACCACCGTTTTGGACTTCGGGGGCCCCCTGGGACTGGACTTGTGTCCCCAACATCACCGTGAATTTGTTCCTGTTTGGTGCACCTGTTAGGGTCTAGTGCAGGCTTCAGTAGTTAGAGCACGGTAGCCGTGTGGCCTGCGCAGTAAAGGCCAGGGAGGTTATATGCAGAGTAGCATTGATGGTTGTTTTGTTGTGTAAGGTTGCTTGTTATACAGACTCTGAGTTTGTAATTGTTGAAGCACTGTGCTATTCTACAGACAAGATAACTCATGTGCATTATCTTTTGTTATTGTAAACCCCTGTTTGCACCTTCCTTGTCCCTTCCATTCCCTGTCTCCCAATAAATCTATCCTTTGCTGTTTGCACCTCATCTTGTGTACAGTAGTCTTCCTGCACCGTGGTTGTCCCCCGGCCATCGCTTCATATGGACCATCCGCCGGTCTCTTGATCTAAACCAAATATACTGTATGTCTAAGTGGTTATTGAGTTCAGGTTCGAAGGCCCGTAGCCAGTACGTGCATCGCGGTACAAATGCTGCCTGCAATACACAGATGTGGGAAACTAGCCTTAGAATAAGGCCGGGGACACACACAACGTATAAAAAAACGGTCCGTTTTTGACGGACGAGAATCGCACAAATGTTACCAAAACAATGATCCGTGTGCAGTGCGAGGATGCGATTTTCTCGCATTAAATGATCCGTGTGACATCCGTGTGACATCCGTATGGCATCCGTATGGTGAGATTTTCTCACACACTTGCAAAATGAGCAAATAATGGCTGAGCCTTTCCTGTCACCTGCCCAATGCCTGAGAATTTCTCGCAAGTCACACTGATGGTCCGTGTGCTGTGCTATTTTTTCTCACCCCCATAGACTTTCATTGGCGATTCTCGGCCGAGAAACGCTGACAATCGCAGCATGCTGCGATTTCACTCGGATCCTGAATACGGCCGAGAAAATATCGGATGATGGGAGCTGCCCCATTGATTAACATTGGGACGAGTGCTATGCGATTTTTTATCGCATTGCACTCGTCCGTATTACGGTCTAGTGTGTCCCCGGCCTTAGGCAAACACACCGCTGCTCAGGTATCCTTCCGATGACAAGGAACCTGCTACCTTACAAAGACAAATAATACATGTTTAAACCATATCAGATTTAACAGATTACTTTACTTCTTACAATTACTGATGGATTGGAGCGTCACGAACCAGACAGTCTTTGACTAACAGAACCCTGTCTTTTTTATTTGAATTGCATAGCGCCATCAAATTCCACAGACATCATTATCACTATCCACACTGAGGCAAGCAATCCAAATTCCCTATCATTATGTCTTTGGAGAGAGGGAGGAACCGGAGTACTTGGAGGAAACCCACATAAAAATGGTGAGAAAATACAAACTCCTTGAGGATGTTGTCTTTGGTGGAATTTGAACCTTGGAAACTGCTGCCGCAAAGCAGCAGCAGTAACCACTGAGCCACTGTACTGTGTTATCACTGAGCCACCATACTTCCAATTACATTAGTAGTTATACATCAAAGAACCCTTGTATAACACTTTCATTAGTTTTAGTCTTCAGGTTGGCATGTGTAATATCACAAATATTTTTTTGTTAGGAAAGCAGCTGTGATGTCACTAAAACGTTTCGATCAGGTAAGCTGCTTAGTGGGGTTCATAATTGCATTTCTGTCAGGTGATATGGATGTTTTCATCAGCTAAGCATCTATGACATCACAACTAGTGTCAGTGATGTAGGCTCAGGGGTGGCCATTTAATATTTACCATCTAAAACCTGCCCATACACTGTTCTTGCGGTGTGGCACTCTGTTGTCGATGAAGAAAACAATATCAAGTAGTTTACAATTTACTCAAGGTTTTTCCTTGGTTACTAATACATTTTTATTTCTCATTTAGGTGCATTGTATTTTAACCCCTTTAAGCATCAGGCAATTTTTCCACTTTTGCGATTTCCTCCCTTTCTTCCAACAGCTATAACTTTTTTACATATGGGGAACAAGGGGGAGTGATTTTAACTTTTGTATTTCATATTTTTTTATGTTTTTTTTTTTACATGCTTATTAAGTCTATTCAGCATTATACGATACACTGCAATATTGTAGTATTGCAGTGTATTGTGAAATATATGATCTCCTCAGAAGCCGTGGTTAAGAGCTTAAACGCTAAAAATACTCATCTTTGGTCATCTTCATATTGAATTTACCACATTACATACCATTAGTACACTATGGCCCGACTCATCAAAGTGTTGTCATCGGATTTCTGGCATAAACCACTTTGTAAAGCAGTAAAACGTTTGCTCAACTCCAAGTTCCACAAACATTTTGCAACTCTTGCTGTTTTCACACCAAATTAGACGGAACATAGACGGAGCGTGACAAAACCCACCTGGCCAATTCTTCAAAAGTGACACCACTTAATAAATTTGCCGCTTCTTACTCCTGCACACATGTCATTAACCCCTTTCTGACCTCGGACGGGATAGTACGTCCGAGGTCAGAAGCCCCGTTTTGATGCAAGGCTCCGCGGTGAGCCCGCATCAAAGCCGGGACATGTCAGCTGTTTTGAACAGCTGACATGTGCCCGTAATAGGCGCGGGCAGAATCGCGATCTGCCCGCACCTATTAACTAGTTAAATGCCGCTATCAAACGCAGACAGCGGCATTTAACTACCGCTTCTGGCCGGGCGACCGGAAATGACGTCATCGCCGACCCCTGTCACATGATCGGGGGTCGGCGATGCGTCAGGATGGTAACCATAGAGGTCCTTGAGACCTCTATGGTTACTGATCACCGGTGGCTGTGAGCACCACCCTGTGGTCTGCGCTCACAGCACACCTCCATTTCTGCTACATAGCAGCGATCAGCAGATCGCTGCTATGTAGCAGAGGCGATCGAGTTGTGCCTGCTTTTAGCCTCCCATGGAGGCTATTGAAGCATGGCAAAAGTAAAAAAAAAAGTTAAAAAAAATGTGAAAAAAATAAAAAAAATATAAAAGTTTAAATCACCCCCCTTTCGCCCCAATCAAAATAATTGAATAAAAAAAAATCAAATCTACACATATTTGGTATCGCCGCGCTCAGAATCGCCCAATCTATCAATTTAAAAAAAGCATTAACCTGATCGCTAAACGGCGTAGCGAGAAAAAAATTTGAAACGCCAGAATTACGTTTTTTAGGTCGCCGCGACATTGCATTAAAATGTAATAACCGGCGATCAAAAGAACGTATCTGCACCAAAATGCTATCATTAAAAATGCCAGCTCGGCACGCAAAAAATAAGCCCTCACCCGACCCCAGATCACGAAAAATGGAGACGCTACGAGTATCGGAAAATGGCACAAAATTTTTTTTTTTTTTTTTTTTTTTTAGCAAAGTTTGGAATTTTTTTTTCACCACTTAGATAAAAAATAACCTAGTCATGTTAGGTGTCTATGAACTCGTACTGACCTGGAGAATCATAATGGCTGGTCAGTTTTAGCATTTAGTGAACCTAGCAAAAAAGCCAAACAAAAAACAAGTGTGGGATTGCACTTTTTTTGCAATTTCACCGCACTTGGAATTTTTTTTCCTGTTTTCTAGTACATGACATGCTAAAACCAATGATGTCGTTCAAAAGTACAAATCGTCCCGCAAAAAATAAGCCCTCACATGGCCAAATTGATGGAAAAATAAAAAAGTTATGGCTCTGGGAAGGAGGGGAGTGAAAAACGAACACGGAAAAACGAAAAATCCCAAGGTCATGAAGGGGTTAATGAGCTGAGCCCTACGGTTCTTCTATGACTACGTTTCTTTGCATGCTTTGATAAAGCACATCGGATAGTGTTTGGAATGCATTGCTTTTTCTGCATATTCAGAGTGGCATTTGAAATATGGATCAATAAATTTGAAGATTTTATCGATGAGCTGGAACAGCATATCTTCTTTTCTTCCTATATGTTTCTTGTATTATTCATTTTGAAAACTCAGTTCATCAGGTTTTCAAAAATTTTAATTTCCCTAAATACATAGCATTGTATATTATTGAATGTATGGATTTTTCTGAATTCTCTCAATAAATGTTATGAACAATTTTGTTAGTTGTCCATAAAGATTACATTATCAACAGTAAAAATAAATAATGCTATAATGCTCCAAAATGATTCATGTTTTAAATTTGCAGTGAAACCAGGATTTACTGCTAATGCAAATGGCAATAGAAAACTAGAAAACACCAACTTTATATATATACTAGATGGCAGTCCGATTCTAAAGAATCGGGAGTCTAGAATCCATATATACTTTATTTATTCAAATGTAAGAATAATACAATTAATAAATAATAGTAAGAAAGAACAAAAATAATAGGCAGTATATGGAGAAAACACCAAACAAAAGTTCAAAATTGGTGTGAAAATGTCACTGAACCACTTCACAACTAAATATATATAGTTTTGGTAAATGGTATTATCATTTTTTTGACGAAATTCGGCAGGAGCTTGAAGAGCAACGTCACTGGACCCGCCTCCACGCAGTAGAAACTTGCTGTGAGGTAAAAGTTCAAAAATCACACCAAAATGGCGGGCGGAGTGTGTCACAGTACGGCACGTTTCTGATTGGTCGCTCGCAGCAGGCGGCAACCAATCAGACACTGGACACTGTTGACGTCACTTATCTCCGGACATTAGCTCCGGACATTAGCTCCGGACACTATCTCCGCACATTAGCTCCGGACATTAGCTCCGGACATTAGCTCCGGACAAAGCCACGGAAGTTGGCACAAATTGCAGGAAGTAGTATTCTAGGCAATTAATCTCCGGACATTAGCTCCGGACAAAGCCACGGAAGTTGGCACAAATTGCAGGAAGTAGTATTCTAGGCAATTATATATTAGATATATATATATATCTTTTAATATGCAAATTGATTTTTTGTGACATGTTTACTACTTTTAGGTTAATTTTTCTTACTCATTTTCTGATTTTCTCTCTACAGGTTTGAAGTACAGTATATTGTAATATATTAATATAATTTTTTTTTTGCTTGACAGAAGGAAATTAATGTGAAGTTATGACTTCAGGTAAAGTTTCTCATCGAAGTTCTTCACTGCCAGACTAGAGCATGGGTTTCATGATACTTTGCTATTCCTTCATTCTGCTCATCGGCTGACATCCCAGACTAGTATCAGCGATATAAGGGGTTGTCCGGGACTTTTAGGCTGATGGCCTATCCATAGCACCCCCGGCACTGGCCAGAAGGGTGCAGCGGCACAGCTCAGCTCTGTCAATGGTATAGTGGCTGAGGCCGGTATTGCACATCTGAGTACTGCACATACTGCACAACTGCCCTCTATTGATTTGAATAGGGGCAGATGTGTAGTGCCCAGCAGCAGGTAGTAAATCACTGATGGAGCTGTGCTGAGCAGCTCCACAGCTGAGCACTTCCAGCCATGGCTGGCACTTGGAACATCTGATCGATGGGGGTGTCAGGTGTCGCACCCCCACTGATAACATATTGATGACACATACTAAGGAATGGCCATCAATGTAAAATCCTGGACAACCTTTTAAAAGTAAAAGCAACATAGAGAGATACAAGAACAAGATACAGTAAAGTTACCTACTATATAAACAATGGTGGAGCACTTTTTAAAAATGCATTTACTGCTTATATTTTAGACCACTAGGCAGATGGTTTGTAAAAGCAAGAAGGATGGATGACATTTGTATATGTCATATTGAGAAAGGTATAGGCAGTGTGGTTTAGCTGTTAGTTCTAAAAGTAGACGTTTGAGGGTTCATTTAAGGATAGTGTTACTTACATATTCACTTTTCATCTCAACCCTGCTTTAGCAAGCATTTCCATAAGAAATTAAATGATTTGCATTTTTAAATGTTTATTTTGTCTTTTCTTTTGTATTGGCGGATTTTGCACAAAGTTCATCAAAATGACACCCGATGTTGGATAAACTTGATGAAACTACAAAGATGTTACTTACTGCCGTTTTGATTTATGTACAGACCTGTTTTTGAACAAAATCTTGCATGACCCTTCCAATATGTTTTAAAATGTTGCATATTAGTCTTTAAATGCTGCCATCAGGGATTGTGGAAGGCACACGGCCAACATCGGAGAATCGCCACTGGCCCAGGTGGTAAGTGTGGCACCCCTAGGGGTATTTGCCACAAAAATAGTTACTGACAGTAAGTACAAATACTAAAATAGCAAGACTGCACTACCACCTCCGGCCAGAAGGGGGAGCTCCAGAGACTCCCCTTGATCCATTCTGGTCTGAGAGAAGAAATGGCAGTTGGGCCAAGGAGCTGATAGTGAGAGGTCATACAGTTGAATCTCTAACAGCCCTGTGACTGTGACCAGGCCTAAATCACCGGCCTGAGGAGAAGAGGGATAGAGAAAAAGGACATTGTGAGAACCGGGTAGCATTAATCACTACCCAGAACAGGTGCAAAGACGGATACCGGATCCGTGGCTGTATTCATTATATATAATACAGCAACCGGAAAAACGTGAGGTGATATCAGCTTCACTAGGGTCGGATGCAGCAACAGACACAGAGTTCAGCGGTACTCCCAGAGGGGGTAAACCGATAAAAGGACTCGGGTTGCCCGTCGAACCAGGACCCGGAGGGGACAGATTGGGCCGGCAGCCAGTTCACATACAGCAGCAGGGCCACACAGAAATTGCGCACAATAAGAGGCGAAGACCCCGGCAGGGTCAAAGTAACTCAGAGTTCCCATACAGACTCCGGTGACAGGACTGGTTGTAAATCCCTTTATGTTAAAGTAAACTGGTTAAACGTTTCAGTGCCTCAGTCTTTCATTTGGACAATAGCCATCTATCCAGGATCGAGATCGTCACCGCTGGGAGAACCTGCTGCTGATCAAGTAAGTGCCTGTCCCCTCATGATACCCCTTACACTGTGCATTGCCTGAGGCCACAGCACCGGGTCAAGCCACCCGTGACATCCCCCTCAAGAGACAGACTCCATTGGTCCGGTGCTGAGTATCCCGGTCTCCTGGGCGTCACAATTGGCGTCACGAACAGGATCTAGCCAGCCCGTATACCGGGTATTGTGTGCCGTGATTGGAGCCCAAAACTGTGAAAACTGGGATGAAAAATCTTGAAAATTGACTTTATTAAAGAAAAATCCATTCCCCATTGAAAACTATTGACAGTGACTTTTTCCCATTGGTTATAATGGAGTAAAGATGGCCGCCATCCCCTGAGGTAATCACTTCATAACCGTTAGGCACGAGACTGTTAATTGAGCTACGCCATCACCTGAGCCCCAGTCTAACTGAAAAACTTCAGAATCCGCCATTACAGAGCGCGGTGGGTGGGAGCAGCAGGGGGCGTGTCATTGTGGGCGGCACCAAGCTGAGCGCTCTGACATCAGAGCAAGGGGAAAATCGATCCTGCTGCACAGCGGAACGAATCTACACTATCCCGACGGAAGCGGAGGACCGGAAGGGTCCGGATTAACTAAGGGGGCACAGTATGTCGCAGCACGGAGACGCCGCAGCACTCGGCAACGCTAATGCAGCTGAAAGACAGAGTGTCAATAGAGAGTCCGGCAGCGCAGCGGTGCAAGGAGTGGCGCCCATCATGCCGGTGCTGATGCCATATACCCCGGGTGGCCCATGGCTTCCAATGTATGAAGGTGAGCCTAATACCCTTGACGATTTCAGAGAAAAGATGCTGGCCCATTTTGACATGTTCCCTGTGGGTGAAGTTCAGCGTGTTAGTCTCCTGATGATGCAGTTAAGTGGCCATGCTAAGCGAGAAGTCACAGCATGGGCAGCTGATCTAAAAGGCACTGTTGAACGCATATTTGTTGGATTAAAAGCTACATTTGAAACCACGGCCAGCAGCAAAGCTAAAATACGATTCTTTAGTTGCAAACAAAAAGCTAATGAGGGCGTGAGAGACTTTGCCTTAAACCTGCAGGAAGCCCTTAAATCACTTACACTGGCTGAACCCATTTTTAACACCGGAGCGGATAAACTGCTAAGAGATCAATTTATTGAGGGACTCTACACCCCTTCTCACCGGGGGCATGTGAGCATGCTTGTTTTTAAGAACCCTGAATTGACATTTGCCCAATTAAAGGAGAGCGCTATACGTCTCCAGCTGGCAGAGGCACCTCGGGATCAGGATCCTGCGCAACCCATGGCAGAGGCACCTCAACAACAGGGAGTGCCAGTGACATCAGCTATGTCTGGGGCCATTGCTAAGCCCCTGGGGCCCAGTACTAATGAGGCTCTTCAACAAAAGCTTGACTCTTTAGCTGATGTTGTTGCTTCAATGGCTAAAACCATGCAGGAGATGAGAGGACACAAGATGGAGTTGGCAAACTGTAGAGAGGATGTTCCATGGATGAGACCCCGGAGATACCCGACATGGAGAGGACGACCCCGCGACCGCTACCAACCGGATGGACAGCCCATTTGCCGCCGTTGCCAGCAGCCGGGCCACTTTGCACGAGATTGTGATTTAAACGGGAATCCCCTGGGAATGCGGGCCGCTTCGCAGGAATGAACTTTCAAGGCCCAACACCCTGGCACGACAGGTACATCGGAGGACGACCCATTATCCCTATCGTGCTGGACGGAATTCCCCTCAACGCTTTGCTGGACACAGGTTCCCAGATTTCATCTATACCGTATATCCTTTATAAGAGGTACTGGGCTGATGCAGATATTGATAAAGGGCCCTCTGATGTTGAACTAGATATATGGGCCAGTAATGGTAAGTTGGTACCGAAACTAGGATTCAGGGAGATGACCATAAAGATTGGTAAAGTATAACTGAAGAAACAGGGTATAATTGTTGTTGATGTTGACCGGCGGAACTGTGAACCAACTGTATTGATAGGAATGAATGTGTTAGAGAACTGCTTTTCCGAAGTCATTTCTGTCTTACAGCAAATTGCTGAAACTGCCCAATCCTGCCAGCAGAGAGTTCTCCGGAGGGAAATAAAAGTATTGATGTTAAGGCAACAGGTAGAAGTTGCAGGTGGAGAAATCGGCAGTGTGAGGGTAAGTGATCCAACGTCTATTGTAATCCCACCAAAAACAGAAATGCTGGTATGGTGTAGAGCAGCCATTGGTACTAAGGGACAAGATTATCAAGCCTTAATAGAACCAGTGTACACCGACAGCAGGCCCAATATACTCACAGCACGAGGGATAGTCGAGGTACACCAGGGACGAGTGCCGGTACGACTTTTGAACTGTGGAGAGGAAGAGGTCACTTTGCCAAGGTATGCTACAATGGCAAAGCTATATACTGTTGACAACAATGCCATCACAACCATTGAGCCCTTAGAACCAACCTGTCAGGTGGAAGGCAATGGCTCAGATGGAGAAATGGAGGATTGGTGCCAACAGCTACATGTGGGCATAAATTCAACACCTACCCATCAAAAACAATGGGTGTATAGGCTAGTGACGGAATATGAACAAGTCTTCAGTAAACACCCATTGGACTTCGGACGGATAGAAGGGGTAGAACACACAATCCCCACAGGTGACCATCCCCCAATAAAAGAAAGATATAGACCCATACCGCCCGCTCACTATCAATGTGCAAAAGATATGCTGAGGGAAATGAAACAGGCCGGGGTAATAAGAGACAGCTGTAGCCCCTGGGCGGCCCCTCTAGTGATTGTCAAAAAAAAGGACGGAACCATGAGAATGTGCGTAGACTACCGGAAGATTAATAACATCACCCATAAAGACGCCTATCCCTTGCCTAGGATAGAAGAGTCCTTAACTGCTTTGAAATCTGCTAATTATTTTTCCACCTTAGACTTAACAAGCGGGTATTGGCAAGTCCCTGTGGCTGAGAGAGATAAGGAAAAGACGGCATTCACCACACCAATGGGTCTATGTGAATTTAATCGCATGCCGTTCGGACTCTGCAACGCATCCGGTACCTTCCAGCGGCTGATGGAATGCTGCCTCGGACACAAGAACTTCGAGACCGTCCTCCTGTACCTAGATGATGTGATCGTCTACTCAAAGACTTACGAACAACACTTAATAGACCTGGCAGAAGTGTTCGAAGCCTTATCCAGGTATGGCATGAAAGTCAAGCCATCCAAATGTCACCTTCTCAAGCCAAAGGTACAGTACCTGGGACACATCGTGAGTTCGGAGGGAGTAGCACCAGATCCCGAGAAAATAAGCGCCATAAGGGATTGGCCAAGACCTACCAGCGCAAAAGAAGTGAGACAATTCCTGGGATTGGTGGGTTACTATCGCAGATTTATAAAAGGATTTACCAAGTTGGCAGCACCCTTGCAAGACACCTTGGTAGGGCAGACGAAGAAACCTTCAAACCGAAACCCTCCTTTTCAGTGGAACGACGAAAGGGAAGACTGCTTTGAACAACTAAAGAAGGCACTAACCGGAGAAGAGGTTCTGGCATACCCAGATTACCATAAACCTTTCATCCTCTACACCGATGCCAGTAATGTGGGACTAGGAGCGGTGCTGTCACAAAAGCAAGAAGGTCGGGAGAAAGTCATCGCCTTTGCAAGTAGAAAGCTCCGGCCTACTGAAAGAAATTCAGAAAATTACAGCTCCTTCAAATTGGAACTACTGGCAGTAGTTTGGGCTGTGACGGAGCGTTTCAAACACTATCTGGCCGCTGCAGAATTTATTGTCTATACTGACAACAATCCGTTGACCCACCTGGACACAGCCAAATTAGGTGCGTTAGAACAGCGATGGATAGCCCGGTTATCTAATTACAACTTCATAATCAAGTATCGAGCAGGTCGCAAGAATGGAAATGCCGATGCCCTATCCCGGATGCCACACTTGAGAGATGTAGAAGAGGAAACGGGGGAGCTTGAAGAAATTGAACTACCAGCCTTCCATCGTCCCAAGGCAAAACATCATCAGTCAAGTACCTATCAGAAACAACAAGAGGTGAATTTTAATCCGTTAGCACACCATAGATGGGCTGACACCCAAGACAGCAATCCGGCTGTGAAGTTGGTGAAGGAACTGTTGACTGAGCAAAGTGCATATTCCTATGAGGATGCCCCAGAAGAGACGCATCAACTCTGGAAAGAGAGAGGCAAAATGTTCCTGTATCAAGGGAAGCTCTGTAGAAGATACACCAATCCGAAAACACATGAATTGGTTTGGCAGATTATTGTGCCTAAACAAGATGTGAAGATGGTCCTCGAAGCTTACCATAATGGTGCTGGTCACTTCGGTTGGAAAAAGTTAGAAGTACTTCTAAGAGAAAGATTTTATTGGGTCGGGATGAGAAAATCAATCGAACAGTGGTGCAGAAATTGTGGCCCGTGTAACCTCAGAAGAAACGATCAAAAGAACCAAAGAGCACCACTGCAGCCCATAATCACCAAACAACCACTTGAACTTGTAGCCATGGACCACGTGAAGTTGACACCAAGCCGGTCCGGCTATGTCTATGCCTTGACCATCGTGGACCATTATTCACGTTTCTTGGTAGTAGTACCCGTAAAAGATCTGACAGCAAAAACAGCAGCCAAAGCGTTCCAAACGTACTTTTGTAGACCCCATGGATATCCGGAACAGGTTCTCACCGACCAAGGTACAGCCTTTGAATCAGAGATCTTCAGAGAATTCTGTAATATGTATGGTTGCAAAAAGATCCGGACGACGGCCTATCATCCACAAACAAACGGCTTATGCGAGAAGATGAACCATATTGTAATAGACCTACTAAAGACTTTACCTGAGACAGAAAGGAATCAATGGCCAGAGAAATTGCCTGACTTGGTGGATCTGTATAATCATGTCCCGGTGAGCTCCACCAACTGCACCCCAGCTTACCTTATGCGTGCAAGACCCGGCCAATTACCAATCGATCTAGAAATGGGAATTCTGAAACCAGACGCAGAAGTTCAAGACTCCAATTGGGATATCATACGGCAAAAGCAGTATCGCCAAGTGCAAGAGAGTGTGGAAAGAAGCCTTCAGCAAACTAGAGAAAGACAAGAGCGAACTTTCAACCAGAATGCTCTAGCGACCCCATTAAGACCGGGTGACCAAGTGCTCAAGAGAAATCGTCGAACCAATAAACTGGACAATCAGTGGGAAGCCGTACCCTACACAGTTTTACCAACAAGAGTGGATAATCCTAAAATGTGTCTCATTAGCAAAAACGGAGGCTTAACATCTGTACTAGTGTCAAGAGACAATCTTAAATTATGTCCGGAAGCATTGAAAGAGCCAGACGTTGTCCAGCCAGAACCAGAAGTTATTCAACCCATACAGGTTCAACCAGTAAAGGAAAAAGAAGAGGAAGTGTATCACACCTGTATAGGAGACTTTCCCAAAACCCTACTAACATACCATGGTGCAGTAGTGGTTCCCATGGTGGCCTTTTACCCAACACCGAACCCAATACCAGAAGTCCCAAGACAGGAAGAGGCTGACCCCGTACTACAGGAGGTTCCAGGCCAGGAAGAACAGATTCCTGGTCAGAGTAATCCCATTCACGGTGGACTTGCCAACTCCATAGTCGTGGAATTATCTTTAGCAGAGCGGGCAGATACTACATCCGCAGTAGACAGTAGTACACCACATGAAGAGACACCGCTATTACGTAGATCACAGCGTAGTACCCAGGGTCAATTACCGGCCAGGTATGCAGATTACCAACTATAAAGCTCATAATGTGAATTGTATATATGTTATGCCGTATATAGTTAAACAGAAAATGTAGTATAGTCATTGCTATCAGTCTGCAACGTTTAAGCCCAGTGCCTACAGAGACTTGTCTGTATGAACTTATTGCATATTCTTGAACTTTTTATCAGCCCGGAGGCACTAAATCAAAGCTCCGGAAAGACTGCTTTTTGAACTTTGCTTTTTGCTCTTTTTGAACTTTCTTTAGACTTTATATTGATAACTCCGTTGGAAAAATGGAACTAAATTCCTGGACACTAAGTACAGTGCCGTTCCTAATACCTTCAAGGATAGAACTGTATTAATGGACGCTATTTGAAGTGACTTTTTACAGAACTCTATTTTTGTTTCCTTGAGTGGTTTTTGTAACTTTTCATTTTTAAGACTCTGTACATATTAATTGTTATTTCAAAATGTTATTGTTCCACAGTCCCGGAGTACTGTTCTTAACTAAGGGGGAATGTGGCACCCCTAGGGGTATTTGCCACAAAAATAGTTACTGACAGTAAGTACAAATACTAAAATAGCAAGACTGCACTACCACCTCCGGCCAGAAGGGGGAGCTCCAGAGACTCCCCTTGATCCATTCTGGTCTGAGAGAAGAAATGGCAGTTGGGCCAAGGAGCTGATAGTGAGAGGTCATACAGTTGAATCTCTAACAGCCCTGTGACTGTGACCAGGCCTAAATCACTGGCCTGAGGAGAAGAGGGATAGAGAAAAAGGACATTGTGAGAACCGGGTAGCATTAATCACTACCCAGAACAGGCGCAAAGACGGATACCGGATCCGTGGCTGTATTCATTATATATAATACAGCAACCGGAAAAACGTGAGGTGATATCAGCTTCACTAGGGTCGGATGCAGCAACAGACACAGAGTTCAGCGGTACTCCCAGAGGGGGTAAACCGATAAAAGGACTCGGGTTGCCCGTCGAACCAGGACCCGGAGGGGACAGATTGGGCCGGCAGCCAGTTCACATACAGCAGCAGGGCCACACAGAAATTGCGCACAATAAGAGGCGAAGACCCCGGCAGGGTCAAAGTAACTCAGAGTTCCCATACAGACTCCGGTGACAGGACTGGTTGTAAATCCCTTTATGTTAAAGTAAACTGGTTAAACGTTTCAGTGCCTCAGTCTTTCATTTGGACAATAGCCATCTATCCAGGATCGAGATCGTCACCGCTGGGAGAACCTGCTGCTGATCAAGTAAGTGCCTGTCCCCTCATGATACCCCTTACACTGTGCATTGCCTGAGGCCACAGCACCGGGTCAAGCCACCCGTGACATCCCCCTCAAGAGACAGACTCCATTGGTCCGGTGCTGGGTATCCCGGTCTCCTGGGCGTCACATAAGCATAGGGGTTTTTTTTTTATTATGGCCACTTTAGTTGTTAAGAAGAGGTTGACTAGTAGTGGACAGTGAAATGAATCTTTTGATGAGGTCAATGTTCTAACACAAGAAAACTTTCCAATAACACACAATTTCTGAGAATTTTTATTATTTATAATTCTTCTTTCCTACTTCAACAGATATAATACACCCTGCGTCTGACAATAGAAGAGGTTTAAACCAAAATAATGAATTAATCATTAACAATATTAAAGTCAGGTACAAGTTTGCATTCATCAGTGATAGTCATTCTGCCCATTGCACCTATACATACAATTAGCAGTAGACATCTGCATGTAAAGTCAGATTGTATACTGTGCAATAGCCAAAAGCTTCTAAAGGGCCGATGTAAAAGTGTTTCCTTATAATACACTGTGCGTCCTGCTGGTTTACAACTTTTATTTTCAAATTCAATGTTTTGAGCTTTTTTAATAAAATATTAGACTCAAACTGAGAAACATCACAAAGACATCAGACAAATGTACATGTCCGAAAGATAATGGAAAGGGTTGATATTCCTAAAAATGCCTTCAATCACCACTTTTTAATGACATGGTGTGATCAGATGTTTGCTGGGAGTCAAGAGGAAGTGCACTAAGATGGAATGGTGGAAGCTGCAGACGATCAGCAGCGGCTAATTGACTGCAGTGGTCACAGAAGTTGCAGCACTGACATTGCAGAAATACCATCAGTCTGGGAGGTGAAAATAAAGTTTATTTTCTTTTGTTCTGTGCGATGGAGCTACGAAGAAAGGGTTGTTCAGTAATGGACAAGCCATTTATAGCTTTAATTTAACTAGATAACCCCATCTAGGATAAAGCTGTCTCTTGTATTGAGAAACTTTTATTAAATTAAAGTAAGCCAAACCTTTAGGACCCCCCCTCTAACTCAACTTTTTAAAGTGAAAAAATATACAGTGTAAATTAAGACATAACGCCAATGTCATATTAATTCAACTTTTATCATCAAATCCATTTAGGAACCTTTATACTGCTCTGTTCAGCTTGCAGATGGGTTCTACATGCTTTATGTATAGTCTGAAGAAGTTCAGAGAAGTTATCAGAGTAAGAAATGTAAAATGGGGATGGCTGTATTCATTACATATGGTTTCTATTGCGCATATGATTGCATACAATACGAAGTGTAAATCACACCGTTTACCTCCACCCCTGTTTGGGCAAACCCATATGAATATCCTACTCCACCCAATGAATCAGATATTTCTATCTAATCATTCACTGTGAAATCTTTTTTTTGTTATGGAAAAGGAAGAACCATACTGCCATGACTGACTGAGTTTTATTTCCCCTGACAGCCTTCACATTGTGATCTACATATGACTAGACCACAAGTTGCCATTTCTAGTTTTTTTTTAAGAATCATAGCATCCAAAAATGCTGAATGATATCAAGAAACAATTCAAAGAAGGTATAAGGAGAAAAAATTCTCCATAAGGAGAAAGCCAAGCTGGAGTAGGAAATCTTAAATGCCATGCCATGTTACTTGTTCTTTAAGTCCCCCTATCCCAGGTTGACAGTTTCCTTAAAAAGTAACTTTACCCCTTATTAACCCCTGTTACAGGTGTCTTTGCAACTCAACCAGTCTCCAACTTTGCACTGATGAGGGTCAACCCCCCCCAAAACAGTTGCAGGCAAGTGGGGATTTTAGCTTGTCTTTATATCCTGAGTTACTGTAAGTGGCAGGACTCTCTAAAGGGTCAATATTGTCTTATAGAATTGATACTTCCAATAGAAACTCTATGTGAAGAAACAATCAGTGGACAAAATACAAATGAAATTTCCATGCCAGATTTAATGCGCACAAAGTAGGCCATTATAAAACACTATCCTGGAACATGACTGCTTGGCTACCAAATAAATGTTTTATTTCTGAAATGTATGAACAAGAAATGTATTTACACTAATAAATCAGATTTTGTTTTGTTTTATGAATATTAGAAATGAGCAAATCGATTAAATGCAAATTGACTTTGTGTCCAATTCGATGAAATTTACAGATTCTGAATTGAAACAATTTTCATTTGACATGAGCAAATCACCCCCCAAAAAATGTCCTATGTTATTTTACACATTGCCGAAGATTGAATTATCCAGGGATGGTCTCAGGTATGGACGCTTGGTCTTCTTCATAATTCTTTGCAGCTATCACATTAGATGATACAGCATAGCCAATGAGAAGAGACTATCAGATCCACAATAAAAGCTGAGACAGGGAATGCAGCAGCCATTTACGGGTGTTACAGGCTATAAAGATGACCTCAGAGCTTAGCATAAGGCTACGTTAGCATCACCATCTTTTCAGTCTGAGTGTTGTCCATGAAAAAACTGACAGCACTTACCAATGTTAGGTTATGTGCACTAGGCATCTTTACAAGCATATTCCGCCTAGAACCTACCTGAAAAAGGCATCACAAAAGTGACCCCCCCAAAAAAATAACATTTTCGCACGTGTCGGGGTGCGCTGTACCTGGAGGATCGGACCACTTAAAGGAGGAGGTATTTAGCTTTTGTCCATTACACTCAGCAATCAGTATATGTGCCTTGGCACGTGTATCATTATCCACATACGTTATTTTCTCTGTCCACATGCACTCTCCACCTTTTGCCTATAAGCAGGCTTCACATTAATTGTTGCCTACAATACAGGCTCCGTGTACCTTTTTGTGCACTTTATTTGCAATTTTTGCACATTTTTTTCATTTTTATTAACAAGGTTGTCTTGCAATTTTTTTCACTTTTGTGTGTAGCACATTTTTTATACATCTTTATATATATATATTTTTTGGGGTGTACCTCCCATTGTAAATTCTGAGTGCCCCTAGTTTTAGCCATTGAATCATTGCTATTTATATATATATATATATATATATATATATATTTTTTTTTTTCCTACATACATACCTAGCCTCCTCTGCGTCCGTTCAATTATTGCTATTTTGCTGTATATATTTTTTATACCTCCAGTTACAGGCACACATCTTTAGTTGCCATTTGTTGCCCATTATATATATTTTTAATAAAGGCATTTATTAGATTGCACTTTTTTGTCTTACCTTGTTCTTAATCTGGCCATTATGCATCAATATATTATTTATATACAACACACACCTATTTGATCTCCGTACATAGGGTTTTGTTGTTTCAATACACCGAATGGTCTGCCATTCATTTATTAAGTAGCGGTTCTTCCTTTATTCTTATTTTACTATTTTACACTTGGGCACAAGTATAGTTTTATATCTTTAAAATTTTTTGCCCATTGTGTTTTTTATTATTTATTATTATTATTATTATTATTATCATTATTATTCATATATTTATATATCTTTTTACTGCTACTTTTTTTCTACAGGAGCAGGTAAGTATAATTAGACAGCCCCCGCTCCCCCTCACCTGCCAACCCCTGGGTATGACTCGAGTATAAGCCGAGATGGGGACTTTCCGCCCAAAAAAGTGGGCTGAAAATCTCGGCTTATAGTATATACGGTATATGTTTTCAATTTTTTTTTGTTTAAATAAAGACAATTTTTACTTGAGAAAGCGGGCCATCTTCATTTTTTCTACACCTATTGAAAGTTCATGATAATATACTTGAATCTGCATTTACAAAAGGAATACATTTTTTGTGGTTTCTCAAAAAGCGATTGCTTTTTCACTTTCAATTCAGCAACCTTGTTCCTGCTCCTATTTTCATAAATGGAAAACATATCAACCTGAATTTACGTTTTTAATAAATCAGTGGAAGATTCAAACTAGAAACATTCCTGTGTTAACCTCTGAGATCAACCATGTGAGCCAATAAACCACACTTGGTGATAGAAGTGCGGGCAACTTGCATAGGGATTATATAAAAAAAGTCCAAATTGTAGAAGGTACTTCAACAAGCTTCAACAACAAAAACTTCCTATATGTATAATACCTGTGGGAATATGAAGAGATCCAATAAAAATTAATTTAAAATTCAACTTTATTAAATATCAATTAAAAATCTATATATATAATTGTCTAACAGGTACTTCCGTCTGTCTGTCTGTCTGTCTGCAACTTCCGTAACGGAAATCCCCCGTCGCTGATTGGTCTCGCCAGCTGCCTGTCATGGCTGCCGCGACCAATCAGCGACGGGCACAGTCCGATTAGTCCCTCCCTACTCCCCTGCAGTCAGTGCCCAGCACCCGCATACTCCCCTCCACTCACCACTCACACAGGGTTAATGCCAGCGGTAACGGGCCGCGGGTACCGCACTCCGTAACCGCTGCTATTAACCCTGTGTGACCAAGTTTTTACTATTGATGCTACGTATGCAGCATCAATAGTAAAAAGATCTAATGTTACAAAAAAAACCTGTTATTCTCACCCTCCGACGTGGCGCTGTCCTCGGCAGTGCAAGCGGCAGGTTCCGGTGCTAAGGATGCTCATGTGACCGCGACGTCATCACAGGTCCTGCGCTCATACCAACCCTTGGACCGGAAGCTACCGCATGTACCGCACACAGGCACCAGGACTACAAGAGCCCTTCAGAAGGTGAGTATGTTTATTTTTTATTTTAAGTCTTTTTTAACCTGTTACATACATGGCTGGGCAATATACTACGTGGCTGGGCAATATACTACGTGACTGGGCATTATACTACGTGTCTGTGTGGTATACTACGTCACTGTGCATTATACTACGAGGCTGGGCAATATACTACATCACTGGGCAATATACTACGTGACTGGGCAATATACTACGTGACTGGGCAATATACTACATGGCTGGGCAATATACTACGTCAATAGGCAATATACTACGTAGCTGGGCAATATAGTACGTGAATGGGCAATATACTATGTGGCTGGCCAATATACTACGTGGCTGGGCAATATACTACGTGGCTGGGCAATATACTGCGTGGCTGGGCAATATACTATGTGGGCTGGGCAATATACTACGTGGACATGCATGTTCTAGAATACCCGATGCGTTAGAATCGGGCCACCATCTAGTACCATATAAAAAGCCAAATACCACCAAGGGACACCAGGCAGAAAAAAGGGTAATATTGCACCAAAATTGATTCAAGTAACCACTAAACATGCAAATCTTGTTCTGAAAACCGATCTTAAAGGGAACCTGTCACCCCGTTTTTTCAGATTGAGCTATAAATACTGTTAAATAGGGCCTGCGCTGTGCGTTACTATAGTGTATGTAGTGTACCCTGATTCCCCATGTATGCTGAGAAATACATTACCAAAGTCGCCGTTTTCGCCTGTCAATCAGGCTGGTCTGGTCAGGTGGGCGTGTTCACAGCGCTCTTTTCTTCCTCAGCTTTCCGTTGGTGGCGTAGTGGTGTGCGCATGTCCAAGGTCCGAATTCCCTGCGCCCACGTGAAGACACAGCGCGGCAGCCATTTTCCCAAAGCCGAGATGCAAACTCGGCTTTGGGAAAATGGCCGCCGAGATCTCTTGTGCGCACGCGCGGCATCCCACGGCCATTTTCCTGAAGCCCCGTGCGGCAGAGCATTCCATCTGCGCACGCGCGGCCCCAGGAAGATGGCCGCCCCCACCGATGCAAGGGATGACAGCGCAGATCGCGCGCTGTGTCTTCACGTGGGCGCAGGGAATTCGGACCTTGGACATGCGCACACCACTACGCCACCAACGGAAAGCTGGGGAAGAAAAGAGCGCTGTGAACACGCCCACCTGACCAGACCAGCCTGATTGACAGGCGAAAACGGCGACTTTGGTAATGTATTTCTCAGCATACATGGGGAATCAGGGTACACTACATACACTATAGTAACGCACAGCGCAGGCCCTATTTAACAGTATTTATAGCTCAATCTGAAAAAACGGGGTGACAGGTTCCCTTTAAGCATAACAAAAATTGTTCTAGTAAAAAGAAATACATGTAAACTATATCTCAATGTGGATACCCCTTGTAAATTCAATTAATGACCAATGTAAAACTACATGAGATCAATATCCCCATACAGTTTCCCTTCATGAGTAGATACCAGTAAATAAGACATAAAGCAGTGTATATTCCAAAAAATCATGCTACCCATAAATCAGATGCAATATTAATGCTGTAATAGCTGTGAAAGAGATAGTTTATAATGCCCAAGGTAGTTATAGTCTTAAAAATAGAGGTAGCATTACCGGTAGCTAGAGGTCCTGTAGGTCTGCTCGACGTCCCTTCACCCCTGCAATGGCAACATGAGGTGCTTATGCGGCAAATGGAACTCCTCAGAGAGGCGGTTTCTGGAAGGCTGAAAGCCCCTCCCTCAAGTTCAATAAAGACTCATACTCCTAGAAGGCAGTTATCAGGAATACCGCACTGCACTTGCTCACTAAGCCAGTGTGCGTGTCCTGAGTAAGGCAGACTGTACTCAGAGATACTTGTGGAGAGGGACAAAGGTGGTAAAGATGCGTGCTTCAGACCAACAGGACCTGAAGCACGTGACTGCCAAGGAGCGGAGCCGGCCACAGGTCTCTCAGAGGAAGCAGGAGCAGATAGGACCTAAAGCACCTGACTGCTGGGGGCGTGGCCTAAGCTCTGAGAGCTAGAAGCAGAAGATTATCAAGAGATTAGACCGAATGGATAGTCGGGACATAGCCAAGGGGTCATACACAGAGAGAGCAGCGCAGTACAAGAGAAGCAGGCAGAGGGTAGTCAGGACGTAGCCAAGGGGTCAGAAAACCAGAACGGGCAAATACACAGTGCCAAGACAGTAGACAAACTCACAACGAAGAGATGGACCGGGTCAAAACCAAACAAGCAACAGGATATGAGGCACAAGGCACAGGCACGCAAGAGGTCAACCAACTCAGCCGAGGTCAGGAGTATAACTCACAGCAGACCTAGATCAATTGGCAACTAAATAGCCACCCTCTGCCAGAGAGAGGTCGAAACAATTAACCCCTGTCTGACCAGGACGGGACAAAGTCAAAACCCCATCCTGGATCATGACAGCAGTAAGACGAGCCATGCTAACGATGACTCCGGATGATGATGTTGATGTATTTTTGATTGTGTTTAAAAGGGTAGCAAAGCGGGAGAAGCTGCTGTTGCAACAGTGGGCGGAGGTGCTGCCCGCTTATATAGCTGGAGAGCCCCAAAAAGCTTATTATGACCTGGCCTTACAAAATGCACAGGACTGTGCCAAAATAAAAATGGAGATATTGGTATGATCAGGAGTGGCTGTCTGTTAAAGCACAAAGGGTCCACCACTGGGCGTATTGCGGTGACAAACCCCCTTGTTCCCAAATGTTTGACCTCCTGCATCCGGTACATAAATGGTTGCAGCCAAAGTCTTCCATCCCAGCCCGAATAGTGGAGTGTGTTGTCATGGACAAATTTATCCACTCCCTTTCTAGGTCAGTGCAGACCAAGGGGACCCCTGGAAAGAGGACAACCTGATAGGCCTAGTGGAAAGGTACCAGTTGGTCAAGAAGTCTTTAAGGAAACCGGGCGTTGCTGCATCGCCATACTGGGGTACCCAGAAGGGGTTTGATGCTCAAAAGAAGGGTAATAGAGCCACAACTGGGGGGAGATCCCAAAGAGTCACTGAGCGGAGGCAAAGGCCGCTGGTTGGAGATGTCACGGTCTGGGCCACATAGCTGTCCAATGTCCTATGTTCGCCGAACAGATGGACTGCAGTGTAGGGAGACACTGTTTGTTTTATGCCTATCCTGTCTGCAGTGTAGACTATAAGCTTTGTGTGGGCCACAGGCATGGCCCGTGAAAATAAATGGGGTACTGTTGTCTGGAATCATGGACCTGGGGAGTTTGGTGACCCTGGTAAGGGCCACACTTCCCCAACAGTTCCTCCCCAGCATTCGCTGTATTCTTGGGGATACCAAGGAGTACCCCATAGCTAGAGTGACTATAAAACCAAACTTTGGCACTGAGTCCCATTAGGTCAGAGAAGTGAAAGACCTGTTACACCCAGTGATAATAGGGCGGGACTTTAGCTTCTTCTGAGACTAATGGTGAAAGGTGTGGGTGCCAAGTTACTCAGGTAGGACCCAGCCCAACCATGAAGAATCCCCATTGCAGTCAGAGGCAGGAGTTTCTGGTGGGAATTTTAGGACTGCTCAAATGGAGGACCTTACGGTAAAAGGGACATTGGACAATGTTACTGTGATAAATGGGGTTGCCCAAGAGCCAGGGGCCGACACTAGGCTTCCACGTTTCACAGTGAATAAGGCTTTGCTATATCAGGTCACTAAACTGAGAGGGGAAGTATTAGAGCAGCTGTTAGTAATGGGACCCTATAGGCATAAGGTACTAGACCTGGCCCATTCTCATGTGGGCATCTGAGAGTAGACAAATCCCAAGAGCGGGTGCTTCAAAGGTTCTAATGCTCTGGGTGTCACTGAGAGATTGTTAATTATTGCTGATCCTGTCCTACCTGCCAGGTAACTCCTCTCATCTCCCACTTCCGTAGTCTCTTAGCTCCGCTACCCATTATAGAGGTTCCAATTGACCAGATTGCCATGGAAGTTGTCAGGCCCCTAGTTAAGTCTGCCAGAGGGCACCAATATATCCTGTAGGTCATGGTCTGTGCAACACGGTACCTGGAGGCAGCACCACTGAGAAACTCCTCCCCCAGGAGTATAGCCCAAGAGATAGTCCATATTTTTTCCTGGATGCCAAATGAGATCATGATGGACCAAGGAGTGCAGTTCATGTCCAAAGTAATAAGAGAGTTATATAAGGCTGTCCAGATTACACAGCTCAGAACTTCGGTTTACCATCTGCAGATGGACAGCCTGGTGGACAGGTTTCTCGTAACCTCTGATTTGGCCTCACTGGTGATCTGGCATGTCTGACATTGGGTCAGAACCCAAACAGCTACGACAGGTTCAATAAGACCTTGAAGTCCATGCTTAACAAGGTCGGGGAAAAGGATGACTGAGAATGGGATGGCCTACTCTGGTACCTGCTGTTCTTTATTAGGGAAGTTCCTCCGGTCTCTATGGAGTTCTCACCGTTCAAGCTGTTATATGGACGGCACCCTCGGGGACTTCTTGACATTGCAAAGGAGACCTGGGAGGCAGTGGTTACACCCCACCAAAGCATCATAGAGCATCCAGATGCAGGACAGGATCATGAGGGTGATGAAGATTATGAAAGAGAGTCTTCTTCAAGCACAAGTGGCCAAGGCAAGGGTCTGCAATCGGTCGCCGAGGCTGAGACTGTTTAGCCGTAGAAACCGATTGTTGGTGTTAATCCCCACAGTTGAAAGTAAATTTCTTGCCTAGTGACAGGTGCCATACGAGGTGGTTGAAAAGCTGAGTGATGTCAACTACAAGGTCCACCATTCAGGGAGAACAAAGACATACCAAGTGTACCACATCAGCCTGCTTAAAACATGACAATACAGGGAACCAGTGGAAGCTACATACCTGGGAGCCAATTCTGAAGCCAAGGTCAAGGATGTCACAGTGGCAGAAACACTGTCACCGGCTCAGAGACAACAGGGACAAGAACTGTTTCAGTGGAATCGGGACCTTCTTTTTTGGAGTTGCCATTATATAATCAGGTTGTTGATCACAAAATCCTGACGGCACCTCATGAGCAGTGAATCAAAAGCCATATTGGATTCCTGATGCCCACTGGGAGGTGATTTCGAAGAAAGTGAGGAGAATGTTGAGCCTAGACATCATCGAGGAGTCATGAAGCGGTTGCTCCCACTCCATTGTCCTGATGCTGAAGCCTGGTGGAGAATGGTGTTTTTGTAATGATTACATAAAGCTAAATGAGGTGTCCAAATTCTATGATTCTATGCATATCTGATGCCCCGTGTTGATGAATTCATTGAGTGGCTAGGGTCATCCAGATACATCACCACCATGGATCTAATGAAAGGGTACTGGTAAATCCTCCTCTCCTAAATTGCCAAGGAGAAGACGGCCTTCTCTACACCTGACGGTTGCTTCCAGTATGTCAAAATGCTGTTTGGGCTGCAAGGAGCCCCAGCTACCTTCCAGAGGGCTATGGACCAGACCCTAGCCCCTCATAAAAAGTAAGTCGCAGCTTACCTGGACGATATTGTGATCTTCAACCCAGATTAGGAAAGTCATCTGCAGAACGTCCGGTGGTACTAGATGCTCTGAGGAAGGTGGGGTTTACCATAAACACAAAAAAATATGCCATGTTGAAAGAGGAGGCAAAATACTTGGATTACATCTTTGGAAGAGGCAAAGTAAAGCCGCAGGTAAATAAAGTAGAGGCAATCCAAAATTGGCCTCAATCAGTCTGCAAAAAACAGATTTCGGGCATTTCTGGGAATTATGGGACACTATCAGCGATTTATTCAGAATTTCACCATGACGCACTCCTGACTGAACTTAAGGACATGAAGACGTCGATGGCCAACTGGTCTTCTGAAGTGGAGATGGCATTCCAAGAGTTAAAGTTCACCCTGTGTAAGCAGCCGGTCTTCATCACAACTGAATTCAGTAAGGAATTCGTGGTCCAGATGGACGCCTCAGAGATCGGATTGCGGTGGTATAGTTTGGCCTACCTTAAATCTCATTGTATAAGAAAGTGCAGTTGTGTTTTTCTATGTAGAGGTCCGCTACAAAAAATGTATACTGTGCACTATATGTTTTTTTTAGAATGTGACTATATGGGCAACATATGTCATTGTACTTCAATATAATGGCATAAGTCACAGCCTTCTATGAATGGTATAATTTGGGAGCTTAAATATTAGAAGGCTTGAACACTGTATGCAACAAGCCTTAGATAGCTGCTAGTAAAACATAGCTTAAGGTAAATACAGCAGGCAGCTGCCAGGAATCGGCTTATCTCCAACCTACCATCAGTGAGCCCTGCTGATATAGTCAGAATTCTAATAAATAACATAGGTGCCAGATACCATATGTATATCCTGTGCAGGGGTCCAGTATGTTAAAAGGCCCACTTTCTTCCTCAAAGTAGCTTCCTATTGATTATTATATTGCATGTAAGGGTCTGAGTTAATACATTTCACAGCTGATACTTAATAGGGGATTGTTCAAGATACATAAGGGGGCGCTCTATGATGAGAAATATTTTCTTCTTGCATAGGGGCCCTTAACTGTCTGTGTCTGACTCAGAAGTATCCGCCGCTTATAACATTAATATTCCTTTTATTGGTATGTTCTGTGCTATCACAATTGACTTATTATTTCTTTTACAAGATAATTATAGCAATCAAAAAGAAACTTTTTTGTGGGTCAAATAATATTCCATAGATGCATCACACATCAGTTTTTTTGCTACGTGGGCCATCTGCTATTTTTCCGTATATATCATGGACCCATTACAATGAAGCTATGGGTCATATGACATGACAGTTTTCTCTAGATCTGACAAAATTGGTCAGATTATGCTAATCAGAGGTTGAGCAGAGTGGGATCTAATTTTCCTGGAGGTAGAAAGTCACATAAAATAGCATAGCACTCGTTCAATTGACACGGAAGTGTGCTCGAACCCTGATTATGATTTTTCACATGTTCTTATATTAGTGGGCTAATTGTCAGCAATAAAAACATCAGAGACATGTCCCACTTTGATCCATCTTACTGATCATACGCACAATTCAGTAGCCTTAGGAAAAAAAATGTATTGCACATGGATGATATCGATTACTGTATACTGTATTAATATTTTTCATTAAATACGTAAAAAAAGAATGCAACAAGGATTGTAAGAATTCACATTTGGTCCCAAAATGGACCCAAATACGGACCGTTCTTCACATATGAGGAAAAAAAAACCTGACATGTGAAGCTGGCCTTAAGCACGGCAGTGTTCTCTCTGAATGCACTTTTTTTGGTTGGATCTTGAGAACTACTACTGTACATGAAATATAGTCAATGTGTTACAGGCTCCTGCAGGAAAGGAGTTAATGGTTCCACATGCTTAAGTCATTGTAAAATGACTTAATTCTTGCGCTCCGATGTCTTTTGTTCTTATTTTTCGCCACAGAAGGCCCCGCTGGCAGCGAGGGGGTTAAGTGAGGATCACATTTCCTCCCTAGGAGTGGATGGTTAATGTGTTTTCCATACATAACAGGGCATTGCAGAGGGTTACCATCTCATTCACATCACCACTTCTCCTCCAGGCTATGTACAGTGCATCTCTCCCTCTCCCCCTCCTCCCTGACATGTTCGCGTGATGTGAGCACAGCTATCTTCTATATGTGGGCGGGAGCTGGCGCACAGCCATCACAGCATTGCTAGAATCCAGCCTCTAGGTTTTCTCTTTTTCCTTCTTTTTTTTTTCTCACACACTGCCTTCTTTCCTAATAGTGGAATCCCATCTAGAGAGAAACACCAGAGGGAGACCAGGCCGCTGGCTGACCAAGCCCTCGCTGTCACGCAAACCCAGCCCTCTGTCAATCTCTTCTTCTGCCTGACAGAGCTCTGGCACTGGTTCAAACCATTGCGTGCAAGCAATGAAGCCACATTACCCGGCAAGGAATTTCATAATAACAACAGCTGTTAAATATTGATGACTCCTGGCAAGCGCTGAATGCACTTGGTGAAGGTTAAGCCCGCGTGTAATGGAATCTAATTCCTCATTATATATTGTATCAGCTCTCCGGAACTTGCTTTTTAAGTATCTCGGTTCAAAAACGAAAAATCAAAAGCAATAAAAAAAGAATGGAAGGAGTTAACGGGTGCGGTTCCAGATACATCAAGCTATGGAAAACAAAAAGGCCTCCATGGCGGAGAGTTTTAGACAATAAAAAGGAACCGGTTTGTCCACATTCCGGACTTTGGTGTCTTCATTTAACCAGCAAAGCTTTCTAGTAGTATTTTCTCAGCTGCTCGGTGCTTGCATTATGCACATCTTTCATCTACAACTGATTCAATCTCTTTATTTCTCTATGAGCCACTTCCTTCTGCTACAGGGAATCTACAACTGTGCTCATCTGAATGAATGGAGATCTCTGGAGTAAAGTGCAAATGTGATGGAAGCAAAGTCTGCTTACAATTATCCCAGAATAAAGACAAAGCAAACAAAAAAATATTAAAACAAAAACTAACAAGTAGAACACAGTGTGGAGCATACAGGGCCGATCCAGGTTTTCATGGGCCCCAGGTGAAAGAGTATAGTGGGCCCCTTTAACACATGCCATGATTCATAATGAGATACAGCAGAGGAATGTAGGTATTGTACATTACCAAATGTTTCACTTACTTCTTACATTATATGAGTTATATCTATTGTAAATTCTACAATAGCTCAGAAACCAGACTCTAGTCCTTCGTACAGTATTATGGGCGCCAGATACCGCTTGATACAAATTAATGAACCCCATATATTGCTCCATATAGTATTATGGGCACCACATAGTGCTCCATACAGAATAATGAACCCCATATATTGCTCCATACAGAATAATGAACCCCATATATTGCTCCATTCAGTATAATGGACTCCATATAGTGCTCCATACAGAATAATGGGCCCCATATAACGATCCATAAGGAATGGGCCCTATATAATGCTCAATACAGACTGGGCTCCATATAAGGCTCCATATAGAATGGACCCCATATAATGCTCAATACAGAATAATGAACCCTATATATTGCTCCATTCAGTATAATGGACTCCATGTAGTTCTCTATGCAGAATAATGGGCCCATATAATGCTCAAAATAGCTCCACTCAAAATGGGCCCACATAATGCTCCATACAGTATATGATAGGCTCCATATATTGCTCCATATATGATGGGACCCATATATTGCTCTATACATAATTGGCCCAATATAATGCTCCATACAGTATATGATAGGCCCCATATATTGCTGCATATATAATGGGACCCATATTAATATATTAATGCTCTATATATGATGGTCTCTTAATTTTTGCCAGAGCTGTATATATATATATATCTATATCTATATATATATATTAGGTATCACAGAAAAAAATGGAAAATAACCAGTCCATATAACATACTGGCTCAGCTGTTTAACCCCTTAGTGACAGAGCCAATTTGGTACTTAATGACTGAGCCAATTTTTACAATTCTGACCACTGTCACTTTATGAGGGTATAACTCTGGAACGCTTTAACGGATCCCGCTGATTCTGAGATTTTTTTTCATGACATATTGTACTTCATGTACATTTCTTCAATATTACTTGCGATTATTTATGAAAAAAACGGAAATATGGCGAAAAATTTTATAATTTTGCAATTTTCAAACTTTGAATTTTTGTGCCCTTAAATCGGAAAGATATGTCACACAAATTAGTTAATAAATAACATTTCCCACATGTCTACTTTACATCAGCACAATTTTGGACACAAAATGTTTTTTTGTTAGGAAGTTATAAAGGTTTAAAAGTTGACCAGCGATTTCTCATTTTTACAACAAAATTTACAAAACCATTTTTTTAGGGACCATCTAATGTTTAAAGTCACTTTGAGGGGTGTACATGACAGAAAATACCCAAACTTGACACCATTCTAAAAACTACACCCCTCAAGGTGCTCAAAACCCCATTCAATAAGTTTATTAACCCTTTACATGCTTCACAGGAACTGAAACAATGTGGAAGGAAAAAATGAACATTTAACTTTTTTTTGCAAACATTTTATTTCAGAACCAATTTTTTTATTTCACAAGTGTAAAAAGAGAAAATGAACCACAAAATTGGTTGTGCAATTTCTCCTGAATACGCCGATACCCCATATGTGGGGGTAAACCACTGTTTGGGCCACGGCAGAGCTTGGAAGAGAAGGAGTGCCATTTGACCTTTTCAATGCAGAATTGGCTGGAATTGAGATCAGATGCCATGTCGCGTTTGGATGTGACACCATTTTGCAAACTATACCCATTAAGTAACTTATCTAGATGTGTGGTGAGCACTTTAAACTCCCAGGTGCTTCACAGAAGTTTATAACGTAGAGCTGTGAAAAAAAATCACATTTTTTCTACAAAAATGATCTTTGCACCCCCAAATTTTTAGTTTCGCATTAGTAACAGGAGAAATTAGACCATGAAAGTTGTTGTGCAATTTGTCCTGAGTACGCCAATACCCCATATGTGGGGGTAAACCACTGTTTGGGCGCACGGCAGGGCTTGGAAGAGAAGGAGCACCGTTTGACTTTTTCACTGCAGAATTGGCTGGAATTGAGATCGGACGCCATGTCGCGTTTGGAGAGCCTCTCATATGCCTATACAGTAGAAACCCCCCACAAGTGACACCATTTTGGAAATGAGACCCTTTAAGGAACCTTTCTAGATGTGTGGTGAGCACTTTAAACCCCCAGGTGCTTCACAGAAGTTTATAACATAGAGCCGTGAAAATAAAAAATCACATTTTTTTCTACAAAAATGATCTTTTCGCCCGCAAGTTTTTATTTCCACAAGGGTAACAGGAGAAATTAGATCTCAAAAGTTGTGCAATTTGTCCTGAATATGCCGATACCCCATATGTGGGGGTAAACCATAGTTTGGGCGCATGGCAGAGCTTGGAAGAGAAGGAGTTCTGCTTGACTTTTTCAATGCAAAATTGGCTGGAATTGAGATCAGACGCCATGTCGCGTTTGGAGAGCCCCTGATGTGCCTAAACAGTGGAAACCCCCCACAAGTGACCCCATTTTGGAAACTAGACCCATCAAGGAACTTATCTAGATGTATGGTGAGCACTTTGAACACCCAAGTGTTTCACAGAAATGTATAACGTAGAGCCGTGAAATAAAAAATCCTTTTTTTTCCTCAAAAATGATTTTTTAGCTCGCAATTTTTTATTTTCTCAAGGGTAACATGAAAAATTGGATGCCAAAATTTGTTGTCCAGTTTGTCCTGAGTACGCTGTTTGGGCACACATCGGGTCTCGGAAGGGAAGTAGTGACGTTTTAAAATGCAGGCTTTGATGGAATGGTCTGCGGTCTTGCATTTGCAGAGCTCCTGATGTGCCTAAACAGTAGAATCCCCCGACAAGTGACCCTATTTTGGAAACTAGACCCCCCAAAGAGCTTATCTAGATGTGTGGTGAGCACTATGAACCCCCAACTGCTTCACAGAAGTTTATAATGTAGAGCCATGAAAGTAAAAAAATCATATTTTTTCCACAAAAATGATTTTTTCACCCCCACATTTTTACTTTCACAAAGGTAACAGGAGAAATTGGACCCCAAAATTTATTGGGCAATTGATTCTGAGTATGCTGATACCCTGTATGTGGGGGGGACCACTGTTTGGCAGCATGGCAGAGCTTGGAAGGGAAAGAGCGCCGTTTTGGAATGCAGACTTTCATAGAATGGTCTGCAGGCGTTATGTTGCGTTTTGCAGAGCCCTTGATGTACCTAAACAGTAGAAACCACCCACAAGTGACCTTATTTTGGACATTAGACCCCCCAAGGAACTTATCTAGATGTGTGGTGAGCACTTTGAATGCCCAAGTGCTTCACAGAAGTTTATAATGCAGAGTCGTGAAAATGAAAAATATTTTTTTTTCCACAAAAATGATTTATTTAGCCCCCAATATTTTATTTTCCCCAAGGGTAACAGGAGAAATTGGACCCCAAAAGTTGTTGTCCTATTTGTCCTGAGTACGCTGATACCCCATGTGTTGGGGGGACCACTGTTTGGGCACACATCGGGGCTCGGAAGGGAAGTTGTGACGTTTTAAAATGCAGACTGATGGAATGGTCTGCGGGCGTCATGTTGCATTTGCAGAGCTCCTGATGTACCTAAACAGTAGAAACCCCACACAAGTGACCCCATTTTAGAAACTAGACCCTGAAGGAACTTATCTAGATATGTGGTGAGCATTTTGAACTCCAAAGTGCTTCACAGAAGTTTGATGCAGAGCCGTGAAAATAAAAAATCATTTTTTTTCCACAAAATTGATTTTTTAGCCCCCAATTTTTTTTATTTTCGCAAGCGTAACAGGAGAAACTGGATCCCAAAAGTTGTTGACCAACTAGTACTTAGTACGCTGATGCCCCATATGTGGGGGTAAACCACTGTTTGCGTGCACGGCAGAGCTCAGAAGGGAGAAAGCACCATTTGACTTTTTGAGTGCAAAATTGGCTGTCGTGTTTGGAGACCCCCTGATGTACCTAAACAGTGGAAACCCCCCAATTCTAACTCCAACCCTAACCCCAACACACCCCTAACCCTATTCACCACCCGATCCATAATCCTAATCACAACCCTAACCATAACCCTAATCACAACCCTAACCCCAAAACATGCCTAACCCTAATTCCAACCCTAACCATAACCCTAATGAAAAACCTAAGCCTAACACACCCCTAATCCTAATATCAACCCTAACCTCAAACCTAACCCTAATACCAATACACACCTAACCCTAATCCCAACTCTAACCTTAACCCTAATCCCAAACCTAACCCTAATCCCAAACCTAACCCTAATGCCAACCCTAACCCTAATTCCAACCCTAACCCTAATCCAAACCCTAATCCCAACCCTAACCCTAATCCCAACTCTAACCCTAACTTTAGCCCCAACTCTAGCCCTAACCCTAACTTTAGCCCCAACCCGAACCCTAACTTTATCCCCAACCCTAACCCTAACTTTAGCCCCAACACTAACCCTAACTTTAGCCCCAACCCTAACCCTAGCCCTAACCCTAGCACTAACCCTAGCCCTAACCCTAGCCCTTACCCTTACCCTAACCCTAATTGAAAAATAGAAATACAAACTTTTTTTAGTTTATTATTTTTTCCTAACTAAGGGGGTGATAAAGGGGAGGTTATTTACAATTTTTTTTAATTTTGATCACTGTGATAGGATCTCACGGTGACCAAAATAAAACAAGAGGAAGAATCTTCCTCTACCGGCCGGCAGATCATGGCGGCACCCTGTGCATGTGCCCGCCATTTTCTTACCAAAGCAAGAAGCCGGCGGCCAGGAGAGGAAGCAAGAGGATCCAGGGACATCGGTGAGTATAACAGGGTTCCCAAATACCTATTTCTCTGTCCTCTGATGTGCGATCACATCAGAGGACAGAGAATGACACACTGCATTTTTTTTTGTGGTCGCCGGTAAATGGTTAATTTCCGGCGATCACAAAACAGGGGTAGGTAAAAACCGATCCCGATCATGTTCTTTGGGATCTCGACTATCCCCGGCAGCCGAGACCCCAAAGATCTGCCGGGTGCCGGCTGGCGGGCGCACTGCGCATGCGCCCACCATTTCTTGCCGGAAGAAGATGGCGGCGCCCATGGGGAACCACAAGGAGCAGGGTGAGTATTGGGGGTGATTGGGGACTCCATTTCTCTGTCCTCTGATGTGCTATCACATTGGAGGACAGAGAAATTAAATGGAAAAATTTGTTTTTGTTTTTTTTTGTGACCGCTGGTAAATGGTTAATTACCGGCGATCGCAACTCGGGAGTCTGTAAAAACCACCCGAATAATGTTCCGACACTGGGGGGCGCTATACACTTTTTCCACAGCGCCATTAATTACAGTGCTGTGGTTTAAGTACCCTTAACTGCCGCCGTTAGAAGGCATATCGGCGGTCGTTAAAGGGTTAAGGGCTCATACTCACTTGCGAGAAAATGGACGAGTGCAATCTGATAAAAAATCAAATTGCACTCGGACCAATATTATTCAATAGATGACACCTCATTTGCAAATCGGACTGAGAAAAAATTGCAGCATGCTGCAATTTGCTGCTTATCTTGGACGAGAGTCACCAATGGAAGTCAATGGGTGCGAGAAAAAAATCACACAGTACTTGCACTATGCGAGTGCTGTCTGATTTTTACATATCGGTGTCCTTTGAAAAGCGGGCAATTCATGTCCGGCGTACAGTAAAATCACACTGACATGTTAAGAATAGAATAGATAGCATAGATATATACACACGAAATACATATATATATATTGTGAGGCTGTGGCCTCTGATACAGCTAGGGGGCGCTGTTTGTTCTCTCCAGAATGTGCATTCAGACGGATAAAGTCCATAGGTGTGCATGAGAGTCACGGATCTCCGGTCCAGGATTTCCAGGTGGCTGAAGGCCACAGGTTGGTGTGTTTAAAAACCCTGCAGTAAGGGGTATGGGTGTGTCAGGTGTCTGGCCAGGTCAGGCCAGGTGTGCGAGGTGCACGTCATGTGAGTCTGGTGTGTGCTGGTCTGCAGAGTGCATGGAGGCCAGCAGAGCCAGCACCCAGGGCAGCTGAATAGCCTGGCACCCGCAGCGTACACAGAGATGCAAGTCGTCCATGGTACTGGTCTCAGATGTCGACAGTCCTGTGCCCGGAAGTGGATGTCCTGTACCCAAAGGAGTCGGATGTGGACAGTCCTGTGCCCGGAGGTGGATGTCCTATACCCGAAAGAGGACTAGCATGTGCAATGATTGCAAACCGGTGGATATGGTGCCCGGCTGCTATCCAGAGGATATCCTGAACTGTGTAGAGACTGTCAGATGGCGTGCGGTCGCCCAGGGAAACTGGACAAGGGAAGTCTGGCCTGTTTAGGGACTGCAAATCTAAAGCCATGTGATAAGTATTGCTTTGAACTGGTGTAAACTGGTCACTGATAATATCCACTGAAGTTATATGCATTTATGTGAATTGGACTTTAATGCTGTGAAGAAACACATTAAAAGAGACTTTTGTGTTTGAATTTGTCGGTCACTGCTTCTTCACTGCGTACGATGCTACTGCAGCTTTACATATGGTGGAGAATGCGGGCAGTGTGAACTGAGGCATACCCCAAAGCGTGCTGCATAGCATTGTGCAAAGTCGGCTGGAAATTCTTTTTTTTCTTCTCAAGACATCTTGCTGTGGCTCGGCGGGGCCATGAAGATTGAAGGCTTCTGGCGGTAACTCAGTGGGGTTACGAAGATTTGCTGTGGATTGGCGGGTCCACGAATTCTGCGCAGCAGGAGCTGCAGTTCTGGCAGCAGCAGCTAGAGGCGCTGCAGTTGCAGCAGAGAATGTGTTTATGTACTGTTTTGGGCGTAGAACCTGAAAATGTTGAGATACCTGCCATAGGGGTCGCCAAATTAAGGTCAGAGTGTAATCCCGATAGGCTTCCCCCTAGAGGTATTGGCAGGAGAAACTGAAAATGTTGTTTTGGGCGGGGATGTCACAGGGTCATACCGATGCCTTATTATCTTGTGCCCATACGGGGTAACAAGTGTTCAACCCCACAAGTATGAACAGGGGGGGAGGATATGTGAGGCTGTGGCCTCTGATACAGCTAGGGGGTGCTGTTTGTTCTCCCCAGAATGTGCATGCAGACGGATGAAGTCCATAGGTGTGCATGAGAGTCACGGATCTCCGGTCCAGGTTTTCCAGGTGGCTGGAGGCCACAGGTTGGTGTGTTTAAAAACCTTGCAGTAAGGGGTATGGGTGTGTCAGGTGTCTGGCCAGGTCAGGCCAGGTGTGCGAGGTGCACGTCAGTGTCAGTCTGGTGTGTGCTGGTCTGCAGAGTGCATGGAGGCCAGCAGAGCCAGCACCCAGGGCAGCTGAATAGCCTGGCACCCGCAGCATACACAGAGATGCATGTCGTCCATGGTACTGGTCTCGGATGTGGACAGTCCTGTGCCCGGAGGTGGATGTCCTGTACCCAAAGTAGTCGGATGTGGACAGTCCTGTGCCCGGAGGTGGATGTCCTATACCCGAAAGAGGACTAGCATGTGCAATGATTGCAAACCGGTGGATATGGTGCCCGGCTGCTATCCGGAGGATATCCTGAACTGTGTAGAGACTGTGAGATGGCGTGCGGTCACCCAGGGAAACTGGACAAGGGAAGTCTGGCCTGTTTAGGGACCGCAAATCTAAAGCCATGTGATATGTATTGCTTTGAACTGGTGTAAACTGGTCACTGATAATATCCACTGAAGTTATATGCATTTATGTGAATTGGACTTTAATGCTGTGAAGAAACACATTAAAAGAGACTTTTGTGTTTGAATTTGTGGGTCACTGCTTCTTCACTGCGTACGATGCTACTGCAGCTTTACTATATATATATATACTGTATATATATATACTAGATTGTGGCCCGATTCTAACGCATCGGGTATTCTAGAATATGCATGTCCCCGTAGTATATGGACAATGATGATTCCAGAATTCGAGGCAGACTGTGCCCGTCGCTGATTGGTCGAGGCAACCTTTATGACATCATCGTCGCCATGGCAACCATTATGACATCTACGTCGATACTGTGCCCGTCGCTGAATCAGAAACGTGGGATTTCTACGTCCTTTATGACATCATCGTCGCTGTGCCCGTTGCTGATTGGTCGAGGCCTGGAGGCCTCGACCAATCAGAGACGCGGGATGCCTACGTCCTTTATGACATCATCGTCGCTGTGCCCGTCACTGATTGGTCGAGGCCGCATGTCCCCGTAGTATATGGACAATGATGATTCCAGAATTCGCGGCAGACTGTGCCCTTCGCTGATTGGTCGAGGCAACCTTTATGACATAATCGTCGCCATGGCAACCATTATGACATCATCGTCGCTGTGCCTGTTGCTGATTGGTCGAGGCCTGGCGGCCTCAACCAATCAGAGATGCGGGATTTCTACGTCGATGCTGTGCCCGTCGCTGATTGGTCGAGGCCGCATGTCCCCGTAGTATATGGACAATGATGATTCCAGAATTCGCGGCAGACTGTGCCCTTCGCTGATTGGTCGAGGCAACCTTTATGACATAATCGTCGCCATGGCAACCATTATGACATCATCGTCGCTGTGCCTGTTGCTGATTGGTCGAGGCCTGGCGGCCTCAACCAATCAGAGATGCGGGATTTCTACGTCGATGCTGTGCCCGTCGCTGATTGGTCGAGGCCGCATGTCCCCGTAGTATATGGACAATGATGATTCCAGAATTCGCGGCAGACTGTGCCCTTCGCTGATTGGTCGAGGCAACCTTTATGACATAATCGTCGCCATGGCAACCATTATGACATCATCGTCGCTGTGCCTGTTGCTGATTGGTCGAGGCCTGGCGGCCTCAACCAATCAGAGATGCGGGATTTCTACGTCGATGCTGTGCCCGTCGCTGATTGGTCGAGGCCTGGCGGCCTCGACCAATCAGAGAGGCGGGATTTCCAGGACAGACAGACAGACAGACAGAAAGACAGACAGAAATACAGACTGACGGAAAAACCCTTAGACAATTATATATATAGATATATATATATATCAGTGACACACATATATATATCTTTATATTTCATAGGGAGATCATTGCAGAAGCCGACAGGATAGGAGACATGGTTTACATAAAGTAAACCATTGCAGAACAGTTAGATTTATATATGTCAATGTCTAATACTGTTAGTAGTACGTGTGTGTAAAATTTGGGACCTGTATGTATTTAACCCCTTTACCCCCAAGGGTGGTTTGCACGATAATGACTGGGCCAATTTTTACAATTCTGACCACTGTCCCTTTATGAGGTTATCACTCTGGAATGCTTCAATGGATCTTAGTGACTCTGACATTCTTTTCTCGTGACATATTGTACTTCATGATAGTGGTCAAATTTCTTTGATATTACTTGCGTTTATTTGTGAAAAAAAACAAATTTGGCAAAAATTTCTCAATTTTGCAATTTAAAACTTTCATGCCCTTTGAGTACAGAGATATGTTACAGAAAAATCCTTAATAAGTAACATTTACTACATGTCTACTTTACATCACCACAATTTTGGAACTAACATTTTTTTTGTTAGGAAGTTATAAGGGTTAAAAGTTGACCAGCGATTTCACATTTTTACAACAGTCACTTTGAGGGGTCTATATGATAGAAAACACCCAAAAGTACATCATTCTAAAAACTGCACCCCTCAAGGTGCTCAAAACCACATTTAAGAAGTTTATTAACCCTTCAGGTGCTTCACAGTAATTTTCTGAATTTTTTTTTTTTAATTAACATTACATTTTTTTCCCCCAAAAATTATTTCAGATTTGTTTTATTTTCCCCAAAGTAACAGGAGAAATTGGACCCTAAAAGTTGTTGTACAATTTGTCCTGAGTACGCTGCTACCCCATATGTGGGGGTAAACCACTGTTTGGGCGCATGGCAGAGCTCGGAAGGGCAGGAGCGTCATTTGACTTTTCAATGCAAAATTGGCTGGAATTGAGATCGGACGCCATGTCGCGTTTGGAAAGCCCCTGATATGCCTAAACAGTGGAAACCCCCCACATGTGACACCATTTTGGAAATTAGACCCCCTAAGGAACTTATCTAGTTGTGTGTTGAGCACTTTGAACCCCCAATTGTATCACTAAACTTTATCATGTAGAGCCGTGAAAATTACAAAATCATTTTTTTCCACAAAAATTATCTTTTAGCCCACAATTTTTAATTTTCCCAAGGGTATCCAGAGAAATTGGACCACAAAAGTTGTTGTGCAATTTGTCCTGCGTACGCTGCTACCTCATATATGGGGAGAACCACCGTTTGGGTGTGTGGCAGAGCTCGGAATGGAAGGAGCGCCGTTTTGGAATGCAGACTTTGATGGAATGGTCTGCTGATGTCACGTTGCGTTTGCAGAGCCCCTGATGTACCTGCCTAAACAGTGGAAACCCCCCAATTCTAACTCCAACCCTAACCCCATCACACCCCTAACCCTAATCCCAACCCTAATCACACCCCTAACCCGAACACACCCCTAACCCTAATCCCAACCCTAACCACACTCCTAACCGCAACACACCCTTAACCCTAATCCGAACCTTAACCATAACCCTAACAACACCTTTAACCCAACCTTAAACGTAATCCAAACCCTAACCAAAACTCTAGCCCCAGCCCTAACCCGAACTTTAGCCCCAACCCTAACCCTAACTTTAGCCCCAATCCTAACAATAGCCTCAACCCTAACCCTAACTTTAGCCCCAACCCTAACCCTAATGGGAAAATTGAAATAAATATTTTTTATTTTATTACTTTTCCCTAACTAAGGGGGTGATAAAGGGGGGTTTGATTTACTATTTATAGTGGATTTTGTAGCGGGTTTTTATGTTTGGCAGCTGTCACACACTAAATGATGCTTTTTATTGCAAAAAATGTTTTTTGCATCACCTCATTTTGAGAGCTATAATTTTTCCTTATTTTGGTCTTGTTTTTTGCGGGACGAGTTGACGTTTTTATTGGTGCCATTTTCGGTGACATGACATTTTTTGCTCACTTTTTATTCCGATTTTTTTGAGACAGAATGAGCAAAAACCAGTAATTTATGAATTTCTTTTTTGGGGGGGCGTTTATATCATTCCACGTTTGGTAAAATGGATAAAGCAGTTTTATTCTTCGGGTCAGTACGATTACAGCGATACCTCATTTATATTTTTTTTATGTTTTGGCGCTTTTATACAATAAAAACTATTTTATATAAAAAATGATTATTTTTGCATCGCTTTATTCTGAGGGATATAACTGTTTTATTTTTTTGCAGATGATGCTGTGTGGCAGCTCAATTTTTGCAGGAGAAGATGACGTTTTCAGTGGTGCCATGCTTATTTATATCCGTCTTTTTGATCGCGTGTTATTCCACTTTTTGTTCGACGGTATGATGATAAAGCATTGTTTTTTGCCTCGTTTTTTTTTACAGTGTTCACTGAAGGGGTTAACTAGAGAGACAGTTTTATAGGTCAGGTCGTTACGGACGCGGCAATACTAAATATGTATACTTTTATTGTTTTTTTTTACTTACATAAAGAAATGTATTTATTGGAACAATATTTTTTTTTCTTTACTTAGGAATTTAAAGAAAAATATTTTTACTTAACATAATATTTAAAAAAAAACTTTTTTACATTGTCCCAGGGTGGGACATCACTGTATAAAGTCAGATCGGTGATCTGACACTTTGCACAGAACTGTGTCAGATCAGCGATCTGACAGGCAGTGAAGGAGACTTGCCAGCGCCTGCTCTTAGCAGGCACTGAGAAGCCACCTTCCTGCAGGACCCGGAAGGACCCCACGGCCATGTTGGATCCGGGAGCCTGCAGGGAGGAGATCCTCAGAAAAACGCGATCACATCGCGTTGTTCTGAGGGTCTCAGGGAAGCACGCAGGGAGCCCACTCCCTGCGCGATACTTCTCTATGCAACCGGAATGCTGCGATCTTGTTTGATCGCAGTGTTCCGAGGCTTAAAGTGCCTTAAAGTGCCGGTCAGCTGACACCCAGCCGCGATCGCATGTGATGTACTATTCCGTCCATGGGAATTAGGGCCCAGGTCACATGGACGGAATTGTACGTCCAATGGTAGAAAGGGTTTAATAAAAGAATGTTTTCACAGAAAAAATGGCGTGGGCTCCAGCCCAATTTTCTGTGCCAGAGAGGGAAAGCCAGTGACTGAGGGTAGATATTAATAGCCTAGAGAGGGAACATGGTTATTGCCCCCCTGGCTAAAAACATCTGCCCCCAGCAACCCCAGAAAAGGTGCATTTCAGCTGCTCGTAAAAGCCGGACCCATAATCCGGGCCAATAAAAAAAAACCTCTCAGCACTATATGTGTTTTAGACTGCCTCTGTCCTACATCACAGAGGTTTGGCACCTAGGGACACATACCTCCCATCCACGACCTGTCCAGCTGCCAGATTACAGTTGCTATCAATAGCTATCTATATAGAAAAATAGAAACAGTACCGACACAATCTTAGTGATCGTGCACATGACTGTATAAATCAGACGCGTGTGATCCAATTTTTTTATCGGATAGCACACTTTCACAAGTTATTCAATGAGGTAGTGCTGATGACAGATTTTTTCACCGATAGAATCTCTCTTTTTCCAACATTTTTATTAAGGTTACTGATAGAATCTATCTATAAAAAAAAAATGCAGCATGTGAAATCAGATAAGAATCACCCATTCAAATCTATGGGAACGAGAAAAAAATTGGATACATTGCAATTCTATAACATAAGAAACTGTAAATGGTCCTATAAATGATTTTATAAATGCAGCTGAAGAAAACTGGACTGTACACGGATGACAAGTGAGAAAAAAAATCTTATCTTAATAATAATAAATAATCTTTATTTTTATATAGCGCTAACATATTCCGCAGCGCTTTACAAGTTGCACACATTATCATCACTGTCCCCGTTGGGGCTCACATTCTAAACTCCCTATCAGTATGTCTTTGGAATGTGGGAGGAAACCGGAGTACCCGGAGGAAACCCACGCAAACGCGGAGAGAACATACAAACTCTTTGCAGATGTTGTCCTTGGTGGGGTTTGAACCCAGGACTCCAGCGCTGCAAGGCTGCTGTGCTAACCACTGCGCCACCGTGCTGCCCTGGTGAACCTGTCACCAGGTTTAGCTGATAAGAGATATGGCCATCACCTTTCATGGCTGATATGCAGCATTCTATAATGCTGTATATTAGCCTCCAACTCGACCTGTAAGAGAAGAAAAATAACTTTTATTATAATCACCAGCGGGGCGACCGGTCCGATGGCCATCGCTGGTCTTGGTCTGGTGCCTCCCATCTTGTTACGATCCCCGTCCTCCTGCTTGCTTTGTGTGGATGACGCAACCCCGCATCATCCACACAGGCTACCTGGCATCGCGCTCCTGTGCAGGTGTACTTCTCTGCCCTGTCGAGGGCAGAGCAAAGTACTGCAGTGCACATGCGCTGGGGCTCTTTGACCTTTCCTGGCACCTGCGCACTGCAGTACTTTACTCTGTGCATGAAAATGAAGGTATCCAGCTCAGGAAATTAAATCAAAAGTCTTTATTCGGACAAATTTAAAAAGTAAGCTGCTTGACAAACCAGTGCATACTGGAGGAAGGAATGTCTTGAATAACTGGATGCATTTCGAACACGTATAGTGCTCTTAGTCCTCAGTTTCATTTTCTTTTTTCAGTACTTTACTGTGCCCTCAACAGGGCAGAGAAGAGCGCCAGCAGTACAGTGCCGAGGAGACGCATCCACACGAAGCAAGCAGGAGGGCAGCATCACAAGAAGAAGGGAGGCGCCAGACCAAGAAGAGCGACACCCATTGGACTGGACCGCCCCACATGTGAATATAATAAAAGTTATTTTTCTTCTCTTGCAGATCAGGTTGGGGGCTGATATACAGCATTATAGAATGCTGTATATCAGCCCTGAAAGGTGATGGCCATATCTCTTATCTGCCAAACCTGGTGACAGGTTCCCTTTAAGGGTACAAATTCAAATCAGTCCTCAACCAGGTCTATATAGACAATATCCAAAAAATGGAAGCATTCTTTCAATAGGTGAAAAAAATAAAGTGCCTTTATTAGTGCATATGCGATGAGGCTCTGGAGTGTAACTTATTTACCAAAAAATTGTGCTTTTGGAAAGATCTGTAGTAGCTCAGGAGCTGCAGAGCATTCATCATATGGCATATTTTGAGGAATACAGCACCCATTACAATCAAATTATATACTGCTGTACCGTTTGGTGGACAAAGTGTTAGTAAACGTGCTCTACAGTCACTTCAAAAGAAAAAGAAAAGCAGCATATGTTAAAAATTGCTTAAAGGGAACCTGTTACCAGATCCCACATAAATAGCTTTTGTTATACTTATATACACTGCGGTCCGGTCCAATGGGCGTCTCTGGTCTCGATCCGGCACCTCCTCTTTTCTTATGATCACCATCTTGCTAGTGTAACACCCCAGGAAACTGGTTGTTACAGTGATGTTGCCTTCCCTTCGGGGAGGGTGATGTCGTGCCTGGAGGCAAGGAGGATTTCCTTTACCAGGTAATGCACGTACATGCAAAACATTCTGAATCCAGGCCAGAAGGGGGAGCTCTGAACTCGGATTCAGGGGAGCTTCCCCAGATATATATATTCTGGTCTGGAGGAGGAGTTAGACAGTTGGAGTTGGGAGTTGGAGGAGAGAGAGCAGAGAGCGGGGCCATGCAGCCACGCAGCTCCAGGATGGAAGAGAACAGGAAGGGTTGCAGTGATAGTGAGCACTTGAGGGGAGAAGCAAAGGAGAAGAAAGGAGCTTGAAGGGGAACCGTGACCGGCACCCTCTAAGCTAGAGCACAGAAACCGGGCACCAGGAGCCCGAGGCTGTGTTGTACTTCAAGTCTCACAGTAGAACCGGAAGGACAGAAGATTGTATGTCGTCTGTCCGCACCCACACCCAAAGGTGCAGCAGTACACAGAGAGCCCGGGTCATGATAGAGGCCCTGTAAAAAGTCTCTCATTGCCCACCGTATGGGGTACTGTCCCAGGACAGGAGAGAGAGGACTTTGTAAGGGAGCCGCAGGCAGCAAGGACCTCGTATAAGAGTGCGAGCAGGAAGGCTTACAAACATCACCTGGGAGAGGGATACACCATTGCCTCCAGGCCGGCCAGACCACAGCACCACCTGTTGCTGGAACCCTGGACTGTGGCTTACTACAACCAGTAAACCAGGTAAAGAGACTGTAATCCTGTGTCCTCTGTTTTTTTCTGACACCACACCACTCTGGCCACACACACTGGGAGCCCTGGAGACCCAGCTTCACCTGTAGGAAGCGATACCATCTTTCTGCAGTACTATCACCCCCAGAGGACCCCTTTAAGCAGCGTCAGTCACTCCTGACCGAGTGCCACAGGTTACGTCACAAACATTTCCTATTTTACAGACTTTATTCAAACCCCTTTAAAGACCGTGCCTTTTATTTCGGTACCCAGGGCCAAGGACCAGGTCACTGCCAACGTGACCACCCCTTTAATAATGACTGGACACGGTACCGAGTACTTCACAGCCCAGGCAGGTGTTCCACTTCCCTGCTTTTTGTCAATGACACGTAATATGTCATCCACACAGGGTGCCCTTCATGCTCCTGTGCAGGCACACCTCTCTCTTCCTTGCTGAGGGCAGAGCAAGCTACTGTAGTGCACATGTGCCACGAAAGGCCAAAGAGCGCTGATGACCTGGAAATAAAGCGTGTGCAGCAGGGCAGGGAGAAGTACTCCTGAGCATGAGCATGATGGAGGACACTGTATGGATGATGTAGGACCCATCATCCACGAGAAGTATGGAAGGAGGACGGAGATCGCAAGACGAGAGGAGGTGACTAGTGATGAGCGAGTATACTCGTTATGTGAGATTTCCTGAGCATACTCGGGTGGTCTCCAAATATTTTGGCGTGCTCGGAGATTTAGTTTATGTCGACGCTGCTGCATGATTTGCAGCTGCTAGACAGCTTGAATACATGTGGGTATTGCCGGTTTGGTGATTTTGGCCTGAAAACATGCACAGAAGTTGACACAAATGGGTTTGAATGGCTACTAAAGGTAACATCCTCACCTGTGACATGTTTACTTGTAATCAGTGTGTGTGCATAAAAGCTGAGTGAGTTTGTGGGATCCAGACAGACTCTTGCATCTTTCATCCAGCTACTGATGTTTCTGAATTGTGAGTCATGGGGAAAGCAAAAGAATTGTCAACGGATCTATGGGAATAAAACAGGAAAGGGATACAAAAAGATATCCAAGCAATTGATAATGCCGGTCAGCAGCGTTCAAGCTATGATTAACAAATGGATAATCAGGGCTCTGTAAAAAAAACCACGGTCTGGTAGACCAACAAAAATATTGTCTGCAACTGCCACGAAAATTGTTCGAGATTCAAAGGAAAACCCACAAATAACATCAGCTGAAATACAGGACTCTCTGAAAACTAGTGGTGTGGCTGTTTCAAGATGCACAATAAGAAGGCACTTGAAGAAAAATGGGCGGCATTATCAAGTTGCCAGAAGAAAGCCATTACTGTTCAAATGCCACAAAGTATTTCCCCTACAATACGCAAAACAGCACAGAGACAAGCCTCAAAACTTCTGGAACAAGTTAATTTGGAGTGATGAGACCAAAATTGAACTTTTTGGCCACAACCATAAACGTTACATTTGGAGAGAGGTCAACAAGGCCTATGATGAAAGGGACACCTGTTATGGCTGGCAATCAGGCAACACAGCGTGCAGTAATCAGCGCACATACAGAGATCTGGCAATAACCCAAAACAATAGGACGAGCTCTGAGACGTGGAATCTCTGTAGACTGCAGTACCTGATCTATCCTCACACAACTGGAAGCAGCAGTGGATTGCGCCTATCAACTACCTATGCAACTCGGCACTGCCTGAGGAGCTGACTAGCCTGAAGATAGAAATACAAGCCTGACTTACCTCAGAGAAATACCCCAAAGGAATAGGCAGCCCCCACATATAATGACTGTTAGCAAGATGAAAAGACAAACGTAGGAATGAAATAGATTCAGCAAAGTGAGGCCCGATATTCTAGACAGAGCGAGGATAGCAAAGAGAACTATGCAGTCTACAAAAAACCCTAAAACGAAAACCACGCAAAGGGGCAAAAAGACCCACCGTGCCGAACTAACAGCACGGCGGTGCACCCCTTTGCTTCTCAGAGCTTCCAGCAAAAGATAATAACAAGCTGGACAGAAAAAACAGAAAACAAACTAGAAGCACTTATCTAGCAGAGCAGCAGGCCCAAGGAAAGATGCAGTAGCTCAGATCCAACACTGGAACATTGACAAGGAGCAAGGAAGACAGACTCAGGTGGAGCTAAATAGCAAGGCAGCCAACGAGCTCACCAAAACACCTGAGGGAGGAAGCCCAGAGACTGCAATACCACTTGTGACCACAGAAGTGAACTCAGCCACAGAATTCACAACAGTACCCCCCCCTTGAGGAGGGGTCACCGAACCCTCACCAGAACCCCCAGGCCGACCAGGATGAGCCACATGAAAGGCACGAACAAGATCTGGGGCATGGACATCAGAGGCAAAACCCAGGAATTATCTTCCTGAGCATAACCCTTCCATTTGACCAGATACTGGAGTTTCCGTCTAGAGACACGAGAATCCAAAATCTTCTCCACAATATACTCCAATTCCCCCTCCACCAAAACAGGGGCAGGAGGCTCCACAGATGGAACCATAGGTGCCACGTATCTCCTCAACAACGACCTATGGAATACATTATGTATGGAAAAGGAGTCTGGGAGGGTCAGACGAAAAGACACCGGATTGAGAATCTCAGAAATCCTATACGGACCAATAAAACGAGGTTTAAATTTAGGAGAGGAAACCTTCATAGGTATATGACGAGAAGATAACCAAACCAGATCCCCAACACGAAGTCGGGGTCCCACACGGCGTCTGCGATTAGCGAAAAGCTGAGCCTTCTCCTGGGACAAGGTCAAATTGTCCACTACCTGAGTCCAGATCTGCTGCAACCTGTCCACCACATAATCCACACCAGGACAGTCCGAAGACTCAACCTGTCCTGAAGAGAAACGAGGATGGAACCCAGAATTGCAGAAAAATGGAGAGACCAAGGTAGCCGAGCTGGCCCGATTATTAAGGGCGAACTCAGCCAACGGCAAAAATGACACCCAATCATCCTGGTCAGCGGAAACAAAACATCTCAGATATGTTTCCAAGGTCTGATTGGTTCGTTCGGTCTGGCCATTAGTCTGAGGATGGAAGGCCGAGGAAAAAGATAGGTCAATGCCCATCCTACCACAAAAGGCTCGCCAGAACCTCGAGACAAACTGGGAACCTCTGTCAGAAACAATATTCTCAGGAATGCCATGTAAATGAACCACATGCTGGAAGAACAAAGGCACCAAATCAGAGGAGGAAGGCAATTTAACCAAGGGCACCAGATGGACCATTTTAGAAAAGCGATCACAGACCACCCAAATGACAGACATCTTTTGAGAAACGGGAAGGTCAGAAATGAAATCCATCGAAATATGTGTCCAAGGCCTCTTCGGGACCGGCAAGGGCAAAAGCAACCCACTGGCACGTGAACAGCAGGGCTTAGCCCTAGCACAAATTCCACAGGACTGCACAAAAGCACGCACATCCCGTGACAGAGATGGCCACCAGAAGGATCTAGCAACCAACTCCCTGGTACCAAAGATTCCTGGATGACCGGCCAGCACCGAACAATGAAGTTCAGAGATAACTTTACTAGTCCACCTATCAGGGACGAACAGTTTCTCGGCCGGACAACGATCAGGTTTATTAGCCTGAAATTTCTGCAACACTCTCCGCAAATCAGGGGAGATGGCAGACACAATGACTCCTTCCTTGAGGATACTCGCCGGCTCAGATAACCCCGGAGAGTCGGGCACAAAACTCCTAGACAGAGCATCCGCCTTCACATTTTTAGAGCCCGGAAGGTATGAAATCGCAAAATCAAAACGAGCAAAAAATAACGACCAACGGGCCTGTCTAGGATTCAAGCGCTTGGCAGACTCAAGATAAGTAAGGTTCTTATGATCAGTCAAAACCACCACGCGATGCTTAGCACCCTCAAGCCAATGACGCCACTCCTCGAATGCCCACTTCATGGCCAGCAACTCTCGGTTGCCCACATCATAATTACGCTCAGCAAGATGAAAAGACAAACGTAGGAATGAAATAGATTCAGCAAAGTGAGGCCCGATATTCTAGACAGAGCGAGGATAGCAAAGAGAACTATGCAGTCTACAAAAAACCCTAAAACGAAAACCACGCAAAGGGGCAAAAAGACCCACCGTGCCGAACTAACAGCACGGCGGTGCACCCCTTTGCTTCTCAGAGCTTCCAGCAAAAGATAATAACAAGCTGGACAGAAAAAACAGAAAACAAACTAGAAGCACTTATCTAGCAGAGCAGCAGGCCCAAGGAAAGATGCAGTAGCTCAGATCCAACACTGGAACATTGACAAGGAGCAAGGAAGACAGACTCAGGTGGAGCTAAATAGCAAGGCAGCCAACGAGCTCACCAAAACACCTGAGGGAGGAAGCCCAGAGACTGCAATACCACTTGTGACCACAGAAGTGAACTCAGCCACAGAATTCACAACAGACACCATTCCTACTGTAAAGCATGGAGGTGGATCGCTGATGTTTTGGGTATGTGTGAGCTACAAAGGCACAGGAAACTTAGTCAAACTTGAAGGAAAGATGAATGCAGCATGCTATTATCAAATACTGGAGGCAAAATTGAAAGCTGCACATGGGACATACTTGGACGTTCCAACATGACAACAATCCAAAACACAAGGCCAAGTCGACCTGTCATTGGTTACAGCAGAAAAAAGTGAAGGTTCTGGAGTGGCCATCTCAGTCTACTGACCTCAATATCTTTGAGCCACTCTAGGGAGACCTCAAGCACACAGTTTATGCCAGACAGCCTAGGAATTTACAGGAACCGGAGGCTTTTTGTAAAGATAAATGGGCAGCTTTACCATCTGAGAAAATAAAAAACCCCATCCACAAGTACCACAAAAGACTTCAAGCTGTCATTGATGTTAGAGGGGGCAATACACGGTATTAAGAAATGGGGTATGTGAATTTTTGATCAGGTTCATTTGGATGTTTTGGGTTGTCATTATGATTTAAAAAGAGAAAACACTGTAGATTGACAATAAATGGCTTCACCTAACCACTAACCATGAGTGGAGAATAGTTTTGGTGTTACCCTTCATATTCTCAGAAAATAGACCAAGAAAGCAAAAATTCTGCTTGAGTTTTACCATGTCATGTACTAGAAAACGGGAAAAAAATTCCAAGTGCAGTGATATTGCAAAAAAATGTGCAATCCCACACTTGTTTTTTGTTTGGCTTTTTTACTAGGTTCACTAAATGCTAAAACTGACCTGCTATTATGATTCTCCAGGTCATTATGTCATAGACACCAGACATGTCTAGGTTCTTTTTTATCTAAGTGGTGAAAAACAATTCCAAACTTTGTAAAAAACAAACAAACAAATAGTGCTATTTTCTGATACCCGTAGCGTCTCAATTTTTCATGATTTCGGGTTAGGTGAGGGCTTATTGTTTGCGTGCCGAGCTGACGTTTTTAATTATACCATTTTGGTGCAGATATGATCTTTTGATCGCCCGTTATTGCATTTTCATGCAATGTCGCGGTGACGAAAAAAAATGTAATTCTAGCATTTTGATTTTTTTTCTCACTACGCCGTTTAGCGATCAGGTTAATCCTTTTTTTATTGATAGATTATTGATAGATTTTGAAAGCGGCGATACCAAATATATGTATGCTTGATTTTATTATTGTTTTATTTTGAATGGGGCAAAAGGGGGGTGATCTGAATTTTTTATTTATTTTAAAAACATTCATTACTTTTGGCATGCTTTAATAGTCTCCATAGCGGACTAGAAGCTGCCACAACCCGATCGGCTCTGTTACATAGATGTGATGTTCAGATCGCCTCTATATAGCAGATTTACTCACTGGGTGGTGCTCACAGCAAGCCAGCACTGACAACCATAGAGGTCTCCAGGAGACCTCAGGTTGTCATGCCATCACACCAGTGACCCGCGATCATGTGACGGGGGGTCACTGGTGTGCGTATTTCCGGTGCGATTGCGAAAAGCGCGATTTAAATGCCGCTGTCAGAGTTTAAATGGTTAATAGCCGCGAGTGGATCGCGATTCCACCCGTGGCTATTGTGGGCACATGTCTGCTGTTCAAAACAGCTGACATGTCCCCGTAAAGATGTGGTCTCACCGCCACAGCCTACATCGAAAGTCCAACATTGGAGTACTATTGTGCCTGATGTCAGAAAGGGGTTAAGGGTTAGGCCACAGGTGATCGCCACAGGCAATCAGCGGCCATTAATCAGATCCAGCTCATCAATATTCCATCAGAGTCATCATCTGGGGTTGAAATATGGCTGAGGATCAGCTGTAGGAGGACTAGAAGGAGACCTGGCAATGGAGCAGGAAAGCGCCAGGGTAGGTGCCTATAGTGTTCTTTCACTTTAGATGCTCTAGTTTTCAACAGAGAAATTAGTGGCACAATCTGCACTTAGTGCGGATTTGCCCATGCAGATCACTCTGTGGTTTTCTTTGGAATTTCTATAAAAATATTTCACAGCAAATATGGAATGTCTGGATGTACCCTATCAGGTTGCCCTTAACACTTAGTCATAGTTACTGATATCAATATTCAGAAATAATTTTTTAGCCAAAACTTTCACAAAGTAAACATTACTGCATTAACTATACTAGGGCTGTTCATGATTTACATCTAGTGAGTCTCACGGGACCCGCATTGATTCCTATTTCCGCAGAGACGTTTGGGTGGTGCTGCTTCTATTTACTACACATTGTCACAAGTCGAGGCTCGATATAAGAAGAGAACAGTGGAATATTTTATAATGAGTTGAAGACATGCAATTGGGATTGTATAGCAACTAAATATAAATTGTCCTGAAATTAAACTAGGTGTGGCACAAAGAAAAAAACAGTCACACGACATGTACGTAGATAGGCAAGTATGTCACAGAGGCAGGAAGATTCAGAGCTAGTATCCCTGAAGACATAGTAATCCTGCACTTGAGACTGTGGAAGTTGTCCACAGTGCACAGTGTAAATGTATTTTCCAGGATTACAGTGGGTATGGAAATTATTCTGACCACTTTAAATTTTTCAATCTTTGTTTCATTGCAGACATTTGGTAAATTCAAAAAAATTCATTTTTTAACATTAATGTACACTCTGCATCCCATCTTGACTGAAAAAACAGAAATGTAGAAATTTTTGCAAATTTAATAAAAAAGAAAAACTGAAATATCACATGGTCATAAATATTCAGACCTTTGCAGAGACACTCATTTTTAAGTCACATGCTGTCCATTTCCTTGTGATCCTCCTTGAGATGGTTTTACGCCTTCATTGGAGTCTGGCTGTGTTTAATTAAACTCATAGGAGTTGATTTGGAAAGGTACACACCTGTCAATTTAAGACCTCACAGCTCACAGTGCATGTCAGACCAAATGAGAATTATGAGGTCAAAGGAACTGGCCAAGGAGCTCAGAGACAGAATTGTGGCAAGGCACAGATCTGGCCAAGTTTACAACAGAATTTCTGCAGCACTCAAGGTTCCTAAGAGCACAGTGGCCTCCATAATCCTTAAATGGAAGAAGTTTGGGACCACCAGAAGTCTTCCTAGACCTGGCCGTCCAGCCAAACTAAGCAATCGTGGGAGAAGAACCTTAGTGATAAAGGTAAAGAAGAACCCCAAGATCACTGTGGCTGAGCTCCAGAGATGTAGTAAGAAGATGGGAGAAAGTTCCACAAAGTCAACTATCACTGCAGCCCTCCACCAGTCAGAGTGGCCCAATGGAAGCCTCTCCTCAGTGCAAGACATATGAAAGCCCGCATAGAGTTTTCTAAAAAACACATGAAGGACTCCCAGACTATGAGAAATAAGATTCTCTGATCTGATGAGACAAAGATAGACCTTTTTGGTGATAATTCTAAGCGGTATGTGTGGAGAAAACCAGGCACTGCTCATCACCTGCCCAATACAATCCCAACAGTGAAACATGTTTTTGGCAGCATCATGCTATGGGTTTTTTTTTCAGCTGCAGATTGCCATTGAAGGAAACATGAATGCGGCAAAGTACAGAGATATCATGGATGAAAACCATTTCCAGAGTGCTCTGGACCTCAGACTTGGCCGAAGGTTCATCTTCCAACAAGACAATGACCCTAAGCACACAACTAAAATAACAAAGGAGTGGCTTCAAAACAACTCTGTGACCATTCTTGACTGGCCCAGCCACAGCCCTGACCTAAACTTATTTGAGCATCTCTGGAGAGACCTGAAAATGGCTGTCCACCAATGATCACCATCCAACCTGATGGAACTGGAGAGGATATGCAAGGAAGGATAGCAGAGGATCCCCAAATCCTGGTGTGAAAAACTTGTTGCATCATTCCCAAGAAGACTCATGGCAGTACTAGCTCAAAAAGGTGCTTCTACTCAATACTGAGCAAAGGGTCTGAATACTTATGATTAGAGTTGAGCGACCTTGACCTTTTTAGAGTTGAGCCGGGTTTCGCAAAACCCGACTATCTCAAAAGTCGGGTCGAGTGAAATCGGCCGATTATGACGTAAAGTCGGGATCGCCTGAAACATGAAACCCAATGCAAGTTAATGGGGCAGCATAGTCGGCAGTGAGTGGGGGCCAGGAAAACACCTAGAGTGCCCATTTTAATGTCAAAACCATCCATTCTTCTTAATGAAGCTTGTCAATCTTAATTTCCCTTATAATAATAGTTAGGCATTGGAAATTGGGGGTCATTTGGCTAAAGTTGTGGGGGGTAGGGCCGGTTCAAGTATTGAGTGGGCCCAGTAAATCTGGACCACGTCACGGCAGTGGAGCAGGGAGAGATAAGTATTTCAACTTTACAAGTGCTGTGATCCTGAGCAAGCAGGGGGGGGGCTCCTCGTTGGCATTGGCACTGGCACAGGGCCCTTCAAAGTACAGCGGTGTGTTTGCACGGCGGGGGCGCCTCCCACCGGTAGCGACACTTTGGCGTACTATGAGGGGCCCTGTGCCAGTGACGTCGCCAACGAGTATTCCTCCCCCCACCTGATGAAGGAACCTGCACCTTCATCTGCACCTTCCTCTTTGTCCCCGTGTAAGGTGGTATGGTATGCAGGAAGGGGGACCTGACTTTCAGCAGGGTCACAATCTTGCAGTGTAGCGTGCACGGGGAATGTTGCGTTATGGGTCAATGTACCAGCAGACTCAACTATCACTGGCTGGGCAATGGGCAGGATGAGGAGGAAACACAGATAAAGGCCCAAAGAATAAAGTGGGCTAAATGCAGTTCAAAACTGGTAACAGGACTAACCAGGGGGCATTGTTTTGTTCAGTGGAGGACAACTGGAATGAGAGGCTGACACAGAGAGTAGGCCCAAATCTGTAAGTAGTCTAAATGCAGTTCAAAATTGGCAAGAGTAGTAAGCAGGCGGCACAGCTTTGTTCACTGTAAGAGAACAGCAAGGAGCGGCAGACACAGATAGAAGGCCCCAACCCAACTAATAGGCCCACTGCAGTTTTAAAATCCCGATAGGCTGAAAACCAGATAATTGTAGGTAATTTTTTGTAAAGAGGACAGCTGTATTCAGTGGCGCAGCCAGACACTACAAGTAGGCCTTAAACCAAAAAGTTGGCTCGACGCTGGTTTAAAAAAGGTTACATGGGTACACGTTCTGCATTGTTGTGGTCAGTGGAGGACAATTGGAAGGAGGGACCGTAGAAAGACTTTGTAGGCGTAAAATTACAAAATAGGCTCTATGCAGCTTCGATTATGTGGCAACCTGGAGAACACCTTGGAGCAGCAGACACTGGTGGTAGGCCCCAACCCAAGTACTAGCCCCACTGCAGTTAGATTAAAAAGACTACTAAACGAGAGCCTGAAGATCAAAGCTCAGAAAAGGCAACCCGGAGAACACCTTGGAGCGGCAGACACTGGTGGTAGGCCCCAAACCAAGTACTAGCCCCACTGCAGTTAGATTTAAAAAACTACTAAACGAGAGCCTGAAGATCAAAGCTCAGAAAAGGCAACCCGGAGAACACCTTGGAGCGGCAGACACTGGTGGTAGGCCCCAACCCAAGTACTAGCCCTACTGCAGTTAGATTAAAAAGACTACTAAACGAGAGCCTGAAGATCAAAGCTCAGAAAAGGCAACCCGGAGAACACCTTGTAGCGGCAGACACTGGTGGTAGGCCCCAACCCAAGTACTAGCCCCACTGCAGTTAGATTAAAAAGACTACTAAACGAGAGCCTGAAGATCAAAGCTCAGAAAAGGCAACCCGGAGAACACCTTGGAGCGGCAGACACTGGTGGTAGGCCCCAACCCAAGTACTAGCCCCACTGCAGTTAGAGTAAAAAGACTACTAAACGAGAGCCTGAAGATCAAAGCTCAGAAAAGGCAACCCGGAGAACACCTTGGAGCGGCAGACACTGGTGGTAGGCCCAAACCCAAGTACTAGCCCCACTGCAGTTAGATTAAAAAGACTACTAAACGAGTGCCTGAAGATCAAAGCTCAGAAAAGGCAACCCGGAGAACACCTTGGAGCGGCAGACACTGGTAGTAGGCTTTAAACCAAAAATTTGGGTCAATGGAGTTTACAAAATGTTCCAGGGGTACACAGGCAGCATTGGTGTGGTAAGCGGAGGACAATTTCTATTTGGGACTGCAGACAGACTTAGTAGGCTGTCCCCTGTGGACCATGCATCCACAACATTAACCCAGTACGCCGTAATGGACATGTAACCTTTCGTGGACATGCCTACTGGTCCATGCATCTGTTGTCGGGTGCACCTTTCTACTATTAGATAGCCTTAGCGCATGGACAATGCGGATTTTTATATGATGGTGGAGGGTTGGGATGGCTTTTCTCGCAAAAGAAGTGACGACTGGGTAGCTCTTACCGTGTTACAGCATAGTCCATCTGGTCTTTATAATTATAATATAAAGGAAAAAGTAGGTTGTATGCACTTTAAAATAGGTTCCAGGGGTACACGGGCGGCAGTGTCCAGGTCACTGGAGGACTAGTGGAAAGAAGGGACCGCAGACAGGCTTCGAAGGCCTAACATAATAAAATTGGGCTGTAGGCAATTTAAAATTGGTTCCAGGGGTACACGGGCAGCAGTAGAATGGTCACTGGAGGACTAGTGGAAAGAAGGAACCGCAGACAGGCTTCGAAGGCCTAACATAATAAAATTGGGCTGTAGGCACTTTTAAATTGCTTCAAGGGGTACACGGGCAGCAGTGGTCTGGTCAGTGGAGGAGTAGTAGAAAGAAGGGACCGCAGACAGGCTTCAAAGGCCTAACATAAAAAAAATTGGGCTGTAGGCAATTTAAAATTGGTTACAGGGGTACACGGACAGCAGTGGTCTGGTCAATGTAGGAGTAGTAGAAAGAAGGGACCGCAGACAGGCTTCTAAGGCCTAACAAAAAAAAAATTGGGCTGTAGGCAATTTAAAATTGGTTTTAGGGGTACACGGGCAGCAGTAGAATGGTCAGTGGAGGCCTAGTGGAAGGAGGGACCGCAGACAGGCTTCGAAGGCCTAACATAATAAAATTAGGCTGTAGGCAATTTAAAATTGGTTCCAGGGGAACACGGGCAGCAGTAGACAGGTCAGTGGAGGCCTAGTGGAAGGAGGGACCGCAGACAGGCTTCGAAGGCCTAACATAAAAAAAATTGGGCTGCAGGCAATTTAAAATTGGTTCCAGGGGTACATGGGCAGCAGTGGTCTGATCAGTGGAGGCCTAGTGGAAGGAGGGACCGCAGACAGGCTTCGAAGGCCTAACATAAAAAAAATTGGGCTGTAGGCAATTTAAAATTGGTTCCAGGGGTACACGGGCAGCAGTAGAATGGTCACTGGAGGACTAGTGGAAGGAAGGGACCGCAGACAGGCTTCGAAGGCCTAACATAATAAAATTGGGCTGTAGGCACTTTTAAATTGCTTCAAGGGGTACACGGGCAGCAGTGGTCTGGTCAGTGGAGGAGTAGTAGAAAGAAGGGACCGCAGACAGGCTTCGAAGGCCTAACATAAAAAAATTGGGCTGTAGGCAATTTAAAATTGGTTCCAGGGGTACACGGGCAGCAGTGGTCTGGTCAGTGTAGGAGTAGTAAAAAGAAGGGACCGCAGACAGGCTTCTAAGGCCTAACATAAAAAAAATTGGGCTGTAGGCAATTTAAAATTGGTTCCAGGGGTACACGGGCAGCAGTAGAATGGTCAGTGGAGGCCTAGTGGAAGGAGGGACCGCAGACAGGCTTCGAAGGCCTAACATAATAAAATTAGGCTGTAGGCAATTTAAAATTGGTTCCAGGGGAACACGGGCAGCAGTAGACAGGTCAGTGGAGGCCTAGTGGAAGGAGGGACCACAGACAGGCTTCGAAGGCCTAACATAATAAAATTGGGCTGTAGGCAATTTAAAATTGGTTCCAGGGGTACACGGGCAGCAGTGGTCTGGTCAGTGGAGGACTAGTGGAAGGAGGGACCGCAGACAGGCTTCGAAGGCCTAACATAACAAAAATGTCAATACAATGGTATTGTCAGTGCCAGGCATTTAAGGATGTCAGCGCATAGACTAAACATTGGTGGAGCTGTGAGAGATAATTTTGCAAGTGGTAGAGCACTCTTTGAGCTGGGGGGGAACTCTCTTGTGGCCGGCGGTACAGGCCCAGGGCCCCTCATATTACAACAGTGTGTCTGACGTTGGGTGCGCACCACCACCGCCAGAGACACTTTATTGTACTATGAGGGACCCAGTGGCAGTGCCGTCGACCAAAAGCGGGCACACCCACCTCTTCAGACAAACAGCACTCTCACGGGTGCTGGCGCCAAGTGGCGATACCACGGCCCCGTGTGGGGAGTTTTGCCATTTAGGGAGGTGTTAACATGTCGTATGCTGGACAATCAGGTGCTGCAAATTACGAGAGTGGAAAACTCATTCAGAATAGTCCACAGGCAAGACCTTTTCATAGGAAAGCTAGGTGTCGGCCGGGCAAGGTGGGGCAAAAGATTTCGAAATCCAGTTGTGGTTCATTTTAATGAAGGTTAGATCATCTACATTTTGGGTAGCCAGACGAGTCCTTTTTTCGGTTAATATTGAACCTGCAGCACTGAATACTCTTTCTGATAGGACACTAACTGCCGGGCAAGCAAGCTCCTGCAATGCATATTCTGCCAATTCTGGCCAGGTGTCTAATTTGGATGCCCAGTAATCAAATGGGAATGACGGTTGAGGGAGAACGTCGATAAGGGATGAAAAATAGTTAGTAACCATACTGGACAAATGTTGTCTCCTGTCACTTTGAATTGATGCTGCAGTACCTGTCCTGTCTGCGGTCATAGCAAAATCACTCCACAACCTGGTCAGAAAACCCCTCTGTCCAACGCCACTTCTGATTTCTGCCCCTCTAACACCTCTGGTCTGCTGGCCCCTGCAGCTCGTGTGAGAACGATCACGGGCGCTGTGTGCTGTGTAAGACTCATGCTGGTGTGGTAGTTGGAGGCAGATATATCTTGCCCAGGTGTTTGTCCTATGTGAATTAGGCCACTCAGTATCTTCAGGGTGCTAATGGGTTAATGGTTGCAGTAATAAAAGATGACCAGCTGGGTGTTTCCAGTGTCTGCCTGGGGCACACAGATTGCCTGCCTGTGTGAGACAAACGTGAGTGAAGAGCTCTGCTCAAGATCTGTGTGATGTTAGCTGGGTGGGAGAAGCCCCCCAGTTGTTGAGATAGCAACGTATTTGTTTAGTTAGTGCCGGACAGGCTAGGATTTATTTTTATGTTTTGTTTTTTGTGTTGCTTTCACGTTAATAAATCTGACCTGAGGTCAGCCTGCTCAGAAACCTGCTGTACGCCTCAGATTCAATGCAAAAACCACGTGACCTTTGACCCCAGCAAAGGCGATCCCAGAGTGTTTTGTCACATTGTGGTGGAGAATGCGGGCATACCGTGGCACAGGCGACAGCATGGAAGACGTGGTGAAAGCCTTAGTACAGTCCACTGCCGTACAGCAGCAGGCCACTGCCGCACAGCACGAAGCTAATCGCTTGATGGCCGCACAGCTGAAGAAGTTAGTGGACATGACGGTTGCAGACCGCCAACTTCTCCAACAGGTGGCGCAGCGCCTGGTGAGCATGCCTGACGCTGACCCGGAAGCAGAGTCCAGAAGGATCCATGTGAGTCGATACTGGCAAAAGCTGACTGCAGAAGATGACGTCGAGGCATACCTGACAACGTTTGAGCGGACGGCATTGAGAGAGAAGTGGCCGAAGGCACGATGGGCCGATTTGATTGCCCCATTTCTCTCCGGCGAGGCCCAAAAAGCTTACCATGATTTGGACCCGGAGGTCGCTCAGGACTTTGAGAAGCTGAAAGCTGAGATCCTGGCCCGGCTGGGTGTGACGACGGCTGTCCGTGCACAGAAGGTACATCAGTGGACATACCAGCAAGATAAACCGGCGCGGTCTCAGATGTTCGACCTGATCTACTTGACAAAGAAATGGCTGCAACCCGAGGTACTGACAATACCCGAAATAATCCAGCGGGTTGTCCTGGACAAGTACCTGAGAGTACTACCCCCAGCGCTGAAAAGGTGGGTAAGCCAAGGAAATCCCACGACAGCGGATCAACTTGTGGAGTTGGTCGAGCGTTATTCCGTGGCAGAAGGACTTCCCGACGACACCGCCAGCCCCCGGTCTGTGCCTCCTCCTCGTGGAACCGGTAAGACTGTTCCAGGGACCACGGGTGAAGGAAAATCGCTTAAAACTGTGGGGGAGGAGTCCGGGACTGCTCGCACTCCGAGACCAAGAGTATTGGACGGTGGTCTCAGTAGGGGACCTGTTAGGTGTTTCCGCTGCCATGAGAAGGGTCATGTTTCTGCGAACTGTCCTGTTACCGCTGAACCCATGCAGTGCGACGTTATAGACTCTAGAAAACGCATGTCTTTGGTTACACAGCTAGTGAGTGTGAATGCGGGTCAAAATGATACAGTGAAACACCTGTGTGAATTATCTGTTGATGGGAAAAATGTTGTGGCATTACTAGACTCTGGAAGTTTGGTGACTCTGGTGAAAGCTAGTCTGGTGGCACTTCCATCTGGTCCGTCTGACAAGTTTTCTGTGACGTGTGTGCATGGTGACACCCGCTCGTACTTAACAGCGGTCATATGGATTTCTACTCCCTATGGGTCAGTGCAGCACAAAGTGGGACTCGTCCCCGCATTGTTACAGGATGTAATCCTGGGCAGGGATTTTCCCTATTTCTGGCAGTTGTGGGAGAATCAGTTGCTCCTTCACGGTAGCTGTACCCGTGAATCTTCTCCCATGCCATCTGGAGGTCCCGAGTCCCTAGAGGAGACCCCACAGGAAGATGTTGCTGGGGAGGTTGGTGAATCTAACCTTCAGTACCCCTTCTCCGTCATGGCGGGGGAAACAGAGGAAACTGAGGAACCTCAGCGAGAGGCAGAGGCAGACAGCCATCCGGCACCCTGCCTGCCAGATTTGGGAGTCCAGGTGGATGACTTCCACAGCGAGCAAATGAAAGATCCTACCCTGACTCCGGCTAGGAAAAATGTAAAAATGATAGATGGGGTACCCGTAGAACCTGACACTAGGCTAGCGTACCCGTATATGGTTCTTGAAAATGATTTGCTCTACCAGGTAGAGAAAAAAGGGGAAGACACAGTGCAACAGTTAGTGGTACCCAAACCTTATCGGCGGAAGGTACTGGATTTGGCCCACGGACATATAATGGGGGGACATCTGGGGGTACAGAAAACCACAGAAAGGATATTGCATTGTTTTGTGTGGCCTGGAATACATTGTGATGTGCGTAACTATTGTGAGTCCTGTCCAGAGTGCCAAATCGCGGCCCCTAAATCTCAGTTCCGTAGCCCTTTGGTACCCCTTCCTATCATCGGGGTCCCTTTTGAGAGAATTGGGATGGATTTGGTTGGGCCCCTTCCCCGATCCGCACGTGGGCACCAACATATCCTCGTCATCATGGACTATGCCACTCGTTACCCGGAAGCCGTCCCTTTGCGTAACACAGCTACCAAGACGATCGCCAAGGAATTGGTACAAGTGTTTAGTCGGGTGGGAATTCCAAAACAGATACTCACCGACCAGGGGACTCCCTTTATGTCGAGGGTAATGAAGGAGCTCTGCAGGCTCTTACAAATAGACCCGTTGCGTACGTCTGTCTATCACCCTCAAACAGATGGCCTGGTTGAGCGCTTCAACAAAACCTTAAAACAGATGCTCCAGAAGGCGATAGACAAAGATGGGAAGAACTGGGATTACTTGTTACCCTATTTGCTGTTTGCCATTAGGGAAGTTCCCCAGTCTTCCACAGGGTTTTCGCCTTTCAAACTGTTGTACGCCCGTCGTCCCCGGGGACTGCTGGACGTCGCAAAAGAAACCTGGGAAGGTCAAGTCACTCCCTTTAAAACGGTGATCGACCATGTAACACAAATGCAGGATTGTATTGCCGCTGTCATGCCCATTGTTAGGGACCATATGTTACAGGCCCAGGGAGCCCAGAGGCAAAGTTATGATAGAGGCGCTAAGGTCCGTACATTTGCACCAGGCGATAGGGTGTTGGTCCTAATCCCTACGGTGGATAGTAAATTCCTGGCGAAATGGCAGGGCCCATTTGAGGTCCGAGAAAGAGTTGGTGAAGTGAACTATAAAGTGTACCAGCCGGGTAAGAGAAAACCGGAACAGATTTATCATGTGAATCAGATAAAATTCTGGAAAGACTGCTCTGCCCTAACGGCGGATCTGCCCCGTCCGGTTTGTTCACCTACTGTACCAGAGGTGCAGGTTGCTGAGACTCTCTCAGAACGACAAAAATCTGAGGTTAAGCAATTTTTGTTACAGAACCGACAGTTTTTCTCCGAAAAACCTGGCCGGACTAAATTGGTGAAACATGAGATTGTCACAGAGCCTGGCGTCACTGTTCATGTGAAGCCCTACCGGATTCCGGAAGCCCGCCGTGAAGCCGTCTCCCGGGAAGTGATGGCAATGTTGGACTTAGGAGTCATTGAGGAGTCACACAGCGCCTGGTCCAGTCCAATTGTGTTGATACCTAAACCGGATCCGATTTTGTAATGACTTTAGGAAACTGAATGCAGTTTCTAAATTTGATGCGTACCCTATGCCCCGGGTCGATGAGTTGATCGACCGGCTTGGTAAAGCCCGATACATTACGACCCTGGATTTAACAAAGGGGTACTGGCAGATTCCTCTGGCCAAGGCGGCCAGAGAGAAGACAGCATTTGCTACACCGGAAGGTCTGTTCCAGTATGTCTATATGCCGTTTGGACTTCACGGAGCTCCCGCAATGTTCCAGAGATTGATGGATCGAGTCTTGAGGCCTCACAGACAGTACGCTTCTGCCTACCTGGATGACATCGTAATTTACAGCATGGACTGGGAAACTCATCTCCAGAAGGTACAAGAGGTGATTGATGACCTGCGAGATGCAGGTTTAATGGCAAACCCCAAGAAATGCCACATCGGGCTTGAAGAAGCCCGATACTTGGGCTACGTGATTGGCCGAGGAGTGGTTAAACCCCAGATCGACAAAATACAGGCAATTCAGGGCTGGCCACAACCAGTGAACTAGAAACAAGTGCAGGCTTTCCTGGGGATTTCCGGCTATTATCGCCGGTTCATACCCAATTTTGCAGCCATGGCTACTCCCTTGACGGATCTTACCAAGGGGAAGGGTTCCGTCATGGTAAAATGGACCTCAGCTGCTGAAGAGGCCTTCCACAGCCTGAAACGGGCTTTGTGCTCTCAGCCCGTACTAGTGACTCCTGATTTCAGCAGCGAGTTTGTGGTACAAACTGATGCCTCTGATACTGGTGTCGGAGCTGTACTTTCCCAGGTGAGGGACGGAGTCGAACACCCGGTCCTCTATCTCAGTCGGAAACTGAATGTACATGAGCAGAGGTATGCGGTGGTTGAAAAAGAGTGCCTAGCCATTAAATGGGCTCTCGACTCCCTCAAGTATTACCTGGCTGGTAGGAAGTTTAGGCTGGTCACAGACCATGCCCCTCTCAAGTGGATGCACCTCCACAAGGACCGTAATAGTCGGGTAACCCGGTGGTTCCTTGCCCTGCAGGCTTACTCTTTTACGGTGGAGCACCGACCTGGGGTGCAGATGGGGAACGCCGATGCCCTATCCCGAGTGCACTGTTTCAAAAGTGTTCTTGCTCGACCGGAGTGGTCTGAGCAAGGGGGGGGGGGATATGTAAGACTCATGCTGGTGTGGTAGTTGGAGGCAGATATATCTCGCCCAGGTGTTTGTCCTATGTGAATAAGGCCACTCAGTATCTTCAGGGTGCTAATGGGTTAATGGTTGCAGGAATAAAAGATGACCAGCTGGGTGTTTCCAGTGTCTGCCTGGGGCACACAGATTGCCTGCCTGTGTGAGACAAACGTGAGTGAAGAGCTCTGCTCAAGATCTGTGTGATGTTAGCTGGGTGGGAGAAGCCCCCCCAGTTGTTGAGATAGCAACGTATTTGTTTAGTTAGTGCCGGACAGGCTAGGATTTATTTTTATGTTTTGTTTTTTGTGTTGCTTTCACGTTAATAAATCTGACCTGAGGTCAGCCTGCTCAGAAACCTGCTGTACGCCTCAGATTCAATGCACAAACCACGTGACCTTTGACCCCAGCAAAGGCGATCCCAGAGTGTTTTGTCACAGCTGGGAATGCCAGAAGCAAACGGTCAACAAGAGTTGATTGTTTGGTTGCTAATATTAGTTCCAAGTTCTCATGTGGCATTATATTTTGCAATTTGCCTTTATAGCGAGGATCAAGGAGGCAGGCCAACCAGTAATCGTCATCGTTCATCATTTTAGTAATGCGTGTGTCCCTTTTGAGGATACGTAAGGCATAATCCGCCATGTGGGCCAAAGTTCCAGTTGTCAAATCTGCGGTTGTGCTTGGTTGAGGGGCAGTTTCAGGCAAATCTACGTCACTTGTGTCCCTCAAAAAACCAGAACCCGGCCTTGCCACGCCACCAATTTCCAGTGGCCCCAGAAAAGCTTCCTCATTAAAAATATAATTATCCCCATCATCCTCCTCGTCCTCCTCCTCCTCTTCGCCCGCTACCTCGTCCTGCACACTGCCCTGGCCAGACAATGGCTGACTGTCATCAAGGCTTTCCTCTTCCTCTGCTGCAGACGCCTGATCCTTTATGTGCATCAAACTTTGCATCAGCAGTCGCATTAGGGGGATGCTCATGCTTATTATGGCGTTGTCTGCACTAACCAGCCGTGTGCATTCCTCAAAACACTGAAGGACTTGACACATGTCTTGTATCTTCAACCACAGCACACCTGACAACTCCATGTCTGCCATCCTACTGCCTGCCCGTGTATGTGTATCCTCCCACAAAAACATAACAGCCTGCCTCTGTTCGCACAGTCTCTGAAGCATGTGCAGTGTTGAGTTCCACCTTGTTGCAACGTCTATGATTAGGCGATGCTGGGGAAGGTTCAAATAACGCTGATAGGTCTGCATACGGCTGGAGTGTACGGGCCAACGGCGGATATGTGAGCAAAGTCCACGCACTTTGAGGAGCAGGTCGGATAACCCCGGATAACTTTTCAGGAAGCACTGCACCACCAGGTTTAAGGTGTGAGCCAGGCAAGGAATGTGTTTCAGTTGGGAAAGGGAGATGGCAGCCATGAAATTCCTTCCGTTATCACTCACTACCTTGCCTGCCTCAAGATCTACAGTGCCCAGCCACGACTGCGTTTCTTTCTGCAAGAACTCGGACAGAACTTCCGCGGTGTGTCTGTTGTCGCCCAAACACTTCATAGCCAATACAGCCTGCTGACGTTTGCCAGTAGCTGCCCCATAATGGGAGACCTGGTGTGCAACAGTGGCAGCTGCGGATGGAGTGGTTGTGCGACTGCGGTCTGTGGACGAGCTCTCGCTTCTGCAGGAAGACGAGGAGGAGGAGGAGGGGGTGCGAACGGCTACAGCCAACTGTTTCCTAGACCGTGGGCTAGGCAGAACTGTCCCAAAATTGCTGTCCCCTGTGGACCCTGCATCCACATTATTCACCCAGTGTGCCGTGATGGACACGTAACGTCCCTGGCCATGCCTACTGGTCCATTCATCTGTTGTCAGGTGCACCTTTGTGCTCACAGATTGCCTGACTGCATGGACGATGCGCTCTTTAACATGCTGGTGGAGGGCTGGGATGGCTTTTCTGGAAAAGAAGTGTCGACTGGGTAGCTCGTAGCGTGGTACAGCGTAGTCCATCAGGGCTTTGAAAGCTTCGCTTTCAACTAACCGGTAGGGCATCATCTCTAACGAGATTAGCTATGTGGGCGTTCAAACCCTGTGTACGCGGATGCGAGGATGAGTACTTCCTTTTTCTAACGAGAGTCTCATGTAGGGTGAGCTGGACTGGAGAGCTGGAGATCGTGGAACTAGCGGGGGTGCCGGTGGACATGGCAGACTGAGAGACGGTGGGAGATGGTATTGTTGCCGCCGGTGCCCTAGATGCAGTGTTTCCTACTACGAAACTGGTGATTCCCTGACCCTGACTGCTTTGGCCTGGCAAAGAAACCTGCACAGATACTGCAGGTGGTGCGGAAAATGGTGGCCCTACACTGCCGGAAGGGATGTTGCGTTGCTGGCTAGCTTCATTGGCCGAGGGTGCTACAACCTTAAGGGACGTTTGGTAGTTAGTCCAGGCTTGCAAATGCATGGTGGTTAAATGTCTATGCATGCAACTTGTATTGAGACTTTTCAGATTCTGCCCTCTGCTTAAGGTAGTTGAACATTTTTGACAGATGACTTTGCGCTGATCAATTGGATGTTGTTTAAAAAAATGCCAGACTGCACTCTTTCGAGCATCGGATCCCTTTTCAGGCATTGCAGACTGAGCTTTAACCGGATGGTCACGCTGTCCTCCAACAGGTTTCAGCTTTGCCACGCGTTTTGTCCCATCTACGGGCCCGGCAGATGGAACCTGTTGCGATGTTGATGCCTGCTGCGGCCCCTCCTCCTCCGCTTCAGAACTACTGCCGCCTGCACCCTGTTCCCCCAATGGCTGCCAATCGGGGTCAACAACTGGGTCATCTATAACCTCCTCTTCTAGCTCGTGCGCAACTCCGTCTGTGTCACCGTGTAAGTCGGTGGTAGAGCGTTCGTGACGGGGCAACATAGTCTCATCAGGGTCTGATTCTGGATCAGTACCCTGCGAGGGCAATGTTGTGGTCTGAGTCAAAGGACCAGCATAGTAGTCTGGCTGTGGCTGTGCATCAGTGCACTCCATGTCAGATTCAACTTGTAATGGGCATGGCCTGTTAACTGCTTCACTTTCTAAGCCAGGGACGGTATGTGTAAAGAGCTCCATGGAGTAACCCGTTGTGTCGCCTGCTGCATCCTTCCCTGTTGTTGTTTTTGCTGAAGAGGACAAGGAAGCGACTTGTCCCTGACTGTGAACATCCACTAACGACGCGCTGCTTTTACATTTACCAGTTTCAAAAGAGGAGGCAAAAGAGCTAGAGGCTGAGTCAGCAAGATAAGCCAAAACTTGCTCTTGCTGCTCCGGCTTTAAAAGCGGTTTTCCTACTCCCAGAAAAGGGAGCGTTCGAGGCCTTGTGTAGCCAGACGACGAACCTGGCTCCACAGCTCCAGACTTAGGTGCAATATTTTTTTTCCCACGACCACCTGATGCTCCACCACTACCACTACCCTCATTACCAGCTGACAATGAACGCCCCCGGCCACGACCTCTTCCACCAGACTTCCTCATTGTTTTAAAAACGTAACCAAACTAACGGTATTTGTTGCTGTCAAACAACTTACACGGTGAGCTATAACTTCAGAATGATTTAGATACCCCTTTACAGGTGGGTGAGACCGCAACGAAAATCAGGCACAATGTTACACACTCTGTTTTTGGTGGCACCAAATGAGAGAGATGCCACACACGCAGGACTGTCACTGAAGCACAAATGTAAATATTAATCTCCCACTGTTTTTTTTAATTTTTTCAGGGAGAATTTAGAAACCCCCCCAAAAAAATGATTTTTTTAAGAAGAATTTAGAAAACAAATAAAAAAAAGTGATTTTTTCAGAGAGAATTTAGAAACCAAATAAAAAAAAAAAACTAATAGGCTTTCTATGGCCCACTATCTGAGAGAGAGAGATGGCACGCTCAGGACTGGCACACAAGCCCAAAGGCCAATATTAATCTCCCACTGTTTTTTTTTTTTTTTGAGGGAGAATTTATAAAACCAATAAAATAAAAAAAAATAGGCTTTCTATGGCCCACTATTTGAGAGAGAGATGGCACGCTTAGGACTGGCACACAAGCCCAAAGGCCAATATTAATCTCCCACTGTTTTTTTTTTTCAGGGAGAATTTATAAAACAAAAAAAAAAATAAAATAGGCTTTCTATGGCCCACTATTTGAGAGAGAGATGGCACGCTTAGGACTGGCACACAAGCCCAAAGGCCAATATTAATCTCCCACTGTTTTTTTTTTCAGGGAGAATTTATAAAACAAAAAATAAAAAAATAAATAGGCTTTCTATGGCCCACTATTTGAGAGAGAGATGGCACGCTTAAGACTGGCACACAAGCCCAAAGGCCAATATTAATCTCCCACTGTTTTTTTTTTCAGGGAGAATTTATAAAACCAAAAAAAAAAATAAATAAATAGGCTTTCTATGGCCCACTATTTGAGAGAGAGATGGCACGCTCAGGACAGGCACACAAGCCCAAAGGCCAATATTAATCTCCCACTGTTTTTTTTTTTCAGGGAAAATTTATAAACCCAATAAAAAATAAATAAATAGGCTTTCTATGGCCCACTATTTGAGAGAGAGATGGCACGCTCAGGACAGGCACACAAGCCCAAAATTAATCTCCCACTGTTTTTTTTTTTCAGGGAGAATTTATAAAACCAAAAAAATAAAAATAAATAGGCTTTCTATGGCCCACTATTTGAGAGAGAGATGGCACGCTCAGGACAGGCACACAAGCCCAAAGGCCAATATTAATCTCCCACTGTTTTTTTTTTTTTTCAGGGAGAATTTAGAAACCCCCACAAAAAAAAACAGAAAAAAAATTAGGCTTTCTATGGCACACTATGTGAGATGGCACACACAGGGATGGCACTCGAGCAGAAATGCCAATCTTAATCTCCCACAGCTTTTTTTTTAGGGAGAATTAAAAAAAAAAAAAACAGGGACTGTCCTACAATTACTATCTCCCGGCACTAATCTCAGCCAGGTATGGCAGGCAGCAATAAGGAGTGGACTGATGCACAAATTAAATAAAAAGTGTGGACAAACAAAAAAGATAGCTGTGCAGAAAGAAAGGAACAACAGGATTTGTGCTTTGAAAAAAGCAGTTGGTTTGCACAGCGGCGTACACACAGCAATGCAGCTATCAGGGAGCCTTCTAGGGCAGCCCAATGAGCTACATCGCTGAGAAAAAAAAAAAATGTAGCTTCCACTGTCCCTGCACACCGAAGGTGGTGTTGGACAGTGGAAATCGCTACAGCACAAGCGGTTTGGTGGTTAATGGACCCTGCCTAACACTATCCCTGCTTCTGAAGAAGCGGCAGCAACCTCTGCCTATGCTCAGATCAGCAGCAGTAAGATGGCGGTCGGCGGGAACGCCCCTTTATAGCCCCTGTGACGCCGCAGACAGCAAGCCAATCACTGCAATGCCCTTCTCTAAGATGGTGGGGACCAGGACCTATGTCATCACGCTGCCCACACTCTGCGTTTACCTTCATTGGCTGAGAAATGGCGCTTTTCGCGTCATTGAAACGCGACTTTGGCGCGAAAGTCGCGTACCGCATGGCCGACCCCGCACAGGGGTCGGGTTTCATGAAACCCGACTTTGCCAAAAGTCGGCGACTTTTGAAAATGAACGATCCGTTTCGCTCAACCCTACTTATGATCATGTGATATTTCAGTTTTTCTTTTTAAGTAGGTTTGCAAATATTACTACATTTCTGTTTTTTTCAGTCAAGATGGGGTGCAGAGTGTACATTAATTTGAAAAAACATGAACTTTTTTGAATTTACCAAATGGCTGCAATGAAACAAAGAGTGAAAAATTTAAAGGGGTCTGAATGCTTTCCGTACCCACTGTATGTGAATTATGTTTTTGTGCTTTTTGCAATATTTCCTTTTTTCATATTTGCATATCATATTTAAATTAATCCAGTCATACTGGAAATTGAAAACATACACAATAAAAAAAAAATTCTGGTACCAGTAGTATGTATAGGAAACCTAAAAATCTAAATAATGAAGAACCCATGACCATGGCAGCGCTGTGCGTGCAATTGCTGTGCAGAGTTTTTGCTAGGTTCACATTCATACAGTGATCTCTGTAGAGTACTATGACAGGGATTTTGTCAGGACCCCTGAAAAACAGAATTTTGACGGGAACACTAATGGAGACCTTGAACTGGCAGCAATTGCCTTTTTAAGATATACACAAAAACCTGGCAAATCGTGGGAAGAAGATGCCCTTTATGTGCCACTCCATTGTCTCCATATTACACTGTATTACAGTTAGGCAGGTTAGGACTCATTCATACATCAGTTTTTCTGTTACATGTTCTGTTTTTTTATTATTTTTGCAGATCAAGTGGACTGCACAAAATCGCAGAGACATGTTCCATTTCAATCCATGTGCTGTCAGTTTCATCTGAGAAAAAAAAACTAATGAAGGAAAAAACTGACGATCGGGCCAAACTCTAATGATGCTTTGATCAAAAACACTGATAAAATTCAGATTGTTTTTGTATAGAAAAGTAATCACTGACATGGGAAGGATCCCTTATTCTCACCTAGAAGCAATGCTTTGGGACAGTTTGCCTATCTGATATACGTGAGCACTGAGCAGTTTTAGTTTCTATGCTTCCAGCATCTGTAATAAAAGTAAGTGACAGTAAAAGCAAAAAATGAGTTGTTATAAATGTCAGCAAGCAATAAATTCAGGTTCTAGATGTAATAATATCTTGATAAACATAATCATTGCCTAAATAATCACAAATCTGTCAGCTCACTGTATCTCCCATCTGCTATAGATGACAAAAATCTGGTCATGCTCTTAAACGCTCCAGATCTCTCCAAAATGAAATTCTTGTCCACGCGCAAGGAACTTAAAGGGGTATTCCCATCTCCAAGATTCTATCCCAATATGTAGTAGGTTTAATACTAATAATGATAATAATATATTTTATAAATACCTCCAATTAGAAATGTAGTATAGTTTTTCTGATTTGCAATGTCCCTTTCCTCATGTGCAGGCATTGCAGGACTTTAGGTATCCATGGTTACAACCACTGATATAGTGACAGTTAGCTAGCTGCTAGTGGTCATAACCATGGATACCTAAGGTCCTGCAATGCCTGCACATGAGAAGAGAGACATAGCATATCAGAAAAACTATACTACAATTCTAACTGGAGGTTTTTGCTAATATTACTATTACTACACCTACTAAATAAAGTATTGGGATAGGATCTGGGAGATGGGAATACCCCTTTAAGTTCCTTGCACGTGGACAGGAATTTCATAAGGAACATGTAAGCAGGTGACAGGATGCAATGCACAGATGAATACAAGGCAGAAGTAACCAAATAAATTATTTATTTTTTTGATATGGCAGGAAATTATATATCAATGGTGAATTATGCAAATGAGTCACCCGCCATGGCCATGGGGTACTCGGTACCGGGTCCGGTACTTAAAGGGGTTGTCACGGTGGCTGCGACCAAGTCCGTGGCCCTGGGCGCCCAATTAAAGGGGAAAAGTCTTTAAAGGGGTGGTAATAAAGTTTGTGTTCGTGATGCCACCTGTGGTATTCGGTCAGTGGGGACCGACGCAGCTTAAAGGGGTCCTCTGGGGTGATATTATGGCAGCTAGATGGTATAACTTCCCACAGGTGAAGTAGGTCCCCAGGGCTCCCTCTGTATAGATGAGAATGGTGAGTGGTGCAGTAAAGATCGGAGGACACAGGCTTCAAGCAACCACAGTCCAGGGCACCAGATCACAGGTACAGGCAGGGTCTGGCCGGCTTGGAAGTGAATTCAGAGTCTCCTTTATCAGGTGGAGTTAGAAGCCTTCCTATTAGCGTGGTGATGTTGCAGTCCCTTACTGCCTATGGCTTCTGGCAATGTCCTCACAATTCTCTCTGTCCTCCATGAAGGTTAGGGCACAAACCGGTATGACAGGTGGCTCGAGCCTTTTTATAGGGTCTCTATCACGACCTGGGCTCCATGTGCCACTGTGCCTCCTGGGTATTATGGCAGACAGGTGATATGTAATACAGCTGTCCTGCCAGTTTCTGCTGTGCCTCCTAAAGTCTGACACAACCTCAGTCTTCCGGCTACCGGAATCTGCGCTCGGCCAGGGAGGTAGCCCAAATGCTGCTAATCTCCCCTGGTGTCACTCTCCTGTGCTCCACTCTCCTGCACGCTCACTAACACTGTTCTTCCTTCGGTATCTCTCAATCCTGGAGCTGCAGCAACTCGGGCTGCACGGCCCCAAACATGTCTCTCTGCCTCAGACTGCTCCAGTCTGCTGTCTGGCACGAACTGTCTGAAAAACTCTCTTTCCCTCCAAGCCAGAATGTATTTATAGGGGAGTTCCCCTTAATCCAGGTTCAGCGCTCCCCCTTCTGGCCTGGAGTGTGAACATGTTGTGTGCATTTTGTTTACCTGATAAAAGAGATCATCCTTCGCTTCCAAGCGTGACATCACTCTCCCTGTGAGGAAAGTAATGCCACTGTAACAACCAGTACCCTGGGGTGTTACACAAAAACAGGATGATTACAGCATGAAATTTACAACATCAGATACACAATGAGGCTCTTCTTCACCTTGTCCTTAGTTGATCATTAGGGTGATATGTATACTATACTTACGACACTGTTTTCAGGAAAGAATGGATTGGTGGTGTATAAAAAAACTGATAACCATATTTATATTGCCAAGTCTTGCAGAAATAAATTGAGAAAAGTCTTGTTACCCAACCAGATTCCAAGCAGATAGTTCTGTACAATTTTTTTGATGCATTATTCCATCTAGTGCTTCAATGAAAGTCTAACACTACACAATTTTTGCCTGTTTATCATCGTCAGTTGAATAATATATGAAGCATAAAATTGGTCGTCCTAAGGAGGTGTGTGTTTGCAGTGAATTTCTGATACCTATAAAGAGGTTGTCGGCACTCCCCACTGATGAGCTGCTACATGCTCCAGCGTCTGAAACATGTGAACACTATTAACTTTGCTGCTGCATTCCACTGAATGTGTAGTGGCTGCTGCCAGGTGCCGCAGAATATTTCCTATTCATAGGAAGTGGTGTTCAAAAGCATAGGAGCACACCCCTTCCCTTCCTCCCCTCACCCCTTCCCTTCCTCCCCTTCCTAAACTATCCCCCCCCCGGTTAAAGTTAAAATTCAATAAAATATTTTGAAAGCAAAAGCATAGGAGCAGTTCTGGAGCACATGGCAGTAGCCACTGCACTTCAAATAAAGTTGTGCTTTGCAACTCAGTTCAAGCTGTTCACATCTTATTCAAAAGAACATGAGCTGTTCTGCTGTGCTTAGCAGAAAATAACAGATGATGGCGGGGGACGGGAGGTGGTCAGGTGTTGGACTGTAAGGATGGTGGACTGTGCTGCAATGTTCCTACTCCTGAAGACACCAATCATGTGTTGGTTTGTATTGTCGATAATGTCTTGTGTCTTTTGTATATATTGGGTAATGTGAATTGTAATGTATTGTGATATGGTTAAGTATAGTAATATAAGATAAGTAATGTTAGTAATATATAGTATAGGATGTAAAGTGTAAGGTACAGTGTTATAGGACAGGTCGTATAGGGATGTAGATTTTTGACTGCTGCATTGGTAGTGACAATAATGTAAGTTATGATAGAGTTAATGTTTGGGACTAGCCACTAGTGTGGGGTTAATGTTAGGGATAGTGACTGCTTCCTGTTAGGTAGTCAGATAGGGTTTGCAGTGTGAAGTGAGATCCGCTGTATGAAAGGGTGACCCTGAATAAGAGGAGACTAAAGGTGAGGGATAGTGAGATCTTAAAGAAAAAGTGATGAAAGAGATGAAATGGCCTTTTGAAGAAGGGTCCTTGGAAAAGATGCTGAGTCATGAATCACAGAGCTTGTAATGCAGAAGGTAACAGGCCTAAACAGGACTGACTATGTGGGACTATTGGAGGTCCCAAGTACAAGGATTTCAGGACACCAGTAGTAGAAGAAAAAGGATGCAGAACCACTGAGACAGTAAGGAGGTTTGCTGATCAGTACTGTAGCGTTAAAGCTGGATTACAGCAAAGTAGGGAGAAACAGTGTGCCTCACTAGCCCAGGAGGAAACCACAGAGGAAGGATACTGTTTGAAAAATGCTTCATACTGTAAAGGAAACGTCCATATGTCTTTGTATCAGCTATGCATTGTATATAACCTTAACCAAGTAACCATTCTGTAAAGACTTTATTTTTGAATAATGGTCTCCCTCATTGAACTGTGGAACATCTGGTCCTGGCAAGCCTACAAAATGAGCTTAAGGCCCTCAAAGCACAAGTCCACACACCTAGCCAGGATCCACACTTTCATGTAGAGTTTGGGTGCATACAGGACCACAGCCAAACTTATTGTACTATGGTGACCTATTCCATAGATACGTTATCAATATGATATTAAGAAAATTCCAGAAATAATACGTAGATTAAGAGAAAGCGAACACGAAAGCATGTCAGGGCGATGCCTGGAGAACATTGATTTGCACTTGCACTTTAAACATGGGTAAGTTGTGTCCTCAGTGGAATATGCATTGATCTAACAAGCACTTTAGATATGCCGATATGAGTCACCCATGCGCATAGTTTCTCTTGGGAATAATAGATCACTAGAATATGGATGTACCTGAGATGTTCATATACATATTTCTCTTGTGGAGATACCTTTTTATAGGTGGTGTATTTACATGATATACTGTAAGAGTATGTTCCCACAGTCAGTAAATGCTGCGGGTTGGGCGCTGCATACATCCGCAGTGTCCAACCCGCAGCGGCCACATGTTACAGCAGTGTTCCCCAAGTCCGGTCCTCAAGAGCCACCAACAGGTCATGTTTTCAGGATTTCCTTAGTATTGCACAGGTGATAATTGCGTCACCTGGACAGGCAAGAATTCCATCACCTGTGCAATACTAAAGAAATCCTGAAAACATGACCTGTTGGTGGCTCTTGAGGACCGGACTTGGGGAGCACTGTGTTACAGCATAGTGGATGGGATTTGAAGAAGCAGACATGTGCTGCGTCCAAAGTGCTGCCGGGTCCAGACAGTGGGAACGTACCCTTAGGGATTTCTATATGCTTGACTCATAATAGTAAACTCATTTATGCTTATATAATTCCTCTGTACTATGACAGGCCAATTATTTTGACTGTTCCCCAGGTGACACTTCTTGTTTTCTTCTTGATGTACACCTTCTATATATAGTTTTTTAATTATTAATTTTGACTAATGAAATGTATTACGGTAGTTTATACTCATTATGTTAGCACTCCATTTTCTCTAGTCCTATATCAATATGATGTGAGTGAACAAACCCATTAAACGTTGACTATTTTAAATATTCAAAAAAGAGATTATTAAATGATAGTGCTAAAAAACATAATAACTTATGCACATCACCACACCTTGTGAGCAGCCTTCATCAAAATAACATCTTTAACTTCCTAAAAATTTGGTTATGAGACTAAACCTCTCCACTGAACGCATCGTCTAGTAATGCAGAATGTCTATGTTTGAACCATAAAGATAATGAACTTGTCTCCTATGTTCTCTGCTTACAGTATGGAGAGAATACCATACGTGTTTGTTTGCCGTAGGTCATATTGTCTTGTAACATATGGCAGCAGTCACGCAATGGACAACTATTAATCTTATTGAGCTTTAAATAGAGATTACCAAGCATGAAAATTGCAATGTGATGGGGATATACTCAAAAGAGAAAGTTTAAAGCCAGAATACACTACATATTAAGCATTATACACATTAATAGAAATTGCTCATCATTTCATTTTCTGATTAGAATGATGGAAAGAAATAGTTCAGAAAATGTACGTCATATAGAAGAATTAAAAGAAAACAAAACAATGTTTTCCTCTAATTTATCTTTTAGATATTTAGCAAACTGCTATAAAATCCATTAAACCTAAAACCTGAACTGCGTCCATTCACTTCTATAGAGCCCTACTATATCTCCAAATGCCTCTAATGCACTTATGCATACAATGGTATTTCTGTTAAAAAAATAATAATTTGAGGATTCTCCATTACATACCTTGTTTTGAGCCACTGCATCTAAGGAGAATGGGTAATATGGAGCATTACTGAAGAACCACAAAGGACATTAAAATGCACCAAGCATAAATCCATAAGTCCTAGGCAGGAACATCTCAATGCTCTCAGTAAGACCCAAACCCAAAGAGGACCGCCCACTTTTAGGGGGTGCTTACGTAAGCACTGACCCTTTTCTGCACATATAGGACTGCTGGCAAGTATGTTAAGCATAAAAATGATGTGAACACCGCCTTATTTATCTATCACCGCTCTTCTTTTTTCAGTACTTCTGAAAGTCAGTCACAGTAAAGGCCCCCATACACATTAGGTAACTGTCAGACGATTGATCATTTGGCCGACTGCTCTTTCTCCTGAATCTTATACAGGAACACTGAGCTTGGTCAAGTGCTCCTGTGCTCTCTATGAGAGACTCTTCTCATAGCCACTTACCTCCTTGCCAAAAAAGAAGGCTAGATTGATGAAATTCCAACAGTCGGCTCCATCTGTCCAATGATCTCATCTGTCTACAGAAGTCAGGTGGCCACCATACACATTAGATGGTTGGCGATTCCCACTGAAATAGGCAGGCCGTTTACTTTTATTGAATGGCTATGGAAGCATTAAGAGATCCCTCCTTTTATCCCTCTCAATATAACTGAAACTAAGGCTTCACTGAATCTATGCCTGTTGTGTGAAACATGATCTTATATCAGTCAATGAATATTTATATGTGCACTGAGGCCGGGTGAGACAACCTACAGCTTTCACCATGATTTATAGTATATAATACAGTAAATGAAAAATAAAGATAGAAAATGTAGTTTTCGGCATAGAAATGCAGAAACATTAATAGTAGATCAAACTTATCTAAGTGACATATAACTTTGCTGTTTGCCATACAGGATCACCAGGTGGCACTATGTCCTTTTAAATTATAATGCCAAATTCCAACATTTCAGTGAAATGGCAAAATATCATGTGAAAACTATAAGCACTCCTTTAGCTAATGACTTCTCCTACAAGTATCTCTACTGTCTAGTGTAAATAGGCCTTACTCCAATTTCAGCTGAATAGAAGACAGTGGTATTATAATTTATGGTTGTAGCATATTCCCATTATGTTGTGTCATACTCATACTTAGACATTTGCAAGTTAGTAGATTAAATGTCATTAATATGAAGCCAATTATGATTCTTTCGTTTGCTTATTTGCATAGCTGAACAATTCTGACATTGCAACATGATCTACTCAACAAATTCAAATTAACTGTCTTATTGTTATTTACATGTACTACTACTATTTACTGATCAGTTTTTGTTCTTTTTCCTTGGGTTTTGTCTACAAAATAGGAAAATCAAAGACGTGATGGCTTTAAAACCTAAGATCTTCTCACATGTAAGTTTGTGACTTGAGGTTTACTAGCCAGTATCACAAAGTCATCATGGTGAATTAATCATTTTGCTCTCTGACTCTTACCCATTTCTTAAAGAAGCACTCCCATGAAGTTTTTTTTACTACACCTGTTTATATATGCAAGTATTGTAATGTGTTTGTATTAATATACTACTACTACTATTACTATCTTCTCCAGGATCCTGCACTGTTCTGCTCCTCTTCTCAGTGACATCATCATTCTTCCGACTCGCAGGAGTCTATGGAGCCTCAGAATGAGGCTTTATAGGATTACATTGTAAAAGAGACTTTCGGCTCACACATACAACATACAGAGAGCTGGAGAGTCTGAATGCGATGATGTCACTGAGAAGAGGAGCACAAAGGTGCTGAATCCCAGAGAAGGTGGCGATAGGTGAATATATTAACACATACAGACTACATTGCATACAAACATAGATAGATTTAGTTAAAAAAATTAATGAAAGTTCTCTTTTAACTCTGATAGATAACACAGTGCAGTCAAATGCCCTAATAAATGTCCATGCCCTCATCATCTCTCGCCTTGACTACTGCAACCTCCTGCTCTGTGGCCTCCCCTCTAACACTCTCGCACCCCTCCAATCTATTCTAAACGCTGCTGCCCGACTAATCCACCTGTCCCCCCGCTATTCCCCAACCTCTCTCCTCTGTCAATCCCTTCACTGGCTCCCCATTGCCCAGAAACTCCACTACAAAACCCTAACCATGACGTACAAAGCCATCCACAACCTGTCTCCTCCATACATCTGTGACCTCGTCTCCCGGTACTTACCTACACGCAACCTTCGATCCTCACAAGATCTCCTACTCTACTCCCCTCTTATCTCCTCTTCCCACAATCGTATACAAGATTTCTCTCGCGTATCACCCCTACTCTGGAACCCTCTACCACAACACATCAGACTCTCGCCTACCATCGAAACCTTCAAAAAGAACCTGAAGACCCACCTCTTCCGACAAGCCTACAACCTGCAGTAACCACCGATCGACCAAACCGCTGCATGACCAGCTCTATCCTCGCCTATTGTATCCTCACCCATCCCTTGTAGATTGTGAGCCTTCGCGGGCAGGGTCCTCACTCCTCCTGTACCAGTTATGACTTGTATTGTTTAAGATTATTGTACTTGTTTTTATTATTATACCCCTCCTCACATGTAAAGCGCCATGGAACAAATGGCGCTATAACAATAAATAATAATAATAATAATATTTTTTTATATTATTAATAAATAGAGTAGGTCTTCTGGGTGGCTCATGGGCCCTAATGCAGGTAGACCGCCTTTTATACAGAATAGCAGCACCATCTTCAATAAAACTCAATCATACGCTGCTAGCTTCTTTACAAGAAGGGGACTAATTATATAAGGAAGAAATGTCCAAGACAAGCACACACGCGAAAAAAAAATGAAAAAGGAATTACAATCAGTATTACCACTTACACCATTTATAATCATTTGAATCAATATATTGACAAATTCAGCAACCTCTGTATCCATGATCAGTTGTTCCAAGTTGTGCATAAACAGTAGAAACCCCCCACAAATAATCCCATTTTGGAAACTAGACCCATCAAGGACTTATCTAGATGTGTGGTGAGCACCTTGAAACCTCAAGGGCTTTACAGAATTTTATAATGTTGAGCCGAGAAAATTAAAAAAACACATTTTTTACACAAAAATGTTATGGTAGCCTCAATTTTTTTTTATTTTCATAAGGTTATCAAGAAAAAATGGTCCCCTAAATTTGTTGTGCAATTTCTCCTGAGTACGCCGATACCACATATGTGGAGGAAAACTATTGTTTGGGTGCACGACAGTGCTTGGTAGGGAAGGAACGCCATTTGACTTTTGGAGAACAAAATTGGCTTGAATCAATAGCCAACACAAGGTCACGTTTGGAGAGCTCCTGAGGCACCTAAACAGTAGAAACCCCTCAAAAATGACTCCATTTTGAAAACTAGAACCCTAAAGGACTTTATCTAGATGTGTGGTTAGCACTTTGAACCCTCAGGTTCTTCACAGAATTTTATAATGTTGAGAAATGAAAATTAAAAAAAACAAATTTCATAACAAAAACTTTGTTTCAGACCCATTTTTTTTTTTAATTTTACCAATGGTAACAAGAGGAAAGGGAAGCCAAAATTTGTTGTGCAATTTTTCCAAAGTATGCAGGTACCCCATATTTGTTGAAAACATCTGCTTGGGTGCATGGTAGGGCGGGAAAGAGAATGAGAGCTATTTTGGCTACAATAGGTTGCGGATACCATGTCACATTTGAAGTGCCTCTGACATGCCAAAACAGCAGAAACCCCCACAGGTAGTAAATGAAATATTACTATTTTTTCCATTAAAATGTTGCTTTGACCCCAAGTTTGCAATTTTCAAAAGGGGTAATAGGAGAAAAAGAACATTACAATTTGTTATGCAATTTTTCCTAAGTACATACCGTATATACTACAGTATAAGCCGACCCGAGTTTAAGCCGAGACCCCTAATTTTGCCACAAAAAACTGGGAAAGCTTAATGACTCAAGTATATGCCTTGGGTGGAAAATGCAGCAGCTACCGGTAAATGTCAAAAATAAAAGTAGATACCAATAAAAGTATAACTAATTGAGACATCAGTAGGTTAAGTGTTTTTGAATATCCATATTGAATCAGGAGCTCCATATAATGCTCCATACAGTTCACGATGGGCCCCCTAAGATGCTCCATACAAAATACGCCCCATATAATGCTCCATAAAGTTTATGATGGGCCCCATAAGATGCTCCATATTAAAATATGCCCCATGTAATGCTGCACAAATGTTATGACCCCATAAGATGCTCCATAGAGACATTTGCCCCATATAATGCTGCACAAATGCTGATTATGGCCCCATAAGATGCTCCATAGAGACATTTGCCCCATATAATGCTGCACAAATGCTGATTATGGCCCCATAAGATGCTCCATAGAGATATTTGCCCCATATAATGCTGCACAAATGCTGATTATGGCCCCATAAGATGCTCCATAGACTATTATGCCCCATTTGCTGTTGCTGCGATTAAAAAAAAAATGACATACTCACCTCTCGTCGCTCAGGCCCCCGGCACTTGCTATAGTCACCTTTTCCCGTTCCACCACCGGGCGCCTCTGTGTCTTCCCCGTCCTCCGCATTGACGCTCAGGCAGAGGGCGCGCACTATCCACGTCATCGCGCCCTCTGACCTAAGGGTCCCAGGCATATGACACGGAAGACGGCACCTGGCGTTGGAACAAGGACAGGTGAATATCTCCTTGCTCCCCCTCCACATTATGCTCACCTGCTCCCAACGCGGTCCCTGGCAGCTTCTCTGATGGACTCTCGGGTGCGGCAACTCTTCCAGCTTGGAGCGGTCACTGGTACCGCTCATTACAGTAATGAATATGCGGCTCCACCCCTATGGGAGTGGAGTCACGTCCATATTCATTACTATAATGAGTGGTACCATGTGAGCGCTCAAATCTGGAAGAGCTGCGGGCACCCGGAGACCATTGGAGATGCAGGGGCCTCGCCAGGAGCAGGTGAGTATGTAACAGCCACCTCCCACCTCCCCCGCCAACCCCCTCCCAGGGAAAATGACTCGAGTATAAGCCGAGAGGGGCACTTTCAGCCTAAAAAAATGGGCTGAAAATCTCAGCTTATACTCGAGTATATACGGTAAATACCCTATAAATGGTCGAAAACTACTTTTGAGGCACAGTGCAAAGCTCAAAAGGGAAGGAGCGCCATATTACAGTGCAGATTTTGCTGCACTGGTTTGAGGGAGCAATGTCACATTGTCTGAGCCCCTGAGTTGTCAGAACAGCAGAATCCCCCATAGGTGACCCCATTTTACAAACTAAACCTCCCAATGAGTTCATCTAGGGGTGCAGTGATCATATTAACACCACAAGTGGGTCACAGAATTTTATACCATTGGGCAGTAAAAAAAAAATAATTACATTTTTACCACAAAAAAATTGTTTGAGTCCCAGGTTTTACATTTTCACAATGGGAAATGGGTAAAAATGGTGCCAAAATATGTCACACAATTTCTGCTGAAATTGGCAATACCCCATATGTGGCTGTGCAGTACTGCTTAGCCACACTAAGGACTCAGGAGAGATGGAGTGCTTCTTGGAGAACAAATTATTATAGAATAGTTTCTGGACTCCATATAAAGATCCCCTAAATGCCAGAAAAGCAGAATCACACATCAAGTGAAACCAGTTTGGAAATTACACCCCTTTGTGAATTTATCCACAGGTATAGTGATGATTTTGACTCCATAAATGTTTTCCAGAAACAAGCAGCAGTGGATGTTGCTGAGTGAAAATTGCAAACTGCCATTGTAGTGAACAGTACGCTATAGTGACCAGTATGTTGCAGTCAACAGTACATTATGCCCAGCCTGTGCTTCTGGAGACATGCATCCATAAATTAGGTGGGCTCACATCACTTCAGAAATGCCAAACATGTGGATGCTATATGTGGTTTGGACACACTGGGGCTCAGAAGGGAGGGGGTCTTTTGAATTTGGGAGTGCAGAATTTCTTTTAGGGGGATGAGGAGCCATTTCGCTTTTCCAGAGCCTTTGTACTAGCAGTAACCTTGAAGCCCCCTATATTTCCATTAACAGATGATGGACCTGAGTAAGGACTTGCTTTTTTTGTGGATTGAGTTGAAGCTTCAATTGGGAACATTTGATATAACGTTAGGGATCACATTTATCCGGCGCGCTACGCTGAGCACTTATTTTGGGTCTTCCATCTAAATCTCTGTGTGACATGATTCAGATGAGACCCCCAAGGGATCTATTGACTATAATGAGGCAGCAGAGTTAAACTGGACTCCGTCTGGCCCCCGTTCAGAGGTGTCCTTCTTTTCAAAGGTGAACAAAACTGGTGGACTTAAAAAGACGGACTGTTGTGAATTCTGTTGTTAAGCTCCCTCCTGTGGTCATGAATGGTACTTCGGCTGGTTCTGTCCATGGGCTTCCTCTGGTGGTGGTGAGTGGGGCTGCGGCTTCTGAGGTTCCTTCCACAGGTGACGAGGTTAATTCGTTAGCTGGCTGCTCTATTTAACTCCACCTAGATCATTGCTCCATGCCACCTGTCAATGTTCCAGTATTGGTCTAGTTCGCTCCTGGATCGTTCTTGTGACCTGTCTTCCCAGCAGAAGCTAAGCTCCTGCTTGTTTTTCTCTGTTTGCTATTTTTTCTGTCCAGCTTGCTATTTTGATTTTTGTCTTGCTTGCTGGAAGCTCTGGGACGCAGAGGGAGCGCCTCCGCACCGTGAGTCGGTGCGGAGGGTCTTTTTGCGCCCTCTGCGTGGTCTTTTTGTAGTTTTTTGTGCTGACCGCAAAGTTACCTTTCCTATCCTCTGTCTGTTCAGTAAGTCGGGCCTCACTTTGCTAAATCTATTTCATCTCTGTGTTTGTAATTTTCATCTTAACTCACAGTCATTATATGTGGGGGGCTGCCTGTTCCTTTGGGGAATTTCTCTGAGGCAAGGTAGGCTTTATTTTTCTATCTTTAGGGCTAGCTAGTTCCTTAGGTTGTGACGAGGCGCCTAGAGAGCGTCAGGAGCGCTCCACGGCTATTTCTAGTGTGTGTGATTGGATTAGGGATTGTGGTCAGCAGAGTTCCCACGTCTCAGAGCTTGTCCTGTATTATTAGTAACTATCAGGTCATTCCGTGTGCTCTTAACCACCAGGTCCATTGTTGTCCTCACCACCAGGTCATAACAGTACAGGTGGCCTAAAGTACTAATGCATCTCAATAGATGGATAAGAGAAGTTCTGAGACCATTTTTTTTTCTTTGCAGTGTGTTTTGTCTCTCTTTTCCCCTTTACCTCTGGGTGGTTCAGGATACAGGTGTAGATATGGACATTCAAAGTCTGTCCTCTTGTATGGATAATCTCACTGCAAGGGTACAAAACATTCAAGATTTTGTGGTTCAGAATCCGATGTTAGAGCCTAGGATTCCAATTCCTGATTTGTTTTTTTGGGAATAGATCTAAGTTTCTGAATTTCAAAAATAATTGTAAATTGTTTCTTGCTTTGAAACCTCCCTCCTCAGGTGACCCTGTTCAACAAGTGAAAGTCATTATTTCTTTGTTACGTGGCGACCCTCAAGACTGGGCATTTCCCCTTGCGCCAGGAGATCCGGCATTGCGTGATGTTGATGCGTTTTTTCTGGCGCTCGGATTGCTTTATGATGAACCTAATTCAGTGGATCAGGCAGAGAAAACCTTGCTGGCTCTGTGTCAGGGTCAGGATGAGGTAGAGATATATTGTCAGAGGTTTAGGAAGTGGTCTGTGCTTACTCAGTGGAATGAATGTGCCCTGGCAGCAATTTTCAGAAAGGGTCTCTCTGAAGCCCTTAAGGATGTCATGGTGGGATTTCCCATGCCTGCTGGTCTGAATGAGTCTATGTCTTTGGCCATTCAGATTGATCAACGCTTGCGTGAGCGTAAAGTTGTGCACCATTTGGCGGTATTATCTGAGCATAGACCTGAGCCTATGCAATGTGATAGGACTTTGACCAGAGCTGAACGGCAAGAACACAGACGTCGGAATGGGCTGTGTTTTTACTGTGATGATTCCACTCATGCTGTCTCCGATTGTCCTAAGTGCACTAAGCGTTTCGCTGGGTCTGCCACCATTGGTACGGTACAGTCGAAATTTCTTTTGTCCGTTACTCTGATTTGCTCTTTGTCATCCTATTCTGTTATGGTATTTGTGGATTCAGGTGCTGCCCTGAATTTGATGGACTTGGAGTTTGCCAGGCGCTGTGGTTTTTTCTTGGAGCCCTTGCAGTATCCTATTCCATTGAGAGGAATTGATGCTACGCCTTTGGCCAAGAATAAGCCCCAGTACTGGACCCAATTGACCATGTGCATGGCTCCTGCACATCAGGAGGATATCCGCTTTTTGGTGTTGCATAATCTGCATGATGTGGTCGTTTTGGGGTTGCCATGGCTACAGGTCCATAATCCAGTATTGGATTGGATATCTATGTCTGTGTCCAGCTGGGGTTGTCAAGGGGTACATGGTGATGTTCCATTGCTATCAATTTCGCCTTCCACTCCTTCTGAAGTCCCGGAGTTTTTGTTGGATTACCGGGATGTATTTGATGAGCCCAAATCCAGTGCCCTACCTCCTCATAGGGATTGCGATTGTGCTATTAATTTGATTCCTGGTAGTAAGTTTCCTAAGGGCCGACTGTTCAATTTATCTGTGCCAGAACACGCCGCTATGCGGAGTTATATAAAGGAATCCTTGGAGAAGGGTCATGTTCGCCCGCCGTCGTCACCATTGGGAGCAGGGTTCTTTTTTGTGGCCAAGAAGGATGGTTCTTTGAGACCTTGTATTGATTACCGTCTTCTTAATAAGATCACAGTCAAATTTCAGTACCCTTTGCCGCTGCTGTCTGATTTATTTGCTCGGATTAAGGGGGCTAGTTGGTTCACCAAAATAGATCTTCATGGTGCGTATAACCTTGTGCTTATTAAACAGGGCGATGAATGGAAAACAGCATTTAATACGCCCGAGGGCCTTTTTGAGTACCTGGTTATGCCATTCGGGCTTTCCAATCCTCCATCAGTATTTCAGTCCTTTATGCATGACATCTTCCGAGAATACCTGGATAAATTCCTGATTGTATATTTGGATGATATTTTGGTCTTCTCGGATGATTGGGAGTCTCATGTGAAGCAGGTCAGAATGGTGTTCCAGGTCCTTCGTGCTAATTCTTTGTTTGTGAAGGGGTCTAAGTGTCTCTTTGGAGTTCAGAAGGTTTCATTTTTGGGTTTCATTTTTTCCCCTTCTACTATCGAGATGGACCCTGCTAAAGTCCAGGCCATTTATGATTGGACTCAGCCGACATCTGTGAAGAGTCTGCAAAAGTTCCTGGGCTTTGCTAATTTTTGTCGTCGCTTCATCAGTAATTTTTCTAGTGTTGCTAAACCGTTGACTGATTTGACCAAGAAGGGTGCTGATGTGGTCAATTGGTCTTCTGCGGCTGTGGAAGCTTTTCAGGAGTTGAAGCATCGTTTTTCTTCTGCCCCCGTGTTGTGCCAGCCAGATGTTTCGCTCCCGTTTCAGGTCTAGGTTGATGCTTCTGAGATTGGAGCAGGAGCTGTTTTGTCGCAAAGAAGTTCTGATGGCTCGGTGATGAAACCATGTGCCTTCTTTTCTAGAAAGTTTTCGCCTGCTGAGCTCAATTATGATGTTGGCAATCGAGAGTTGTTGGCCATGAAGTGGGCATTCGAGGAGTGGCGTCATTGGCTTGAAGGAGCCAAGCATCGCGTGGTGGTCTTGACGGATGACAAGAATTTGACTTATCTTGAGTCTGCCAAACGGTTGAATCCTAGACAGGCTCGTTGGTCGCTATTTTTCTCCCATTTTGATTTTGTGGTTTCGTACCTTCCGGGCTCTAAGAATGTGAAGGCTGATGCCCTGTCAAGGAGTTTTGTGCCCGACTCTCCGGGTGTTCCTGAGCCGGCGGGTATTCTCAAAGAGGGGGTAATTTTGTCTGCCATCTCCCCTGATTTGTGGCGGGTGCTGCAAAAATTTCAGGCTGATAGACCTGACCGTTGCCCAGCGGAAAAACTGTTTGTTCCTGATAAATGGACTAGTAGAGTTATCTCTGAGATTCATTGTTCGGTGTTGGCTGGTCATCCTGGAATCTTTGGTACCAGAGATTTGGTGGCTAGATCCTTTTGGTGGCCTTCTTTGTCACGGGATGTGCGTTCTTTTGTGCAGTCCTGTGGGACTTGTGCTCGGGCTAAGCCCTGCTGTTCTCGTGCCAGTGGGTTGCTTTTGCCCTTGCCGTTCCTGAAGAGGCCCTGGACGCATATCTCTATGGATTTTATTTCGGATCTCCCTGTCTCTCAAAGGATGTCGGTCATTTGGGTGGTTTGTGATCGCTTCTCTAAGATGGTCCATTTGGTACCCTTGTCTAAATTGCCTTCCTCCTCTGATTTGGTGCCGTTGTTTTTCCAGCATGTGGTTCGTTTACATGGCATTCCAGAGAACATCGTTTCGGACAGAGGTTCCCAGTTTGTTTCGAGGTTTTGGCGATCCTTTTGTGCTAGGATGGGCATTGATTTGTCTTTTTCCTCGGCTTTCCATCCTCAGACAAATGGCCAAACCGAACGTACTAATCAGACTTTGGAAACATATCTGAGATGCTTTGTTTCTGCTGATCAGGATGATTGGGTGTCCTTTTTGCCTTTGGCTGAGTTCGCCCTTAATAATCGGGCCAGCTCGGCTACTTTGGTTTCGCCGTTCTTCTGCAATTCTGGTTTCCATCCTCGTTTCTCTTCAGGGCAGGTTGAGTCTTCGGACTGTCCTGGTGTAGATACCATGGTGGATAGGTTGCAGCAGATTTGGACTCATGTGGTGGACAATTTGACATTGTCCCAGGAGAAGGCTCAACGTTTCGCTAACCGCCGGCGCTGTGCTGGTCCCCGACTTCGTGTTGGGGATTTGGTTTGGTTGTCGTCTCGTTATGTTCCTAAGAAGGTTTCCTCTCCTAAGTTTAAGCCTCGTTTCATTGGTCCGTATAAGATTTCTGAGGTTCTCAATCCTGTGTCATTTCGTTTGACCCTTCCAGCTTCTTTTGCCATCCATAATGTATTCCATAGGTCGTTGTTGCGGAGATACATGGCGCCTGTGGTTCCATCCGTTGATCCTCCTGCCCCGGTGTTGGTTGAGGGGGAGTTGGAGTATGTGGTGAAGATTTTGGATTCTCGTATTTCGAGACGGAAACTCCAGTACCTGGTCAAGTGGAAGGGTTATGGTCAGGAAGATAATTCCTGGGTCTTTGCCTCTGATGTTCATGCTGCCGATCTGGTTCGTGCCTTTCATTTGGCTCGTCCTGGTCGGCCTGGGGGCTCTGGTGAGGGTTCGGTGAGCCTCCTCAAGGTGGGGTACTGTTGTGAATTCTGTTGTTAAGCTCTCTCCTGTGGTCATGAATGGTACTTCGGCTGGTTCTGTCCATGGGCTTCCTCTGGTGGTGGTGAGTGGGGCTGCGGCTTCTGAGGTTCCTTCCACAGGTGACGAGGTTAATTCGTTAGCTGGCTGCTCTATTTAACTCCACCTAGATCATTGCTCCATGCCACCTGTCAATGTTCCAGTATTGGTCTAGTTCGCTCCTGGATCGTTCTTGTGACCTGTCTTCCCAGCAGAAGCTAAGCTCCTGCTTGTTTTTCTCTGTTTGCTATTTTTTCTGTCCAGCTTGCTATTTTGATTTTTGTCTTGCTTGCTGGAAGCTCTGGGACGCAGAGGGAGCGCCTCCGCATCGTGAGTCGGTGCGGAGGGTCTTTTTGCGCCCTCTGCGTGGTCTTTTTGTAGTTTTTTGTGCTGACCGCAAAGTTACCTTTCCTATCCTCTGTCTGTTCAGTAAGTCGGGCCTCACTTTGCTAAATCTATTTCATCTCTGTGTTTGTAATTTTCATCTTAACTCACAGTCATTATATGTGGGGGGCTGCCTGTTCCTTTGGGGAATTTCTCTGAGGCAAGGTAGGCTTTATTTTTCTATCTTTAGGGCTAGCTAGTTCCTTAGGCTGTGACGAGGCGCCTAGGGAGCGTCAGGAGCGCTCCACGGCTATTTCTAGTGTGTGTGATGGGATTAGGGATTGTGGTCAGCAGAGTTCCCACGTCTCAGAGCTTGTCCTGTATTATTAGTAACTATCAGGTCATTCCGTGTGCTCTTAACCACCAGGTCCATTGTTGTCCTCACTAGGGTTGAGCGAAACGGGTCGAACATTTTCAAAAGTCGCCGACTTTTGGCTAAGTCGGGGTTTCATGAAACCCGATCCGACCCCTGTGCGGGGTCGGCCATGCGGTACGCGACTTTCGCGCCAAAGTCGCGTTTCAATGACGCGAAAAGCGCCATTTCTCAGCCAATGAAGGTAAACGCAGAGTGTGGGCAGCGTGATGACATAGGTCCTGGTCCCCACCATCTTAGAGAAGGGCATTGCAGTGATTGGCTTGCTGTCTGCGACGTCACAGGGGCTATAAAGAGGCGTTCCCGCCGACCGCCATCTTACTGCTGCTGATCTGAGCTTAGGGAGAGGTTGCTGCCGCTTTGTCAGAAGCAGGGATAGCGTTAGGCAGGGTCCATTAACCACAAAACCGCTTGTGCTGCAGCGATTTGCACTGTCCAACACCACCCTCGGTGTGCAGGGACAGTGGAATTTTTTTTTTTTTTTTTTTTCCCCTCAGCGCTGTAGCTCATTGGGCTGCCCTAGAAGGCTCCCTGATAGCTGCATTGCTGTGTGTACGCCGCTGTGCAAACCAACTGCTTTTTTCAAAGCACAAATCCTCTTGTTCCTTCCTTTCTGCACAGCTATCTTTTTTGTTTGTCCACACTTTTTATTTCATTTGTGCATCAGTCCACTCCTTATTGCTGCCTGCCATACCTGGCTGAGATTACTGCAGGCAGGGAGATAGTAGCTGCCTGCCATACCTGGCTGAGATTACTGCAGGCAGGGAGATAGTAATTGTAGGACATTCCCTGTTTTTTTTTTTTTTTTTTTTTTGGTGGGAGATTAAGATTGGCAATTTGGCATTTCTGCTAGAGTGCCATCCCTGTGTGTGCCATCTCTCTCACATAGTGGGCCATAGAAAGCCTTTTCATTTTTCTGTATTTTTTTTTGTGGGGTGTATAAATTCTCCCTGATAAAAATACAGTGGGAGATTAATATTGGCCTTTGGGCTTGTGTGCCAGTCCTGAGTGTGCCATCTCTCTCACAAATAGTGGGCCATAGAAAGCCTATTTTATTTTTTTTTGGGTTTTATAAATTCTCCCTGAAAAAAAGGGAGATTAATATTGGCCTCTGGGCTTCTGTGCCAGTCCTGAGCGTGCCATCTGTGCCAGTCCTGAGCGTCCCATCTCTCTCACAAATAGTGGGCCATAGAAAGCCTATTTAATTTTTTTTTTGGTTTTATAAATTTTCCCTGAAAAAAGGGAGATTAATATTGGCCTCTGGGCTTGTGTGCCAGTTGTGAGCGTGCCATCTGTGCCAGTCCTGAGCGTGCCATCTCTCTCACAAATAGTGGGCCATAGAAAGCCTATTTAATTTTTTTTTTGGTTTTATAAATTTTCCCTGAAAAAAGGGAGATTAATATTGGCCTCTGGGCTTGTGTGCCAGTTGTGAGCGTGCCATCTGTGCCAGTCCTGAGCGTGCCATCTCTCTCACAAATAGTGGGCCATAGAAAGCCTATTTAAATATTTTTTTGGTTTTATAAATTCTCCCAGAAAAAAAGGGAGATTAATATTGGCCTCTGGGCTTCTGTGCCAGTTGTGAGCGTGCCATCTGTGCCAGTCCTGAGCGTGCCATCTCTCTCACAAATAGTGGGCCATAGAAAGCCTATTTAAATATTTTTTTGGTTTTATAAATTCTCCCAGAAAAAAAGGGAGATTAATATTGGCCTCTGGGCTTCTGTGCCAGTCCTGAGCGTGCCATCTGTGCCAGTCCTGAGCGTCCCATCTCTCTCACAAATAGTGGGCCATAGAAAGCCTATTTTATTTTTTTTTTGGGTTTCAGAAATTCTCCCTGGAAAAAAAAAGGGAGATTAATATTGCCCTTTGGGCTTGTGTGCCAGTACTAAGCGTTCCATCTCTCTCTCTCTCTCAGTCAGTGGGCCATAGAACGCATATTTTTGGTTTTATTTGTTTTCTAAATTCTCCCTGAAAAAATCATTTTATTTTATTTGGTTTCTAAATTCTTCCTGATAAAATCATATTTTTTTTATTATTTTTATTTCTAAAGTCTCCCTGAAAAAAAAAAAAAAAAAAAACAACCAAAAAAACAGTGGGAGATTAATATTGGCCTTTCTGCTTGTGTGCCAGTCTTGACTCCTGGGTGTGCCATCTCTCTCTCTCTCTCTCTCTCTCTCTCTCTCTCTCTCTCTCTCTCTCCAATTGTGGTCCATAGAAAGCCTATATTTTTTTTCCTTGATTTGGGTTCTAAAATCTACCAGAGAAAATAACTACATCAATCATTGGTAGAAAAATATTGGCCTCTGGGTTTGTGTGCCACTCCTGACTCCTGTGTGCGTCATCTCTCAGTCAGTGGGCCATAGAACGCCTATTTTTGGTTTTATTTGTTTTCTAAATTCTCCCTGAAAAAATTATTTTATTTTATTTGGTTTCTAAATTCTTCCTGATAAAATCATATTTTTTTTATTATTTTTTTTTCTAAAGTCTCCCTGAAAAAAAAAAAAAAAAACAGTGGGAGATTAATATTGGCCTTTCTGCTTGTGTGCCAGTCTTGACTCCTGGGTGCGTCATCTCTCAGTCAGTGGGCCATAGAACGCCTATTTTTGGTTTTATTTGTTTTATAAATTCTCCCTGAAAAAATCATTTTATTTTATTTGGTTTCTAAATTCTTCCTGATAAAATCATATTTTTTTTATTATTTTTTTTTCTAAAGTCTCCCTGAAAAAAAAAAAAAAAAAACAACCAAAAAAAACAGTGGGAGATTAATATTGGCCTTTCTGCTTGTGTGCCAGTCTTGACTCCTGGGTGCGTCATCTCTCAGTCAGTGGGCCATAGAACGCCTATTTTTGGTTTTATTTGTTTTCTAAATTCTCCCTGAAAAAATCATTTTATTTTATTTGGTTTCTAAATTCTTCCTGATAAAATCATATTTTTTTTATTATTTTTTTTTCTAAAGTCTCCCTGAAAAAAAAAAAAAAAAAAACAACCAAAAAAAACAGTGGGAGATTAATATTGGCCTTTCTGCTTGTGTGCCAGTCTTGACTCCTGGGTGCGTCATCTCTCAGTCAGTGGGCCATAGAACGCCTATTTTTGGTTTTATTTGTTTTCTAAATTCTCCCTGAAAAAATCATTTTATTTTATTTGGTTTCTAAATTCTTCCTGATAAAATCATATTTTTTTTATTATTTTTTTTTCTAAAGTCTCCCTGAAAAAAAAAAAAAAAAAAACAACCAAAAAAAACAGTGGGAGATTAATATTGGCCTTTCTGCTTGTGTGCCAGTCTTGACTCCTGGGTGTGCCATCTCTCTCTCTCTCTCTCTCCAATTGTGGTCCATAGAAAGCCTACATTTTTTTTCCTTGATTTGGGTTCCAAAATCTACCAGAGAAAATAACTCCATCAATCATTGGTAGAAAAATATTGGCCTCTGGGCTTGTGTGCCACTCCTGATTCCTGTGTGCGTCATCTCTCACTCAGTGGCCCATAGAAAGCATATAGTTTGTTACATTTGTTTTCTAAATTCTCCCTGCAAAAATCTATTTTTTTTTTTTTGGGGGGTTTCTAAAGTGTTCCTGAAAAAAATAAAAATAAAAAAAAAATAATAGTGTGACATTAATATTAACATTTGTGCTTCAGTGACAGTCCTGCGTGTGGGGCATCTCTCTAATTTGCAGCCACCAAAAAAAGAGTGTGTAACATTGGGCCTGATTTTCGCTGTGGTCTCACCAACCTGTAAAGGGGTAGCTAAATCATACAGAAGTTATAGCTCACCGTGTAAGTTGTGTGACTGCAACAAATAACGTTAGTTTGGTTACGTTTTTAAAACAATGAGGAAGTCTAGTGGAAGAGGTCGTGGCCGGGGGCGTTCATTGTCAGCTGGTAATGAGGGTAGTGGTAGTGGTGGAGCATCAGGTGGTCGTGGGGGAAAAAATATTGCACCTAAGTCTGGAGCTGTGGAGCCAGGTTCGTCGTCCGGCTACACAAGGCCTCGAACGCTCCCTTTTCTGGGATTAGGAAAACCGCTTTTAAAGCCGGAGCAGCAAGAGCAAGTTTTGGCTTATCTTGCTGACTCAGCCTCTAGCTCTTTTGCCTCATCTCGTGAAACTGGTAAAAGTAAAAGCAGCGCGTCGTTAGTGGATGTTCACGGTCAGGGACAAGTCACTTCCTTGTCCTCTTCAGCAAAAACAACAACAGAGAAGAATGCAGCAGGCGACACAACGGGTTACTCCATGGAGCTCTTTACACATACCGTCCCTGGCTTAGAAAGTGAAGCAGTTAACAGTCCATGCCCATTACAAATTGAATCTGACATGGAGTGCACTGACGCACAGCCACAGCCAGACTACTATGCTGGTCCTTTGACTCAGACCACAACATTGCCCTCGCAGGGTGCTGATCAAGAATCAGACCCTGATGAGACTATGTTGCCCCATCACGAACGCTATACCACCGAACGACACGGTGACACAGACGAAGTTGCGCAGGAGGTACAAGAAGAGTTATTAGATGACCCAGTTCTTGACCCCGATTGGCAGCCATTGGGGGAACAGGGTGCAGGCGGCAGCAGTTCTGAAGCAGAGGAGGAGGAGGGGCCGCAGCAGGCATCAACATCGCCACAGGTTCCATCTGCCGGGCCCGTATCTTGCCCAAAACGCGTGGCAAAGCCAAAACCTGGTGGAGGACAGCGTGGCCATCCGGTTAAAGCTCAGTCTGCAATGCCTGAAAAGGTATCCGATGCTAGAAAGAGTGCAGTCTGGCATTTTTTTAAACAACATCCAATTGATCAGCGCAAAGTCATCTGTCAAAAATGTTCTACTTCCTTAAGCAGAGGTCAGAATCTGAAAAGTCTCAATACTAGTTGCATGCATAGACATTTAACCACCATGCATTTGAAAGCTTGGACTAACTACCAAACGTCCCTTAAGGTTGTTGCACCCTCGGCCAATGAAGCTAGTCATCAACGCAACATCCCTTCCGGCAGTGTAGGACCACCATTTAGCGCACCACCTGCTGTATCTGTGCAGGTATCTTTGCCAGGCCAAAGCAGTCAGGGTCAGGGAATCACCAGTTTCGTAGTAGGAAACACTGCATCTAGGGCACCGGCGGCAACAATACCATCTCCCACCGTCTCTCAGTCTGCCATGTCCACCGGCACCCCCGCTAGTTCCACGATCTCCAGCTCTCCAGTCCAGCTCACCCTACATGAGACTATGGTTAGAAAAAGGAAATACTTAGCCTCGCATCCGCGTACACAGGGTTTGAACGCCCACATAGCTAGACTAATCTCGTTAGAGATGATGCCCTACCGGTTAGTTGAAAGCGAAGCTTTCAAAGACCTGATGGACTACGCTGTACCACGCTACGAGCTACCCAGTCGACACTTTTTTTCCAGAAAAGCCATCCCAGCCCTCCACCAGCATGTTAAAGAGCGCATCGTCCATGCACTCAGGCAATCTGTGAGCACAAAGGTGCACCTGACAACAGATGCATGGACCAGTAGGCATGGCCAGGGACGTTACGTGTCCATCACGGCACACTGGGTAAATGTGGTGGATTCAGGGTCCACAGGGGACAGCAAGTTTGGGACAGTTCTGCCTAGCCCACGGTCTAGTAAACAGTTGTCTGTAGCCGTTCGCACCCCCTCCTCCTCCTCCTCCTCGTCCTCCTGCAGAAGCAAGAGCTCGTCCACAGACCGCAGTCGCACAAACACTCCATCCGCACCTGCCACTGTTGCACACCAGGTCTCCCATTATGGGGCAGCTACTGGCATACGTCAGCAGGCTGTATTGGCTATGAAGTGTTTGGGCGACAATAGACACACCGCGGAAGTTCTGTCCGAGTTCTTGCAGCAAGAAACGCAGTCGTGGCTGGGCACTGTAGATCTTGAGGCAGGCAAGGTAGTGAGTGATAACGGAAGGAATTTCATGGCTGCCATCTCCCTTTCCCAACTGAAACACATTCCTTGCCTGGCTCACACCTTAAACCTGGTGGTGCAGTGCTTCCTGAAAAGTTATCCGGGGTTATCCGACCTGCTCCTCAAAGTGCGTGGACTTTGCGCACATATCCGCCGTTCGCCTGTACACTCCAGCCGTATGCAGACCTATCAGCGTTCTTTGAACCTTCCCCAGCATCGCCTAATCATAGACGTTGCAACAAGGTGGAACTCAACACTGCACATGCTTCAGAGACTGTGCGAACAGAGGCGGGCTGTTATGTTTTTGTGGGAGGATACACATACACGGGCAGGCAGTAGGATGGCAGACATGGAGTTGTCAGGTGTGCAGTGGTCGAAGATTCAAGACATGTGTCAAGTCCTTCAGTGTTTTGAGGAATGCACACGGCTGGTTAGTGCAGACAACGCCATAATAAGCATGAGCATCCCCCTAATGCGTCTGCTGATGCAAAGTTTGACGCACATAAAGGATCAGGCGTCTGCACCAGAGGAAGAGGAAAGCCTTGATGACAGTCAGCGATTGTCTGTTCAGGGCAGTGTACATGACGAGGTACCGGGCGAAGAGGAGGTGGAGGATGAGGAGGATGATGGGGATGAGTATATTTTTAATGAGGAAGCTTTCCCGGGGGCACGGGAAATTGGTGGCGTGGCAAGGCCGGGTTCTGGTTTTTTGAGGGACACAAGTGACGTAGATTTGCCTGCAACTGCCCCTCAACCAAGCACAACCGCAGATTTGACAACGGGAACTTTGGCCCACATGGCGGATTATGCCTTGCGTATCCTCAAAAGGGACACACGCATTACAAAAATGATGAACGATGACGATTACTGGTTGGCCTGCCTCCTTGATCCTCGCTATAAAGGCAAATTGCAAAATATTATGCCACATGAGAACTTGGAACTAATATTAGCAACAAAACAATCAACTCTTGTTGACCGTTTGCTTCTGGCATTCCCTGCACACAGCGCCCGTGATCGTTCTCACACGAGCTCCAGGGGCCAGCAGACCAGAGGTGTTAGAGGGGCAGAAATCAGAAGTGGCGTTGGCCAGAGGGGTTTTCTGACCAGGTTGTGGAGTGATTTTTCTATGACCGCAGACAGGACAGGTACTGCAGCATCAATTCAAAGTGACAGGAGACAACATTTGTCCAGTATGGTTACAAACTATTTTTCATCCCTTATCGACGTTCTCCCTCAACCGTCATTCCCATTTGATTACTGGGCATCCAAATTAGACACCTGGCCAGAATTGGCAGAATATGCATTGCAGGAGCTTGCTTGCCCGGCAGCTAGTGTCCTATCAGAAAGAGTATTCAGTGCTGCAGGTTCAATACTAACAGAAAAAAGGACTCGTCTGGCTACCCAAAATGTAGATGATCTAACCTTCATTAAAATGAACCACAACTGGATTTCAAAATCTTTTGCCCCACCCTGCCCGGCTGACACCTAGCTTTCCTATGAAAAGGTCTTGCCTGTGGACTATTCTGAATGACTTTTCCAATCTCGTAATTTTCTTCACCTGATTGTCCAGCATACGACATGTTTCCACCTCACGAAATGGCCAAACTCCCCACACGGGGCCGTGCTATCGCCACTTTGCGCTTGGACCCTTGAGAGTGCTGTTTGTCTGAAGAGGTGGGTGTGGCCGCTTTTGGTCGACGGCACTGCCACTGGGTCCCTCATAGTACAATAAAGTGTCTCTGGCGGTGGTGGTGCGCACCCAACGTCAGACACACCGTTGTAATATGAGGGGCCCTGTGCCTGTACCGCCGGCCACAAGACAGTTCCCCCCCCCAGCTCAAACAGTGCTCTACCACTAGCAAAATTATCTCTCACAGCTTCACCAATGTGTAGTCTAGCCGCTGACATCCTTCAATGCCTGGCACTGACAATACCATTGTTTTGACATTTTTGTTATGTTAGGCCTTCGAAGCCTGTCTGCGGTCCCTTCTTTCTACAACTACTACACTGACCAGGCCACTGCTGGCCGTGTTACCCTGGAACCAATTTAAAAGTGCCTACAGTCAGCCCAATTTTGTTATGTTAGGCCTTCGAAGACTGTCTGCCGTCACTCCTTCCACTAGACTTCCACTGACCATACACTGCTGCCCATGTACCCCTGGAACCAATTTAAAGTGCCTACAGCCAGCCCAATTTTGTTATGTTAGGCCTTCGAAGCCTGTCTGCGGTCACTCCTTCCACTAGACTTCCACTGACCAGACCACTGCTGCCCGTGTACCCCTGGAACCAATTTAAAAGTGCCTACAGCCATGTGTTATTATTTTAGGCCTTCGATGCCTGTCTGCGGTCACTCCTTCCACTAGGCCTCCACTGACCACACCACTGCTGCCCGTGTACCCCTGGAACCAATTTAAAATTGCCTACAGCCAGCCCAATTTTTTTATTTTAGGCCTTCGATGCCTGTCTGCGGTCCATTCTTTCAACTACTACTACACTGACCAGGTCACTGCTGCCCGTGTACCCCTGGAACCAATTTAAAATTGCCTACAGCCAGCCCAATTTTTTTATTTTAGGCCTTCGATGCCTGTCTGCGGTCCATTCTTTCAACTACTACTACACTGACCAGGTCACTGCTGCCCGTGTACCCCTGGAACCAATTTAAAATTGCCTACAGCCAGCCCAATTTTTTTATTTTAGGCCTTCGATGCCTGTCTGCGGTCCATTCTTTCAACTACTACTACACTGACCAGGTCACTGCTGCCCGTGTACCCCTGGAACCAATTTAAAATTGCCTACAGCCAGCCCAATTTTTTTATTTTAGGCCTTCGATGCCTGTCTGCGGTCCATTCTTTCAACTACTACTACACTGACCAGGTCACTGCTGCCCGTGTACCCCTGGAACCAATTTAAAATTGCCTACAGCCATGTGTTATTATTTTAGGCCTTCGATGCCTGTCTGCGGTCACTCCTTCCACTAGGCCTCCACTGACCACACCACTGCTGTCCGTGTACCCCTGGAACCAATTTAAAATTGCCTACAGCCATGTGTTATTATTTTAGGCCTTCGATGCCTGTCTGCGGTCACTCCTTCCACTAGACTTCCACTGACCAGACCACTGCTGCCCGTGTACCCCTGGAACCAATTTAAAAGTGCCTACAGCCAGCCCAAGTTTGTTATGTTAGGCCTTCGATGCCTGTCTGCGGTCCATTCTTTCAACTACTACTACACTGACCAGGTCACTGCTGCCCGTGTACCCCTGGAACCAATTTAAAATTGCCTACAGCCAGCCCAATTTTTTTATTTTAGGCCTTCGATGCCTGTCTGCGGTCCATTCTTTCAACTACTACTACACTGACCAGGTCACTGCTGCCCGTGTACCCCTGGAACCAATTTAAAATTGCCTACAGCCAGCCCAATTTTTTTATTTTAGGCCTTCGATGCCTGTCTGCGGTCCATTCTTTCAACTACTACTACACTGACCAGGTCACTGCTGCCCGTGTACCCCTGGAACCAATTTAAAATTGCCTACAGCCATGTGTTATTATTTTAGGCCTTCGATGCCTGTCTGCGGTCACTCCTTCCACTAGGCCTCCACTGACCACACCACTGCTGCCCGTGTACCCCTGGAACCAATTTAAAATTGCCTACAGCCATGTGTTATTATTTTAGGCCTTCGATGCCTGTCTGCGGTCACTCCTTCCACTAGGCCTCCACTGACCACACCACTGCTGCCCGTGTACCCCTGGAACCAATTTAAAATTGCCTACAGCCAGCCCAATTTTTTTATTTTAGGCCTTCGATGCCTGTCTGCGGTCCATTCTTTCAACTACTACTACACTGACCAGGTCACTGCTGCCCGTGTACCCCTGGAACCAATTTAAAATTGCCTACAGCCAGCCCAATTTTTTTATTTTAGGCCTTCGATGCCTGTCTGCGGTCCATTCTTTCAACTACTACTACACTGACCAGGTCACTGCTGCCCGTGTACCCCTGGAACCAATTTAAAATTGCCTACAGCCATGTGTTATTATTTTAGGCCTTCGATGCCTGTCTGCGGTCACTCCTTCCACTAGGCCTCCACTGACCACACCACTGCTGTCCGTGTACCCCTGGAACCAATTTAAAATTGCCTACAGCCATGTGTTATTATTTTAGGCCTTCGATGCCTGTCTGCGGTCACTCCTTCCACTAGGCCTCCACTGACCACACCACTGCTGTCCGTGTACCCCTGGAACCAATTTAAAATTGCCTACAGCCATGTGTTATTATTTTAGGCCTTCGATGCCTGTCTGCGGTCCATTCTTTCAACTACTACTACACTGACCAGGGCACTGCTGGCCGTGTACCCCTGGAACCAACATCAGAAAATATAAAAATAAGTATTTTGCTTATAAAAAAGAAAATACTGGTGAGATATCAAATGCAGACATTTTAACATTAAAAACAAACACACAACTCTAATCTGGTACAGTACTAAAAATGGCCACCAGCTACAATTACTTTCTCCTGCAAGTAGTTAACTGAAAGTTTTTTTAAATTGAAAACACACATATGGCATCCACCGAGTGTTGTCCTGTCGCGTCTTCTTTATATTATTGCCGAGAAGATGCAAAATAATGAAAATAATAAAATCATTAATTACCAAAATAATAGAGAAAGTCAACACCACATTGCAAATAAACATTCATTCCAAATAAAGAAGCAGGGCGCGTCCGAGGGTGAGTATATACCTAATAAGAATATAATCACCCTCGGACGCGCAATGCTTATTTCCAACAGCCTTCCTTCCTAAGAATCAGCCCTTCCGTCGTGTAGAGAGACGTTGTGTTACACTCCAAGGTGTTCCCCAGGTTGCCTTTCCTGAGCTTCGATCTTCCGGCTCTCGTTTAGTAGTTCTTGGAAACTACTCTGCATTAGGCCTTCAAATTGGGTATGGGGTGTAGAGAGATGGTGTGTTCCACTCCAAGGTGTTCCCCAGGTTGCCTTTCCTGAGCTTCGATCTTCCGGCTCTCGTTTAGTAGTTGTTGGAAACTACGCTGCATTAGGCCTTCAAATTGGGTATGGGGTGTAGCGAGAGGGTGTGTTACACTCCAAGGTGTTCCCCAGGTTGCCTTTCCTGAGCTTCGATCTTCCGGCTCTCGTTTAGTAGTTCTTGGAAACTACACTGCATTAGGCCTTCAAATTGGGTATGGGGTGTAGAGAGAGGGTGTGTTACACTCTAAGGTGTTCCCCAGGTTTCCTTGCCATTGCTTCGGTCTTCCGACTCTCGTTTAGTAGTTGTAGAAAAGTACACTGCATTAGGCCATACAAAATGGGTATGGGGTGGAGAGAGATGGTGTGTTACACTCCAAGGTGTTCCCCAGGTTGCCTTTCCTGAGCTTCTATCTTCAGGCTCTCATTAAATTGTGGTTAAATGGAACAACTGCATTTGGCGTACTAGTTGGTTTGGGGCCTACTATCGGTGTCTGCCACTCCTTGCTGTTCTCCTCCACTGAACAAAGCTGTGCCGCCTGTTTACTACGGTTGCCAATTTTGAACTGCATTTCGACTACTTACTGATTTGGCCCTACTCTCTGTGTCAGCCTCTCATTCCAGTTGTCCTCCACTGCAATGCCCCCTGGTTATTCCTGTGTTACCAATTTTGAACTGCATTTAGCCCACTTTCTTCTTTGGGCCTATATCTGTGTTTCCACTTCATCGTGCCCATTGCCCAGCCAGTGATAGATGAGTCTGCTGGTACATTGACCCATAACGCAACATTCCCCGTGCACGCTACACAACAACATTGTGACCCTGCTGAAAGTCAGGTTGCTCTTCCCGCATACCATACCACCTTACACGGGGACAAAGAGGAAGGTGCAGATGAAAGTGCAGGTTCCTTCATCAGGTGGGGGGAGGAATACTAGTTGGCGACGTCACTGGCACAGGGCCTCTCATAGTACGCAAAAGTGTTGCTGCCGGTGGGAGGCGCCCCCGCCGTGCAAACACACCGCTGTACTTTGAGGGGCCCTGTGCCAGTGCCAATGCCAACGAGTGGGCCCCCCCTGCTTGCTCAGGTTCACAGCACTTGCAAAGTTGAAATACTTACCTCTCCCTGCTCCACTGCCGTGACGTGGTCCAGATTTCCTGGGCCCACTAATTACTTGAACCAGCCCTACCCCCCACAACTTTAGCCAAATGACCCCCAATTTCAAATGCCTTCCAATTATTATAAGGTAAATTACGCTTGACAAGCTTCATTAAGAAGAATGGATGGTTTTGACATTAAAATGGCCACTCTAGGTGTTTTCCTGGCCCCCACTCACTGCCGACTATGCTGCCCCATTGACTTGCATTGGGTTTCGTGTTTCGGTCGATCCCGACTTTACGTCATAATCGGCCGATTTCACTCGACCCGACTTTGGACATAGTCGGGTTTCGCAAAACCCGGCTCGACTCTAAAAAGGTCAAGGTCGCTCAACTCTAGTCCTCACCACCAGGTCATAACAACGGACACCGCTGGATCACAGGTCCTATGGCATCCTCAGTTCCTCCACTTGCTTCATTGTAGGGAATCTCCCTATGGGGAGTCCATCTGAATCACATATTTCAGAGATTTACACAAAAACCACGGTGTAAGCGCTCAGTGCAGAGTTCAGGATAAATGTGCGCCAAGCCTTACTGCAATCTTTGGAAGGCAGAAAAAAAAATCAACAGCAGGTGAAGAATTGATTTTATTTACAGTATTTTTTACGCCGTTCTTGTGTGGTGTAAGTGATTAGGCGACTTTATTCTTGGGGTTGATGCGATTACACCGATACCAGATTTATATCAGGTTTTTATGTTTGGCTGCTGTCACACACTAAAAGATGATTTTTATTGCAAAAGCAAGTTTTTGCATCACTGCATTTTGAGAGCTATAATTTTTCCATATTTTGTCCAACAGAGTCATGTGAGTGAGGGCTTTTTTTTTGCGGGTCGAGCTGATGTTTTTATTGATACCATTTTTGGGCACATGACATTTGTTGATCACTTTCTATTCTGGTTTTTGGGAGAAAGAATGATCAAACACCAGGAATTCAGGAATTGTTTTCTGTTTTTTTTTTTATTGCCGTTCCATGTGTGGTAAAATTATTAAGGCAGTTTTATTCTATGGGTGAGTACGATTTCAGTGATACCACATTTATATATTTTTTTATGTTTTGCCGTTTTTTCACAATAAAAACTATTTTATTGATAAAATAATTGTTTTTGCTTGGCTTTATGGCTTTATTCTGAGAGCTTTACCTTTTTTATTTTTCTGCTGTTAGAGCTGTGTGGCAGCTTGTTTTTTGCGGGACGAGATATTGTTTTCATCGCTACCATTTTTATTTTGATTTGACTTTTTGATCGCGGTTTATTCTACTTTTTGTTTGGCGGCATGATGAAAAAGCAAAGATTTTTGCTGTATTTTTTTTCATAGTGTGCACTGAAGGAGTTAACAAGTGTGACAGTTTTATGGGTGGGTCGGCTCGTTCCGGATGCAGCAATATCAAATATCCATACTTTTTTTGTTTTTACATAAATATATTTATGGGTTTAATATTTGTTCTTCTTTTTTTTTATTTTTACGTGATTTTTTTAAAATAGTTTTACAACATTTTTTTTCTTTACTTTTTTTAAACTTTTTTACTTAGTTCCTGTATGGGCTTCAATTTTTATTTACCTGTCACTGGTCTCACACAATACAATACACATGTATTGCATTGTATGAGACCTGACAGTGTTAGGGTACCGTCACACAGTGCAATTTTGATCGCTACGACGGCACGATTCGTGACGTTCGAGCGATATAGTTACGAGATCGCAGTGTCTGACACGCTCCTGCGATCAGGGACCCCGCTGAGAATCGTACGTCGTAGCAGATCGTTTGAAACTTTCTTTCGTCGTCTAGTGTCCCGCTGTGGCGGCATGATCGCATGGTGTAACATATATTGTATACGATGTACGCATAGTAACCAACGGCTTCTACATCGCACATACGTCATGAAATTATCGCTCCAGCGTCGTAGATTGCAAAGTGTGACAGCAGTCTACGACGCTGGAGCGTCACGGATCGTACCGTCGTAGCGATGAAAATTGCACTGTGTGACGGTACCCTTACACATGCAGATCACTTGTTAGACCCAGCTGCTTGGCTGAGTCTAACAAGCCACCATAGCAGGCAGACCCAGAAGTCATCATGTGACCTCCAGCTGCTGGGACAACATGGGATTTCCCGTGATGTGATCAGATCCCATCACAGGTGCCATCGGAGAATTGAGTACATTATTGGTCTCCCTCTGCTATCTTCTAAATGCAAAGGGTAGCAAAGGGTTAACTGAGAAACTTGCTCTGAGCTATTGTGGGGCCATGTTCTTTTTCTCCTGCATGTTGCTGCCTGATGGTGATTGGGCAACATCATACAGAGTGAAGAAGTAGAACACCCACTTAGACTTAATGCCAAATACTTTCATTGCTAATATCTCTGCAACTAAGAGTCGAAGTGAAAAAACAAACAAAAGACAAACCTCTTTTTCCTGCATTGACTATTACATTGCGTGTCCAGTTCAACATGAAAAATGTTGTTAACGCTTCCCTTTAAGAATATACTGTCAGCAAGAATTACAGAATTTTCTAATGGGTCACCATAACCAGAATAGTATAAAGCAATATTATTTACACATGAAAGTATTTGTACAATGTTTATACAAAATTAATTTTCCTCTTTCCGAAAATGGAGAGGAAGCCTCTTTGAAAATATTAGCCCATATCAAATACTTTAAATCTTGTCATGTACTGGTAAAGGGACATTCTCAATGTGACAGCTAAAGATAGCCGACCGCTATACTCGACTGGTTTTTGACACTCCCATAAGAATCAATTGAGCTACAGTGTGCATGATCGACCACCACTCTATTCATACGGGGTTCTTCAGAGCCCCTGGTTCTCGGGATCAGTGGAGGTCTCAGTGGTCAGGACTGTAGCTATCAGGAAGTTATCTCATAGCTGATATCACCATGAGTATAATGGGTAAATATGGCCTGACTGTTAATCTGGCAATTCTTGAAAATTACAGCTGGGCTGATACCAGCTGTGGGCCACTTAGTTTATTAAACCAATGCAGTCCCACTGGTGTTAGTGACCTGCATCTCATATATGGTCTACACAGCATCCGTGTGGGACTTGAGTCACAATATAATCATAGTATGAGGTAACATTGGTGGCATTACAGTGGTTTTTATTAATGATCAGTATGGTGGTATTATTCGGTTACTTGCTGGTGACAACATGTGGTCATGCTGTGGTTGTATTAATTTGTGCTTTATATTGCAGTACATAATTTGTTATGTTAGCCTTGAAAAAAGTTTTTTGATGAAGTGGGTATGCCTGACTGCTCTATGACTGCGCGTAAGGGTGCAGTCAGACGGCCATAAAAATCGGATCATGTTAGATTTGGACCAGTTATTAATTAGTGCTATGGGGTCAATTTTATCTGTCCATTTGAATCAATTTCTTTACGTTCTTTTATGCTGTTAATTATGTCTTACGTTAGATGCGCACTGGTGTAAGGGATGTAGAATTCACAGTCCCCTAGCTAGTGTAAAGCTAACAAAATGAAGTTCAGTCCATAATTGTGAGATTTCTACTGCAAACCTGCAGACTCTTGGCATCTTCTGCTCTAGCTCCATAGTACGGGCATTTTATTATTGTCTTGTAATTGGGAAAATATTAAAATTTGAGAGCAGCTGCAAAATGTGATCACAACATGTCAATCAGCCCTAAATGTCTGAAAGCTTCTTGCCCAGACATTACCTTTCCATCCAAGTATTACATCAAATTGTTAATTTCCTGCTGTATGGCTTATAGTTAGTGTCAGACTAGTAAAGTGCTTGGTCGCAGAGAAAGGTTGGGTAGACAGTCATGTCAGTACAGAACGTGGCGGCTTTATATCAATTCGCCTTTCCTCAAGTCATTTTGTGACTTACGACAGGTGATATACACTTGCCATCCTCATGAATTACAACAGTATAGCCATCCTTGTCAACACATTTGCAAATATTGGGAACATGTCACTTAAATTTCAAGTCATAAAATTGTATTATAAGACATCTAAAGCACAGCCCTGACATCATTTGGTTAGGTATTCGCAAAGAATTTTAAATCAGAACATTCTTGGAAGTGGTCCCAGCCATATAAAGAGGTGCATGTGTTCTCTAGTAAGGGAAAATTGTGCCAGAGCTGACAGTTAATAAGCCAGCGGGTCTGATACGTGTTTAATGGACACCCATTAAATATCAAGGCAATCTACTAGAAGCCAAAAACACCATCCAGAAGACTGCTGATCACAGCCATAGAGAAAATTCATTCACATAAGACAGACAGCTGGACAATTCAATCTGGCAAAATAAAATGAGCTTTTGTTTCCATTGGGTGGACTGGATTTTATTTTTCAATTTTGGCATTCGTTTCTCTCTAAATCGTCTTGGGACTGAGAAGGTCTTGTACGATTGAATGAAACAGAAAGGAGAAAATTCAGTTTTATTACCTCCAATAGGAAACAAAGTCTTTGGACTTCAGACACTTTAGCAAATATAACACTATCAAAGAGTTTCAGAGTCACCTGGGGAAATTCCGTCAATCTCATTTAATTTGCTTTCTCCAAAAAGGAAAGAAAAGGAAACCATTACTGTGATCTGTGATGATGTAAAACATGCCGTCGTGATTGCTATGTATGTGCCCCGTGCTAAAATTTCTACAAGGAGCACCACTAACCTAATGATTGTGAAAGCAAAACATCACACAGTTTGGGACAAGACATATTTGGTTAGGATAGGATAAAATATGTATCATATTTTCCATATTATTATTTGAGTTTATAGTGCATGTGCTGCATCTAGAATTTAATTCTCAAGAATTATAAGAAATTGTTTTATTAAACTTTGAAATGCAGCTTTCATAATACAATACAGAAAGAGAATCGTTGATTCTGGAAAAATAAATAGAGCTGCAATACATATAGAAATGCGTCTTTCCAGCATGATGCCCCTTTTATAAGTTAATAGGGTTAGTCAGATGGCATTGGGGGCCACTTTATGATGGATGCCACACTGTGTTTTGGATTCCATCTTTATTGAAAACCACAATGCAGATGTGAACAGAGCTTAGCTTATATATATATATATATATATATATATATATATATATATATATAACTTGTATATGTGTCACTGAAAAAAGGTCATACTTACCAATACATGGTTACTATTGATGAGCGCAAGTGCTTGTCACTGCAGTTTGCATCGGGTGATTGGGTATTTACCGAGTATCATGGGTGCTTGAGTTACATGTTCGAGTCACTTAAGCCGCATGTTTCACGCCTGCTAAACACACACAAAACATGCGGGTATTGCCCGTGTTTGTCAGGCAATCTCTGCATGTTTTGTGAGTGTCTAACAGGCGTGAAACATTCAGTTGTGGGGACTTGAACATGTCACTCGAGCACCAGCGATACACTGCGCATACCTTAGCACCAGGCAAACTTGAGTTACGAGCACTTGTGCTCATCACCTATGGTTACATTACCAAGTTACCTTTGCTTATGCTTGTAAATAGCCCATAATATGCCCATTATCAATTAAACACTTTTATAGGTTTCTTTGCAAGGGAAATTATTCCAAATACTTTTTTTTATATCAAATTACATGACTTCCATATGGAAAACTTCATCATTGCTTCTTATTTATTTATATTGTTGATTTCTCAAGGGTTGAACATAATAGAAAAAATTATTTTTCATATCTATTCCTGCTGCATCTTCCAATTTACATTTCCTCAGGTAGACACTAAAGGCTCCCATTCGCAGTAAACGGTCAAATAGGATGGGGGCATCCTAACTGTCCACTAGAGATGATGTCGGGAAAGAAGAATATGAACTGTTAGATTTCCAATGGCCAATCTTCTTGTTCTCCAGTAGATAATCTCCTGCCCTAGCTAGGGGTATGGGATAGTCGGGAGAGATAGCTGTCGGATGAATGATCGTTCAGCTGACAACTATCTAATGTACGTTAGGGCCTTATGGGCTTTTGCACATAGTAGTACCCATTTGTTAGAGGTTGTGTAGCTCCTTAGTGCTGTAGGGTTGTTTGTGCTGCCTTAAAGGCTCTGTTAAGTGCTCTACTGAGATATTCTCCCCTAGAATCAACTGTTTTTGGAGAGAATGCTTGGTCATCTGGTCTAGTGCACCAACATTTAAAATATATATCATATGAGCATGAGGCTATATGTAGATTGTGTAGTAGTGATGATAGAACATATTAGTAGATATCACATAAGCTTCTAGTCTACCACAAACTACGTTATTTTTTTAATTAACACCATGTTAGGGGTGCCCAGCCATCAACTACCTTTTTAAAATAGCAATTTTAGCTTCTTGCCATTGCCTTCCTTCTGTAGTTCCTATGGGATGTACTTCTAGTAAGGAGTAGTTGCTAATAAGCAGCAGGTGATGCAAGCCTGGGTTTCCCTGCAGGAACCATCAGCCACAATTCCCTGGATCACAAATGTCATTACAGTTTTAATTCAAGACAAGAAAATGAGAAATTAAATGTAGCCATAAAGTTGTCAATGTCAATCACCCTAAAAGATTAATTTTTATACAGTACATAGCACATTATCTGGACCAATTTCACGTTCCTATGGCTGTTGCATGGAAATATCATTCTATCACTAGAATTAGGTGGAGAGAGGAGAATTGAAGCATGTAAAAAAAACTTACAGGTTTGATGATAATTTCTGTGCATGCACTAAATAGAAGTGCATCAAGCTTCAGAGATGAGTTATAATATATATATATATATATATATATATATACACACACACACAAATATTTATATATAGTGTATTTTCTATAGCAGTGGTCCCCAACTCCAGGCCTCGCGGGCCGCCAACAGTGCAGGTTTTCAGGATTTCCTTAGTATTGCACAGGGGTTGGAATCATCACCTGTGCAGATGATCACATTACCAACGATGCAATACTAAAAAAATCCTGAAAACCTGCACTGTTGGCGGCCCTTGAGGCCTGGAGTTGAGGACCCCTGTTATATAGCATATACAGTTGGCATACATGGAATAGGACAGTGGCACTTGTACTCGAGATGTTTTATTACACTAAGAAAAGTAACAAGTTACAAGTTTCAGTAGCTATGAATGAAATTTGAACAATGAGCTTACTTCATCTGCAGACAGGATTGGACTGGCCACAGGAGAACAGGAGAATCTCCCGGTGGGCCGCCACTCTCTTAATTCAGCAATAGTTAGCACTATATACTTGACTCACTATGTACAGACAAAGGCAGCATCTTATGGTGAGCCCTTGGCACCCCGGTCCGACCCTGTCTGCAGATATGTATGCCATGGCACATAGCTAGAAGACATCTCTCTTACAAATCCTAAAGAATATTAGCATATTTTAAGAAAAAGCTAAGAAAATTATCCAAGATTTTCCGTGACGTTTGACTCAATGATAAGAAAATAGGTGCTAAATGTGAAGTGGACATCACGTCATTAGCGCCACTAACTGCTTAAGCCGTGGGTTCTAGATGTTTGAAATCCTGAAGTTCCGGTTTCTTCATAGTTTGATATTGTGTTATTATAGGGAATATTCATGCCTACAACAGTAAATGTCAAAGCTTGCAGTAATTACTAATGTGGAGGTCAAGTGGTCTTTCAGTGTGTACAAAAATCACTAAATATATTGCAAACCAATATTTACGAGTTTATCTAGTATATAGAATTGCAAGATATGTTAGATGAATTTGCAAATATAGTAAATACAAGAAAAACTAATTTTGTTTTGTACAGTTCTGGCTCCATAGAAAGGACATATACAGTAAAATACTGACTGATCGACATATTTTATTTATAGGCATTTGAGCCTCCTAAACCCCCAGCCACACTACAAAAGTCTGTACATACAATGCTATAAACCCAAAAATGGACTTCGTAGAGTGTGAAATAAATGTGCCCTGAACTACCTGAAAAGCCGGCGCGTCACTTTTAATCTAAAGCTGTACTTAATAGCCAAGTATAAATGTCAGAGTAAATCCCTACCGCACATGTTAATATGCAGGATTTATACTGTGGAAAGTTATGAGGCTGTTTAAGTCATGGCTTCAAGCTTTCAGTTACCGCAAACAATATATCATAAAATATTCAACAATTTCAAGGTGCTAAATAGTGCATTGATTCTTTTCGTTTTACAATCGGCCTCCAAAATAGTTAGTCAGTGACAGAATTTTTATAGTCTAGTCTGTCCATAAAGACAATGAATTTGGAACCCTATTAAGTTATAATAGGGTTGACCAAAATGTCCATCATCACAGTGGAAAAATATTGCTATAGGCAGCAATTTAGAAATAACTATCGTGCAGAATTTCAGTCTTATTGTTACAAAACTAGTGCATAAACTCTTTAGGATGTAAACATTTTTTACATTTTCAGAGAAAGAAATTGGGCCATTGGCTGAGAAGCAATTTCATAGACTAGTATGTCCTTTTATCCCACTATTTTCAGGATTAATGTCCCCATACATGCTAATGTCGGCTGAACCTTCCAATATCGACATGTTTGGCTGACGATCTAATGTGTGTGAGGCCACCAGTCAACTGATTGTCGGCGACTGGAGTAAGATTTCGGGCTTAAGGTACATCACAATTCTTCATGAATTAGATGAGATGTGACATCACTCCCCCCCCATTACACCTCTGTCCATTTTGGCAGAGCTGGGTGAAACTGGTGTGAAAATGCCAAAAGCTGCTACATTTTTTCGCAACTTTGAGTTGTGCAACGTTTTTACAACTGATAAAGTGTTTTAGGCCAGATTTCTGGCGAAGACCCATTCATGAATCAGGTCCTTTATTGCCAAATTTCTGGTTGAGACATACATTTTATGACACTTTTTTATAAGATTTTGGGGTAAACACAGTACTGAATTTATGATATATTAAGTAAGTATAGGTAGAGAAAACATAATTTCGCACCATTTACCTTATCATGTCTCCTATTTTTTTATTTCGGAGAGAGATACAGAATTGGAAGGACTTTCAAAGTACTATGACTAGCATACAGCATATATCGCATACTTGCCTTTTAAACAAAAAGCATGAATCTATTAATTTTTCCTAAACTAAGGCTGGAGTCACACTACAGCGAGATACGGCTGAGTCTCGCAGGTTAAAACCAAGCTCTGGCACCGGCACTCCAGAGCGGAGCGTGTAGCTCCATGTATTGCTATGCGGCCGCACGCTCCGCTCCGGAGTGCCGGTGCCAGAGCTTGGTTTTAACCTGCGAGACTCGGCCGTATCTCGCTGTGTGTGATCCTGGTCTAACTTAACAATGGTTATATTTTAATCCAATTCATTTTTTCAGGTCCTCTAAGTTTACATCTTGTTGAACCTAATATTTTTCCTGTAGCAGTTTTTTGATGGCGGCCTCAGGGGCATTTGTCAGGCCTCCTCTTAAAGTGGATCTGTCAGTTTTCTTGACAAGTCAATTTAATAATTGATTGTTTACACCTATGGAAAAAAAACAATTCTGGAGCTTTTTTTCTTACAATTTTATATTCTGAGCTTCCTTCATGTATTTGACATACTTAGATATGCTTAAATATACTTTGGAAACGGGTACTACCAGGTCACCAGGTGACACGGTGCTGGCTCACCCATTTCTGACAAGGATATGTTGATGCTAAGAATTCTAATATGGTTGGGCAGTACAATGTTGAGATCTAAAAGATGCTACAGGAATGTAGTTTTATGAAAACAAGAATTACCAAAAAGTATGCTATAGGGTCAGTGACAGGACCTAAGATAGCAATCTATCTGCACCCTGTGATAAATTCTCAAGTGTTAGTATTTGAGCAGCTAAATGGCCATAATTGGCGTTTTTCTGTACCATGACTCCGTTCACACTGCAGTTTTTATATACAACTGATGCAAACTGATTATGTAACTTTGCATAAAGTATTATTTATTATCATCTACATTGAACCCCTTCACTCTCCTAGCCTGTTTTCACCTTCACGACCAGGCCGAATTTTACAATTCTGACAGTGTCATTTTATGTGGTAATAACTCTGGAATGCTTCAACGGATCTCACTGATTCTGAGAATGTTTTTGCATGACATATTGTGCTTCATGATAGCAGTCAAATTTGTTCAATAAGACTTGTGTATATTTGTGAAAATATCGGAAATTGTGTGAAAAATTTGCAAGTTTTTTTATGCTCTTATATCAGTGAGTTATGTCATAAAAACTAGTAAATAACATTTCCCACATGTCTACTTTACATCTGCCCAATTTTTGAAGGATAATTTTTTGTTGGTAGGAAGTTGGAAAGGTGTAAAATTGACCAGCGATTTCCCATTTTTCCCAAAAAAATTTACAAAACCATTTTTTTAGGGACCACATCATATTTGAAATGACATTGTCACTATATGACAGAAAATACCCAAAAGTGACACCATTCTAAAAACTTCACCCCTCAAGGTGCTCAAAACTCCTTCAAAAAGTTTATTAACCCTTCAGGTGCTTCACAGGAAGCAACAGAATGTGGAAGGAAAAAATGACTATTTAACTTGCTAAATAATAAGATCCATTTTTTTTTTCATTTTTACAAGGGTTACAAGATAAAATGGACCATAACACTTGTTCTGCAATTTCTCCTGAGCAAGACGATACCCCATTTGTGGGGGAAGACTACTGTTTAGGTGCAAGACAAGGCTTGAAAGGAAAGGAGCGCCATTTGACTTTTGGATGGAATCATTAGCGGATGCAATGTGACGTTTGGAGAGCCCCCTGATGTACCTAAACAGCGAAAACACCCCACAAGTGACCCCAGTTTGGAAACTAGACCCCTCAATGAACTTATCTAGTTGTGTGGTCAGCACATTGAACCCCAACAGGAGAAATTGCACCATACAATTTGTTGTGAAATTTCTCCTGAGTATGCCGATACCTCATATGTGGGTAAAAAGTACTGTTTGGGCGCTCGGCAGTGCTGGGCAGGGAAGGAGCAAAATTTGATGTTTGGAGGTCAAAATTTGCTGGAATCATTAATGGACACCATGTCTCATTTGGAGAGCCCCTGATGTGTCTAAACAGTGGAAACCTCCCACAAGTGACCCCATTTTGGAAATTAGACCCCCCAAGGAATGGCTCCTGATGTGTGGCGAGCACTTTAAACCTGATGATGCTCATAACGTAGAGCCGTGAAGATAAAAATAACATTTTTCCCTCAAAGGGTGACAGGAGAGCATGAAACCCAAGATTTGTTGTACAATTTTTCATCAGTACCCAGATACCCCACATGTGAGGGACAAACTACTGTTTGGGCACACAGCATGTTTTGGAATGCAGACTTTAATGGAATGGTCTGCAGGTGTCATGTTACATTTGGACAGCCCCTGATGTGCCTAAACAGTGGAAACCCCCCCACAAGTGACCCCATTTTGTAAACTAGACCCCTCAAGGAATTTATTTATACATGTGGTGAACATCATGAACTCACAGGTGATTCACAGAATTTTACAACATTGATCATTTAAAATGAAAATAAATCATTTTTCCCACAAAATGTTGTATTAGACCCATTTTTTTCATTTTCACAAAGATGGCAGGACAAAATGGACCTCAACATTTCTGTAATTTCTCCTGAGTACACTGATACCCCATAGGTGGTCAAAAATTACTTTTAAGGCACACTGCAAAGCTCAGAAGGGCCATATTGGAGTTTAGATTATGCTGAACTAGTTTGAGGGTGCCATGTTACATTGGCAGAAGCCCTGAGGTGCCAGTACATAAGAACCCCCTGCTGAATGTTTTGCTGAATGTAAAAATATCCCATATGTGGCTGTAGAGTATTGTTTAGCCATTCGGCAAGACTCGGGAGGGACGAGCACTATTTGCCTCTTGGATTGCATATTTTCCTAGACTAGTTTGCAGACTCCATATACAGAGCCCCTAAGTGCTAGAATCACCCCCTCAAGTGACCTCATTTTGGAGATTATACCCTTTTGGGAATTTATCTACAAGTGTAGTGAGTAGTGATGATTTTAACTTCATGGATGTTTTCCAGAAACAAGTAGCAGTAGATGTTGACTGAAAATTGCAAAATGCCTTTGTAGTGCTCAGTACGTTGAAGTGTCCAGTGCATGGTGGTGCCCACTACGCAGTAGTGCCCGGTTCCTGCTCCTGGAGGCACACACCCATAAATTAGGCGGGCTCTCATCGCTTACAGAAATGCCAAACATGTGGATGCTAAATGTGGTTTAAGCACACTGTTGGGCTCACAAATGAGGAGGGCATTTGGATTTGGGAGCTCTGAATATGCTGAATTTCTTACGGGGTGCAAGGAACCACTTTGCTTTTCCAGAGCCTTCATACTACCAGTTACATGGAAGCCCCCTATATTTCCATTAGCAAATGATGGACCTGAGAAGGTACTTGCTTTTTTTGTGGATTGAGTTGAAGCTTTTATTGGGAACATTTTACATGACATTTATGATCACATTTATTCTGTGTTTTATACTGAGCACTTACTTTGGGGTCTCCATCTAAATCTCCGAGTGACGGGATTCAAATGAAACCCCCAACAGAACCATTCACTATAATTCTGCAGCAGAGCAGCTCTGGAGTCCGTCTGGCCTCTGTTCAGGGTTGCCCTTCTTTGAAGAGTTGCAAAAAACTGTGGCGGACCGCGCTTTTATGCACGCCTAAAAACACACTGCTGGATCAGAGGCCAGACGGAGTCCACAGTGACTACATCTGCCTCACTATAGGGAATCTTCTGCTGAGGGTTAATCTGAATCACATATTTCGGAGATTTACCCAGAAACCCAGGTGTAAGTTCTCATTTTTTACGCCCTGAACTGATATTTTTACTGATACCATTTTTGGGTAGATACGATGTTTTGACTGCCTCTTACTGCATTTTATTGCGATATTTTGGCAGCCATAAAACAAATTCTGGAGTTTTGATTTTTTTTTCTCGTTTCGCCGTTTACAGATCAGATTAATTTACTTTATATTTTGATAGACTGGACATTTATGAATGCAGCAATACCAAATATAGGTATTTTTTTTGACCAATAGTGAAGCCCAGGCATCTACTTTTTTGGGTTTTAGAGGCTCCCATAGAATGTAGACGATTAAGAATCTGTGCTCTAAAGCACAACGATCCTTTATCGCTCCCCACAGACTTTTTAAAGTGGTTATCTTCTCTCATCTTTCACCATTCCTTAAACATATACATACATTAGATGGTGGCCCGATTCTAACGCATCGGGTATTCTAGAATATGCATGTCCACTTAGTATAACGCACAGCCCACGTAGTATATTGCCCAACCACGTAGTATATTGCCCAGCCACGTAGTATATTGCCCAGCCACGTAGTACACTGCCCAGCCACGTAGTATATTGCCCAACCACGTAGTATATTGCCCAGCCACGTAGTATATTGCCCAGTGACGTAGTATATTGCCCAGTCACGTAGTATATTGCCCAGCCACATAGTATATTGCCAAGTCACGTAGTATATTGCCCAGTCACACAGTACAGAGCACAGAGCCACGTAGTATACAGCACAGACACGTAGTATACTGCCCAGTCACGTAGTATATTGGCCAGTCATGTAGTATATTGCCCAGCCACGTAGTATACAGCACAGAGCCATGTAGTAAACAGCACAGACATGTACTATATTGCCCAGCCACATAGTATACTGCCCAGTCACATAGTATATTGGCCAGTCACGTAGTATATTGCACAGCCCGCATAGTATATTGCACAGACCGCGCAGTACCACGCACGCAGTATATAACACAGGCCACGTAGTGTATAACACAGGCTACGTAGTGTATAACACAGGCCACGTAGTGTATAACACAGGCCACGTAGTGTATAGCACAGCCCACGCAGTATATTGCACAGCCCACGTAGTATATCGCACAGCCCATGTAGTACATTGCACAGCCCGCGTACTACATTGCACAGCCCGCGTACTATATTGCACAGCCCGCGCAGTACATTGCACAGCCCGCGCAGTACATTGCACAGCTTGTGCAGTACATTGCATTCCCCGGATCGAAGCGGTTTCCGATGCTCCTCGTGCGCTCTGGCCTGAAGAGTGCATTGCGGTCTTGCGAGATGATGACATAGCAGTCTCGCGAGACCGCACGTCATCATCTCGTGAGACCGCAATGCATGGAGCGGTCACCGGGGCGTCGCGAGGAGCGGGAAAGGCCTGTTCCTGATTCGACAGACGGTGAGTATATAACTATTTTTTATTTTTTAAATTATTTTTAACATTAGATCTTTTTACTATTGATGCGGCATAGGCAGCATGAATAGTAAAAAGTTGGTCACACAGGGTTAATAGCAGCGTTAACCGAGTGCGTTACACCGTGGTCAACACTGCCATTAACCCTGTGTGAGCGCTGACTGGAGGGGAGAACAGAACGGGCACTAGCTGCGGGGAGGAAGGAGCGGCCATTTTTCCGCCGGACTGTGCCCATCGCTGATTGGTCGTGGCTGTTTTGATGAGGTACCTTCATCTACCCCAGAAGCATTGCTTACAGGGAAGAAAACTTTCATATACTTTTTTCCCTCCTGTATTGTGTAAAAATCAGTTACAAAAAATAACAACTAAATGTACCTCTGTATAAAAGGAGGTGACATATGGGTACAGTATGGACATAGACGGATCTGTAATCCCTCTATATCCATCAGACAGCAAAAACTCATGCAAAAGTTCAAATATAAAGTGAGCACCTTCTGAAAGTTCTGAGAAAAATGGATCTTGACTGAACTAAAATGATTTATTTTGCATTTGTTTGCTACCTATAGATGTGGATTGCATCCATCAAAAGGATCCAATTTTTCTTGTTGCAAATTGTGCCAATGCCAGATGCTAGTTTACCAGGGCTTAATATTGCAAATTGCTCAGAAAATAATTAAAAGCCCTTTTTAAGTAAGGTAAAAGAAAACATGCAGAAACATACTAGGAAAATGCCAATTCTTTCAGCAGATGACATGCTTATCATTTGCCTGCTGCTTCTTAGACAGAGCGCCCATTCTTAGTGCGTACAATGCACCAGCTTGTAGAATCCTTCCTAGTGCGCGGTACGAATACTACGGGGAGTTGGCTCATTAATGGTTTTTCTACTTCACCAATCAGCTGAGTGATGCAACTCTGATGAAGAGATCGTTTTCATAACTACCCTTCTGCAGTCTGGCAGCTAAGCCTTTACAGTCACGCAATCCTCTGCCTACAACGGTTTGAAAGGAGATAATATAGCAAGACGGTCAAAAAGGTCTTAAAGAAGCATTGACCCAACTTTACTAGAAAACAGAGAAATAAGTCTGTAGGAAAATCAACTGTTTATATTCACATTTATTTTTATACTATGTCTACATTAGAATGGTAGAATACAGCTTATAGAAATCTATATCAAATGTCAATCAACTCTCTAAGTCCATCTGAGCCCCTTTCTTGCACAGGTTCTAAGTGATAGCCTTTATCATGGTCATTTCGGGATGTTTAATCTATCTATCTATCTATCTATCTATCTATCTATCTATCTATCTATCTATCTATCTATCTACATATATACAGTATATATATATCTATATATATAATGTGTGTGTATATGTATAGATATGCAAGCACACAAAGTGAAATGATGCATAAAGGTTAAGATACTATATTGCCTTACGCTTCTCCCTTATTAATGAGGGTGTAGACCATAGTATACGATGACACATCATATATTGTACAGTGATACCTGAGCTGGATTAGTGATAATTAACAGAAACATCTATCACAGGCTTTAGTTGTATCTAAGATGACACTAAACAAATAAAATATTTTATTAAAGTTTGTTTCTCTCTAAAATAAAACAAATTAAATACTGCTAAAATGCGTCGGTTTTTAGGTTGGGACAAATGACTTATTTGTGAGTGAAAACTAACATGGCTTCATGTAGCGGTCACCCAGCTTTCTAGAAACCCTAAATAGCAAATTAGCCATTTAATGAGCCATACCATGGACTTGTATTACTCCACAGAAATATTTTCTGGACAAGTTTATAGGAAATCTGGGAAGTCGTAATGGTGGCCATATTTGTTGTACCGAGACTTTTTTCCTAGAAGATTTGCAATATAAGTCCGGGGTCATACGAGCATACAGTAGACTCTCTAATGCTATTAGATGCATGCTCTCTGATTTGCGCTGCAAATTCTGTGATGCTGCGATGTTTTTCTCATGCCGAATCGGGATGAGAAAACTAAACACTGATCGGCACTGCCCCATAGAAAAACATTGGACTGAATGCTGTCCGATAACACATCAGCTAGCACTCATCTAATGTATATGTTGGTGTGAGTGAGACCTAACATATAATCTTGTCAAAGTAAGTCATACCGATAGTGAATTTAGATTGTGAGCTCCGATGGGGACAGTGATAATGTTGTCTGTAAACCTTTTGAAAATTAATTGGAAAGAAAGAAAGAAAAAGAAAGAAAGAAAGAAAGAAAGAAAGAAAGAAAGAAAGAAAGAAAGAAAGAAAGAAAGAAAGAAAGAAAGAAATGACCAAATTTCCTTCGGGGTTTGTGAACAAACATTGTAACGTTGTGACCATTTTCCTCTGCCGACTCTTTCCCTTAGTTACTTACCGTCAAAATCAATATTTCTCAAGTACACAGATGATATTCTAGGTGCATGTTGCTTTCACAAAAAAAAGATCTAAATGTAATATTACCTCGCTTCAATTCCCTGTAGAACACGCTGGAACGTCGAGCAAGTGAGGGATTTCAGCCTGCAGCGTACTTGTACTGTTTTTGTAATACAACTTGTAAGAAATGATGTAATGTTTACACAAAGCTGTAAGAGATCCATATTTCTGTAGTCTGCAGCTCATTCACAATTTCCATATTACCATGTACTTTAATATGGCTTGTATGTTTGCTTTATGGCACCCAATAACATACTGTACACCTTCTGCAATACCATAACAAAGGATAAAAGAAAGTGTGACAACATAGTACACGTGGACTTTAATCCTGCTATAGGGCAGAAGAGATTTTCTGTGCTATTTTTTGTACCAAAATTTCTTAAATGACTCATATGTGAAGAAATATATATATACAGTATATATATATATATATATATATATATATATATATATATATATATACTGTATATATACACGCAGTATATATATTTATATATATATATATAAAAATATAAAATATATAAGCTCCTCTAATGAATACGAATATGTAAAACAAAATATTTTTTTCATCTATGCTGAGATACAATTATTTAATTTTTTAGAACTGTAGGCTCAAACAAAGTACACAATAATCAATATATCTTGGAATAATAATAAGGTCCACAATTACCGGTAGTTGTGCAAAAAAATATTCCTGTGCTGAGATAATCTTATAAATGTGCTCCTGCTGTGTACTGTGTAATGGCCGTGTCTGACCGTACAGGGACAAGGTCTGATCATAGCACAGCTCCTGGGCAGGGGGAAGAAGAAAAAGAGAGAGTAAACAGACAGGACGGCATGGGGATCACAGCTGATTCTTTATGTGAGGTAAAACATGTTTCAGAACAAACAGCAAATTGTCTACCTCACAGAAAGAATTAGCTGCGGTCCCATGCTGCCATGTCTGCATACTTGCTTTGGTCCACGGGGAAATCCGTTGATGGCAGTAATCCTACAAGATTCTAATGATAAAGGAGACACTTTTTGATGCCCATAGCCACCAAATCAAAGCACAACTTTAATTATACACTGCACCTTGTTTTAACAAACCGTGCATAAATCAATAGTGCAATTAAATATATCAAACTGTGTAATACATTTTATCCGAAAAGTATGCTTTTTATTCACTTTAAGCCACTTCTCCCTCCTCTCTTCTCTGTCGCCTGTACTTGTTGCTTATTTTGAAGAACAGATAAAATAAATTTAACCCCTTAGTGACAGAGCCAATTTGGTACTTAATGACCGAGCCAATTTTTGCAATTCTGACCACTGTCACTTTATGAGGTTATAACTCTGGAACGCTTCAACGGATCCCGCTGATTCTGAGATTGTTTTTTCATGACATATTGTACTTCATGTGAGTGGTAACATTTCTTCGATATTACTTGCGATTATTTATGAAAAAAACGGAAATATCGCGAAAATTTTTAAAATTTTGCAATTTTCAAACTTTGTATTTTTATGCCCTTAAATCAGAGAGATATGTCACGAAAAATAGTTAATAAATAACATTTCCCACATGTCTACTTTACATCAGCACAATTTTGGAAACAAAATTTTTTTTTGTTAGGGAGTTATAAGGGTTAAAAGTTGACCAGCAATTTCTCATTTTTACAACACCATTTTTTTTTAGGGACCACATCACATTTGAAGTCATTTTGAGGGGTCTATATGATAGAAAATAATGAAGTGTGACACCATTCTAAAAACTACACCCCTCAAGGTTCTCAAAACCACATTCAAGAAGTTTATTAACCCTTTACGTGCTTCACAGGAACTGAAACAATGTGGAAGGAAAAAATGAACATTTAACTTTTTTTTGCAAACATCTTAATTCAGAACCATTTTTTTTATTTTCACAAGTGTAAAAACAGAAATGTAACCATAAATTTTGTTATGCAATTTCTCCTGAATACGCCAATACCCCATATGTGGGGGTAAACCACTGTTAGGGCGCACCGCAGAACTTAGAAGTGAAGGAGCGCCGTTTGACTTTTTCAATGCAGAATTGGCTGGAATTGAGATCGGACGCCATGTCACGTTTAGAGAGCCCCTGATGTGCCTAAACAGTGGAAACCCCCCACAAGTGACACCATTTTGGAAACTAGACCCCTTAAGGAACTTATCTAGATGTGTGGCGAGCACTTTGAACCCCCAAGTGCTTCACAGAAGTTTATAACGTAGAGCCGTGAAAATAAAAAAATCGCTTTTGTTTACACAAAAATGATCTTTTTGCCCACAAATTCTTATTTTCACAAGGGTAACAGGAGAAATTAGACCACAAAAGTTGTTGTGCGATTTCTCCTGAATACGTCGATACCCCATATGTGAGGGTAAACCACTGTTTGGGCGCACCGCAGAGCTTGGAAGTGAAGGAGCGCCGTTTTACTTTTTCAATGTAGAATTGGCTGGAATTGAGATTGGACGCCATGTCGCGTTTGGAGAGCCCCTGATGTGCCTAAACAGTGGAAACCCCCCACAAGTGACACCATTTTGGAAACTAGACCCCTTAAGGAACTTATCTAGATGTGTGGCGAGCACTTTGAACCCCCATGTGCTTCACAGAAGTTTATAACGTAGAGCCGTGAAAAAAAAAAATCGCATTTTTTCTACAAAAATGATCTTTTTGCCCACAAATTTTTATTTTCACAAGGGTAACAGGAGAAATTAGACCACAAAAGTTGTTGTGCAATTTCTCCTGAGTATGCTGATACCCAATATGTGGGGGTAAACCACTGTTAGGGCGCACCGCAGAGCTTGGAAGAGAAGGAGTGCCGTTTTACTTTTTCAATGTAGAATTGGCTGGAATTGAGATCGGACGCCATGTCGCGTTTGGAGAGCCCCTGATGTGCCTAAACAGTAGAAATCCCCCACAAGTGACCCCATTTTGGAAACTAGACCCCCCATGGAACTTATCTAGATGTGTGGTGAGAACCTTGAATGCCCAAGTGCTTCACAGAAGTTTATAATGCAGAGCCGTGAAAATAAAAAATATTTTTTTTTTCCACAAAAAAGATATTGTAGCCCCCAAGTTTTTATTTTTACAAGGGTAACAAGAGAAATTGGACCCCAAAAGTTGTTGTCCAATTTTTCTTGAGTATGCTGGTACCCCATATGTGGGGGTAAACCACTGTTTGGGCGCACGGCAGAGCTCGGAAGGAAGGAGCGCCGTTTTGGAATGCAGACTTTGATAGAATGGTCTGCGGGTATTATGTTGCATTTGCAGAGCCCCTGATGTACCTAACCAGTAGAAACCCTCCACAAGTGACCCCATTTTGGAAACTAGACCCCCCAAGGAACTTATCTAGATGTGTGGTGAGAACTTTGAATGCCCAAGTGCTTCACAGAAGTTTAGAATGCAGAGTCGTGAAAATAAAAAATATTTTTTTTTTCACAAAAAAGATTTTGTAGCCCCCAAGTTTTTATTTTCACAAGGGTAACAGGAGAAATTGGACTGCAATAGTTGTTGTCCAATTTATCCCGAGTATGCTGATGTGCCATATGTGGGGGTAAACCACTGTTTGGGCGCACGGCAGAGCTCGGAAGGGAAGGAGCGCCTTTTTGGAATGCAGACTTTGATAGAATGGTCTGTGGGCATTATGTTGCGATTGCAGAGCCCCTGATATACCTAAACTGTAGTAACCCCCCACAAGTGACCCCATTTTGGAAACTAGACCCCCCAAGGAACTTATCTAGATGTGTGGTGAGAACTTTGAATGCCCAAGTGCTTCACAGAAGTTTAGAATGCAGAGTCGTGAAAATAAAAAATATTTTTTTTTTCACAAAAAAGATTTTGTAGCCCCCAAGTTTTTATTTTCACAAGGGTAACAAGAGAAATTGGACCCCAGAAGTTGTTGTCCAATTTATCCCGAGTACGCTGATGCCCCATATGTGGGGGTAACCCACTGTTTGGGCGCACGGCAGAGCTCAGAAGGGAGGGAGCACCATTTGACTTTTTGAGCGCAAAATTGGCTGTCGTGTTTGGAGACCCCCTGATGTACCTAAACAGTGGAAACCCCCCAATTCTAGCTCCAACCCCTAACCCTAATCCCAACCTGATCCATAATCCTAATCACTAACCCTAACCGTAATCACAACCCTTACCCCAAAACAACCCTAATGTCAACCCTAACCATAACCCTAATCAAAACCCTAAATCCAACACACCCCTAATCCTAATCTCAACCCTAACCTCAAACCTAACCCTAATCCCAATACACCCCTAATCACAACCCTAACCTTAACCCTAATCCCAAACCTAACCCTAATCCCAAGCGTAACCCTAATGCCAACCCTAACCCTAATACCAACCCTAATCCAAACCCTAAACCTAATCCCAGCTCTAACCCTAACTTTAGCCCCAACCCTAGCCCTAACTTTAGCCCCAACCCTAACCCTAGCCCTAAGGCTACTTTCACACTTGCGTTGTTTGGCATTCCGTCGCAATCCGTCGTTTTGGACAAGAAACGGATCCTGCAAATGTGCCCGCAGGATGCGTTTTTTGCCCATAGTATTGCCGACGGATCGTGACGGATGGCCACACGTCGCGTCCGTCGTGCACTGGATCAGTTGTGTTTTGGCGGAGCGTCGGCACAAAAAAAACGTTCAATGAAACGTTTTTTTGTACGTCGCATCCGCCATTTCTGACCGCGCATGCGTGGCCGTAACTCCGCCCCCTCCTCCCCAGGACATAGATTGGGCAGCGGATGCGTTGAAAAACTACAGCTGCTGCCCACGTTGTGCACAATTTTCACAACGTGCGTCGGTATGTCGGGCCGACGCATTGCGACGGCCCCGTACCGACGTAAGTGTGAAAGAAGCCTAACCCTAAATTTAGCCCCAACCCTAACCCTAAATTTAGCCCCAACCCTAACCCTAAATTTAGCCCCAACCCTACCCCTAACCTAACCCTACCCCTAACCCTAACCTAACCCTACCCCTAACCTAACCCTAGCCGTAACCCTACCCCTAACCTAACCCTACCCCTAACCTAACCCTAGCCGTAACCCTACCCCTAACCTAACCCTAGCCCTAACCCTACCCCTACCCTAACCCTACCCCTAACCCTAACCCTACCCCTACCCCTAACCCTACCCCTAACCTAACCCTAACCCTACCCTACCCCTAACCCTAACCCTACCCCTAACCCTACCCCTAACCCTAACCCTACCCTACCCCTAACCCTACCCCTAACCCTAACCCTACCCCTAACCCTAACCCTACCCCTAACCCTACCCCTAACCCTAACCCTACCCCTAACCCTAACCCTACCCCTAACCCTAACCCTAACCCTAATTTTAGCCCTAACCGCTGTTCTCCTGCCGGCCGGCAGATGGAGACAGATGGCGGGCGCACTGGGCATGCGTCCGCCATGTTCTTCTGCCAGCGGCCAGGAGGAGCAGCAAGAGGATCCAGGGACCTAGGTGAGTATGCTAGGGTCCCCGAATCCCCCTATTTCTCTGTCCTCTGATGTGCGATCACATCAGAGGACAGAGAATTACACTTTACTTTTTTTTTTTTTTTTTTTGCGGTCGCCGGTAAACAGTTAATTACCGGCGATCGCAAAACAGGGGTCGTTAAAACCGACCCCCGATCATGCTCTTTGGGGTCTCGGCTACCCCAGGCAGCCGAGACCCCAAAGATTCTCCCGGTGCCAGCCGGCGGGCGCACTGCGCATGCGCCCGCCATTTTGAAGATGGCGGCGCCCACCGGGAGACACGAGGAGCATCGGGGGAGCTAGGTGAGTATTGGGGGGCCACCTGGGACCCCTTTTCTCTGTCCTCCGATGTGCGATCACATCGGAGGACAGAGAAATTAAAAAGAGATCGCTTTTTTTTTTTGCGATCGCCGGTAAACGGTTAATTACCGGCGATCGCAAATGCGGGGAGGGTTAAAAACCCCCCGAATCATGTTCTCTGGGGTCTCGGCTACCCTCGGCAGCCGAGACCCCGGAGAAAATCGGCCTGTGGGGGGCGCTATACACTTTTTCCACAGCGCCGTTAATTAACGGCGCTGTGGTTTAAGTACCCTTAGCGGCCGCCGTTAAAAGGCGTATCGGCGGTCGCTAAGGGGTTAATCAAAACAAGATGGAATGCCAGGTCACTGAGGTGTCAGATTACAGCAGCTGATTAAAGTATAAAGGGGAAGAGAGTGAAAGGAGGAGGTCGAAGCAGAGTGGGAGAAAGCTGCACACACACACATTTGGTTGTTACTTTCTAGTTAATATTTATCTCACCCTGGTGCTGAATTCACAGCTGCGCTGCTCAGTACTGCTGTATGATGTCTTTCTGATGATGACCAGGAATCATTTCTCTGTGTGCAATGTATGGGAGGCATCATAGCAGTTAGCCTTCAGCCTCTAACTCAGAAACAACTAAAAATTAAAGAGGACCCAACGCCAGGTCAAGAATAGAAAATTTTTGCTTTCATTTGATTCCTACTGCACCCCTTTGAAATTTTTTTTCCTTTTAAAAATATACTGCAACACTGTTTACTTAGTGATAATTTGTTTGGTCTTTCCAAGAGTCGTGGTTCACAACATTCTCTGGGGACGTGTCTTTAAGCTACTCTGCACAATTATCCTGTAAACTATGCCCCCTTGGTAAATACCATAAATATAGCACTAAATGAAAAGGCCCATATCAATGTAACCATATGTCAGATTTAAAAAAAATTAAATAATCAGGGGAGCAGCGGGAGTAAAATAAGAGCAACGACTGACAAACTGATTGTGGGAAAACTGGTAAAAAGACACAATTAATCTAATAGCCAGATTTAGCATTATTCCTAATTCCAGATTACATTTATTCATTTTTTCCTTCCAGTAATCCAGCTATGATTAGGTTGTTTGTTAGCAGAAGTATTGATTCTATTTTAAAATTCTTAAAATGGAACTGTACTATCAACAAAGTTTGCATAAATCAGTACAGACATTTAACGTGGTGCAAGACACGGGCGATGCACTCATCTGGGGCACCCCGGCACGTTACATGAAAGTGGTGGTCCTGGCTGGGTGTGAGAACTTGTGCTGTGAGGGTATTACGCTGATGCAGGCCGCATGTAACCGAAGTTGCTGGTTTGCCAGAACTAGATGTTTTATAGTTCATTGAAGGAGACCACCATTTAAAAATAAACTCTTTACTAAACTGCAACCTTGTAAGGGTTATATATGATGTATAGCAGGTACAAAGTCTTATGGACGTTTTCTACACATTATCCTTCTTCAGTACAATACTCCAGTGCTATTTATGTTTGCTTTTTGTCCCTACTTCACCACAACCCAACTTTAATGCTACAGTCCTGATTATCAAGTCTCCTCTTCTTATTCAGAGGTTTCCAATTCTATATCTTCCACCACTGACATCCTGGAACAACCACTGGGGACCCGTCACTAGTCCCAAACACTCAGTACTAGTTAGGCTTGTTGCTTGTTATCGCTACAAGCCAAATGTATCGTGGCTAGGAGCCTTCTTCTAGGATCCATCTCCAGAAGTTTTCTCTGTATCTCTTAATTACTGATCTTCAGGATCTTGCTATCCCTCTTTCTCAGTCTCCTCTCACTTAAGGCCCCTTCACATTAAGCGACGCTGCATCGATACCGACAACGATCCGGATCGCTGCAGCGTCGCTGTTTGGTCGCTGGAGAGCTGTCACACAGACCGCTCTCCAGCGACCAACGATGCCGGTAACCAGGGTAAACATCGGGTAACTAAGCGCAGGGCCACGCTTAGTAACCCGATGTTTACCCTGGTTACCATCCTAAAAGTAAAAAAAACAACCACTACATACTTACCTACCGCTGTCTGTCCCCGGCGCTCTGCTTCTCTGCACTCCTCCTGTACTGGCTGTGAGCACAGCGGCCGGAAAGCAGAGCGGTGACGTCACCGCTCTGCTTTCCGGCTGACCGACGCTCACAGCCAGTACAGGAGGAGTGCAGAGCAGAGCGCCGGGGACAGACAGCGATAGGTAAGTATGTAGTGTTTGTTTTTTTTACTTTTAGGATGGTAACCAGGGTAAACATCGGGTTACTAAGCGCGGCCCTGCGCTTAGTTACCTGATGTTTACCCTGGTTACCAGTGAAGACATCGCTGGATCGGTGTCACACACGCCGATCCAGCGATGTCAGCAGGGAGTCCAGCGACGAAATAAAGTTCTGGACTTTCCTCAGCGACCAACGATCTCCCAGCAGGGGCCTGATCGTTGGTCGCTGTCACACATAGCGATTTCTTTAACGATATCGTTGCAACGTCACCAAAAGCAACGATATCGTTAACGATATCGTTATGTGTGAAGGTACCTTTAGGGTCACCCTGTACTGCTCCCTCCTCACTCCAGACCCTATCTGCCCTCCTAGCAGGAAGGGGTCACTCTCCTTAAGACTAGCCTGTCCACTATGGGCTAGTCCCAAACTTTAACTCTACCCTCACCCTATAGTCAAATACATACTAAACATTACTCAGGCAAACACCACAATGTCATATAATTTACATTACACAATATTGACATTATACGCAAGACAATTCACATAACACTTTACATCACACTGATGCTATTGGTGTCTTCAGGGGTAGGAACGCGATTACAGCTGTCCACCATCCTTATACACGAATTTAATAAAATTTGTAATATATCTTATTCAGGGGTGGAAACAGAGGCACATGAAAGCCTATGTGCAAGAAAAGCATATGGGCCCCTGTCAGTCAAATAATGTGCCTCTGACAGAAGTCACTTATTGGAGGTGAAAGTGACCTCCTTAACGCGTTGACCTTTGGGCGGCTTCACAGGTTGCACCAATGTAATGGTCTACCCATGATCTTATATAGATCAGCGTCCTTCACCACTGATCAGCTCCCCTGTCTCCTGAACTTGTCATCCACTCTGAAAAAATATCTCAAATCTTTCTTACTCAGGCAAGGTGACAGAAGGTGAGGGAGAGGGGAGAAGAAAGGAGGAGCATGGAAAAGAAGCAGGCAGAAGGAAACATAAACAGATTGTGCTGAGCTTTCTCTCAATTTTTACCTCACCCTTTTCTGTCAAAAAATGAATTCCAGAAATTCCTCTCTGTGTGCTGTGATGGTATAGGATACATAATAGCACTTGATTCCTACCACCAGCTCCCAGTGGCTTACAAATTAGAGATAGGGCCTGTTAAAGTGAACACCGGTGAAAATGCAAAACACAAATATTATGGGCAGAAATAATGTTATTCCTCATGTATACACACGGGACAGCTAATTCTGAAAAGTTATTTGAAAGGACAGTCGCCCTTTAAACTGAAGTTAGAGTAAACCCACCAAAATGCAAATTAAATTAAATAGACTCAACAACATGCTTAAATAATTTCCAGATATAGGAGGCAAGCAAAGGAGAGGTCTAAAATAAGTTGTATACAGTATTGTTACAAAAGGAACTGAAACAATAATTACTAGATTAACAAAAAAAATCTGTTAAAAAAAACATTAAAAATGAATGAATGAAGCTGACCTTGAGTTTATGAAGATACCAAAGGTCAGAAATAAAACGACCATCTGTTTTCTAAGCGTCACAAACTTCGGGCTCTCTTGTTCTTTCCTCACACATGTAAATTATTAAGGCTTTCTAACTGTAACTATTTACAAAGACATATTTTAGTGGTTCCTCAGGATGTGAAGCTTCTAAATTTGGAAACAGCCCTGGAACGGTCAGTTTGAAGAGAAGCATTTTCCTTGACAAATACCTTGTCCCGTACGTTATACTTTCATTCTTTCCTTGCTCATAATATTGATATTGGATATTAAAATAATTTTGGATTATTGGATTGTTATTAAACAAAAATTCAGTCTCATAATTAGTTGTGAGCAAGGCACCAAATGGGAGCACTTAAACACAAAAAAACCACTCCAAAATGACATAGCAAAAAAGGAGAAAAGGGAGTGTATATTTCAAAAGTACAAACAATCTTTATTGATAAAATTGACAGACAATTACATAACACGTAAAAAAGTGCAAAGAAGGACATGCCGTAGTGATACCCAAAAGTAGATAAACGTTTACTCCATATGAATCATTATAAGAACTTGTGTAGTGGGGCAGATATGTTGCCATGTACACGCAATCGATTGCAGGGGTGTGTCTCTAATTATGTAGTATCCACATGCCCCACATTTGTAAAGGGACTATAGTACATGTGGATTGATAGTATTCAAGGAAGGCACACTCCAACAGAAAAACGCTAGAAAACATTATGCCTACACTGCAACCTAAATTGCTAAAAAGCACAGTGCAATTGTATAAAAGAAGGCATCTTACCTGTTATGAATAGGTAATTCAGAACCACAATGGACCTTGGAGTTCAGAGCACACAAAGTGACCTGACAATAACCAAAAAACATAGGACAAGCTCTGAGACGTGGGAACTCTGCTGACCGCAATCCCTAATCCTATCACACCACACTAGAGGTAGCTGTGGATTGCGCCTAATGCTCCCTATGCAACTCGGCACAGCCTGAGAAACTAGCTAGGCCTGAAGATAGAAAAATAAGCCTACCTTGCCTCAGAGAAATTCCCCAAAGGAAAAGGCAGCCCCCCACATATAATGACTGTGAGTAAGAAGAAAATACAAACACAGAGATGAAATAGATTTAGCAAAGTGAGGCCCGACTGACTGAATAGACCGAGGATAGGAAAGATAGCTTTGCGGTCAACACAAAAACCTACAAACAACCACGCAGAGGGGCAAAAAGACCCTCCGCACCGACTAACGGTACGGAGGTGCTCCCTCTGCGTCTCAGAGCTTCCAGCAAGCAAGAAAAACCAAAATAGCAAGCTGGACAGAAAATATAGCAAACAAAAGTAACACAAGCAGAACTTAGCTTATGCTGAGCAGACAGGCCACAGGAACGATCCAGGAGAAAGCAAGACCAATACTAGAACATTGACTGGAGGCCAGGATCAAAGCACTAGGTGGAGTTAAATAGAGCAGCACCTAACGACTTAACCTCATCACCTGAGGAAGGAAACTCAGAAGCCGCAGTACCACTCACATCCACCAACGGAAGCCCATAGACAGAATCAGTCGAAGTACCACTTGTGACCACAGGAGGGAGCTTGACCACAGAATTCACAACAGTAACCCCCTCTTGAGGAGGGGTCACCGAACCCTCACCAGAGCCCCCAGGCCGACCAGGATGAGCCACATGAAAGGCACGAACAAGATCGGCAGCATGGACATCAGAGGCAAAGACCCAGGAATTATCTTCCTGACCATAACCCTTCCACTTAACCAGATACTGGAGTTTCCGTCTCGAAATACGAGAATCCAAAATCTTCTCCACTATATACTCCAACTCCCCCTCCACCAAAACCGGGGCAGGAGGATCAACAGATGGAACCATAGGTGCCACGTATCTCCGCAACAATGACCTATGGAATACGTTATGGATGGAAAAAGAATCTGGAAGGGTCAAACGAAAAGACACAGGATTAAGAACCTCAGAAATCCTATACGGACCAATGAAACGAGGCTTAAACTTAGGAGAGGAAACCTTCATAGGAATATAACGAGATGACAACCAAACCAAATCCCCAACACGAAGTCGGGGACCCACACAGCGTCTGCGATTAGCGAAACGTTGAGCCTTCTCCTGGGACAAGGTCAAATTGTCCACTACATGAGTCCAAATCCGCTGCAACCTGTCCACCACAGTATCCACACCAGGACAGTCCGAAGACTCAACCTGCTCTGAAGAGAAACGAGGATGGAACCCAGAATTGCAGAAAAACGGCGAAACCAAGGTAGCCGAGCTGGCCCGATTATTAAGGGCGAACTCAGCCAACGGCAAAAAGGACACCCAATCATCCTGATCAGCAGAAACAAAACATCTCAGATATGTTTCCAAGGTCTGATTGGTTCGTTCAGTTTGGCCATTTGTCTGAGGATGGAAAGCCGAGGAAAAAGACAAATCAATGCCCATCCTAGCACAAAAGGCTCGCCAAAACCTCGAAACAAACTGGGAACCTCTGTCAGAAACGATGTTCTCTGGAATGCCATGTAAACGAACCACATGCTGGAAGAACAATGACACCAAATCAGAGGAGGAAGGTAATTTAGACAAGGGTACCAAATGGATCATCTTAGAGAAGCGATCACAAACTACCCAAATGACCGACATTTTTTGAGAGACGGGGAGATCCGAAATAAAATCCATAGAGATATGTGTCCAAGGCCTCTTCGGGACCGGCAAGGGCAAAAGCAACCCACTGGCACGAGAACAGCAGGGCTTAGCCCGAGCACAAATCCCACAGGACTGCACAAAAGAACGCACATCCCGCAACAGAGACGGCCACCAAAAGAATCTAGCAACTAAATCTCTGGTACCAAAGATTCCAGGATGACCAGCCAACACCGAACAATGAACCTCAGAGATAACTTTATTCGTCCACCTATAAGGGACAAACAGTTTCTCCGCTGGGCAACGATCAGGTTTATTAGCCTGAAATTTTTGCAGCACCCGCTGCAAATCAGGGGAGATGGCAGACACAATTACTGTCTCTTTGAGGATACCCGCCGGCTCAGGCAAACCCGGAGAGTCGGGCACAAAACTCCTAGACAGGGCATCCGCCTTCACATTTTTAGAGCCCGGAAGGTTCGAAACCACAACCACAACCGTTTGGCAGACTCGAGATAAGTCAAGTTCTTGTGATCAGTCAAGACCACCACGCGATGCTTAGCTCCTTCAAGCCAATGACGCCACTCCTCGAATGCCCACTTCATGGCCAGCAACTCTCGATTGCCAACATCATAATTTCGCTCAGCAGGCGAAAACTTCCTGGAAAAGAAGGCGCATGGCTTCATCACCGAGCAATCAGAACCTCTTTGCGACAAAACAGCCCCCGCTTCAATTTCAGAAGCATCAACCTCGACCTGGAACGGAAGCGAAACATCTGGTTGACACAACACAGGGGCAGAAGAAAAACGACGCTTTAACTCTTGAAAAGCTTCCAAAGCAGCAGAAGACCAATTGACCACATCAGCACCCTTCTTGGTCAAATCGGTCAATGGTTTAGCAATACTAGAGAAATTACAGATGAAGCGATGATAAAAATTAGCAAAGCCAAGGAACTTTTACAGACTCTTCAGAGATGTCGGCTGAGTCCAATCATAAATGGCCTGGACCTTAACAGGGTCCATCTCGATAGTAGAAGGGGAAAAAATGAACCCCAAAGATGAAACCTTCTGAACACCAAAGAGACACTTTGATCCCTTCACAAACAAAGAATTAGCACGCAGGACCTGGAACACCATTCTGACCTGCTTCACATGAGACTCCCAATCATCCGAGAAGACCAAAATATCATCCAAGTATACAATCAGGAATTTATCCAGGTACTCTCGGAAGATGTCATGCATAAAGGACTGAAATACTGATGGAGCATTGGCAAGTCCGAATGGCATAACTAGGTACTCAAAATGGCCCTCGGGCGTATTAAATGCAGTTTTCCATTCATCGCCCCGTTTAATACGCACAAGATTATTTTCACCACGAAGATCTATCTTGGTGAACCAACTAGCCCCCTTAATCCGAGCAAACAAATCAGATAGCAGCGGCAAGGGGTACTGAAATTTGACTGTGATTTTATTTAGAAGGCGGTAATCAATACAAGGTCTCAGCGAGCCATCCTTCTTGGCCACAAAAAAGAACCCTGCTCCCAATGGCGATGACGACGGGCGAATATGACCCTTCTCCAAAGATTCTTTTACGTAACTCCGCATAGCGGCGTGCTCAGGTACAGATAAATTAAACAGTCGACCCTTAGGAAACTTACTACCAGGAATCAACTCGATAGCACAATCACAATCCCTATGCGGAGATAGGGCATTGAACTTGGGCTCATCGAATACATCCCGGTAATCAGACAAGAACTCTGGGACCTCAGAAGGGGTGGATGATGAGATAGACAGAAATGGAACATCACCATGTACCCCCTGACAACCCCAGCTGGACACAGACATTGATTTCCAATCTAATACTGGGTTATGGACTTGTAGCCATGGCAACCCCAACATGACCACATCATGCAGATTATGCAACACCAGAAAGCGAATATCCTCCTGGTGCGCAGGAGCCATGCACATGGTCAGCTGGGTCCAATACTGAGGCTTATTCTTGGCCAAAGGCGTAGCATCAATTCCTCTCAATGGAATAAGACACTGCAAGGGCTCCAAGACAAACCCACAGCGCCTAGCAAACTCCAAGTCCATCAAATTCAGGGCAGCGCCTGAATCCACAAATGCCATGACAGAATAGGAAGACAAAGAGCAGATCAAAGTAACGGACAAAAGAAATTTCGACTGTACCGTACCAATGGTGGCAGACTTAGCGAACCGCTTAGTGCGCTTAGGACAATCGGAGATAGCATGAGTGGAATCACCACAGTAGAAACACAGCCCATTCTGACGTCTGTGTTCTTGCCTTTCAGCTCTGGTCAAAGTCCTATCGCACTGCATAGGCTCAGGTTCATGCTCAGATAATACCGCCAAATGGTGCACAGATTTACGCTCACGCAAGCGTCGACCGATCTGAATGGCCAAAGACATAGACTCATTCAGACCAGCAGGCATAGGAAATCCCACCATGACATCCTTAAGGACTTCAGAGAGACCCTTTCTGAAAATAGCTGCCAGCGCACATTCATTCCATTGAGTGAGCACGGACCACTTTCTAAACTTCTGACAATAAATCTCTATCTCATCCTGACCCTGACACAGAGCCAGCAAATTTTTCTCTGCCTGATCCACTGAATTAGGTTCATCGTACAGTAATCCGAGCGCCAAAAAAAAACGCATCAATATTACATAATGCAGGATCTCCTGGCGCAAGGGAAAATGCCCAGTCTTGAGGGTCGCCACGTAATAAAGAAATATTGATCTTAACTTGTTGAACTGGGTCACCAGAGGAGCGAGGTTTCAACGCCAGAAACAGTTTGCAATTATTTTTGAAACTCAGAAATTTAGCTCTATCTCCAGAAAACAATTCAGGAATAGGAATTCTTGGTTCTAACATAGAATTCTGAGCCACCACAAAGTCTTGAATATTTTGTACCCTTGCAGTGAGATGATCCACACATGAAGACAGACCTTTAATGTCCATCACTACACCTGGGTCCTGAACCACCCAAATGTCTAGGGGAAGAAAAAGGCAAAACACAGTGCAAAGAAAAAAAAATGGTCTCAGAACTTCTTTTTTCCCTCTATTGAGAAGCATAGTACTTTGGGCCTCCAGTACTGTTGTGAATAGGTAATTCAGAACCACAATGGACCTTGGAGTTCAGAGCACACAAAGTGACCTGACAATAACCAAAAAATATAGGACGAGCTCTGAGACGTGGGAACTCTGCTGACCGCAATCCCTAATCCTATCACACCACACTAGAGGTAGCTGTGGATTGCGCCTAACGCTCCCTATGCAACTCGGCACAGCCTGAGAAACTAGCTAGGCCTGAAGATAGAAAAATAAGCCTACCTTGCCTCAGAGAAATTCCCCAAAGGAAAAGGCAGCCCCCCACATATAATGACTGTGAGTAAGAAGAAAATACAAACACAGAGATGAAATAGATTTAGCAAAGTGAGGCCCGACTGACTGAATAGACCGAGGATAGGAAAGATAGCTTTGCGGTCAACACAAAAACCTACAAACAACCACGCAGAGGGGCAAAAAGACCCTCCGCACCGACTAACGGTACGGAGGTGTTCCCTCTGCGTCTCAGAGCTTCCAGCAAGCAAGAAAAACCAAAATAGCAAGCTGGACAGAAAATATAGCAAACAAAAGTAACACAAGCAGAACTTAGCTTATGCTGAGCAGACAGGCCACAGGAACGATCCAGGAGGAAGCAAGACCAATACTAGAACATTGACTGGAGGCCAGGATCAAAGCACTAGGTGGAGTTAAATAGAGCAGCACCTAACGACTTAACCTCATCACCTGAGGAAGGAAACTCAGAAGCCGCAGTACCACTCACATCCACCAACGGAAGCCCATAGACAGAATCAGTCGAAGTACCACTTGTGACCACAGGAGGGAGCTTGACCACAGAATTCACAACAGTAACCCCCTCTTGAGGAGGGGTCACCGAACCCTCACCAGAGCCCCCAGGCCGACCAGGATGAGCCACATGAAAGGCACGAACAAGATCGGCAGCATGGACATCAGAGGCAAAGACCCAGGAATTATCTTCCTGACCATAACCCTTCCACTTAACCAGATACTGGAGTTTCCGTCTCGAAATACGAGAATCCAAAATCTTCTCCACTATATACTCCAACTCCCCCTCCACCAAAACCGGGGCAGGAGGATCAACAGATGGAACCATAGGTGCCACGTATCTCCGCAACAATGACCTATGGAATACGTTATGGATGGAAAAAGAATCTGGAAGGGTCAAACGAAAAGACACAGGATTAAGAACCTCAGAAATCCTATACGGACCAATGAAACGAGGCTTAAACTTAGGAGAGGAAACCTTCATAGGAATATAACGAGATGACAACCAAACCAAATCCCCAACACGAAGTCGGGGACCCACACAGCGTCTGCGATTAGCGAAACGTTGAGCCTTCTCCTGGGACAAGGTCAAATTGTCCACTACATGAGTCCAAATCCGCTGCAACCTGTCCACCACAGTATCCACACCAGGACAGTCCGAAGACTCAACCTGCTCTGAAGAGAAACGAGGATGGAACCCAGAATTGCAGAAAAACGGCGAAACCAAGGTAGCCGAGCTGGCCCGATTATTAAGGGCGAACTCAGCCAACGGCAAAAAGGACACCCAATCATCCTGATCAGCAGAAACAAAACATCTCAGATATGTTTCCAAGGTCTGATTGGTTCGTTCAGTTTGGCCATTTGTCTGAGGATGGAAAGCCGAGGAAAAAGACAAATCAATGCCCATCCTAGCACAAAAGGCTCGCCAAAACCTCGAAACAAACTGGGAACCTCTGTCAGAAACGATGTTCTCTGGAATGCCATGTAAACGAACCACATGCTGGAAGAACAATGACACCAAATCAGAGGAGGAAGGTAATTTAGACAAGGGTACCAAATGGATCATCTTAGAGAAGCGATCACAAACTACCCAAATGACCGACATTTTTTGAGAGACGGGGAGATCCGAAATAAAATCCATAGAGATATGTGTCCAAGGCCTCTTCGGGACCGGCAAGGGCAAAAGCAACCCACTGGCACGAGAACAGCAGGGCTTAGCCCGAGCACAAATCCCACAGGACTGCACAAAAGAACGCACATCCCGCAACAGAGACGGCCACCAAAAGAATCTAGCAACTAAATCTCTGGTACCAAAGATTCCAGGATGACCAGCCAACACCGAACAATGAACCTCAGAGATAACTTTATTCGTCCACCTATCAGGGACAAACAGTTTCTCCGCTGGGCAACGATCAGGTTTATTAGCCTGAAATTTTTGCAGCACCCGCTGCAAATCAGGGGAGATGGCAGACACAATTACTGTCTCTTTGAGGATACCCGCCGGCTCAGGCAAACCCGGAGAGTCGGGCACAAAACTTCTAGACAGGGCATCCGCCTTCACATTTTTAGAGCCCGGAAGGTTCGAAACCACAATGTCAAAACGGGAGAAAAACAGTGACCAATGAGCCTGTCTAGGATTCAACCGTTTGGCAGACTCGAGATAAGTCAAGTTCTTGTGATCAGTCAAGACCACCACGCGATGCTTAGCTCCTTCAAGCCAATGACGCCACTCCTCGAATGCCCACTTCATGGCCAGCAACTCTCGATTGCCAACATCATAATTTCGCTCAGCAGGCGAAAACTTCCTGGAAAAGAAGGCGCATGGCTTCATCACCGAGCAATCAGAACCTCTTTGCGACAAAACAGCCCCCGCTTCAATTTCAGAAGCATCAACCTCGACCTGGAACGGAAGCGAAACATCTGGTTGACACAACACAGGGGCAGAAGAAAAACGACGCTTTAACTCTTGAAAAGCTTCCAAAGCAGCAGAAGACCAATTGACCACATCAGCACCCTTCTTGGTCAAATCGGTCAATGGTTTAGCAATACTAGAGAAATTACAGATGAAGCGATGATAAAAATTAGCAAAGCCAAGGAACTTTTGCAGACTCTTCAGAGATGTCGGCTGAGTCCAATCATGAATGGCCTGGACCTTAACAGGGTCCATCTCGATAGTAGAAGGGGAAAAAATGAACCCCAAAAATGAAACCTTCTGAACACCAAAGAGACACTTTGATCCCTTCACAAACAAAGAATTAGCACGCAGGACCTGGAACACCATTCTGACCTGCTTCACATGAGACTCCCAATCATCCGAGAAGACCAAAATATCATCCAAGTATACAATCAGGAATTTATCCAGGTACTCTCGGAAGATGTCATGCATAAAGGACTGAAATACTGATGGAGCATTGGCAAGTCCGAATGGCATAACTAGGTACTCAAAATGGCCCTCGGGCGTATTAAATGCAGTTTTCCATTCATCGCCCCGTTTAATACGCACAAGATTATATTCACCACGAAGATCTATCTTGGTGAACCAACTAGCCCCCTTAATCCGAGCAAACAAATCAGATAGCAGCGGCAAGGGGTACTGAAATTTGACTGTGATTTTATTTAGAAGGCGGTAATCAATACAAGGTCTCAGCGAGCCATCCTTCTTGGCCACAAAAAAGAACCCTGCTCCCAATGGCGATGACGACGGGCGAATATGACCCTTCTCCAAAGATTCTTTTACGTAACTCCGCATAGCGGCGTGCTCAGGTACAGATAAATTAAACAGTCGACCCTTAGGAAACTTACTACCAGGAATCAACTCGATAGCACAATCACAATCCCTATGCGGAGGTAGGGCATTGAACTTGGGCTCATCGAATACATCCCGGTAATCAGACAAGAACTCTGGGACCTCAGAAGGGGTGGATGATGAGATAGACAGAAATGGAACATCACCATGTACCCCCTGACAACCCCAGCTGGACACAGACATTGATTTCCAATCTAATACTGGGTTATGGACTTGTAGCCATGGCAACCCCAACATGACCACATCATGCAGATTATGCAACACCAGAAAGCGAATATCCTCCTGGTGCGCAGGAGCAATGCACATGGTCAGCTGGGTCCAATACTGAGGCTTATTCTTGGCCAAAGGCGTAGCATCAATTCCTCTCAATGGAATAAGACACTGCAAGGGCTCCAAGACAAACCCACAGCGCCTAGCAAACTCCAAGTCCATCAAATTCAGGGCAGCGCCTGAATCCACAAATGCCATGACAGAATAGGAAGACAAAGAGCAGATCAAAGTAACGGACAAAAGAAATTTCGACTGTACCGTACCAATGGTGGCAGACTTAGCGAACCGCTTAGTGCGCTTAGGACAATCGGAGATAGCATGAGTGGAATCACCACAGTAGAAACACAGCCCATTCTGACGTCTGTGTTCTTGCCTTTCAGCTCTGGTCAAAGTCCTATCGCACTGCATAGGCTCAGGTTCATGCTCAGATAATACCGCCAAATGGTGCACAGATTTACGCTCACGCAAGCGTCGACCGGTCTGAATGGCCAAAGACATAGACTCATTCAGACCAGCAGGCATAGGAAATCCCACCATGACATCCTTAAGGACTTCAGAGAGACCCTTTCTGAAAATAGCTGCCAGCGCACATTCATTCCATTGAGTGAGCACGGACCACTTTCTAAACTTCTGACAATAAATCTCTATCTCATCCTGACCCTGACACAGAGCCAGCAAATTTTTCTCTGCCTGATCCACTGAATTAGGTTCATCGTACAGTAATCCGAGCGCCAAAAAAAACGCATCAATATTACATAATGCAGGATCTCCTGGCGCAAGGGAAAATGCCCAGTCTTGAGGGTCGCCACGTAATAAAGAAATATTGATCTTAACTTGTTGAACTGGGTCACCAGAGGAGCGAGGTTTCAACGCCAGAAACAGTTTGCAATTATTTTTGAAACTCAGAAATTTAGCTCTATCTCCAGAAAACAATTCAGGAATAGGAATTCTTGGTTCTAACATAGAATTCTGAGCCACCACAAAGTCTTGAATATTTTGTACCCTTGCAGTGAGATGATCCACACATGAAGACAGACCTTTAATGTCCATCACTACACCTGTGTCCTGAACCACCCAAATGTCTAGGGGAAGAAAAAGGCAAAACACAGTGCAAAGAAAAAAAAATGGTCTCAGAACTTCTTTTTTCCCTCTATTGAGAAGCATAGTACTTTGGGCCTCCAGTACTGTTGTGAATAGGTAATTCAGAACCACAATGGACCTTGGAGTTCAGAGCACACAAAGTGACCTGACAATAACCAAAAAACATAGGACGAGCTCTGAGACGTGGGAACTCTGCTGACCGCAATCCCTAATCCTATCACACCACACTAGAGGTAGCTGTGGATTGCGCCTAACGCTCCCTATGCAACTCGGCACAGCCTGAGAAACTAGCTAGGCCTGAAGATAGAAAAATAAGCCTACCTTGCCTCAGAGAAATTCCCCAAAGGAAAAGGCAGCCCCCCACATATAATGACTGTGAGTAAGAAGAAAATACAAACACAGAGATGAAATAGATTTAGCAAAGTGAGGCCCGACTGACTGAATAGACCGAGGATAGGAAAGATAGCTTTGCGGTCAACACAAAAACCTACAAACAACCACGCAGAGGGGCAAAAAGACCCTCCGCACCGACTAACGGTACGGAGGTGCTCCCTCTGCGTCTCAGAGCTTCCAGCAAGCAAGAAAAACCAAAATAGCAAGCTGGACAGAAAATATAGCAAACAAAAGTAACACAAGCAGAACTTAGCTTATGCTGAGCAGACAGGCCACAGGAACGATCCAGGAGGAAGCAAGACCAATACTAGAACATTGACTGGAGGCCAGGATCAAAGCACTAGGTGGAGTTAAATAGAGCAGCACCTAACGACTTAACCTCATCACCTGAGGAAGGAAACTCAGAAGCCGCAGTACCACTCACATCCACCAACGGAAGCCCATAGACAGAATCAGCCGAAGTACCACTTGTGACCACAGGAGGGAGCTTGACCACAGAATTCACAACACTTACCCAAGTTTAAAACAGATGGTAAGCTCACACAGACATTTAACAACCCCAACGTGCGTTTTGCCTGTGTAGTACGCTATACTTTTTCAAGTGTTAGGTGTTCTCAAGCTGGTCTTTTATGTATCCCTGGTAAATTTGAGTCCTCAGTGTAATGGTGCATGCACTCCTGACCAGCTCCACCGCTTCCATGGAACCCGGCAAAAGCACTCCTACGTGCATGAGCGGAAGCAAGGCAGTTGCCATAGCTCCCAGTCAAGCACGAGAAACTGGGAATCATGGTGGAATCATGCATTCCTGGAGATATACCTTCAGAGGGGGTTAATCACAAGAGGCTTAAGAGTGCAGGTCTTCCCTTCATTCCCTTTAGATGACATTAACTTTAGGGCGAGATGGGAGGAATTTGTTAATAAATGCTCAAATGGGTATATGGAAAAAGGAGTTACTTAAGGAGATGAGCTCCAAGTTACTCAAGGAGATGGAAGTCGAAATAGAAGCCTTGCAGACCACTATTAAGCATGAGATGTCTGGAGACGGCCTCAAGAAATGTAATAATGATATAGATGCTGAGCTACAAGAATGGGCTGATGAAATCCAGCAAACTAAACCTAAAAAGTTCCAAGGGGACCTAAATGATAAACAGTCCAATAGGACGTATAAGTGGAGTAATCAGAGTGATCGGTCACATCCCTGTTATAGGAATGGATCAACATCACGGTCTCGATCGATATCAATTAAATCTACTACATATTTTGATGACTTACACACTGGTAACAGGAACTGCGCAGAAGTAAAGAGTGAGGGGTCTCATCAACCAAAAGGATCAACATCAGACAAAGTGCTAGGAAAGGGCCAGTTGGCAGACCGCCAAATATAAATACCAAATCCCAAGCAGGGTTACAGGTAATCAACCTATCAGACCATACTCTCTCTGCAGAGCAGTTGGATGTATTGAGTAGGGGTCTGACCTTCTCCTCCACTAATGCTTTTAGTTATTTTTCAGCACTAAAGGACTTTTACCTGTTTTCTCGTAAACTTATTCTAAAGATGTTACCTACCAGGGGTGGGCATGGATAGGACACCCTGAGTGGGGCCGAGAGAGAGGCACTTCGTGCTTTGGAGGATTTACTTGAAGAACAAACACCTGTACAACAAGGTGGATTCCCCCAGACTATTTGTACCCAGGTCAATAAAGTTCCTCCTTTGTCCCTTAGCCACACGGAAGTCCTCACTAAATTGGTAACTAAAGATTTCAACAACTGTCTACACGGTGACAATTTGATAGTTTAACGTCTAAAGAAAGGGACGTTATTCATCAACTGCAGTCCCTGAGAGATGTCGTTTTTAAGGCAGCCGGCTAGGGGGGAATATTGTGATCTGGCCTACATCAAAATATGAACAGGAGGCATTTTGCCAGTTAAGGGAGGGTGATACCTATTCAAAGTTAATCTCCAGCCCGTTTACCTACTCCTATGCCCAGCTCCAGTTGATTCTCCAAAAAGCATATGAAGGTATAATCAGTAAAAAGGTCCTTGTTGCATTAACAATTAAATTCCATAAGGTGTCCACATTTTATGTTCTTCCTAAAGTACACAAGGACATCGTCAATCCACCGGAGTGTCTGGTTGTGTCTGGCGTGGGAGGTCTTTGTGACCCAATATACAAAATCATTGATTTCTACTTAAAATCATTAGTGGAAAATAATGCCATTGTACGTTAAAGGGACACTGTCACCTGAATTTGGAGGGAACAATCTTCAGCCATGGAGGCGGGGTTTTGGGGTTTTTGATTCACCCTTTCCTTACCCGCTGGCTTCATGCTGGCTGCAATATTGGATTGAAGTTCATTCTCTGTCCTCCGTAGTACACGCCTGCACAAGGCAATCTTGCCTTGTGCAGGCATGTACTATGGAGGACAGAGAATGAACTTCAATCCAATATTGCAGCCAGCATGCAGCCAGCGGGTAAGGAAAGGGTGAATCAAAAACCCCGAAACCCCGCCTCCATGGCTGAAGATTGTTCCCTCCAAATTCAGGTGACAGTGTCCCTTTAAGAACACGACTGACATCCTAAACAGGGTTGACAGTGTCTTTGTGGAAGAGGAGACTCTACTAGACACGGCTGATGTAGAGACACTATACACCTGTATTGAACATACCGATGGCCTCAATGTAGTCCACTTCTTCCTTGGGGCCTCCAACCTGGATGGTCCTTTGTGTGAGCTTATCCTCGATCTCCTGCATTTTGTTCGGATGCATTTTTTTTTATTTTCAAAGATGAATATTACCATCTAAGTAGTGGCACAGTCATGTGTGCAGCCTGTGCACCCACGTACGCTAACCTCTTCCTGAGGTTTTGAGAGAGGTTGGCATTTGGGGCGGCGGGGGCAGCTGACCATGTGCTGTGCAGGTTGCATTATATAGATGATGTTTTACTTGTTTGGAGCAGAGCGGGTCAGCAGGTCAGGGATTTTATGACTGTTCTTAATTCTAATCCTTATAATATAAGGCTAACTTATAGATATAACTTGCAAAAGATTGAATTACTGGACATCCAGACTGATGTATATCTAAAAGGTAGATCAGTAAATTCTCTGACTCATGCAAAATCAGCTCACAGACAAACCACCATCAGGGCCATCCCAGTTGGACAGTTCTTGAGGATGAGGCTGATATGCTCCTCAGATGATAGATTTGAAACACAGGCGGATGATCTCAAGGCCCGATTAGAGAAAAGGGGTTACAACAGGAGATGTATACATTGTAGGTACAATATGGCAAAGTCTTCTCCCCATAATCATCTTCTATATCAGATTAAGAAGAAGGAGAAAAGGGATGAGAAAATCTGTTTTATCTCTGTGTTCAATCATGAGTGGGATAATATGAGATCAATTCTAAAGAGTCACTGACCCTCCTTGGGACCCTTACTGGCTGACTACCCATTAATGACCCCATGCAGGTCCAAAAACCTTAATGACCTATTGGTCAGAAGCCACTATGTTGAACCAGCCGTTAACCCTTTTGGCTCAAGGGGACCTATTAAGGGTTGTTACACCTGCGGTCACTGTCTTACCTGCACCAATGTTCTCTGCTGCACCTCCTTTGATTCTGCAGATGGCAGGAAACATTTTCAGATTAGAGAACATATATCTTGTAGTAGTACGAACGTTATTTATTATTCCACCTGCAGTTGCCCACTTATTAATGTGGGGCTTACATCTAGAGAGCTTAGGTTAAAAGTGCTGAAGCATGTGCGGGACAGTGTCGCTGCCAACACCGTGGCCGACCTGCCCGGAATTAAAAACCATCCGCAGGCAATTTAGGGCCGTTCACAACTGTGACTCCAGGGGATTTATGGTTAGGGGCATTGAGGCTATTCACACTGGAATAAGGGATGTCAATTCCATGCAGCTCCTAGCCCAGTGTGAACTCAAATGGATTGTCACACTGGCTACTATGATACCAGACGATCTAAATGAGTCACTAAATTTTGCTCCCTTTCTATAACAGTTTTCTTTTTATATAACAGTCATGGGATATATTATATACCCTCATGTTTTAATTTTTAGCTGATTTTTAACTTGTTTGTTTTTTTGTTTGTTTAAATATGTTTTTAATTTTTCCCTTTTTATAGTTTATGTACTTTAATAAGGGTACTCTCTCTTAAGCCTTTGGTCCCTTCTTCCCCTCTGGCAAAAAGACAAATCAACAGTTGTCATCCTTTTACCTCCTATGAATCTGTACCTAAATCTGCGGTCTCCCAGATAAAGAGAAAAAGCGCTTTTGGCGTTATTGTATCAAGATCACTGTATAATATGTTGTCTTTGACATAAAATGAACATATCCGGATGAAGTGTCACTGAATGTGCTGCTGATAATTATATCCAACAAATATTTTCCTTGAAAACTTTATTTTATCAGGTTTACAAAGTCAACGCCTTTCGAGGTCAGCGCAGGACCTCTTCATCAGGACAAAAACCTGGTCGGGAGCGCATCCGCCGTTACGCTGTGGCCGCAGATTAACCCACTCACATGGACTCCATGTAACCAGGTACCAGGGATACCTAAAGGTCCTGCTTGAGAGCACATAACACCTCCCCTTGAGAAATCATGGCATACTGAACAGGCGAAACGCACGTTGGGGTTGTTAAATGTCTGTGTGAGATTCCCATCTTATTTGGGTAAGATGGCTTCTTCTATACAATTGCACTGTGCGGTTTAGCAACTTAGGTTGCATTGTAGGTATAGCCTTTTATAACTTTTTTCTGCTGTAGTGTGCCTTCCTTGTATACTATCCATCCACATGTACTATAGTCCCTTTACAAATGTGGGGCATGTGGTTCTAGGTTTTTCAAAGTAGCCACCTTTTGCTTTGATGACTGCTTTGCACACTCTTGGCATTCTCTTTATGAGCTTCAAGAGCTAGTCACCAGAAATAGTCTTCCAACAATCTTGAAGGAGTTCCCAGAGATGCTTAGCACTTGTTGGCCCTTTTGCCTTCACTCTGCGGTCCAGCTCACCCCAAACCGTGACTGTGGAGGCCAGGTCATCTGGCGTAGCACCCCATCACGCTCCTTCTTGGTCAAATAGCACTTACCATATAATTAGAGGCGCACCCTTGCAATCAATTGCGTGTGCATGGCAACATATCTTGCCCCACTACACAAGTTCTTATAATGATACATACAGTGCCTTGCGAAAGTATTCGGCCCCCTGGAACTTTTCAACCTTTTCCTACATATCATGCTTCAAACATAAAGATACCAAACGTAAATTTTTGGTGAAGAATCAACAACAAGTGGAACACAATTGTGAAGCTGAATTAAATTTATTGGTTATTTTAAATTTTTGTGGAAATTCAAAAACTGAAAAGTGGGGCGTGCCATATTATTCGGCCCCTTTAACTTAATACTTTGTTGCGCCACCTTTTGCTGCGATTACAGCTGCAAGTCGCTTGGGGTATGTCTCTATCAGTTTTGTACATCGAGAGACTGAAATTCTTGCTCATTCTTCCTTGGCATCCAGCTCAAACTCAGTGAGGTTTGATGGAGATCGTTTGCGAACAGCAGTTTTCAGCTCTTTCCACAGATTCTCGATTGGATTGAGGTCTGGACTTTGACTTGGTCATTCTAACACCTGTTTACGTTTATTTGTGAACCATTACATTGTAGATTTTGCTTTATGTTTGGAATCATTGTCTTGTTGGAAGACAAATCTCCGTCCCAGTATCAGGTCTTTTGCAGACTCCAACAGGTTTTCTTCAAGACTGGTCCTGTATTTGGCACCATCCATCTTCCCTTCAATTTTAACCATCTACCCTGTCCCTGCTGAAGAAAAGCAGGCCCAAACCATGATGCTGCCATCACCATGTTTGACAGTGAGGATGGTGTGTTCAGGGTGATGAGCTGTGTTGCCTTTACGCCAAACATATCGTTTGGCATTGTTGCCAAAAAGTTTGATTTTTGCTTCATCTGACCAGAGCACCTTCTTCCACATGTTTGGTATGTCTCCCAGGTAGCTTGTTGCAAACTTTAAACGACACTTTTTATGGATATCTTTGAGAAATGGCTTTCTTCTTGCAACTCTTCCATAAAGTCCAGATTTGTGCAGTGTACGACTGATTGTTGTCCTATGGACAGACTGTCCCACCTCAGCTGTAGATCTCTGCAGTTCATCCAGAGTGATCATGGGCCTCTTGGCTGCATCTGTGATCAGTCTTCTCCTTGTTTGAGATGAAAGTTAAGAGGGACAGCTAGGTCTTGGTAGATTTGCAGTGATATGATACTCCTTCCATTTCAATATGATCGCTTGCACAGTGCTCCTTGGGATGTTTAAAGTTTTGGAAATCATTTTGTATCCAAATCTCGCTTTAAACTTCTCCAAAACAGTATCACGGACCTGCCTGTTGTGTTCCTTGGTCTTCATGATGCTATCTGTGCTTCAAGCAAAACCCTGAGACTATCACAGAGCAGGTGCATTTATACGGAGACTTGATTACACACAGGTGGATTATATTTATCATCATTAGTCATTTTGGACATCATTGGATCATTCAGAGATCCACAATAAACTTCTGGAGTGAGTTTGCAGCACTGAAAGTAAAGGGACCAAATAATATTGCACGCCCGACTTTTCAGTTTTTGAATTTCCACAAAAATTTAAAATAACCAATAAATTTCATTCACCTTCCCAATTGCGTTCCACTTGTTGTTGATTCTTCACCAAAAATTTACATTTGGTATCTTTATGTTTGAAGCATGATACAGTACAGACCAAAAATTTGGACACACCATCTCATTTAAAGATTTTTCTGTATTTTCATGACTATGAAAATTGTAAATTCACCCTGAAGGCATAAAAACTATGAATTAACACATATGGAATTATATACTTAACAAAAAAGTGTGAAACAACTGAAAATATGTCTTATATTCTAGGTTTTTCAAAGTAGCCACCTTTTGCTTTGATGACTGCTTTGCACACTCTTGGCATTCTCTTTATGAGCTTCAAGAGCTAGTCACCAGAAATGGTCTTCCAACAATCTTGAAGGAGTTCCCAGAGATGCTTAGCACTTGTTGGCCCTTTTGCCTTCACTCTGCGGTCCAGCTCACCCCAAACCATCTCGATTGGGTTCAGGTCTGGTGACTGTGGAGGCCAGGTCATCTGGCGTAGCACCTCATCACGCTCCTTCTTGGTCAAATAGCCCTTACACAGCCTGGAGGTGTGTTTGGGGTCATTGTCCTGTTGAAAAATAAATTATGGTCCAACTAAACGCAAATCTGATGGAATAGCATGCCGCTGCAAGATGCTATGGTAGCCATGCTTGTTCAGTATGTTTTCAATTTTAAGTAAATCCCCATTTACTCAATTTTGAGTAAACAGTGTCACCAGCAAAGCACCCCCACACCATCACACCTCCTTCTCCATGCTTCATGGTGGGAACCCAGCATGTAGAGTCCATCCGTTCACCTTTTCTGCATTGCACAAAGATACAGTGGTTGAAACCAAAGATCTCAAATTTGGACTCATCAGACCAAAGCACAGATTTCCACTGGTCTAATGCCCATTCCTTGTGTTCTTTACCCAAACAAGTCTCTTCTGCTTGTTGCTTGTCCTTAGCAGTGTTTTCCTAGCAGCTATTTTACCATGAAGGCCTGCTGCACAAAGTCTCGTTTTAACAGTTGTTGTAGAGATGTGTCTGCTGCTAGAACTCTGTGTGGCATTGACCTGGTCTCTAATCTGAGCTGCTGTTAACCTGCGATTTCTGAGGCTGGTGACTCGGATAAACTTATCCTCAGAAGCAGAGGTGACTCTTGGTCTTCCTTTCCTGGGGCGGTCCTCATGTGAGCCAGTTTCTTTGTATAGCTTGTTGGTTTTTGCAACTGCACTTGGGGACACTTTCAAAGCTTAAAGTAATGATGGCCACTCGTTTTTCTTTACTTAGCTGCTTTTTTCTTGCCATAATACAAATTCTAACAGTCTATTCAGTAGGACTATCAGCTGTGTATCCACCAGACTTCTGCTCAACACAACTGATAGTCCCAACCCAATTTATAAGGCAAGAAATCCCACTTATTAAACCTGACACGGCACACCTGTGGAGTGAAAACCATTTCCGGTGACTACCTCTTGAAGCTCATCAAGAGAATGGCAAGAGTGTGCAAAGCAGTCATCCAAGCAAAAGGTGGCTACTTTGAAGAACCTAGAATATGAGACATATTTTCAGTTGTTTCACACTTTTTTGTTAAGTATATAATTCCACATGTGTTAATTCATAGTTTTGATGCCTTCAGTGTGGATGTGTCCAAACTTTTGGTCCATACTGTATGTTGGAAAAGGTTGAAAAGTTCCAGGGGGCTGAATACTTTTGCAAGGCACTGTATATAAATAAAACATATACTCACCTTGCTCCCGTTTCCCCGGCTCTCTGCTTCAGTCCCCAGGGCCCACTTCTTCTTGTGGCCAGTACATATATGTTGGCACAATGACGTCATCACATTGGCACATCACAGAAGAGTGGACTGGAGCTTTCCTGTAGTTGCACTGCTATTCTATAATGCTGGCAGCGGAGCTTCTGGAAAGCTCCCTATCCATAGATGTGCACCCCCAATGAAGGCACATAAAAAATTGTACTGATGGCAATCTGGCCATGGGCCTCCTCGAAGCCTCAGGCCCTGGGTGGTAGCCCACATTGCCCTGCACTGCATACTAAGTACAGATCTCCTGTGTAGTGGTGGTGATAGTATTGTATTTTTTTTTATTACTGATCAGTATTGTAGTATTCAGTCACTATGTGATGGTAATATGTGGTCTGGACATGGTATTTCGGGATTTGTCCCTTGTTTGTGCTATTTGGTCACTTTGTGGTGGTATTATGTGGTCTAGTCATGGTGCGGTGGTATTTGTACCTTGTATGTGATATTATTCGGTAACTGGTGGCAACATGTGGTCTGGTCACGGTGTTGTGGTATTTGTCCCTTGTATGTGTTATTATTTGATCACTGTGATGGTAATATGTGGTCTGGACATGGTGTTGCGGTATTTGTTCGTTGTATGTGATATTATTGGTCATTTTAAAAATTGAAAAATAAATAAAAATATACCTAAATTGTATTGCATATTTTAACAAATATTTAATAGGTTACAGCAGAGTGAGGCCCAGCCAAAAGTGTCTACCGTGTTGTGGTGGTGGGTTAAAAAATCTTTTGGCCAAAACAAAAGCTGCCGGCTATATGTGTGATCTGGTGATGGGAACTGTTAATGTGTGATAGGTGAGAAGTAGTGTTGAGCATTCCGATACTACAAATATCGGGTATCGGCCGATAGTCGCTGAATCGGATTTCCGATACTGAGTTCTGATACTTTTAAGATATCGAATGCCAGAATCGGAAGTTCCTATAGTGCAATGATGCACTATAATGGAGTGTGAGCGGTGCGTGGGCGGTGCGTGGGCGGAGACAGCGTGTCTGTGTGCGTGGGCGGGGTCTGTGTGTGACCGTGGGGGTCTGTGCGGGCCTGCCGTGGGTCTGTACACACCTGCCAGGGGTCTGTGCGGCCTGCCGGGGATCTGTACGGGCCTGCTGGGGGTTTGTGCGTGCCTGCCGGGGGTCTGTACAGGCCTGCCGGGGGTTTGTGCGGCCCACCGGGGATCTGTGCAGGCCTGCCGGGGTCTGTGCGGGCCTGCCGAGGGTCTGTGCGGACTGCCGGGGGTCTGTGCGGGACTGCGGGGGGTCTGTACGGACCTGCCGGGGGTCTGTGCGGCCTGCTGGGGGTCTGTGCGGGTCTGCCGGGGGTCTGTACATCCCTGCTGGGGGTCTGTGCGCCCTGCTGATGGTCTGTATGGGCCAGCCAGGGGTCTGTGCGGCCCGCCGGGGGTCTGTGCGGGCCTGCCGGGGGTCTGTGCGGGCTGCCGGGGGTCTGTGCGGGCTTGCAGGGGGTCTGTACGGGCCTGCCGTGGGTTGTGTGTGTGTGCAGGTATCGTCCGATGGGACTTCAAGTCCCATCGGGCTATGCCTGCTGCAATGACATTGACTGACATTAGCCAATGAGGGACAGTAGTAGTCCCATCATCCGGCTAATGTGTTGAATGTAAAAAAAAACACAAACATACAAACTACATACATACAGCATACATACTACATACATATTATATACATACAACATACATACTGCATACATACTACATATATACTACATACATACTACACACATACAACATACATACATACTACATACATACTACATACATACATACATACAACATACATACAACCTACTACATACATACTACATACATACAACATACATACTGTAACAACTCTGCTGGCATCACAGCATGGCCTCTCATCTCTCACACTATCTTACCCACTGCTCCAGGTCATGATGCGGTTTCTATTTCTTGCCAGCTCCATATTTTGTGCCTCTGCATGCTTCCTGGTTGTGTGTATAGGGGGGCGGCGCCTGAACTCTCTGGTTCTTATAGGAATCAGGTGCACATGTCTAATCTGTTCCTGTCCAATTACCAAGAGGCCTCCAGTATTTAGTGCAGCTCCACCCAGTGGATTGGGCCTGTGCAATGTGTTAGCTCAGTTTGTGTCTTGCTTCTGAGTTTGCCAGGCCTTGCTCTGTGTTACTCCCTCTCTAGTGGTCTTTCGCTGTGTTCTTGCCTTGATCTGGTTGTCTGCCCTCCAGGAGGCAGAATATCCTGGTCCCTGTGTCTTTGTCCTTGTGTCTTGTTCAATTGCCTTGTCTGTACTTAAGGCCCCTTCACATTTAGCGACGCTGCAGCGATACCGACAACGATTCGGATCGCTGCAGCGTCGCTGTTTGGTCGCTGGAGAGCTGTCACACAGACCGCTCTCCAGCGACCAACGATGCCGGTAACCAGGGTAAACATCGGGTAACTAAGCGCAGGGCCGCGCTTAGTAACCCGATGTTTACCCTGGTTACCATGCTAAAAGTAAAAAAAAACAAACACTACATACTTACCTATAGCCGTCTGTCCTCCAGCGCTGCGCTCTGCTTCTCTGCTCTCCTCCTGTACTGTCTGGGAGCCGGAAAGCAGAGCGGTGACGTCACCGCTCTGCTTTCCGGCTCACAGACAGTACAGGAGGAGAGCAGAGCGCAGCGCTGGAGGACAGACAGCGGTAGGTAAGTATGTAGTGTTTGTTTTTTTTTACTTTTAGCATGGTAACCAGGGTAAACATCGGGTTACTAAGCGCGGCCCTGCGCTTAGTTACCCGATATTTACCCTGGTTACCAGTGAAGACATCGCTGGATCGGTGTCACACACGCCGATCCAGCGATGTCCGCGGGAGATCCAGCGACGAAATAAAGTTCTGGACTTTATTCAGCGACCAACGATCTCCCAGCAGGGGCCTGATCGTTGGTCGCTGTCACACATAACGATTTCATTAACGATATCGTTGCTACGTCACAAATAGCAACGATATCGTTAACAATATCGTTATGTGTGAAGGTACCTTTAGTCTTATCTCGGTCTCCTTGTCTGTGGCTTCCTTCCCTGCTGTGTCTTTCCTTGTGTTCTCAGTCTGCTTACACTCCACACTTTTGTGGCTCTGCCTGCTCTGTACCTTTGTGGTTTTACCTCTGCTCCGCACTCCTGCGGTTCTGCTCCGTTCTACTCTTCTCCGCTCCCGTTGCTGCAGTAATCTTTTGCTGCAGCTCCTCTCCGCATTCCTTGTGGTTCCGCTCTGCTTAGCTTCTGCAGAAACCTCTTGCTGCAGCTCTTCTATGCATTCCTTGTGGTTCAGCTCTGCTTAGCTTCTGCTGTTGCAGTAATCTCTTGCTGCAGCTCCTCTCCACATTCATGTGTGGTTCTGCTCTGCTTAGCTATTGTTGCTACGCTATCTCTTGCTGCTCTTCCGCTCCTACCTGCATCTCCTGTGTGAACAGGTCCCATCCTGTTCCTTCATTCTCCTTTCCTTCTGGCTTGTTTCCGTACCTGCATCTCCTGTGTGAACAGGTCCCAACCTGTTCCTTCATACTTTATTCCTTTCTGCTTGTTTTCTTACCTGAACCTCCAGTGTGAACAGGTCCCTACCTGTTTCTTCATACTATGTATCCATACCTGCACCTCCTGTGTGAATAGGTCCCTACCTTTTCCTTCATACACCACACCAACCAGCCCTGTGTTCTCTGCCATACCTGCCAGCCCAGTGTTCTCTGCCGTGTCTCTGCCAGCCCTGTGTCTCAGCCGTGCCAGCCTACTCGTCTGAGTTTCAGCCGTGCTCTTCTGCCAGTCCTGCCTGATGCCCGCACCTGTCCTAGTGTTCCTGTTCTCCAAGTGGGATCACTATGGCAATTGCTGCGTGGGAAATTTCTCACACAGCAAGGCCATAAGTGAGACTAGGGACTATTGTTTTACAGCGGCGGAGGAATACAGTGCGGAAGGATACCTTCCTCCCGTCATTGTATTCCTGGAGCCCCTAGAGAGCGGTCGCATCAGCTGATGCTGCCGTTCTCCACGGGAGATCGTTGTGGGACACTCGTGAATTTCTGCGGATCAGGGACTATATTGGTCGTTTGTTATTTTAATATTTTTTACAGATGACACTGGCTTCGGGGAACAAAGTGACTGTGAGTATGTAGTCTATGTTATATGTACTGTATGTCTATATGTATGTATTGTATGTAATGTATGAATGTATTGCATGTAGTATGTATGTAGTATGTATGTAGTATGTATGTAGTATGTATGTAGTATGTATGTAGTATGTATGTAGTATGTTGTATGTATGTATGTAGTATGTATGGTGTATGTATGTTGTATGTATGTAGTATGTATGTATGTAGTATGTATGTATGCATGTATGTATGTTGTATGTATGTAGAATGTATGTAGTATGTTGTATGTATGTATGTATGTAGTATGTATGTAGTATGTATGTAGTATGTATTTAGTATGCATGTATGTATGTTGTATGTATGTAGAATGTATGTAGCATGTTGTATGTATGTATGTATGTAATATGTATGTAGTATGTATATTGTATGTATGTTGTATGTATGTGGTATGTATGTGGTATGTATGTGGTATGTATGTGGTATGTTGTATGTATGTTGTATGTATGTAAGTAGTATGTATGTAGTATGTTGTATGTATGTTGTATGTATGTATATAGTATGTATGTAGTGTGTTGTATGTATGTATGTAGTATATAGTATGTATGTTGTATGTATGTGGTATGTTGTATGTATGTTGTATGCATGTATGTAGTATGTATGTAGTATGTTGTATGTATGTATGTAGTATGTATGTAGTATGTATGTATGTTGTATGAATGTAGATTCAAGATTCAAGATTCAAAGAAGCTTTATTGGCAGGACCAAATACACATCAGTTTTGCCAAAGCAAGTGTATAGAGGCAATAGGGATAGGGACTGAGGGGATGTTGGGTAGGAGCTGTGGGGGGAGGTGGATGGGGCAGATCCAGGTTGGGGGCTATAGTCCATGGCATAGGGGAGGTGGATGGGGCAGATCCAGGGTGGGGGCTATAGTCCATGGCATAGGGGAGGTGGATGGGGCAGATCCAGGTTGGGGGCTATAGTCCATGGCATAGGGGAGGTGGATGGGGCAGGTTCAGGTTGGGGGCTATAGTCCATGGCATAGGGGAGGTGGATGGGGCAGGTTCAGGTTGGGGGCTATAGTCCATGGCATAGGGGAGGTGGATGGGGCAGGTCCATTGTGGGGGCTATAGTCCATGGCATAGGGGAGGTGGATGGGGCAGATCCAGGTTGGGGGCTATAGTCCATGGCATAGGGGAGGTGGATGGGGCAGGTTCAGGTTGGGGGCTATAGTCCATGGCATAGGGGAGGTGGATGGGGCAGGTTCAGGTTGGGGGCTATAGTCCATGGCATAGGGGAGGTGGATGGGGCAGGTCCATTGTGGGGGCTATAGTCCATGGCATAGGGGAGGTGGATGGGGCAGATCCAGGTTGGGGGCTATAGTCCATGGCATCATAGTTCTCTTTCTCGCAGTCTATGGCATTCGCTCACATACCGCGCTGCTATCTCCACCGCTCTCTCTTCTTCTCCCAGCAAGATATATGTTTTCTCTTCCTCCTTCATGGTGATGAAGTCTGGGAAGAGATGTGAGAGTCTCCTGAAGTGAGTGTCCCTCACTGCTGAGTATTTGGAGCAGTGTAGCAGGAAGTGGGTTTCGTCCTCTATGGCCTCCTGATCACAGTGTTGGCACAGTCTTTCCTCCCTGGGCTTGTAGCTCTGCCTGTGTCGGCCACATTCGATGGCCAGACTGTGGGCGCTGAGTCTATATCGGCTCAGGATCTGGCGGTCTCTGGGGTCCGGGAGTTTCTCCAGATATGGGGCCAGTCTGTAGTCTCTCTGTAGGCTCCGGTACATGGTCAGTTTCTGTGAGCTGATGATATCATTCTTCCAGTCACTGACATACCTCTCCTGGCCTTCATCTGCCATCTTCCTAATTCCGGCTTTTGTCAGGTTGTTGTGATTGGTGTTCTGGTCCGGTTGGGTTTGGCTGGGCTGTTCCGGGGGTTCTGGTTTTTCTGTTTCACCTAACATGTATCAGGGCTTTATGGTGATGGGAGCTTGGATTGCTCCTATGCAGGTGAGCCCGGAATGACAGCGCCCTCTTTAGAACTGTCAGGTGTAGAGGGAATCTGCCCAGCTCGGCCCGACAAGCACTGTTGGAGGTGCTCCGATGGACCTGGAGAAGGTGCTTGCAGAATTCCAGGTGGAATATTTCTGTTGGACTGGAGTCCCACTTTGACCAGTCTGGGTAGGTGTGAGGACCCCAGACTTCGCTGCCATACAGGAGGATTGGGGCGATGATGGAGTCGAAGATTTTTAGCCAGACCCTCACTGGTGGCTTCAGATGGTAGAGTGTCCTTCGGATGGCATAGAAGGTTTTGCAGGCCTTGTCTTTCAGGGTCTCTATGGCTTGTTTGAAGTTCCCTGACCGGTGAATCTCTAGGCCCAGGTAGGTATATTTGTCCGTTCCTGTGAGGTCGCAGTTGTTGAGGATAAATGATGGGTGTTGGTCTGATCTTCTCTTTCTCCTCTGGAACACCATGGTGTTGGTTTTCTTTAGGTTGACCGGTAGGGCCCAGGTGGAGCTGAATTTCTCTAGGATTTTCAGGTTGTCCTGGAGGCCTTTCTCGGTTGGTGACAGCAGCAGCAGGTCATCTGCATACAGCAGGAATTTCACCTGAGCGTCGTGGAGGGTGAGTCCTGGTGCTGAGGAGGATTCCAGGGCGGTAGCCAGCTCGTTGATGTAGATGTTGAAGAGCGTTGGGCTTAGGCTGCAGCCTTGTCTTACTCCGCGGCTCTGCTGGAAAAAAGCCGTTCTTTTGCCGCTCACACTCACGCTGCAGCTGCTCTCGGTGTAGGAGCTTTTGATGACATCGTAGGTCTTTCCTCCTATTCCACTCTCCAGCAGTTTCAGGAATAAGCCCGGGTGCCACACTGAATCAAAGGCCTTTTTAAAGTCCACAAAGCAGGCGTATATCTTCCCATTCTTTGTATTGTAGACGTGTCTCTGAATGAGGCTGTGCAGAGTATAGATGTGGTCAGTGGTGCGGTGGTTCGGCATGAACCCTGCTTGGCTCTTGTTGAGGACGTTGTGCTCGGTGAGGAAGGTGAGGATCCTCTTGTTCAGGATACTGTTGAACAGTTTTCCCAGGTTGCTGCTGACGCATATGCCTCTGTAGTTGGCTGGGTCATACCTGTCCCCACTCTTGTGGATGGGTGTGATGAGGCCTTGGTTCCAGGTACGAGGGAAGTAGCCGGCACTCAGTACAATATTGAAGAGTTTAACCATTGCAGCCTGTATTTCTGGTGGGCTGTACTTCAGCATTTCTGGTAGGATTCCATCTAGGCCACCGGCTTTTCTACTTCTTATGGAGGAGAGTCTCTCGGTTACTTCCTGTAGTGTTATAGGTGTATCCACCGGGTTTTGGAAGTTTTTGATTTTTTCCTCCATTGCTTTTAGTTTCGCCATTATGTTTTCCTGTTCTTGGCTTAGTCCTTCCTTTGGAATGTCTTTATAGAGGTCTCTGAAGTATTGGAGCCAGAGGTTGCCATTTTGGATATGGTTGTTGTTGTTCTTGTCTTTGGTGTCCATGTGGTTCCATAGTTCCCAGAAGGAGTGGTCTTGGAGGGCGTCTTGGAGTTGATTAAGCTTCGTAGAGATGTAACTCTGCTTCTTCCTCCTGAGGATGGTTTTGTACTGCTTTTGTATGGAGTCATAGGCTTCCCTCAGACCCAGGTGGTTGGGGTCTCTGTGTTTCTTGTTGGAGGCTGTTCTCAGGGTCTTCCGTACAGCTTTACATTCTCTGTCAAACCAGCCATTGACCTGTGTTTCTTTTGGTCTCTTGTAGTCGACTTTTTTAAGGTCGGACAGTCTGGCCATTGCGTAGAATATATTGTTGAGGTCCTTTGCTGCTTGGTTCACTCCCTCTGGGTTTGGCATGTACTCAAGGTTGTAGAAGTGGTGGAGCATCCGCTGTATTTCAGGTCTGCTGGAAGCTTCTTTATATCTTAGTGCCGACATTTTGGACCATTTATAGGATGGAGGCCGGGTGAAGAGGCCGCTCTGCTGTGGCTTCTGAGTGGATGGTTTCTCTGTAGATTTCATGTACAGAAGAAGTTGGCTGTGGTCTGACAGGTGCGTTTGTGGGGTGACTATGAAGGCGCTGACATCTGCCAGGTTCAGGTCTGTAATGGCGTAGTCAACTACACTCCTCCCTACATGGGAGTTTAGTGTATACCTTCCTAAGGAGTCACCCTTGCATCGTCCATTAAGGATATGAAGTCCTAAACTTTTACATACGTTCAGGAGCTTTCTGCCACTTTTGTTGACTGTACTGTCATAGCTGTTTCTCTCAGTGTGTACAGGGTCTTGGCCGTCATTCTCTGCTCCAAGTATGTAGATGTTTCCATCCGTGGTCAGGAAGTCTCTCTCTCTCCCTGTTCTTGCATTGAGGTCTCCAAAGATGAGAACTTTGCCCAGGGCCTGATAATGGGCGGCTTCTCTTTGTAAGATTTCGAAGCAGTCTGGATTGAAGTAGGGGGACTCTGGCGGTGGGATATAGGTGGCACAGAGGTGGACATCAGACTGACAGGTGAGGATGGAGCTGCTGATTCTGATCCATATGTGGCTGCCTCCTTTCTTCACCGGTTTGATGTACTGATGGAGCTCCTCTTTATACCAGATCGCTACTCCTCCTGAGCCCCGGCCCTGTTTGATGTTTTTATTTTTCTGGGCATGGACCAAGAATTCCTTGTATCCAATAGGCACCAGGGATTCGTTTTCGGCTCTGGTCCATGTTTCCAGGAGGATCTGAATGTCTATATTTTTCATACTTTGTATAAAATCAGGGTCCTTTGTTTTAGATCCAAAGGTTGAGGCGTTGAGACCCTGGATATTCCAGCTGCTGATTGTAAGTGAAGACATTCTTCTGTGTGGTTTGTGTGTATATACCTTGTAATGAGTATGGCTGTGTGGGACAAACTGGATTTCTGACAGTTTTATAGTGGTGCTTGGTTCCATCCGGTCACATTATTATTCTGCGCAGTGCATTGAGCAGGTTTATTATCTCATCCCTATCTCTGCTCTGCATGTATCTGTGTGGGCTTGGTGGTGTCCTCGGTGGAGGTCTCCACCTCCGATGGTCTGACACTGGGTGAAGAGCTTTGTTTCCAGCTCCAGGAGGTAGCCTTGGGGTTTTCTGCTTTATCGTTCTCGGGGGTCTTTCAGTGTGATTATGGCCACTGTTGAATCCAGGCCCGGGGTCTCTGTTTAGCACGATGTCCTTCAGCTCTTTGGCCAGGAGGCTGACCCCTTGTTTGTTGAGGTGTTTATCATCGTGCAGGTGACTGTTGTTTATGGAGAGGTGTTGTGCCAGGGTCACGCTTGGCACAGTCTTGATCTTTTCAGTCAGTTCTGCATTGATGGCTTGGGTGGTTTGCCTGGGTATGTCCTTTCTTGGAAGCAGCGATGACAGAATGATTTTACTGTCCCGGAATTGTAGGTTTGCCATCTTTGCCAGGTTGATCAGTTGTTCTGCGATCTGCTGGTCTGGCAGATTGTTTGTACCCGTGTGTATAATAATGTGCTTTGGGTTGGTAAACCGTGGTCTACTGATGACCTCTGTCACCTGTTCAATACTTGCACAGCGGATTGTACGGACCTGTTTTCCTGGGAATAGCCGCTGTGTATTTAGGTACTTCCCATTTGAGTCCATTATTAGGACAATATCAGGACTTTGTGATGTCTTGGGTGGGCTACGGTGCTGCTGACGAGGGTCTGTGGTGCTGGCTTTGCTGGTGGCTGGTTCTGTTCTCTCTTCCATCTCTCTGGTTTCAGGATTTGAGTCCATTATTAGGACAGTATCAGGACTTTGTGATGTCTTGGGTGGGCTACGGTGCTGCTGACGAGGGTCTGTGGTGCTGGCTTTGCTGGTGGCTGGTTCTGTTCTCTCTTCCATCTCTCTGGTTTCAGGATTTGAGTCCATTATTAGGACAGTATCAGGACTTTGTGATGTCTTGGGTGGGCTACGGTGCTGCTGATGGGGTTCAGTGGTGGCCATATTGTCTGCTCTCTGGCATGTTTTCGTTGCCCCCTGCTGGTTCAGATGTCCAGGGTTATGGGCTTTTAATTCTCTAATCTCCTTTCGGAGTTGATCATTGTCCTTTTTCAGTTCCCCCATTTCCTGTAGTGCTGCCTTGTATTTACACTTCATTTCACACATTTCGGCCCTTATTTTCTGTGTGGCTGTGTCATTTGCTGCTTGGTAATTTGCGTTGCTTTGTGAGTTTCTTTCACATTCAAATTTCAGTTGGACCAAGTCTCTTTCTAGTTGAGATAAGAAGTCTCTGATGTTATCGGGCGAGAGGTGTGAAGTGTCGGGGGTTAGGCGGCTCTGTCTGGGAATCCCTATGTGAGCATTAGAGGTAGCTGCTGGGGCTTGTAGTCCTTTATAGGTTTGTGCCTGCTCTTTGATATCGGAGAAACAATTTTCAAATTGCTGCAGAATCTCCTCCGTGCCCTGCGCCATGACTGTGCCAGTTTTGTATAGGAGTATGGTGAGCGCATTGGTGTCCTCTGCTTGGCTGGTAATTTTAATCTGCTGGACACCTTTATCGTTGGTTTTAGATACATGTTTATATCGTTTGCACAGCGCAGTGCGCCAGGCTGAGGGATGGTCTGTATAGAATAATACGTTGGTTTTTCTTTTTGGTTCTTTCTTTGTGAAATCTGCATAAAGAGTCTCTGGATTCTCTCTAACGTAGTCCATCTTGGATTTATTGCCCCCCTGTGTTATCTCCTGATCTGGCCCCCAGCATTCCTGTGTCTCTGGCTCTGGGCTTTGTTCATTTACATGTTCTAAATTTGTGTTTTCCATTTTGTAGTTATATGTTAATTATAATCCTTGTTTCTAAGAAGATTAATTTGTAGCAAGTCTATAGGTTGTGTTGTAGTTAAAGAATTCTCCTACCTTCTATAGGTCCAGGTATCAGGATGTCAGATGTATGATGCCGGCTGCTTCCAGTCTGTGTCCTCCAGGAGATTCTTGTTTTGTCCTTTAAATCCTCCAATTCTTCCTTTTTTCATAAAATGTAAAGTCCAGTTCGGTCCAGATCACTTTTATGTTCCACGGAGTTGAGTTTTTCCAGGTTTTGTCTTACAGTTGACTCATTACAAGGTATAAAGTGATGGAAATTCAGGAGCTCATGTTCAGTGCTTCTTACTCCTAGGAATGGTGGGCGGGATCTGGGCGAATGTAGTATGTATGTAGTATGTATATAGTATGTATGTAGTATGTTGTATGTATGTTGTATGTATGTATGCTGTATGTATGTTGTATGTATGTTGTATTTATGTAGCATGTATGTAGTATGTTGTATGTATGTAGTATGTAGTATGTATGTAGTATGCTGTATGTATGTAGTATGTAGTATGTATGTAGTATGTAGTATGTATGTAGTATGTATGTAGTATGTTGTATGTAGTATGTATGCTTGTGTTTGTTTTTTTTACATTCAACACATTAGCCAGATGATGGGACTACTACTCTATGTAGTATGTTGTATGTATGTATGTAGTATGTATGTAGTATGCAGTATGTATGTAGTATGCATGTATGTATGTTGTATGTATGTAGAATGTATGTAGTATGTTGTATGTATGTATGTATGTTGTATGTATGTTGTATGCATGTTGTATGTATGTAGTATGTTGTATGTATGTTGTATGTATGTATGTTGTATGCATGTTGTATGTATGTTGTATGTATGTAGCATGTATGTAGTATGTTGTATGTATGTAGTATGCTGTATGCATGCTTGTGTTTTTTTTTTTTACATTCAACACATTAGCCGGATGATGGGACTACTACTGTCCCATCATTGGCTAATGTGTCAATCACTGTCATTGTAGCAGGCATAGCCTGATGGGACTTGTAGTCCCATCGGACGATGCCTGCACACAAGCACAAAGACCCCGAGAGGCCCATACAGACCCCCGGCAGGCCGCACAGACCCCCGGCAGGCTGCACAGACCCCCGAGAGGCCCGTACAGAACCCCGGAAGGCTGCACAGACCACCGGCAGACCGCACAGACCCCCGGCAGGCCGCACAGATCCCCGAGAGGCCCGTACAGACCCCCGGCAGGCCCGCACAGACCCCTCACGGTCCCACACAGACACGCAGTCTCCACCCACGCACCGCCCACACTCTTCCTCCCTCCGGAACTGGATGTGCAAGGAATGAAAGGGTTTATTTTCATTCTGATATTTGTGTCCCATTGACTTGCATTGGTTTCCGGTATCGGTATCGGCGACACCCGATATTTTTTGAATATCGGCCGATCCAATCCGATCCCGATATTTCCCGATATTGGAAGGTATCGCTCAACACTAGTGAGAAGTGGAGTTTTTCCAAGAGAGAGCGGTGGGGCTGTGGACAGTTCGAGGGGTGAAGCCTGGGCGAAGTCTCAAGGGGGCCCCGAAAATTTTGCCAGTATGGGGCCCCAAAATTTCTAGTTGCAGCCCTGCTCCAAACCTTGACAAGCCAGAGCTGGTATGTCACTCTCCATAAGGAGAAACTTTGCCCCTTAGACCCCAGTCCAGAGCCTCTCATCTAGCCAAATTAGTTCTCATGCTTCGCACTGACCAGGGCCAACAGCCCGAAACACCGTGTCTGCGAATTGAGATACTGATTTGGCTTTTATCCTAAGTCATATTGAACAACCCATTAAAGAATTGATTGTGACTTGTAGGATCGCTACTTCCAACAGATGGCACTATAGAATTTAAGTCCTCTTTTTCTCTGAAGAGGCAATTTGCATATTGCAGTTTTTAGAGTGTTACCTATTTTGCTGAGTGAGTTCTACACTATCATAACAGCCTCCCTATCCTTGGATTACTATTCACAGAGTTGAGAGACTCACATGTTCATTGCACTTCAACACTAGTGCAGTAGTACAACTCAATACAATTTAGGCTTTTTTTCTATTCACATGTGGAATGAGATGTGTGCACTGACCTCCTAACCATAGGCCGTAACATTCTAAAATTCTGGTGTTTGGTTGGCCCTCATCTTTATACTGATTGTGATAGACTTTCCTCATACACAAGTAACACAAAAACCTGTTTTAAACAACAGGTCATTTTCTGAGGACATATTCTCTTTAAGTGCTTTGCATTGTGCTGCTGGTTTACATCTCAACTGTTCTGCAAAAACATATGCCATCATGATGGAGCAAACAAAGAATTAAAAGTACAAAGTCGGAAATGCTTTCTTTGTCATGGTTATTTTGAGGTTTGTAACCAAGGTATTTTTGTGTATTTTCTTTACATCTAAACAATAATCATTCTAATGGAAGATGAAAAGTACATGTAATCCTATGAAGTCAACTCTTAGAAACATGATGAGAAAAATATGAATGCTGAATGCTGTAACCTATATACGCATTGCTGTAAACACAGTATAGTAAATAGGGTGTAGGTTATATGAAATTTGTATTATACGCTAGGACACTCCATATATCAGGACAAAGAGCTAGCCATTTTGGACTGGAAACCAATGAACAACTTGTCTGGTCAAACTTTGTTTAGCTTTTTTTTACAATAATATTAACCCTTTCAAGACATTGGTTGCAAAAGAATTTCTAAACTACTGAAAGATTTCAGTGAGCACTGTTGGGGCCATAATTCGGAAGTGGAAAGATCATCATTTTACCATAAACCGGCTACGACCAGGTGCTCCCCGCAAGATTTCAGACAGAGGAGTGAAAGGAATTATCAAAAGAGTTGTCCTATAGTTAAGCACCACCTGTGGATAGCTACAGAAAGACAATTGTTTTAAAGAAAACAATAAGTAATGCACTCAACTTCATGGCCTAAATGCATTCTCACCACGCAAGACTCCATAGCTGAATCAAAAGCATGTTCAAGCGCATTTTAAAGTTTGCTCAACAACATTTAGACAAGCATGTGAAATACTGGGAGAATATAGCCTGGTTAGATGAGACTAAAATTGAACTCTTTGGATGCCATAATACAGACCAAAAGGCACTGCTTATTACCTCAAAAAACAGCATATCAACTGTGAAGTTTGGAGTTGACATCAATGTAGGGTTGTTTATCAGCATACGGCACTGGCAAACTTCATACCATTGAAGGAAGTATGAATGACAAAAAAAAAGACATTCTTGAAGCTCTCAATTGGTTTCATAGAAATAAAATAAAGCTGCTAGAATGGCCTAGCCAATCACTTGACTTGAATCCAATATAAACTTTAAGGAAGGATCTAATCAATCAATCTAAGCACACGGAACCTTCAGTATCTGAAGAGTTTTTGTATGGAAGAATGGATTGAAATCACACCTGTGCAATGCATGCAAATAGTTTCTGCATACAGGAGGCATCTTGAAGCTGTCATCACCAACAAAGATGGGGGGGGCATATGGGCGTCGATAAAACCCAAGAGAGGGTTTTACTGGCCTGGATGTCACCGGGAGAGTGTTAATTATTGTCGATCCTGTCCTATAAATCAGTTAATTGCTCCCACCTCAGCAGTCCCCTAGTTCTGTTACCCATTATAGAGCTCCTATTTGACCAGATTGCCATGGAACTTGTAGGACCCCTATTTAAGTCTGCCATAGGCCACCAATACATCTTGGTGGTCATGGACTATGCAACACGGTACCCAGAGGTGAAATACCTGAGGAAATCCTCAGCCAGGAGTATAGTCTGAGAGCATCCATATTTTCTCCTGGACGGGACTGTCAAAGGAGAATCTGAAGAACCAAGGAACACCATTCATGTACAAGGCAATGAGAAAGTTATGTAAGGCCTTCCAGATTACCCAACTCAGGACATCTGTGTACCATAAGCAAATTGATAGCCCAGGAGGCACGGGCAAGGGTCTACAATTGGTCAGCGAGACTGAGACAGTTTAGCCCTGCGAGATTCCTGGGACATATTGCATGCACTGCTATTTTGAGGTCTAGCCATAGATATTCAATGATGCTCAGATCAGGGGACTGTGAGGGTCATTGTAAAACCTTCAGCTTGCACCTTTCAAGGTAGTCTATTGTGGATTTTGATGTGTGTTTACAAGCATTATCTATTTGTACAAGCCATCATTTTATCAATTTCGTCTTTTTTACAGATGGTGTTATGTTTACATCAAGAATTTGTTGAAATTTCTTTGAATCCATTCTTCCCTCTCCCTGTAAAATGTTCCCTGTTCCGTTGGCTGCAACACAACCCCAAAGCATAATTCATCCACACCCATGATTAATGGTTAGCGCAATGTTTTTCTCCTGAATTTCGGTGCCCTTTTTTCTCCATACATAACTTTGATTATTGTGGCCAAAGAGTTCTATGATAACTTTATCTTTGTCCAAAATTCATCAGGCTTGTTTAGATGCTCTTTCCATACTTCAGACGCAGAATTTTATGGTGAGGAGGCAGAGATGTTTTCTTCTGATGACTATTCCATGAAGGCCATAGTTGTGCAGGGGTCTCAGAACAGTAGAACAATGTACCACAGCTCCAGAATCTGCTAAATGTTTCTGAAGGTCTTTTGCAGTCAAGCAGCGGTTCTGATTTACCTTTCTAGCAATATTATTAGCAGTTCTCACTGAAATTTTGCTTGGTCTTCTTGATCTCCACTGTTCCTGTTAACTACCATTTCTTAATTACATTTTGGTGAGGGTGTAGAAGCAGCAAGAAATGTCTTAATGACAAATGAAGGTTTGAATCAAAACATAGAGTTGTGTCAAACTTGTGAAGCCAATAACCATCCAAAGGAGCCCAAATGAGCTACAATATTTCAGAAAGCAGATGTGGAGCTATATTTGCAGTCCTGTGACAGTTGCTAAAGAGTTAACTCAATCTGAGAGTGTTGGGTGCCTGACATGAAATAAATTGTATCACTACTATAGCTGTTTGGCAGGGAAAAATATTATGTATTTGAGCAACTTGAAACAAAAAGTGACAGACAATGTAAAGCAGTCGTCACCCTTAACCACTGTAACTACTCTAACATTAATATCACATTGTTTACACTCTTTGGCACTTGTAAATTTATCCAGAATGTGTCCATTGGGTGAAATAATTCATCCAAGGCTCACCTGCTGTGAAAATCTGATGTCATCAAACCTGATTAAGTGTCAATGTGATCTTCCATGAGCGGCTCCCCAATTCTACAGAAATTTGGCACATTGGAAACACATCTGTTGTCTGTCACGATAGAAATACCCGGCATACATTTCTACAAAAGGTGCTCTATAGACAAAAATCGGTGTGGAAAACTAAGACTAAATATCGTATGTAGTGGTTCTTGGAGAGTAGCGCACTGCCTTCTATCACATACACATCTGTAACTTTCTTTCTGGATACTTTGCAGAACAGCTTTTTTTTTACAATAATATGCTTCAATATCTGTGAATAGTGGAGCATTTAACATGTAAATCTATTGCATTTTTATATCCTTTTCTACAAGCAAGTTATGTTAGTATGAAACAATAATTACAGCAAATTACAAACATTTCCCCCGAAAGTTCTTTAAATTAAGCTAGAAACTTAAGCACGTTGTAGAAATAAAATTTTAGCCATGATTTTCTGTCTTTAGAAGCACAAATACTGTAAATTTTAAAAAATAACAGATCTTTAGTCTTATATAGTACCTTAACCCCGAAAGCCACTTGTGTATCAAAGACAAACACATTTTTTAATAGCTTGTCCCAATATAATCTAGATGATAATTCAGCCAGTACATTTTCTACATTAGAATTACATTCTAATTCTTACAATATTCAAGTGTTCCAAAATTTGATTCCCCTAATATTACACCCTAAATTTTGGAGCCTATAAAAATTGTAAAGAAATCTATACACTACTTAATTAGTTTGTGTACTAGTCATATACAGTTGTTAGGGAAAGCCTACATATGCATTACATACCAGTAGGGTTGAGCGAAACGGGTCGAACATTTTCAAAAGTCGCCGACTTTTGGCGAAGTCGAGTTTCATGAAACCCGATCCGACCCCTGTGCGTGGTCGGCCATGCGGTACGCGACTTTCGCGCCAAAGTCGCGTTTCAATGACGCGAAAAGCGCCATTTCTCAGCCAATGAAGGTAAACGCAGAGTGTGGGCAGCGTGATGACATAGGTCCTGGTCCCCACCATCTTAGAGAAGGGCATTGCAGTGATTGGCTTGCTGTCTGCGGCGTCACAGGGGCTATAAAGGGGAGTTCCCGCCGACCGCCATGTTACTGCTGCTGATCTGAGCTTAGGGAGAGGTTGCTGCCGCTTCGTCAGAAGCAGGGATAGCGTTAGGCAGGGTCCATTAACCACAAAACCGCTTGTGCTGTAGCGATTTCCACTGCCCAACACCACCTTCGGTGTGCAGGGACAGTGGAAGCTCCTTTTTTTTTTTTTTTTTCCTCAGCGCTGTAGCTCATTGGGCTGCCCTAGAAGGCTCCCTGATAGCTGCATTGCTGTGTGTACGCCGCTGTGCAAACCAACTGCTTTTTTCAAAGCACAAATCCTCTTGTTCCTTCCTTTCTGCACAGCTATCTTGTTTGTTTGTCCACACTTTTTATTTAATTTGTGCATCAGTCCACTCCTTATTGCTGCCTGCCATACCTGGCTGAGATTACTGCAGGGAGATAGTAATTGAAGGACAGTTCCTTTTTTTTTTTTTTTTTTTTTGTGGGAGATTAAGATTGACATTTCTGCTAGAGTGCCATCTCTGTCTGTGTCATCTCTCACTCAGTGGGCCATAGAAAGCCTATTTATTTTTTTGCTTGATTTGGGTTCCAAAATCTACCAGAAAAAATCACAACATCAATCAGTGGGAGAAAAATATTGGCCTCAGGGCTTGTGTGCCACTCCTTACTCCTGTGTGTGCCATCTCTCACTCAGTGGGCCATAGAAAGCCTATTAATTTTTTTGCTTGATTTGGGTTCTAAATTCTACCTGAAAAAATCAATAAATCAATCAGTGGGAGATTAATATTGGCCTTTGGGCTTGTGTGCCAGTCCTAAGCGTGCCATCTCTCTCTCTCAGATAGTGGGCCATAGAAAGCCTATTTATTATTATTTTTTTTATTGGGTTTATAAATTTTCCCTGGAAAAAAAAAAAAAGTGGGAGATTAATATTGGCCTCTGGGCTTGTGTGCCAGTCCTGAGCGTGCCATCTCTCTCACAAATAGTGGGCCATAGAAAGCCTATTTATTTTTTGGGTTGATTTGGGTTCCTAATTCTACCTGAAAAAATCAATCAATCAATCAGTGGGAGAAAAATATTGGCCTCAGGGCTTGTGTGCCACTCCTTACTCCTGTGTGTGCCATCTCTCACTCAGTGGGCCATAGAAAGCCTATTAATTTTTTTGCTTGATTTGGGTTCTAAATTCTACCTGAAAAAATCATTAAATCAATCAGTGGGAGATTAATATTGGGCTTTGGGCTTGTGTGCCAGTCCTAAGGGTGCCATCTCTCTTTCTCAGATAGTGGGCCATAGAAAGCCTATTTATTATTATTTTTTTTATTGGGTTTATAAATTTTCCCTGGAAAAAAAAAAAAATGGGAGATTAATATTGGCCTCTGGGCTTGTGTGCCAGTCCTGAGCGTGCCATCTCTCTCACAAATAGTGGGCCATAGAAAGCCTATTAATTTTTTTGCTTGATTTGGGTTCCAAAATCTACCTGAAAAAAATCACTAAATCAATCAGTGGGAGATTAATATTGGCCTCTGGGCTTGTGTGCCACTCCTGACTCCTGTGTGCGTCATCTGTCACTCAGTGGGCCCTAGAAAGCCTATTTTTTGTTTTATTTGTTTTCTAAATTCTCCCTGAAACAATCATTTTATTTTCTTTGGTTTCTAAATTATTCCTGAAAAAAAATCATTTTTTTTGTATTTTTTTTTCTCTCAAGTCTCCCTGAAAAAAAAAAAAAAAAAAAAAAAATCTGTGGGAGATTCATATTGCCCCTTCTGCTTGTGTGCCAGTCTTGACTCCTGGGTGTGCCATCTCTCTCTCTCTCCCCAATTGTGGGCCATAGAAAGCCTATTAATTTTTTTGCTTGATTTGGGTTCCAAAATCTACCAAAAAAAATGACTAAATCAATCGGTGGGAGATTAATATTGGCCTCTGGGCTTGTGTGCCACTCCTGACTTCTGTGTGCGTCATCTGTCACTCAGTGGGCCCTAGAAAGCCTATTTTTTGTTTTATTTGTTTTCTAAATTCTCCCTGAAACAATCATTTTATTTTCTTTGGTTTCTAAATTATTCCTGAAAAAAAATCATTTTTTTGGTATTTTTTTTTCTCTCAAGTCTCCCTGAAAAAAAAAAAAATAAAAATCTGTGGGAGATTCATATTGCCCCTTCTGCTTGTGTGCCAGTCTTGACTCCTGGGTGTGCCATCTCTCTCTCTCTCCCCAATTGTGGGCCATAGAAAGCCTATTAATTTTTTTGCTTGATTTGGGTTCCAAAATCTACCAAAAAAAATCACTAAATCAATCAGTGGGAGATTAATATTGGCCTCTGGGCTTGTGTGCCACTCCTGACTCCTGTGTGCGTCATCTGTCACTCAGTAGGCCCTAGAAAGCCTATTTTTTGTTTTATTTGTTTTCTAAATTCTCCCTGAAACAATCATTTTATTTTCTTTGGTTTCTAAATTATTCCTGAAAAAAATCATTTTTTTTGTATTTTTTTTTCTCTCAAGTCTCCCTGAAAAAAAAAAAAAAAAAAAAATCTGTGGGAGATTCATATTGCCCCTTCTGCTTGTGTGCCAGTCTTGACTCCTGGGTGTGCCATCTTTCTCTCTCTCCCCAATTGTGGGCCATAGAAAGCCTATTAATTTTTTTGCTTGATTTGGGTTCCAAAATCTACCAAAAAAAATAACTAAATCAATCGGTGGGAGATTAATATTGGCCTCTGGGCTTGTGTGCCACTCCTGACTCCTGTGTGCGTCCTCTCTCACTCAGTGGGCCCTACAAAGCCTTTTTTTTTTTTTTTTTTCCTAAATTCTCCCTGAAACAATCATTTCATTTTATTTGTTTTATAAATTCTTCTGTAAAAAATAATTTTTTTTTAATTTTTTTTTTTCTGAAGTCTCCCTTTTAAAAAAAACAAACACAAATCAGTGGGAGATAAATATTTACATTTGCGCTTCAGTGACAGTCCTGCGTGTGTGCCATCTCATTTGTTGCCAACAACAACAGAGTGTGTAACATTGTGGCTGATTTTCGTTGTGGTCTCACCCACCTGTAAAGGGGTAGCTAAATCATACTGAAGTTATAGCTCACCGTGTAAGTTGTGTGACAGCAACAAATACCGTTCGTTTGGTAACGTTTTTAAAACAATGAGGAAGTCTGGTGGAAGAGGTCGTGGCCGGGGGCGTTCATTGTCAGCTGGTAATGAGGGTAGTGGTAGTGGTGGAGCATCAGCTGGTCGTGGGAAAAAAAATATTGCACCTAAGTCTGGAGCTGTGGAGCCAGGTTTGTCGTCTGGCTACACAAGGCCTCGAACGCTCCCTTTTCTGGGAGTAGGAAAACCGCTTTTAAAGCCGGAGCAGCAAGAGCAAGTTTTGGCTTATCTTGCTGACTCAGCCTCTAGCTCTTTTGCCTCCTCTCGTGAAACTGGTAAATGTCAAAGCAGCGCGTCGTTAGTGGATGTTCACGGTCAGGGACAAGTCGCTTCCTTGTCCTCTTCAGCAAAAACAACAACAGAGAAGAATGCAGCAGGCGACACAACGGGTTACTCCATGGAGCTCTTTACACATACCGTCCCTGGCTTAGAAAGTGAAGCAGTTAACAGTCCATGCCCATTACAAGTTGAATCTGACATGGAGTGCACTGATGCACAGCCACAGCCAGACTACTATCCTGGTCCTTTGACTCAGACCACAACATTGCCATCGCAGGGTGCTGATCAAGAATCAGACCCTGATGAGACTATGTTGCCCCATCACGAACGCTATACCACCGACCGCCACGGTGACACAGACGAAGTTGCACACGAGCTACAAGAAGAGGTAATAGATGACCCAGTTCTTGACCCCGATTGGCAGCCATTGGGGGAACAGGGTGCAGGCGGCAGCAGTTCTGAAGCGGAGGAGGAGGGGCCGCAGCAGGCATCAACATCGCAACAGGTTCCATCTGCCGGGCCCGTATCTTGCCCAAAACGCGTGGCAAAGCTGAAACCTGTTGGAGGACAGCGTGGCCATCCGGTTAAAGCTCAGTCTGCAATGCCTGAAAAGGTATCCGATGCTAGAAAGAGTGCAGTCTGGCATTTTTTTAAACAACATCCAATTGATCAGCGCAAAGTCATCTGTCAAAAATGTTCAACTACCTTAAGCAGAGGACAGAATCTGAAAAGTCTCAATACAAGTTGCATGCATAGACATTTAACCACCATGCATTTGCAAGCCTGGACTAACTACTAAACGTCCCTTAAGGTTGTAGCACCCTCGGCCAATGAAGCTAGTCAGCAACGCAACATCCCTTCCGGCAGTGTAGGGCCACCATTTTCCGCACCACCTGCAGTATCTGTGCAGGTTTCTTTGCCAGGCCAAAGCCGTCAGGGTCAGGGAATCACCAGTTTCGTAGTAGGAAACACTGCATCTAGGGCACCGGTGGCAACAATACCATCTCCCACCGTCTCTCAGTCTGCCATGTCCACCGGCACCCCCGCTAGTTCCACGATCTCCAGCTCTCCAGCCCAGCTCACCCTACATGAGACTATGGTTAGAAAAAGGAAGTACTTAGCCTCGCATCCGCGTACACAGGGTTTGAACGCACACATAGCTAGACTAATCTCGTTAGAGATGATGCCCTACCGGTTAGTTGAAAGCGAAGCTTTCAAAGCCCTGATGGACTACGCTGTACCACGCTACGAGCTACCCAGTCGACACTTTTTTTCCAGAAAAGCCATCCCAGCCCTCCACCAGCATGTTAAAGAGCGCATCGTCCATGCACTCAGGCAATCTGTGAGCACAAAGGTGCACCTGACAACAGATGCATGGACCAGTAGGCATGGCCAGGGACGTTACGTGTCCATCACGGCACACTGGTTAAATGTGGTGGATGCAGGGTCCACAGGGGACAGCAAGTTTGGGACAGTTCTGCCTAGCCCACGGTCTAGGAAACAATTGGCTGTAGCCGTTCGCACCCCCTCCTCCTCCTCTTCGTCCTCCTGCAGAAGCGAGAGCTCGTCCACAGACCGCAGTCGCACAACCACTCCATCCGCAGCTGCCACTGTTGCACACCAGGTCTCCCATTATGGGGCAGCTACTGGCAAACGTCAGCAGGCTGTATTGGCTATGAAGTGTTTAGGCGACAACAGACACACCACGGAAGTTCTGTCCGAGTTCTTGCAGAAAGAAACGCAGTCGTGGCTGGGCACTGTAGATCTTGAGGCAGGCAAGGTAGTGAGTGATAACGGAAGGAATTTCATGGCTGCCATCTCCCTTTCCCAACTGAAACACATTCCTTGCCTGGCTCACACCTTAAACCTGGTGGTGCAGTGCTTCCTGAAAAGTTATCCGGGGTTATCCGACCTGCTCCTCAAAGTGCGTGGACTTTGCTCACATATCCGCCGTTCGCCCGTACACTCCAGCCGTATGCAGACCTATCAGCGTTCTTTGAACCTTCCCCAGCATCGCCTAATCATAGACGTTGCAACAAGGTGGAACTCAACACTGCACATGCTTCAGAGACTGTGTGAACAGAGGCGGGCTGTTATGTTTTTGTGGGAGGATACACATACACGGGCAGGCAGTAGGATGGCAGACATGGAGTTGTCAGGTGTGCAGTGGTCGAAGATTCAAGACATGTGTCAAGTCCTTCAGTGTTTTGAGGAATGCACACGGCTGGTTAGTGCAGACAACGCCATAATAAGCATGAGCATCCCCCTAATGCGTCTGCTGATGCAAAGTTTGACGCACATAAAGGATCAGGCGTCTGCAGCTGAGGAAGAGGAAAGCCTTGATGACAGTCAGCCATTGTCTGGCCAGGGCAGTGTACAGGACGAGGTAGCGGGCGAAGAGGAGGAGGAGGACGAGGAGGATGATGGGGATGATTATATTTTTAATGAGGAAGCTTTTCCGGGGCCACTGGAAATTGGTGGCGCGGCAAGGCCGGGTTCTGGTTTTTTGAGGGACACAAGTGACGTGGATTTGCCTGAAACTGCCCCTCAACCAAGCACAACCGCAGATTTGAGAACTGGAACTTTGGCCCACATGGCGGATTATGCCTTACGTATCCTCAAAAGGGACACACGCATAACTAAAATGATGAATGATGACGATTACTGGTTGGCCTGCCTCCTTGATCCTCGCTATAAAGGCAAATTGCAAAATATAATGCCACATGAGAACTTGGAACTAATATTAGCAACCAAACAATCAACTCTTGTTGACCGTTTGCTTCTGGCATTCCCTGCACACAGCGCCCGTGATCGTTCTCACACGAGCTGCAGGGGCCAGCAGACCAGAGGAGTTAGAGGGGCAGAAATCAGAAGTGGCGTTGGCCAGAGGGGTTTTCTGACCAGGTTGTGGAGTGATTTTGCTATGACCGCAGACAGGACAGGTACTGCAGCATCAATTCAAAGTGACAGGAGACAACATTTGTCCAGTATGGTTACAAACTATTTTTCATCCCTTATCGATGTTCTCCCTCAACCGTCATTCCCATTTGATTACTGGGCATCAAAATTAGACACCTGGCCAGAATTGGCAGAATATGCATTGCAGGAGCTTGCTTGCCCGGCAGCTAGTGTCCTATCAGAAAGAGTATTCAGTGCTGCAGGTTCAATACTAACAGAAAAAAGGACTCGTCTGGCTACCCAAAATGTAGATGATCTAACCTTCATTAAAATGAACCACAACTGGATTTCGAAATCTTTTGCCCCACCTTGCCCGGCTGACACCTAGCTTTCCTATGAAAAGGTCTTGCCTGTGGACTATTCTGAATGCCTTTTCCAATCTCGTAATTTTCAGCACCTGATTGTCCAGCATACGACATGTTTACACCTCACTAAATGGCCAAACTCCCCACACGGGGCCGTGGTATCGACACTTGGCGACAGCACCCGTGAGAGTGCAGTTTGTCTGAAGAGGTGGGTGAGCCCGCTTTTGGTCGATGGCACTGCCACTGGGTCCCTCCTAGTACAATAAAGTGTCTCTGGCGGTGGTGGTGCGCACCCAGCGTCAGACACACCGTTGTAATATGAGGGGCCCTGGGCCTGTACCGCCGGCCACAAGACAGTTTCCCCCCACCCCAGCTCAAACAGTGCTCTACCACTTGCAAAATTATCTCACAGCTCCACCAATGTTTAGTCTATGCGCTGACATCCTTCAATGCCTGCCACTGACAATACCATTGTATTGACATTTTTGTTATGTTAGGCCTTCGATGCCTGTCTGTGGTCACTCCTTCCACTAGGCCTCCACTGACCACACCACTGCTGCCCGTGTACCCCTGGAACCAATTTAAAATTGCCTACAGCCATGTGTTATTATTTTAGGCCTTCGATGCCTGTCTGCGGTCACTCCTTCCACTAGGCCTCCACTGACCACACCACTGCTGCCCGTGTACCCCTGGAACCAATTTAAAATTGCCTTCAGCCAGCCCAATTTTTTTATTTTAGGCCTTCGATGCCTGTCTGCAGTCCATTCTTTCAACTACTACTACACTGAACAGGTCACTGCTGCCCGTGTACCCCTGGAACCAATTTAAAATTGCCTACAGCCATGTGTTATTATTTTAGGCCTTCGATGCCTGTCTGCGGTCACTCCTTCCACTAGGCCTCCACTGACCACACCACTGCTGCCCGTGTACCCCTGGAACCAATTTAAAATTGCCTACAGCCATGTGTTATTATTTTAGGCCTTCGATGCCTGTCTGCGGTCACTCCTTCCACTAGGCCTCCACTGACCACACCACTGCTGCCCGTGTATCCCTGGAACCAATTTAAAATTGCCTACAGCCAGCCCAATTTTTTTATTTTAGGCCTTCGATGCCTGTCTGCGGTCCATTCTTTCAACTACTACTACACTGACCAGGGCACTGCTGCCCGTGTACCCCTGGAACCAATTTAAAATTGCCTACAGCCATGTGTTATTATTTTAGGCCTTCGATGCCTGTCTGCGGTCACTCCTTCCACTAGGCCTCCACTGACCACACCACTGCTGCCCGTGTACCCCTGGAACCAATTTAAAATTGCCTACAGCCATGTGTTATTATTTTAGGCCTTCGATGCCTGTCTGCGGTCACTCCTTCCACTAGGCCTCCACTGACCACACCACTGCTGTCCGTGTACCCCTGGAACCAATTTAAAATTGCCTACAGCCATGTGTTATTATTTTAGGCCTTCGATGCCTGTCTGCTGTCCATTCTTTCAACTACTACTACACTGACCAGGGCACTGCTGCCCGTGTACCCCTGGAACCAATTTAAAATTGCCTACAGCCATGTGTTATTATTTTAGGCCTTCGATGCCTGTCTGCGGTCACTCCTTCCACTAGGCCTCCACTGACCACACCACTGCTGTCCGTGTACCCCTGGAACCAATTTAAAATTGCCTACAGCCATGTGTTATTATTTTAGGCCTTCGATGCCTGTCTGCGGTCCATTCTTTCAACTACTACTACACTGACCAGGGCACTGCTGCCCGTGTACCCCTGGAACCAATTTAAAATTGCCTACAGCCATGTGTTATTATTTTAGGCCTTCGATGCCTGTCTGCGGTCACTCCTTCCACTAGGCCTCCACTGACCACACCACTGCTGCCCGTGTACCCCTGGAACCAATTTAAAATTGCCTACAGCCAGCCCAATTTTTTTATTTTAGGCCTTCGATGCCTGTCTGCGGTCCATTCTTTCAACTACTACTACACTGACCAGGTCACTGCTGCCCGTGTACCCGTGGAACCAATTTAAAATTGCCTACAGCCATGTGTTATTATTTTAGGCCTTCGATGCCTGTCTGCGGTCACTCCTTCCACTAGGCCTCCACTGACCACACCACTGCTGCCCGTGTACCCCTGGAACCAATTTAAAATTGCCTACAGCCAGCCCAATTTTTTTATTTTAGGCCTTCGATGCCTGTCTGCGGTCCATTCTTTCAACTACTACTACACTGACCAGGTCACTGCTGCCCGTGTACCCCTGGAACCAATTTAAAATTGCCTACAGCCATGTGTTATTATTTTAGGCCTTCGATGCCTGTCTGCGGTCACTCCTTCCACTAGGCCTCCACTGACCACACCACTGCTGCCCGTGTACCCCTGGAACCAATTTAAAATTGCCTACAGCCAGCCCAATTTTTTTATTTTAGGCCTTCGATGCCTGTCTGCGGTCCATTCTTTCAACTACTACTACACTGACCAGGTCACTGCTGCCCGTGTACCCCTGGAACCAATTTAAAATTGCCTACAGCCATGTGTTATTATTTTAGGCCTTCGATGCCTGTCTGCGGTCACTCCTTCCACTAGGCCTCCACTGACCACACCACTGCTGCCCGTGTACCCCTGGAACCAATTTAAAATTGCCTACAGCCAGCCCAATTTTTTTATTTTAGGCCATCGATGCCTGTCTGCGGTCCATTCTTTCAACTACTACTACACTGACCAGGGCACTGCTGCCCGTGTACCCCTGGAACCAACATCAGAAAATATAAAAATAAGTATTTTGCTTACAAAAAAGAAAATACTGGAGAGATATCAAATGCAGACATTTTAACATTAAAAACAAACACACAACTAAAATCTGGTACAGTACTAAAAATGGCCACCAGCTACAATTACTTTCTCCTGCAAGTAGTTAACTGAAAGGTTTTTTAAATTGAAAACACACATATGGCATCCACCGAGTGTTGTCCTGTCGCGTCTTCTTTATATTATTGCCGAGAAGATGCAAAACAATGAAAATAATAAAATCATTAATTACCAAAATAATAGAGAAAGTCAACACCACATTGCAAATAAACATTCATTCCAAATAAAGAAGCAGGGCGCGTCCGAGGGTGAGTATATACCTAATAAGAATATAATCACCCTCGGACGCGCAATGCTTATTTCCAACAGCCTTCCTTCCTAAGAATCAGCCCTTCCGTGGTGTAGAGAGACGTTGTGTTACACTCCAAGGTGTTCCCCAGGTTGCCTTTCCTGAGCTTCGATCTTCCGGCTCTCGTTTAGTAGTTGTTGGAAACTACGCTGCATTAGGCCTTCAAATTGGGTATGGGGTGTAGAGAGATGGTGTGTTCCACTCCAAGGTGTTCCCCAGGTTGCCTTTCCTGAGCTTCGATCTTCCGGCTCTCGTTTAGTAGTTCTTGGAAACTACACTGCATTAGGCCTTCAAATTGGGTATGGGGTGTAGAGAGAGGGTGTGTTACACTCCAAGGTGTTCCCCAGGTTGCCTTTCCTGAGCTTCGATCTTCATGCTCTCGTTTAGTAGTTGTCGGAAACTACGCTGCATTAGGCCTACAAATTGGGTATGGGGTGTAGAGAGAGGGTTTGTTACACTCCAAGGTGTTCCCCAGGTTGCCTTTCCTGAGCTTCGATCTTCCGGCTCTCGTTTAGTAGTTGTTGGAAACTACGCTGCATTAGGCCTTCAAATTGGGTATGGGGTGTAGAGAGAGGGTGTGTTACACTCCAAGGTGTTCCCCAGGTTGCCTTTCCTGAGCTTCGATCTTCCGGCTCTCGTTTAGTAGTTCTTGGAAACTACACTGCATTAGGCCTTCAAATTGGGTATGGGGTGTAGAGAGAGGGTGTGTTACACTCCAAGGTGTTCCCCAGGTTGCCTTTCCTGAGCTTCGATATTCCGGCTCTCGTTTAGTAGTTGTTGGAAACTACACTGCATTAGGCCTACAAATTTGGTATGGGGGAAACATTGGCGCATCTGCGGTCCCTCCTTCCTCTAGGCCTCCACTGACCTGTCTACTGCTGCCCGTGTTCCCCTGGAACCAATTTTAAATTGCCTACAGGCAGCCCAATTTATTATGTTAGGGCTTCGAAGCCTGTCTGCGGTCCCTCCTTCCACTAGGCCTCCACTGACCTGTCTACTGCTGCCCGTGTACCCCTTGAACCAACATCATAAAAAAAAAAAAAAAGTATTTTGCTTATAAAAAAGAAAATACTGGTGAGATATCAAATGCAGACATTTTAACATTAAAAACAAACACACAACTAAAATCTGGTACAGTACTAAAAATGGCCACCAGCTACAATTACTTTCTCCTGCAAGTAGTTAACTGAAAGGTTTTTTAAATTGAAAACACACATATGGCATCCACCGAGTGTTGTCCTGAGATGGTGTGGTACACTCCAAGGTGTTCCCCAGGTTTCCTTGCGATTGCTTCGGTCTTCCGACTCTCGTTTAGTAGTTGTAGAAAAGTACACTGCATTAGGCCTACAAAATGGGTATGGGGTGGAGAGAGATGGTGTGTTACACTCCAAGGTGTTCCCCAGGTTGCCTTTCCTGAGCTTCTATCTTCAGGCTCTCATTAAATTGTGGTTAAATGGAACAACTGCATTTGGCGTACTAGTTGGTTTGGGGCCTACTATCGGTGTCTGCCACTCCTTGCTGTTCTCCTGGTTTCCTGTCCTGAAATTGCATTTTCAGGCTCTCGTTAAGTAGTTGTTAATGTTAGACTGTATTTGGCCTACTAGTTGGGTTGGGGCCTACTATCGGTGTCTGCCACTCCTTGCTGTTCTCCTCCACTGAACAAAGCTGTGCCGCCTGTTTACTACGGTTGCCAATTTTGAACTGCATTTCGACTACTTACTGATTTGGCCCTACTCTCTGTGTCAGCCTCTCATTCCAGTTGTCCTCCACTGCAATGCCCCCTGGTTATTCCTGTGTTACCAATTTTGAACTGCATTTAGCCCACTTTATTCTTTGGGCCTATATCTGTGTTTCCACTTCATCGTGCCCATTGCCCAGCCAGTGATAGATGAGTCTGCTGGTACATTGACCCATAACGCAACATTCCCCGTGCATGCTACACAACAACATTGTGACCCTGCTGAAAGTCAGGTTGCTCTTCCCGCATACCATACCACCTTACACGGGGACAAAGAGGAAGGTGCAGATGAAAGTGCAGGTTCCTTCATCAGGTGGGGGGAGGAATACTAGTTGGCGACGTCACTGGCACAGGGCCTCTCATAGTACGCAAAAGTGTTGCTGCCGGTGGGAGGCGCCCCCGCCGTGCAAACACACCGCTGTACTTTGAGGGGCCCTGTGCCAGTGCCAATGCCAACAAGTGGGCCCCCCCTGCTTGCTCAGGATCACAGCACTTGCAAAGTTGAAATACTTACCTCTCCCTGCTCCACTGCCGTGACGTGGTCCAGATTTCCTGGGCCCACTAATTACTTGAACCAGCCCTACCCCACACAACTTTAGCCAAATGACCCCCAATTTCAAATGCCTTCCAATTATTATAAGGTAAATTACGCTTGACAAGCTTCATTAAGAAGAATGGATGGTTTTGACATTAAAATGGGCACTCTAGGTGTTTTCCTGGCCCCCACTCACTGCCGACTATGCTGCCCCATTGACTTGCATTGGGTTTCGTGTTTCGGTCGATCCCGACTTTACGTCATAATCGGCCGATTTCACTCGACCCGACTTTTGAGATAGTCGGGTTTCGCGAAACCCGGCTCGACTCTAAAAAGGTCAAGGTCGCTCAACTCTACATACCAGTAATATGATCAGATAAAACCCATAACGTATGGGCAGTTTATCAACTTGAAAATAAAAACTATCAGTGTATAAAAACAGTACTATGAATGTAGCTACGTACTAGACCAGTGTTTCCCAAACTCCAGTCCTCGCGGCCCCTCAACAGATCAGGATTTCAGGATTTCCTTAGCATTTCACAGGTGTTGGAATCTTTAGCAAGGCATCGGAAACGGCCATAGGTTCTCTGCCCTGTTCCTTACTAAGGAAATCCTGAAACCATGATCTGTTGTGGGCCAGGAGGACGGGGTTTGAGGTTCATGTTCTAGACCAAGAGCAGAACAAATAGAATGCTTCAGTAGCATTTTTCTAGAATTACCAATTTGGACTTTCAATACTGAAGTTTTCCATGCTTCAATATTAATCCATTTTGATGTCAGAAACCTTGAGCGCATCTGAGTGGAAATATAATTAATATTTGATTTGCAATTTAACTGCTAATTTACTCATGTTCCTAAAAGTAACTGTTATTTAGTAGAAAATCGTTTTGTAAATTAAAATTATGCAGAAAATGCATGACTTGGAATTCTCTTTGTAAAATGTTGTAATTAACCAAGGAAACTATTCATAATTAGGCCAAATGGATGTTATCCATGTATTGCCTGCTCACATCACAAATTGTATGAGTTTGGTCTGTTAATTGGACAAGTAGCTCCTTTCTTTTGAAGACAATCAACCTACAAAAAAATTATGTGTGTACCCACACATAGACTATAATGTGTCTGTGTGCAATCAGTGTGAATTTGGCCTATCAATGTCCAACTAGACTGTGGCTTAGCGCTGCCACAATCCTGAGTGGTAAATACAGTATGCCCAGTTACAAGAGTAATTCATATTTTACTTCCATACCTGTAGACTTTTCCATAGCTATCACTGGTATTTTAGGCACATTAGTGGGTAGGAAGCAGATTGCATTATGGAATACATGGCACATCGTTAGTCTCAGTAACAGCCAGATGATGTTACCTCTGACAGCGATATTGTCAGTTTGAGTCAGATTAAAAAGGATAATTTTTAGACTGTTTTTTATTTTAATATTTACATAGTTACATAGTTATTAAGGTTGAAGGAAGACTATAAGTCCATCTAGTTCAACCCACAGCCTAACCTAACATGCCCTAACATGTTGATCCAGAGGAAGGCAAAAAAAACCCATGTGGCAAAGAGTAAGCTCCACATTGGGGAAAAAAATTCCTTCCCGACTCCACATACGGCAATCAGACTAGTTCCCTGGATCAACGCCCTATTAAGGAATCTAATATATATACCCTGTAACATTATACTTTTCCAGAACGGTATCCAGTCCCCTCTTAAATTTAAGTAATGAATCACTCATTGCAACATCATACGGCAGAGAGTTCCATAGCCTCACTGCTCTTACAGTAAAGAATCCGCGTCTGTTATTATGCTTAAACCTTTTTTCCTCCAAACGCAGAGGATGCCCCCTTGTCCCTGTTTCAGGTCTATGATTAAAAAGATCATCAGAAAGGTCTTTGTACTGTCCCCTCATATATTTATGCATTAAAATAAGATCACCCCTTAGTCTTCATTTTTCCAAACTAAATAGCCTTAGGTGTAATAACCTATCTTGGTATTGCAGACCCCCAAGTAATAACCTTGGTCGCTCTTCTCTGCACCCGCTCTAGTTCAGCTATGTCTTTCTTATACACCGGAGACCAGAACTGTGCACAGTATTCTAAGTGTGGTCGAACTAGTGAGTTGTATAGAGGTAAAATTATGTTCTCCTCATGAGCATCTATGCCTCTTTTAATGCATCCCATTATTTTATTTGCCTTTGTAGCAGCTGCCTGACACTGGCCACTGAATATGAGTTTGTCATCCACCCATACACCCAGGTCTTTTTCATTGACAGTTTTGCCCAGAGTTTTAGAATTAAGCACATAATTATACATCTTATTACTTCTTCCCAAGTGCATGACTTTACATTTATCCCCATTAAAGCTCATTTGCCATTTATCAGCCCAAGCTTCTAGTTTACATAAATCATCCTGTAATATAAAATTGTCCTCCTCTGTATTGATTACCCTGCAGAGTTTAGTGTCATCTGCAAATATTGAAATTCTACTCTGAATGCCCCCTACAAGGTCATTAATAAATATGTTAAAAAGAAGAGGGCCCAATACTGATCCCTGTGGTACCCCACTGCTAACCGTGACCCAGTCCGAGTGTGCTCCATTAATAACCACCCTTTGTTTCCTATCCCTGAGCCAGCTCTCAACCCACTTGCACATATTTTCCCCTGTCCCCATTATTCTCATTTTATGTATCAACCTTTTGTGAGGCACCGTATCAAAAGCTTTTGAAAAGTCCATATACACTACATCCACTGTGTTCCCTTGGTCCAATCCGGAACTTACCTCTTCATAGAAACTGATCAAATTAGTCTGACATGAACGGTCCCTAGTAAACCCGTGCTGATACTGGGTCATGAGGTTATTCCTCGTCAGATACTCCAGTATAGCATCCCTTAGAATGCCCTCCAGGATTTTACCCACAGTAGAGGTTAAGCTTACTGGCCTATAATTTCCGAGTTCAGTTTTTGTCCCCTTTTTGAATATTGGCACCAAATTTGCTATACGCCAGTCCTGTGTTACAGACCCTGTTATTATGGAGTCTTTAAAGATTAAAAATAATGGTCTATCAATGACTGTACTTAATTCCTGCAGTACTCGGGTGTGTATCCCATCCGGGCCTGGAGGTTTGTCAATTTTAGTGATTTTTAGACGCCGCCGCACTTCCTGCTGGGTTAAGCAGGTGACATTTAATTGGGAATTTTTATCACTAGTCATTTTGTCTGCCATGGGATTTTCTTGTGTAAATACTGATGAAAAAAAGTCATTTAGCATATTGGCTTTTTCCTCATCCTCATCCACCATTTCACCCAGACTATTTTTAAGGGGGCCAACACTATCATTTTTTAGTTTCTTACTATTTATGTAGTTAAAGAATATTTTAGGATTATTTTTACTCTCTCTGGCAATGAGTCTCTCTGTCTCAATCTTTGCTGCCTTGATTTGCTTTTTACAGAATTTATTTAATTTTTTGTATTTATTTAATGCCTCATCACTACCTACTTCCTTTAATTCTCTAAATGCTTTCTTTTTGTCACTTATTGCGCCTCTTACAGCTCTATTTAGCCATATTGGTTTCCTCCTATTCCTAGTATGTTTATTCCCATACAGTATACACTGTGCACAGGTCCTATCCAGGATGTTAATAAATGTCTCCCATTGTCTTTGTGTATTTTTGTGTCTCAGGATATCGTCCCAGTTTATTGCACCAAGATCCTCTCTCATCCGTTGGAAATTTACCCTCCTAAAGTTTAGTGTCCTTGTAACCCCACTATTACACATCTTTTTAAAGGATACATGAAAACTTATTATTTTGTGATCGCTATTTCCCAAGTGACCCCAACCCTTATATCTGATATGAGGTCTGGCCTGTTGGTTAATATTAGGTCTAGCAGTGCCCCCCTCATTGTTGGGTCCTGAACCAGTTGTGAAAGGTAATTGTCTCTCATAGTTGTCAAAAACCGACTACCTTTGCTGGAACTGCAGGTTTCTGTTCCCCAATCTATTTCAGGGTAGTTGAAGTCCCCCATAATAATGACTTCTCCTTGAGTCACAGCTTCATCTATTTGCTTTACGAGGATAGTCTGCATTGCTTCCATTATTTTTGGAGATTTATAACAAACCCTATCAGTAATTTATTATTTTTTCCCCCTCCCCTTATCTCCACCCACAGGGACTCTACATTTTCATTAAATTCACCTATATTATCACACCGGATGGGTTTTAAAGACAATTTTACACATAGACACACCCCTCCCCCTCGCTTATCCGTTCGGTCATTTCTGAACAGGCTATAGCCCTGCAAGTTAACAGCCCAGTCATGGCTCTTGTCCAGCCATGTTTCAGATATCCCCACCATGTCATAATTATGCTCCAACATTAGTTCTAATTCGTCCATTTTGTTGGCGAGGCTTCTGGCATTAGTATACATGCACTTGAGGTTCCTCTCTGTACCTCTATTCTTTCTTAAGTTATTAACTGTTCTGACCCCACCCCCCATGCCACCGCCACCCCCTTATAAACCCTTAACTATGAGCCCCCAACCTAAGTTAACCCCTTATGAATATAGCTACTCCCAATTCAAGAACTCACACCAATTCACACAGGTATCTGTTAAAGGCTTTCCAAATACCTCTTCACTGAATCACAAGTCATCCTTACCGCCGTTCACACTTGCGCTCAGGCCACACTCAGCTCGCTCACACTCGCTATGCTGAAGATTTATAGATTTTTTTTTCTCTAGTTCCCCTTAACAGCAATCCACCTTGCTGTTCAAATGCACTTCCAAAAAGGACTTGAGCCCCAAACAGCTGCCCCTTATAAACCCTTAATTATGAGCCCCCACCCTAAGTTAACCCCTTATGAATATAGCTACTCCCAATTCAGGAACTCACACCAATTCACACAGGTATCTGTTAAAGGCTTTCCAAACACCTCTTCACTGAATCACAAGTCACACTTACCGCCGTTCACACTTACGCTCAGGCCACACTCAGCTCGCTCACACTCGCTATGCTGAAGATTTATAGATTTTTTTTTCTCTAGTTCCCTTAACAGCAATCCACCTTGCTGTTCAAATGCACTTCCAAATGCACTCAATTCCACAACACTTTAGAGACATTGTCATCACTGTCCTCAATCTAAATCCCCTATTGGTATTCCAGAGGAATCCCACGCAAACACAGGGAGAAGATACAAACTGCTTGCAGAATTTGCTAGCCACTGAGCTGCCCTGCAAAGTAAGTATGTGTTATTTAATTAGGTTACTGTCTTTTTGGGGAGAATACTTTAACATTACTAAGGTTGGGCATGTATTAAAGAGCTTGAAAGAGGTTGGCTACAGACCTAGGATGCTCCAGATTATTATACACATTTTCAGGGCAGTTAGAGACTTTGCAGTATTGCAATCTGCAGCAAATAGATTGACTGCAGTTCAAATTATTGGGAATTTTTTTCCGAACTCTGTGAATTTCAATTTTAAAAGATTAGATCATCCTTCGCTGCAACTTTGTAGTCATACAGATGCATGTTTTTTTGTTTAATACATTGTGCAACGCAGTTTGAGATGACCCCAAACAAACAAAAACATCAGATTCAACGTGTTCCTACCCTAATTGCAATATGTCCTTTGATATCACATTTCTATGGCGCACAGGACAATATAACTATTGTTACAGCAATAATTTGAATAACATTGCATCTGAATATAATGAACAGTGTGTGCACAAGGCCTTATAGTCTTAGTATTGTAATTGAATTAAAAGGTTTCTTGAAAAATGAGCAAATCTGCCAATGTTTACAACGATCCATCCAGTTTACAAATCACAGTGAGACTGAACGCTGGAATCTCCCGTTTGTGCTTTGCACAAGGCCAGTTGGATGGGCCGTGTGTTTCAGTGATGGAATGTTTTTCATTGCTATTACTTAATATTGCTATTTATGATAATAAACATGTGACCACAATGGAATTTATCATCCTTTCTTCTGCATTACAAATGATGCCCTGAGGGCTTTTTTTTTCCTAAATTAGACTTTTAAACAAAGAGTCACGCAACCCAGCTTTTGCAATGGCTTTTATTGTGGTATTTATAAATATTTTTGTCTGCCCTTCCTACAGCCCTGTAACCCAATTATTCCCTTATGTTTATTAACCCCTCATGTTCAGGAAACATCCAAAACGGCAACGTGCTTCTATGCAATTTTTTATGTGGTTGGGACAGTTTCCCAGAAAGGTAAAAAGACAGTAATTTACATTTTTTATGACATAGCTCTTAAAGGGAACAATGCTGGACCTTGAAGGGAGGGGTAGAGGAGGGGATAAGTAGACATCAGTTTATTTTTTTTTTAATATCACTGATCCTGTAGGCAAGTATAGGTGAAAAAAGACAACTACTTTAAAGTTCTATGAAACACTGATTTAACTCTTTCCCAACTGAAGCATATCTATACATCCCAGTGACCTGGTACTTATTGACCTGGGAAGTATGGATACGTCCCAGTGAATTTTCATGCACAAAGGCTGCACTATAGCATGGCGCGCCATCGCTTCTGAGCTTTGCACTGTGCCTGAAAAATATTTCCTGATGTTACATGCAGGGTATTAGCGCACTCAGGAAAAAATAGACCTCAGTTTGTTGTAAAAAAAAATCCTATTAGCCTTAAGAAAAATTTAAAATTTGGGGCTAAAACAACATTTTAGTGGTAAAAAATGTCATTTATTATTTCTTCACCGCTCAATGGTATAAAATTCTGTGAGGCACAAGTGGTGTTCTTTCTTTCGCTCTTTCTTTTTCTTTCCCCTCTTTCTTTCTCTCTGTTCTTCCTTTCTCTCTCTCTGTTCTTTCTTTCTCTCTGTTCTTTCTTTCTTTCCCCTCTTTCTTTCTCTCTTTATTCTTCCTTTCTATCTCTGTTCTTTCTTTCTCTTTCTGTTCTTTCTTTCTTTCCCCTCTTTCTTTCTCTCTCTGTTCTTTCTTTCTTTCCCCTCTTTCGTTCTGTCTATTCTTCCTTTCTCTCTCTGTTCTTTATTTCCCCTCTTTCTTTCTCTCTCTGTTCTTACTTTCTCTCTCTCTGTTCTTCCTCCCCCCCCCTTTTTCTGTTCATTGGTTATAGGGCACTTCCTTCACTGTGGTACCCCTTTGTTTTTGTTTGACTAATTTGGCTTTTTACAATTTTACGTAATAAAGGATAAGTTTTAATATGCACCTTTTTTGAGGGTACTGTTTTAAATGGAGGAGGCGGTCCTGTTAATGTGCAGAGCAACACTGTCGCATTTTTTCTTCATCTGGTGTAGTTTAGAATTTGGGATAAAATTAAGTAATGTGTTTTTTTAAGCGGTGCTCTAGAGAACTTTTGTTATTTCCTGCAGAGATGAGCCCTGGCTGGAAGACGTGATGGCGGTCTGTGCTGGATGAAGATTAAAAGCGAAGATGAAGGACTTCACCTAGAGATGTCACTGGTGAGTTAGTGTATTACATATGCACGCACACTATACACTGCATACTATATACAGCGGTCCAGTTTATAATGTCTCCGGTGATCACTGAATTGCCTATACATTATATACAGAGCTCCTGTGTATAATGTCACCAGTGATCACAGCATTACCTGTACACTTGCACTGTATACAGAGCTCCTGTGTATAATGTCACTGGTGATCACTCTATTACCTGTACACTGACACTATATACAGAGCTCCTGTGCATAATGTCACTGGTGATCACTATATTACCTGTACACTGACACTATAGACAGAGCTCCTGTGCATAATGTCACTGGTGATCACTATATTACCTGTACACTGACACTATAGACAGAGCTCCTGTGTATAATGTCACCGGTGATCACTGTATTACCTGTACACAGACACTGCATACTAAGTACAGATCTCCTGTGTATAATGGCACTTAAGGTGATATTAGTATTGTGTTTTTTTGTGTTAATGATCAGTATTGTAGTATTCAGTCACAATGTGGTGGTAATATGTTGTCTGGCTATGGTGTGGCATTATTTGTTCCTTGTATGTGGTGGTAATATGTGGTCTGGTCATGGTGTGGTGGTATTTGTTACTTGTATGTGGTATTAATTGGTCACTGAGGTGGTAATATGGTGTCTGAACATGATGTGGTGGTATTTGTTCCTTGTATATGGTTTTATAGGTCTCTATGTGGTGTAAATATGTTGTCTGGACATAGTGTGGTGGTTTTTGTTGCTTTGTATGTGGTAATATAGGTCACTATGTGGTGGTAATATATGGTTTGGTCATGGTGCAGTGGTATTTGTCCCCTGTATGTGATATTATTGATCATTTTAAAAATTGAAAAATAAAAATATACCTAAATTGTATTGGATATTTTAACAAATGTTTAATACGTTAGAGTAGAGTAGAGCTGTGCCAAAAGAGTCTACCTTGTCGTGGTGGAGGCTTAAAAAATCCTATTTCCTAAATATATTCCTATTTAAAAGTGTATGTATTGTACATGTGCGTCAGGTTAGGCTAGTAAAAAGTAAACCAGATTTATTTGTACTGATTTTACGATGGGGGGTCACCATTTTGCAGTTCGCCTTAGGCAGCAGAGAGGCTAGGTTGACCAATGATGGCAACCGCTAATTATTCCTACCAATTTTGCATTGAAAAAGTCAAATAGTGCTCCTTCCCTTCCGAGCTCTGCCACGTGCCCAAACAGTGGTTTTCCCCCACATATGGGGTATCAGTATGCTCAGGACAAATTGCACAATAAATTTTGGTGTCCATTTTTCCTGTTACCTTTGGGAAAATTTATAAAATTTGTCTAAATAAATTATTTGTAAAAAAAGTTAAATGTTCTTTTTTTTCCACATTCCAAAAAATCCTGTGAAGCACCTGAAGAGTTAATCATCTTCTTGAATGTGGTTTGAGCACCTTGTTGGGTGCAGTATTTAGAATGGTGTCACTTTTTGGTACTTTCTATCATATAGACCCCTCATAGTCACATCAAATGTGATGTGGTCCCTAAAAAAAATGGTTTTGTAATTTTTTGGGGAAAAATGAGAAATTGCTGGCAAATTTTAACCCTTATAATTTCCTAGCAAAACTTTTTTGCGACATAACTTTCTGGTGAAAAGTCATAAGAATTAAAAGTTTGAAAATTGCAAAAATATTTCAGCACCTCCTGCGAGATCATGCTGTGATCGGTGAGTCAGATTGACTGACCGATCACAGCACCCTGAGTGTGAGGACCGATGGTATGGGTCCCTCCACCTCTTCCCGTGTCTCTCAGCTGTCAGTGACAGCTGTTGGCCTGGACGTTTCACTGCGTGTTGACACGCAGTGATAGTTCAAAGTCATGACAGGCATAGCACCTCATTTTGCTGAAACTGACATGACGTGCTATGTCCGTCATTGGTCATCAAGGGGTTAAATTATATAGAATATATCCATCTTTTTCAGATATATGCAGGATGTGCTCTAGTACTATTTGGTCAATGCTACATTTTTGTGGCGCTGTCAAGGTGTTAGACCTCTATGGAACTATATATTTTCTCTGTATAATTACCTACACAACACCCAACTCTTTTGTCTATGTTTTCTGGACCTATTTCTTAAATTCAAGAAAGATTTTTTTGTCATAATTTGTTTTAGCTTCTCATCAGATTATCCCTAGAATATGGAGATTTTCAATATGGGTGAAGGCAGTGAATGCTCTTTAATAATTAGAGGGCCTTTAATTAAACATTAGATTCCAGGTGGTTCACAACGTGGAATCCTTGAATCCGTTTCAAGGAATATGTGTCAAATCTCACTGCCTCAAAGACAGAAATTCTGCCATAGGGGGTAATCATAGACAGGGCTCCATTGGTTTATGGATTGTTATAACAGTAACTGGCATGAAAGTTGTATGGAAGAGGCCATGATCTAAAACCAAGTTGTATGCCTAAGACCACCATTATTCGAAATACACATGGATTTATTCAAGCAACAGATAATTTAGACGGAGTGCCATATATAACACTGGAATGTTGTGGGAGTGGCCCGTGTATTCTAACGCTGTATGGCTTATACAAATAATTGACACCCTTATGCCATTTGCATTCTTCATCCAATGCATAGTAAACAATGACAATAAAAAGAACCATGTTTATATATACAAGATATAGTGATAAAATTGAGAATATTCAAATAGTATCATGACTATTCTGAAGTCATACGTTAGCACCGATTCCAACTTTTCTGTTGGGTGAGGCGAAAACTCAAATGATGCCCCTCCCCCGCAAGTAAATCAGTAAATAATCTGTATCTAAAAATATATGGCTGCACTAAATAAATAGCATATCTTATACATAGCCATATACTACAACTGTATAGTCCCTTAGCAGAAATGTATACTAGCAGAGAATAAGTCATATACATAACTATATAACAGCAGTGAATATATACAGTCATGGCCAAAAGTATTGACACCCCTGCAATTCTGTCAGATAATACTCATTTTCTTCCTGGAAAATAATTGCAAACACAAATTATTTGGTATTTTTATCTTCATTTAATTTGTCTTAAATGAAAAAAACACAAAAAGAATTGTCCTAAAGCCAAATTGGATATAATTCCACACCAAACATAAAAAAGGGGGTGGACAAAAGTATTGGCACTGTTCGAAAAATCATGTGATGCTTCTCTAATTTGTGTAATTAACAGCACCTGTAACTTACCTGTGTAATTAACAGCACCTGTAACTTACCTGTGGCACCTAACAGGTGTTGGCAACAACTAAATCACACTTGCAGCCAGTTGACATGGATTAAAGTTGACTCAACCTCTGTCCTGTGTCCTTGTGTGTACCACATTGAGCATGGAGAAAAGAAAGAAGACCAAAGAACTGTCTGAGGACTTGAGAAACCAAATTGTGAGGAAGCATGAGCAATCTCAAGGCTACAAGTCCATCTCCAAAGACCTGAATGTTCCTGTGTCTACCGTGCGCAGTGTCATCAAGAAGTTTAAAGCTCATGGCACTGTGGCTAACCTCCCTAGATGTGGACGGAAAAGAAAAATTGACAAGAGATTTCAAAGCAAGATTGAGCGAATGTTGGATAAAGAACCTCAACTAACATCCAAACAAGTTCAAGCTGCCATGCAGTCTGAGGGTACAACAGTGTCAACCCGTACTATCCTTCGGCGTCTGAATGAAAAGGGACTGTATGGTAGGAGACCCAGGAAGACCCCACTTCTTACCCCGAGACATAAAAAAGCCAGGCTGGAGTTTGCCAAAACTTACCTGAAAAAGACTAAAATGTTTTGGAAAAATGGTCTCTGGTCAGATGAGAGAAAAGTAGAGCTTTTTGGGCAAAGGCATCAACATAGAGTTTACAGGAGAAAAAAAGAGGCATTCAAAGAAAAGAACACGGTCCCTACAGTCAAACATGGCGGAGGTTCCCTGATGTTTTGGGGTTGCTTTGCGGCCTCTGGCACTGTACTGCTTGACCGTGTGCATGGCATTAGGAAGTCTGAAGACTACCAACAAATTTTGCAGCATAATGTAGGGCCCAGTGTGAGAAAGCTGGGTCTCCCTCAGAGGTCATGGATCTTCCAGCAGGACAATGGCCCAAAATACACTTCAAAAAGCACTAGAAAATGGCTTGAGAGAAAGCACTGGAGACTTCTAAGGTGGCCAGCAATGAGTCCAGACCTGAATCCCATAGAACACGTGTGGAGAGATCTTAAAATTGCAGATTGGAGAAGGCGCCCTTCAAATATCAGGGACCTGGAGCAGTTTGCCAAAGAAGAATGGTCTAAAATTCCAGCAGAGCATTGTAAGAAACTCATTGATGGTTACTGGAAGTGACGGTCGCAGTTATTTTGGCTAAAGGTTTTGCAACCAAGTATTAGGCTGAGGGTGCCAATACTTTTGTCTGGCCCATTTTTGGAGTTTTGTGTGAAATGATCAATGTTTTGCTTTTTGCTTCATTTTCTTTTGTGTTTTTTCATTTAAGACAAATTAAATGAAGATAATAATACCAAATAATTTGTGTTTGCAATCATTTTAATCATTTTCAGGAAGAAGCTGAGTATTATCTGACAGAATTGCAGGGGTGTCAATACTTTTGGCCATGACTGTACATAAAAAAATGCTTCCAAGTTATCCTTTGCCCACCACACCCTTTAAACTCAGACATAGTGAGCTTCAGTATTTGCTTTGCTCTGCATGAACTTTTGTATTGTTAAATGACTGGTACTGTATATTAGGTGGATATTACGTTTGTGTCTCACACTGTATATTAGATGTATATTGAATGGGTATTACTTTAGTAACTGGTACAGTATACTAGTGCAGCATACTAGGTGGGCTATAAGTTTGTGACTGGAACTATGGTGTGGTTAGTGTTAGATAAAACCATGGATCTATAGAGTCAATACTTGTCACATGGTAGTATAAATGTAATACCCATCTAATATACATTGGCAGGTGAAAAAGTAATACCCACGTAATATAGTCACAAAAATAATACCCCCCACTGTACAGTTTTAATCATAATACTAATACTCATCCACCATTACAGTATATTGTGCCATACATTTAACCGTGCGTTTGCTTATCATGGAGTAATTCTTTTGTTTCCAACTCCCACATTATGCCCTTCATTTTGTGGGCCATCAGGTCTTATGCACATCCCTCTTGCTCCTTTGTTTTCATCCACCTCGCCTTCCTATCCAACTACTGTGCTTTCTCCACTTCTGTTATTGCCATCTCTTTCCACTTCTGGATACTTCTGCCTCTTTCTTCTGATCTTGGAGGGCTGACATTACAGTTTTACTGCAGAGTTGCTTACCCACTGTTTGAGGGGTATGCCTAGAAGTGGGAATGGCAATTAGCCTTTTAACGGATGGGGCTACTGGAATTCCTCTGCTCCGCTCACCAGTGGCAGGCAGTGCAGGAGATATGTGGAATGTCCAATGAAGGTGAAACTGCTGTGCAATGTGTCTGACAATGTTCCCTGGGCGATAAAGCTACCACCAATCAGTGATGGCCTATGGCCCCTCAAAGACACTGTAGAGTTCTGTCTGAGGAAAGATTCTCATCTCACCTCATGGCAGATACATCCCTGCATTCATCCATGTATGGTAAACAGCTACTTCATAAGATAATTAATCAAATCAATGAATATAAGACAATCAGGATCTCTTCAAATGCATATGGAAATCAGATGCCAACAATCTGATATTCACCCCAAGAACAAAATATCATGTTGTGGTTAAATAAGATAGACAGACCTTCCCACCTTGCTAGAATCCCCTTCCTCTGGAGATCCTGTGAATGTTCAATACTAAAGACCCCAACCGGTACTTTCAAAATTTCCAGGTCTTCTAACTCTATTTTTTATAAACCCTATCTGCCAGCATTCATGAGCAGAACAAATCTCTTTGGCCTTTCTGCCATGGAAGTCCATCAGGCATGACATTTTATTACAGGGCACTGCAATATGCTCCTTGACTACTTATTTTTCCAGAACAACTCTAGGGGATCGCAGATGCTATATGGCCAACTCAGTAGCTTGATTCATTTTCTGGGTTTCTTAAACCCGGTGTATTGTGAGCTCACTCTCTTTGAGACGTCACAATTTTACAGTTCTCTATGCTATCCGATTTAGTGTCTCTTGCCTATGGGCTTGTCTCCCTTATCCAATCATAGTAACATAGTAACATAGTTAGTAAGGCCGAAAAAAGACATTTGTCCATCCAGTTCAGCCTATATTCCATCATAATAAATCCCCAGATCTACGTCCTTCTACAGAACCTAATTGTATGATACAATATTGTTCTGCTCCAGGAAGACATCCAGGCCTCTCTTGAACCCCTCGACTGAGTTCGCCATCACCACCTCCTCAGGCAAGCAATTCCAGATTCTCACTGCCCTAACAGTAAAGAATCCTCTTCTATGTTGGTGGAAAAACCTTCTCTCCTCCAGACGCAAAGAATGCCCCCTTGTGCCCGTCACCTTCCTTGGTATAAACAGATCCTCAGCGAGATATTTGTATTGTCCCCTTATATACTTATACATGGTTATTAGATCGCCCCTCAGTCATCTTTTTTCTAGACTAAATAATCCTAATTTCGCTAATCTATCTGGGTATTGTAGTTCTCCCATCCCCTTTATTAATTTTGTTGCCCTCCTTTGTACTCTCTCTAGTTCCATTATATCCTTCCTGAGCACCGGTGCCCAAAACTGGACACAGTACTCCATGTGTGGTCTAACTAGGGATTTGTACAGAGGCAGTATAATGCTCTCATCATGTGTATCCAGACCTCTTTTAATGCACCCCATGATCCTGTTTGCCTTGGCAGCTGCTGCCTGGCACTGGCTGCTCCAGGTAAGTTTATCATTAACTAGGATCCCCAAGTCCTTCTCCCTGTCAGATTTACCCAGTGGTTTCCCATTCAGTGTGTAATGGTGACATTGATTCCTTCTTCCCATGTGTATAACCTTACATTTATCATTGTTAAACCTCATCAATCAGTATCATCTGGAATGGAAAAGTCAAGTAAACCTTAGAATGAAAGGTCATAGATCATGCAGTATAACCCAAATATATAAGGGACACAGACTCTAAATGTCAAATATAGATCCTACAAGAACAATGGGCCATACTTCTTCCAACTATATAAAATTACAAATTTTACTGGAATACAAAGAGATAAATTAATAGACAAAATATTAATAAAATCTGAATCAAAGGTGAAGACAAGCTAATAACATCATGGTAAAATGCACGATATATGAAGGGGCAAAAGCAGCAGATAAGCTTAATGTGAGTACATATATAAGTCCCATACTTGTAAACATAGTACAGGAAAAAAACAATGCTCAATAGGTGATATAGTAAAGAGTTGGTATGCAAATTCAAAGAAACAATGTATAGTCAGAGAGCTGTTGCTTACCCCTAACTTCCTGTTCAAATACCACATGTGTGCAACCTTGACACGTGTTTCGCATGGGCTACCTCGAGGGCTCCAGTTCTTTGATCGTCCTCATTATCCCGTAGAATGTAAGTCCGCAAGGACAGGGTCTTCTCCCCTCTGTACCAGTCTGTCATTGTAAATTTGTTTACTGTAAACGATATCTATAACTCTGTATGTAACCCCTTTCTCATGTACAGCACCATGGAATTAATGGTGCTATATAAATAAATAATAATAATACACTGTTTCTGTGAATTTCATTAAAAAACTCTTTCATTTCAAAATTTTCCTTTCCTCTCTTTCTTCCCCATCCAGTTTCCCCCCTGGGACCCTCCCTCTCTAATTCTCTTTCTGGATTATTGGTCCTCCAGTTTCCCCCCTGGGACCCTCCCTCTCTAATTCTCTTTCTGGGTTATTGGTCCTCCAGTTTCCCCCCTGGGACCCTCCCTCTCTAATTCTCTTTCTGGATTATTGGTCCTCCAGTTTTCCCCCTGGGACCCTCCCTCTCTAATTCTCTTTCTGGATTATTGGTCCTCCAGTTTCCCCCCTGGGACCCTCCCTCTCTAATTCTCTTTCTGGGTTATTGGTCCTCCAGTTTCCCCCCTGGGACCCTCCCTCTCTAATTCTCTTTCTGGATTATTGGTCCTCCAGTTTTCCCCCTGGGACCCTCCCTCTCTAATTCTCTTTCTGGATTATTGGTCCTCCAGTTTCCCCCCTGGGACCCTCCCTCCCTAATTCTCTTTCTGGGTTATTGGTCCTGGTTACACAATTACATTCTTCATAAAATGTTATACGGTTTTCTCTAGTTGTAAATACCTCTTCTATCTGGGGATATTCCTTTTTGATCATTATTTCGTATTATGTATTGTATTTGCCATGTCTTTATATCTGCTGGATAATACATTTTGAACCATAATTCTATGATGATTTGCAGAAAGAGAAAGATACATAGTGGAGTCAGAAGTATTATGGATCAAATCAGCGATTATGACAGCTCATCCATCTAACATTTTGTACATACACGAGGAACTCGGCACCTTGTCTAATGAGAAACAGAAAAGAAATTATTTCTAGGAAAGAAATAAGCTTTCAAACTGAAATGTGTACTCATGAATGAGAGGCCATCAGAGCCAGACAGCCATTCATGTAATCAAAAGCATCATTTCATTATAATGTCTACAGTGATGTCTATCACATGTAATATCCATAGCTCTGGATTAACAGAAAAAACTCATTTAGTATGTGCCCACTGCCTACTTATAATGTATTATACTTCAGACTTTTCTTAAGATACTGCTAGCGGTAGTTCATATCCAATGTTGATATTCAACATGTTTTCCTGAACATCTGCAATCGAGGGATATAGAGGTGTCCAAATACACAGATTATTAATTAAAGGAGTTGGCTACCACTTTATATGTCCCTTTCATGTAAAGTAATAGCCATAGATGAGCACTAGTGAGTATGCTTGTTGCTCGAAATTTCAGAGCATGCTCAGGTGTTCTCCAAGTATTTTGGACATGCTCGTAGATTATGTTTGTGTCGCCGCAGCTGCATGATTTTTGAATACATGTGGGGATTCCCTAACAAACAGGCAATCACTGCATGTGTTCAGGTTGTTTAACAGCCACAAACCATGCAGCTGCAGCAACTCAAACATAATTTCTGAGCACGCCCAAAATACTCAGAGAACACCCGAGCATGCTCGGAAATCTCGAGTAACAAGCACACTCACTCATCACTAATGAGCACTCCACTAAATCCTTTGGTTATCCACATCCTGCTGTGACCTGAGCTGCACTTCTGGCCACATGATCCTGACTGAGAATCTCCTGGCTTCCTGTCACCTCAGATTATCCCCCACCCGTTCCGGGCTCTGAAAACTGATGGGTGGGCTTCGCTTGCCATGTAGGTGGGCAGTTTGCTTAGTGGGTGGGCGGATCTCTATTCAGCAGACCTCAAGCAGTTTATGCTGCGGCAGACAGGGCTCTCCCTTGAGACTCAGCCCCCTTTATATCTGTAAGAATACAGCAGGGTGTATATACATGTGCACACACTGTTGTATACCCGGCATAATGTATATACTCCCTGCTGTATTCCCTGTATTAGATGAATTCATTCATATCTCTCTCCCCATTCAATTGATCTATTCTGTCTATCTATCTATCCATCTATATATCTGTCAGTGAAGTGGGGGTAGGGCATAATCTTTATTGTCAGGCCTGCTGTTCTGGTACTTTGTGCATTACTTCTATTCTCTGCAGTGTCCAATACAAGAAATCATGCTGATGATTTGTGTGTTGCCGAAGGGGGATGAAGAGGGGTTTGGTTGAAGTTACAAGTCTGTGCTCACTGCTGGCTTGCAGCCCAACTCAATGAATGATAGGAGATGTAGTCAGAGGAAAGCAATGAATTGTGAAGAGAAAGTGTTCAAACAGAAAAACTATAGGAGAGAAGAAGCGCACATAGGGTCTTACCCGACAATTTTAGAATCTGTTATTCAGAATCTGTTATTCAGAAAACTGATCACCTTGTGCCCCTTTGATAGGGCATATAAACATCAGCTGCCGCAGATCCACGGGTCAAACATTGACCATATCAAGAACCTTACAAAGACTTTTTGTGAAAATCTACAAAAATCCTTTGAAGAGGAAGTGTTGGCTAATGCCAGAGCACAAGAATCAAAGCAGAAAAGCATAAAATAACATTAAACTTGACAGAAAAGGTATATGGAGATATTTAGGAGCATTATCATTAAGCTTTTATAGCATAACTAGTAACTGAATCAGGACAGTGGACAATGTCTTTAAGTGTATTTCCTGAGTAACTCTATATAGATACATCTTGGGCATTATTTTGCTCAGCATTTACGGATACTGATTATTTGTATTTCAACAGCATATAATATATTTTACATTACACTGTGTGCAGAATTATTAGGCAAGTTGTATTTTGATCACATGATACTCTTTATACATGTTGTCCTACTCCAAGCTGTTCAGGCTTGAGAGCCAACTACCAATTAAGTAAATCAGGTGATATGACTCTCTGTAATGAGGAGAGGTGCTGTCTAATGACATCAAAACCCTATATAAGGTGTGCTTAATATTAGGCAACTTCCTTTCCTTTAGCAAAATGGGTCAGAAGAGAGATTTGACGGGCTCTGGAAAGCCCAAAATTGTGAGATGTCTTGCAAAGGGATGCAGCAGTCTTGAAATTGCCAAACTTTTGAAGCGTGATCACCAAACAATCAAGCGCTTCATGGCAAATAGCCAACAGGGTCTCAAGAAGCGTGTTGGGCAAAAAAGCGCAAAATAACTGCACATGAATGGAGGAAAATCAAGCGTGAAGCTGCCAAGATGCCATTTGCTACCAGTTTTGCCATATTTCAGAGCTGCAACGTTACTGGAGTAACAAAAAGCACAAGATGTGCGATACTCAGGGACAAGGCCAAGGTAAGGAAGGCTGAAAATGACCACCTTTGAACAATAAACATAAGATAAAACATCAAGACTGGACCAAGAAATATCTTCAGACTGACTTTTCAAAGGTTTTATGGACTGATGAAATGAGAGTGACTCTTGATGGGCCAGATGGATGGGCCAGAGGCTGGATCAGTAAAGGGCAGAGAGCTCCACTCCGACGCCAGCAAGGTGGAGGTGGGGTACTGGTATGGGTTGGTATCATCAAAGATGAACTTGTGGGACCTTTTCGGGTTGAGGATGGAGTGAAGCTCAACTCCCAGACCTACTGCCAGTTTCTGGAAGACAACTTCTTCAAGCAGTGAAACAGGAAGAAGTCGGTATCGTTTAAGAAAAATATGATTTTCATGCAGGACAATGCTCCATCACATGCCTCCAACTACCCCACAGCATGGGTGGCCAGTAAAGGTCTCAAATTAGAAAAAATAATGACATGGCCCCCTTGTTCACCTGATCTGAACCCCATAGAGAACCTGTGGTCCCTCATAAAATGTGATATCTACAGGGAGGGAAAACAGTCCACCTCTCGGAACAGTGTCTGGGAGGCTGTGGTGGCTGCTGCACGCAATGTTGATCGTAAACAGATCAAGCAACTGACAGAACCTATGGATGGAAGGCTGCTGAGTGTCATCATAAAGAAAGGTGGCTATATTGGTCACTAATTTTTTGGGGGGTTTGTTTTTGCATGTCATAAATGTTTATTTCTAAATTTTGTGCAGTTATATTGGTTTACCTGGTGAAAATAAACAAGTGAGATGGGAATACATTTGGTTTTTATTAAGTTGCCTAATTATTCTGCACAGTAATAGTTACCTGCACAAACAGATATCCTCCTAAGATAGCCTAAAAAAAACACTGCAACTTCCAAAAATATTAAGCTTTGATATTTATGAGTCATTTGGGTTGATTGAGAACATAGTTGTTGATCAATAATAAAAATAATCCTCTAAAATACAACTTTCCTAATAATTCTGCACACAGTGTATATTTCAATTGTAAACAGAGCTGATGACGATGATGTCTGGAACATCATGAGCTACAAGAGGAAATATAGCATTATGTATGTGCAGTTCCAAAGGACTAAGCCACAAGGAACAATCTTTCTATATTTTCAATGAACCATTGTTACCAGATGCATGGCAGAAAGAAGCACTACATAGCCCTAAGGCCCATTGTCTGTTTGCTTTGATTTCTATTTCCTTCTTCACTTACAAGTTTCATTTCTTTGATATATATCACATTTGAGAATAATTTTGGGATGTGATGCTTCGGATAGTTAAACTAAAGTATGGAAAATATAATAATGTGAACATCTTGGAATGCTTGAGGACATTCAACTCTAGTTTATGTATTATGCTAATTCTGCACTTAAAGGAGTTGTCCGACATATATCTAAAAAAAAACAGTAGTACACTCTCTTTCCAGTGCTTAACCAGATCCTGGTCAGGGAACTTCAGAATTGAAGCCCTCTCCATTCGGAGGTCAGATGACTGTTGTAGGCTGTTTTTGCCCGCAGCAGTCAGCACTAGCGGACATAGTCAAAAAAGGGCCCTTGTGCAAGAATAACTTATGGCCCTTTACAGTCCAATAATGGGACCCCTTAGCTATTGGGCCCCTGTGCGGCTGCACAGGTTGCACCAATGATATGTCTGCCTTGGCATTCAGGTGACTAGTAGATCATGTCATCAGACACATTCCAATATCGTTTCCAGAGCAGTAGCAGAACTCTGGACTTCTCTGCACTGGATCCTTGGGGTGCTGGAAGATGAGTATGCCCCCATTTTTTTTATTTTAAGCACATTCATGCTTTAACATTTTTTCTAAACAGATAACCCCCTTAAAGAGCATTATCATGGTGTGTGAAAATAAGTTTTTGACCTTACCTCCTTTTGCAACTGATATCATTAAGATTAAATTCAATGGACTTCACCAGACAATTCATTATAAGGAAACATTACTTAAAGGGAACCTGTCACCTGAATTTGGCGGGACTGGTTTTGGGTCATATGGGCGGAGTTTTCGGGTGTTTGATTCACCCTTTCCTTACCCGCTGGCTGCATGCTGGCTGCAATATTGGATTGAAGTTCATTCTCTGTCCTCCATAGTACACGCCTGCACAAGGCAAGATTGCTTTGCGCAGGCGTTTACTATGGAGGACAGAGAATGAACTTCAATCCAATATTGCAGCCAGCATGCAGCCAGCGGGTAAGGAAAGGGTGAATCAAACACCCGAAAACTCCGCCCATATGACCCAAAACCAGTCCCGCCAAATTCAGGTGACAGAGTCCCTTTAAATTTATTTTCGTTGTTTTATAATTTGTGATGATTTTTTGGGAAATATCAAATTATTTCAAATGATCTCAATTAAAGCAAAAAATACTAGTAGCCTGTGTTTCAATTTTGATTAAAAATAGATTTTTACAAAACGATTTGTTTGATTGTTCAAACTGATACATCATATTTTGGGCACACGTCTTTGATGCAGGTTGTAGAGCTGTTGCTCCATAATTGTAGGCAGATGATGGCTGTGTTAGCAGATCACCATGCACGATCTACACAGTGACGTCACACGCTGACTGCTCTCACACACGGCCTCACTGCATCAGGTGAGTCACCGGCCACAACTCCCTGATTCTAGCTTTGCCACTATCTTCCTGGATCGTCTTGGACTTTTTCCAACTACTGAGGACACACAGCACGGATTGCTATCGGCAACTCAAGGTATCTATTCTATTTGGACGTGGACCTTATTTCCTTATGCTCAGTGGCAACATGGGATTGGATAATATAGACTTACATATGGACCCGTCTATATATATTTTGGATTTGAGCCACCTATTACCGCCAGCTCTTTGAACCTGTGTCTTTTATGTATGCAATCAATCAATTGTAAAGTATTTGTGCATGTTATACATTGACAAACTGGCTACAAAGTATACACTAATCGTTTATATAGTGTTGTGTAATGATACTGTTTATAGATGTATGAAGTGAGTTGTTTGATACTACCACATATGGCCATAAGTATGTGTTTATAAGCCTGGCTGATTATATCCAATCGTTAGATACAAATCATTTAATGTGGTTTATATTCACCTGTCTATGACCTATTGGTATTGACATACTACTAACCAGTGGGTAACTTGTTAACACGCACCAATTTATACTGCACTCATTACTTTTTCCTTGTGCACACTTTGTGTCTTATTTCCATTCTGGTAACCTGCTGAACTCATTGCAGTTGGTGTGAATTGCTATCAATATCCATTTTGGGGCTAATACCACAAGCATATATCTAAGTATCTAAGTAGCACAGAGGAATACAAGTTATGAACCTCTGCAAGAAAACAAGCCATCATTTGGCGCTGTCAACAGAAAAATATTACATTTTATGGCTCTTGGAAGAAGTGTATGAAAAAGCAAAAGAGCAAAAATGGAAACTTGCCTGATCAGGGCAAGGTTAAAAGCAACAGGATTAGAATTCAGTCTTATACGACATAACTCCCAGGTGCCTGTCTTTTGAGGGACAGTGCCTATTTTTGACTCAAATTCCTCTGATCTTCTTTGCTACTCAGCTGTGAAGTAAATACAGTTGCTCGCATAAACTCTCATTAAAGGCCTACTATTAGTAACTGGGACAAGAAAGAGCAATTCTTGAGAAGTTCAAATTTGCTGACAAATTTTCCCAAACAAATTGAAATTGTGCCAAATAAATTTATGTGAACATCAACAGTGGAAAACTTTTAATGGCTTGGAAAATACATGGGGAATACGAAAGAAAAAAACCACTGACCATAAGAGAGGGAGGAGCCTGGTGTTCATAAGAGCTTACGCTCTAAAGAAGAGAGAGAGAGGACCCTGCTGATCATAAAGGCTTACACTCTATTGAAGAAAGCAAGAACCCCATTGACCATAAGAGCTTACACTCTACAGGAGAGAGAGGGAGGAGCCTGGTGTTCATAAGAGCTTGCGCTCTACAGGAGAGAGAGGGAGGAGCCTGGTGTTCATAAGAGCTTACGCACTACAGAAGAGAGAGAGGACCCTGCTGATCATAAAGGCTTACACTCTATTGAAGAGAGCAAGAACCCCATTGACCATAAGAGCTTACACTCTACAGGAGAGAGAGGGAGGAGCCTGGTGTTCATAAGAGCTTACGCTCTAAAGAAGAGAGAGAGGACCCTGCTGATCATAAAGGCTTACACTCTATTGAAGAGAGCAAGAACCCCATTGACCATAAGAGCTTACACTCTACAGGAGAGAGAGAGAGGAGCCTGGTGTTCATAAGAGCTTGCGCTCTACAGGAGAGAGAGGGAGGAGCCTGGTGTTCATAAGAGCTTGCGCTCTACAGGAGAGAGAGGGAGGAGCCTGCTGATCATAAAGGCTTACACTCTATAGAGGAGAGCGAGAACCCCGCTGACAGTAAGAGCTTACACACTACAGGAGAGAGAGGGAGGAGCCTGGTGTTCATAAGAGCTTACGCTCTGCAGAAGAGAGAGAGGACCCTGCTGATCATAAAGGCTTACACTCTATAGAGGAGAGCGAGAACCCCGCTGACCATAAGAGCTTACACACTACATCAGAGAGCGAAAACCCCGCTGACTGTAAGAGCTTACACACTACATCAGAGAGAGGGATGATACAGGTGATCATAAGAGCTTATACTCTACAGAAGAGAGAGAGGACCCTACGTATTAAACAGGTCTACAAAAATAATTTTTCTTCAGGTGCAAAGGTTTTTTGAATGGACTTAGGGTATTTTGAGGGTGCTGAATAAAAAAATCCCATTACTTTTGTTGAATTGGTTCTAGTTTTTGAGATAATTCATCTATGAAAATAATCCATTTCCCCAATGTGACTTATGCATGATAACAAAGACAGTATCTTTTGGTCTTTTGACTCTTTAACAGTGTCTTAGTAATTGAAATATCCCATATAATTACTTTGTATCTCAATTTGTAGGCTTACAATGCTGTAAAAGTGAATGTTTGAAGACAAAATTCTAATGTAATTAATTAACTATTAAATCTCAGAAACTAGAGCCAATCTGGCAAAACTAAAGTCATATCCTTAATCTGCTTCATAAGCTTATATAAAACTATTCAGACATTGTTGGCACCAAAATCATTCTATACCAGTGTTGTAAGATCTGACACTGTACAAGAGAGGGAGAACTGTGTTGAAGATAAGATCCCACATCCTACATACGAGAAAGAGAGAGAGGAAACTGCTGACCATAAGAGCTAACACTCTACAGAAGTGCACATGTTCACATTAGGAGTACTGGTTGTTTTTTTTCTCTATTTGATGTATGGATGCAGCTGCATCTCCACTGATCGTGCACTCCTCCCATTGACCTTGCAGGTGGTGGTAATCTTCTCTACCTGCCCATAAATTGTAGGTTTAGCCCGAAGTGACATGTTTTGTCCAGAGTTGTAGGCTGGTGGCCCAAAAGTGGCATGTATGGTAGTGTAGGACCCATCAGACGGAGATCACCTTGCCGTGGTTGATGGGCACACATGAATTGGCCAATTTATGCGCTAAGAATCTTCATTTCATCTATAACTGTAAGTTTTATGAAAAAAAAATGTGAAATTTTTTTTATGAAAAATATTTTTGAAAAGTATAATTCATATTGAATATTTGTCTGTGTTTTCACATGGCCTAGATTCATGTACATGTGCTGCTGTGTTTCTGTTTATCTATATGATGCAGCTTGCAGCTTGCACGTGTTCACATTAGGAGTGCTGGTTGGTTTTTTTCTCTATTTGATGTATGGATGCGGCTGCATCTCCACTGATCGTGCACTCCTCCCATTGACCTTGCAGGTGGTGGTAATCTACTCTACCTGCCCATAAATTGTAGGTTTAGCCCGAAGTGACATGTTTTGTCCAGAGTTGTAGGCTGGTGGCCCAAAAGTGGCATGTATGGTAGTGTAGGACCCATCAGAGGGAGATCACCTTGCCGTGGTTGATAGGCACACATGAATTGGCCAATTTATGTGCTAAGAATCTTCATTTCATCTATAACTGTAAGTTTTCTGAAAAAAAATTTTTTGAAAACATTTTTATGAAAAATATTTTTGAGAAGTATAATTCATATTGAATATTTGTCTGTGTTTTCACATGGCCTTGATTCATGTACATGTGCCGCTGTGTATATATATATATATATATATATATATATATATACATATATATAAAGCAGGAAGTAAATTTTTTATTGACACCAACAAGTGAAACCAGCAGGTCCAGAAGAACGCCACGGAGTCACCAGAATGAACTTGGAGAACAAGCCACGTGGGACATTGTGAGCCAGTGAATGATATCTGGATGACGCCAGTCTAGGCCTAGGATCCAGATTACGTCAGTGAAGACCAAAGACTCAGTCCTTATCTGTCACTGTCTGATAGTCAACAGTCGCTAGTCAAGCCCTGAAGACAGAGTGTGGGCCACCATCCATAAGTAGACATCCACTATGATGATCTGGAGGCACAAGTGAACAGGACCGTTACTTCCGACACTGAAGAATGGTACACGGTTTGCAGTAGACGGGATGGGGACTGGCCAGTGTGAGGAGAGCCCATAGAGCATTACTCACTTTGTCAGTAGGATTTGTGGCCTACAGGGAAAATAGAGTTGACACCCTTTAGCGCCTATAACCTAAGTGGAAGCATGCTAAAACTATGCCAACCTATAAGTTTGCAGAAATAATGCATCCTATAATGAACCATAAGTGATTCTTGGATAATGTTAGGAGTTAGGAGAATTGTATAAACCAGGGATTCAAGCTTCAGGAGGCTAATTTGCATATTCCAGGTGCCTTCTGGGAGAAGCGAAGTCTCCCTAAGCTAGAAGATCGTTGGGTACAGCCGGGACCAGCTGCTTCGAAAGCATCACCAAACCAGGGATTCAAGCTTCAGGAGGCTAATTTGCATATTCCAGGTGCCTTCTGGGAGAAGCGAAGTCTCCCTAAGCTAGAAGATCGTTGGGTACAGCCGGGACCAGCTGCTTCGAAAGCATCACCAAACCAGGGATTCAAGCTTCAGGAGGCTAATTTGCATATTCCAGGTGCCTTCTGGGAGAAGCGAAGTCTCCCTAAGCTAGAAGATCGTTGGGTACAGCCGGGACCAGCTGCTTCGAAAGCATCACCAAACCGAGCGCCTTACGGCGCGCAAATTTTTGCCTGTAGGACATTATTGCAAGAGAGCTTGGCTGAGTAGATTACACAAGAAGGAAAACACACAGCAAGTCAGCAGGATCTAGGAGCAACATGGCAGATGTGACAACCTACATGGTGAGCTGCAGCATGTGCTACATGTTCACAGATCGACCAGAAGAAGAATCCAATTTCACCTGTCAGAAGTGTAGACTAGTGGCCCTTTTAGAAGAAAAGGTGCGGGGTCTGGAAGAAAGAATAGCAACTTTGAAACTCATCAAAGAGAATGAAGACTTTCTAGACAGAACAGAAGCATCTCTACTGGTCACAGAAGGTGCAAAAAGTATCAGAGAACCTCCAAAAGCAGATGAGTGGAAGCATGTGACCAAAAGAAGCAAGAAGACCATGGAGAAATCACCAACCACACAACTGAAGAACCGATATCAAATCTTTGTAGAGGATGAAGATGGCACACCTAAGAATGAAGCAATACCAGCAAGCAAAAAAGAAAAGGGCACACAGCAACAAGTGACAGCAAAAAGTACAGCCAAGAAGCAACGAAGAGTGGTGGTGGTGGGAGACTCACTACTGAGAGGCACCGAAGCAGCCATCTGCAGACCGGACATAACTGCAAGAGAAGTATGCTGCCTTCCAGGTGCGATGATCAAGGATGTGACCGATAGGATACCAAAGCTCTTCAGCTCCAAGGACGTCCACCCATTTCTTCTGATACATGTTGGCACCAATGACACGGCAAGGAAGGACCTACCGACAATCTGCAAGGACTTTGAAGAGTTGGGGAAGAAAGTAAAGGAACTGGATGCACAGGTAGTTTTTTCTTCTATCCTTCCAGTAGACGGGCATGGCACCAGGAGATGGAACAGGATCCTTGATGCAAACAACTGGCTAAGACGATGGTGCAGACAACAAGGATTTGGATTCCTGGACCACGGTGTGAATTACTGGTATGATGGACTCCTCGCCAGAGACGGACTACACCTCAACAAACCTGGGAAACACACATTCGCCAGAAGACTCGCTACACTCATCAGGAGGGCGTTAAACTAGAAGAAGAGGGGACGGGAAGAAAAACATTAGACTCGAACAAAGACGACCCAGGAAAACATACTCAGAAGGGAGGTAAGAACATTTCTAAAACAATCCACAGTGAGGAGATTGGAACAAAACAAAATCCTCTAAACTGCATGCTCGCAAACGCCAGAAGCCTGACAAACAAGATGGAAGAACTAGAAGCAGAAATATCTACAGGTAACTTTGACATAGTGGGAATAACCGAGACATGGTTAGATGAAAGCTATGACTGGGCAGTTAACTTACAGGGTTACAGTCTGTTTAGAAAGGATCGTAAAAATCGGAGAGGAGGAGGGGTTTGTCTCTATGTAAAGTCTTGTCTAAAGTCCACTTTAAGGGAGGATATTAGCGAAGGGAATGAGGATGTCGAGTCCATATGGGTCGAAATTCATGGAGGGAAAAATGGTAACAAAATTCTCATTGGGGTCTGTTACAAACCCCCAAATATAACAGAAACCATGGAAAGTCTACTTCTAAAGCAGATAGATGAAGCTGCAACCCATAATGAGGTCCTAGTTATGGGGGACTTTAACTACCCGGATATTAACTGGGAAACAGAAACCTGTGAAACCCATAAAGGCAACAGGTTTCTGCTAATAACCAAGAAAAATTATCTTTCACAATTGGTGCAGAATCCAACCAGAGGAGCAGCACTTTTAGACCTAATACTATCTAATAGACCTGACAGAATAACAAATCTGCAGGTGGTTGGGCATTTAGGAAATAGCGACCACAATATTGTGCAGTTTCACCTGTCTTTCACTAGGGGGACTTGTCAGGGAGTCACAAAAACATTGAACTTTAGGAAGGCAAAGTTTGAACAGCTTAGAGATGCCCTTAATCTGGTAGACTGGGACAATATCCTCAGAAATGAGAATACAGATAATAAATGGGAAATGTTTAAGAACATCCTAAATAGGCAGTGTAAGCGGTTTATACCTTGTGGGAATAAAAGGACTAGAAATAGGAAAAACCCAATGTGGCTAAACAAAGAAGTAAGACAGGCAATTAACAGTAAAAAGAAAGCATTTGCACTACTAAAGCAGGATGGCACCATTGAAGCTCAAAAAAACTATAGGGAGAAAAATACTTTATCTAAAAAACTAATTAAAGCTGCCAAAAAGGAAACAGAGAAGCACATTGCTAAGGAGAGTAAAACTAATCCCAAACTGTTCTTCAACTATATCAATAGTAAAAGAATAAAAACTGAAAATGTAGGCCCCTTAAAAAATAGTGAGGAAAGAATGGTTGTAGATGACGAGGAAAAAGCTAACATATTAAACACCTTCTTCTCCACGGTATTCACGGTGGAAAATGAAATGCTAGGTGAAATCCCAAGAAACAATGAAAACCCTATATTAAGGGTCACCAATCTAACCCAAGAAGAGGTGCGAAACCGGCTAAATAAGATTAAAATAGATAAATCTCCGGGTCCGGATGGCATACACCCACGAGTACTAAGAGAACTAAGTAATGTAATAGATAAACCATTATTTCTTATTTTTAGTGACTCTATAGCGACAGGGTCTGTTCCGCAGGACTGGCGCATAGCAAATGTGGTGCCAATATTCAAAAAGGGCTCTAAAAGTGAACCTGGAAATTATAGGCCAGTAAGTCTAACCTCTATTGTTGGTAAAATATTTGAAGGGTTTCTGAGGGATGTTATTCTGGATTATCTCAATGAGAATAACTGTTTAACTCCATATCAGCATGGGTTTATGAGAAATCGCTCCTGTCAAACCAATCTAATCAGTTTTTATGAAGAGGTAAGCTATAGACTGGACCACGGTGAGTCATTGGACGTGGTATATCTCGATTTTTCCAAAGCGTTTGATACCGTGCCGCACAAGAGGTTGGTACACAAAATGAGAATGCTGGTCTGGGGGAAAATGTGTGTAAATGGGTTAGTAACTGGCTTAGTGATAGAAAGCAGAGGGTGGTTATAAATGGTATAGTCTCTAACTGGGTCGCTGTGACCAGTGGGGTACCGCAGGGGTCAGTATTGGGACCTGTTCTCTTCAACATATTCATTAATGATCTGGTAGAAGGTTTACACAGTAAAATATCGATATTTGCAGATGATACAAAACTATGTAAAGCAGTTAATACAAGAGAAGATAGTATTCTGCTACAGATGGATCTGGATAAGTTGGAAACTTGGGCTGAAAGGTGGCAGATGAGGTTTAACAATGATAAATGTAAGGTTATACACATGGGAAGAGGGAATCAATATCACCATTACACACTGAACGGGAAACCACTGGGTAAATCTGACAGGGAGAAGGACTTGGGGATCCTAGCTAATGATAAACTTACCTGGAGCAGCCAGTGCCAGGCAGCAGCTGCCAAGGCAAACAGGATCATGGGGTGCATTAAAAGAGGTCTGGATACACATGATGAGAGCATTATACTGCCTCTGTACAAATCCCTAGTTAGACCGCACATGGAGTACTGTGTCCAGTTTTGGGCACCGGTGCTCAGGAAGGATATAATGGAACTAGAGAGAGTACAAAGGAGGGCAACAAAATTAATAAAGGGGATGGGAGAACTACAATACCCAGATAGATTAGCGAAATTAGGATTATTTAGTCTAGAAAAAAGACGACTGAGGGGCGATTTAATAACCATGTATAAGTATATAAGGGGACAATACAAATATCTCGCTGAGGATCTGTTTATACCAAGGAAGGTGACGGGCACAAGGGGGCATTCTTTGCGTCTGGAGGAGAGAAGGTTTTTCCACCAACATAGAAGAGGATTCTTTACTGTTAGGGCAGTGAGAATCTGGAATTGCTTGCCTGAGGAGGTGGTGATGGCGAACTCAGTCGAGGGGTTCAAGAGAGGCCTGGATATCTTCCTGGAGCAGAACAATATTGTATCATACAATTATTAGGTTCTGTAGAAGGACGTAGATCTGGGTATTTATTATGATGGAATATAGGCTGAACTGGATGGACAAATGTCTTTTTTCGGCCTTACTAACTATGTTACTATGTTACTATGTTACTATGATGTCAATTACAGGCCTCTCTCATATTTTTAAGTGGGAGAACTTGCACAATTGGTGGCTGACTAAATAATTTTTCCCCCACTATATTTTGTATCGCAAGCTAGTGTACAGTGTTAAAAAGTTGGGTTTGCGTCCTAGGTCATGGGCCTTCCAACAGAGCAATGGCTACAAACATACTTTAAGAAGCATCCAGATATGGATGGAAACAAAGCACTGGAGAATTCTAAAGTGGTCAGCAATGAGTCCATATCTAAATCCTATTGAACACCTGTGGAGAGATCTTGCTGTTGGGAGAAGGCACCCTTTCAATTTGAGAGACTTGGAGCTGTTTTCAAAAGAATAGTGGTCCAAAATTCTATTTGAGCGGTGTAAGAAGCTTTTTGATTGTGATAGGAAACTATTGCAGTTATTTATTCCAAATGGTGTGCAATCAAATATTAATTTGAGAGTGTCAACAATTTTGTTCTGCCCATTTTGGGGGTTTTGATTGAATATATGACCAATTTGCCTCTTTCGTTTGCTTTTATGTGTTGTTCCAACACACACAAAGGAAAAAAGCGTGTTTAACAAAAGGCATAATTGCAATAATTTTCTGGAAGAAATACTTTATTTTCTGGAACAATTTCAAGGGTGCCAACATTTTTGGCCATGACTTTATGCCTATGAGTTCAAGCTGGAGACCCGTGAATTACACTATCTAACTGCTAATGCGTCCGAAACGCTGAGCACCCAACTGAAAATTCTGAAAAATCTTCTGAGATTAAGTGCAGGAGTGGGTGGGTTTTGACAGCATTGGCATTGGGATAATTTCACCATAAATATGTGTTGAGTGACCTATGTGTGAACACATATTTAATAAGGATCGATTTGGGATCCAAAAGAGCTGGCTGTTTTTGATGAAAGGAATCAAATATTCATTGCAACATGAAGATTATGATGTAACTGGATGGAGGGCCGATGCTATCACATCGGGAAGGCGGTAACGTCACGATGGGGGCAGGCTTTGCAGCATTGAGAAGCTCTCCCCTCCATGTGCTCACCCACCTATCCACTCTCTCTTTCCCCATGTGCTGACTTCTGTGCTCTCTTCTTTGACATGTCTACCCCATATGCTATTGCCATTGTCTGCTGTCTTTCTCCTTCCTGTGCAGTGTTCTCCCCTCATGCGCTGTCCCGTTTGAGCTGTCTCCCCCCTGTGCTCTGTCTCTCTCCCCCATCTGCTGTCTCCTCCTCTCATGTCATCTCTTTGACCTCTGTACCTCATGTGCTCTCATGCACGATCAGACACAGACAATTTTTAAAATGAATTTTCGTTCGTGGGAAAACCCCTTTAATGTGACCGGCTTCCTCTGGCTGTAGACACTTCATGCATCTGCCGCTGGGATCAGCCAATTGATAGCGGCGGTCACATTAATACTGCGCATGCGCTCCTAGTGTACAAAGATGGCGGCGGTCAGTGAATCATTCGGCTGATCCTGGTGGCGGCTTGTTCACGACGGTGTTCCGCTGGTGGTACCACGCAAGAGGCTAGTAGCACCAGCAGTTTCCATATTGAGACACCCATCATTTGGGTGTCCCAATATGGAGGTCAGTGACCTTCCGCCGCTTGGAATTCTGGGATCCAAACACATCTGGATGGAGCAGGATTTGAAAACATTACAAGGTAAGTATATATTAAAATAATTGTCAACAGAGTTACCTTACTGCCAGCAATATGTAAATACCATCAAATATCTTGCAGAAATTTTCGCATTAAAATCTGCAGAGTTTGAATTTACTCACTGTGGATTATATCACTTTTTCAAGCCACACTGCAGTGATTGCAGTTTAACCCCTTAAAGACCTATGATATAAATTTTCATCAGCAGAAGCTGAGCCTCCATCAGTGAGCTTTGGTCAATCGCTGTAGTTTAACTGACGCTGTCTATCTCTGACTTCATTGGCACTCCATATGCCTTTTGCATTAGGTTCTTCTTACAGGTAACTTGCTTGAACAATGTTACTGCTGATTCATTTCTGTCCTATTTTGCTCTGCAGATGTCATTACTCCAGTTTATGGCAGACAACCCAAGCAGATGTTTTCCTATCTTGTCTATTTGTTTAGCATTATATAGTTCATAGTTAACCTTTGATTTATAGGCTGATTGCATGGCTTTGTTATAATCACATATATAGTAATCAGGGAAACACTTGATACGTTTAAGACTTTTTAACACCCTTTAATATTTAGTAGCACTAAATTATGCAACCTTCCATTTTTCTATACTACCAACAAACTTTATAAGGGTAAATTCACACTCATACAGTGTATTCCTCTGAATGTGTGTGACTGGAATGCAAAAAACTGTATTCAGACATATAGTGATGGCCGAAAGTGTTGAAATTGTTCCAGAAAATTATTACACACATGTTTTGCTATACAAATGTTTTTCCTTTGTGTGTATTGGAGCAAAACAAAAAAAGAGGAAAAAATTCAAATTGGAGATAATTTCACACAAACCCCCCAAGATGGGACAGACTAAATTTTTGGCACCCTCAATATTTGGTTACACAACTTTTCGAATAAATAACTACAAACAATCACTTCCTATTACCATCAACAAGCTTCTTACACCTCTCAACTGGAATTTTGGACCATTCTTCTTTTGCAAACTGCTCCTGGTCTCTCATATTTGAAGGAAGCCTTCTCCTAACAGCAATTTTAAGATCTCTCCACAGGTGTTTAATAGGATTTAGATCCGGACTCATTGCTGGCCACTTCAGAAATCTCCAGTTCCTTGTTTCCGTCCATTTATGGATGCTTCCCATGATCCAGAATGCAAACCCAGCTTTCTGACACAGGGCACTACATTATGACCCAAAATTATTTGCTAGTCTTCAGATTTCATGGTGCTTTGACACAGTCAAGGCACCCAGTGTCAAAGGCAGCAAAACTACCCCAAAACATATTTGAACCTCCACCATTTTTGACTGTAGGTACTGTGTTCTTTTCCTTGAGATTGTTGATATTGTTCAACAATTTTGGTTCACAAGTTCTCATACCGTCCTCTTTATGATGTTTACTGTGGCACATGCAGCCACACAATGCAAAGATTGAGTCAGCTTCCCCCTTTTTATCTAGTGTCAGATATGATTTTCATATTGCCCACTCCTGTTACTTACCACTGGTGAGCTGGAATGAGCATCACATGCTTGAGACAAAGTTGTTTACCCACAATTTTGCAAATGTGATAACAATTTTGTCATGCCCATTTTGGGGGTTTTGAGTGAAATTACCGTATTTTTCAGATTAAAAGACACTCCAGATTATAACAGTATAGACATGTGCACAGCCATTGGAGAGGTGCCAGAGTAAATTCCAATACCATGAATAATAGCAAAAAACTCGGCTCTCAGACTTAACTTAATCAGATACAGTGATTTAATGGTGTCCATGGTAAGTAACAGAAGAAACTTTTCGGTCCTATAGCCGGACCTTCATCAGTCGGTTTTCATTAAGGTAATATATATAGGTGGACACAGCCAGTGTCTCAGGGGGATGGCCAAATCCGGCGGTATTGCCTTCTGTGGAATGGAGCCTGCGTGTCCTGGGAAGTGGAGGACGCAGTATCCGTCCACAAGTCAGTGCGACCTGATATATATGACCTTAATGGAAACCCACAATCCTTTGGGTCCACTAACTTCCGTTCACTATCAAATATTGTGACTGATGAAGGTCCGGCTATAGGACCGAAACGTTTCTTTCTGTTACTTACCGTGGACACTATTACATCACTGTATCTGATTAAGTTAAGTCTGAGTGCCAAGTATTTTGCTATTACTTCAGATTATAAGACGCACCACAAATTTTGAGGAGAAAAATCAGAAAAAAATATTTTTTTATAAAATGGTGGTGCTTCTTATAATCCATGCGTCTTATTGCTTACCAGGGGTGGTTGGTGTGGTAAAGTGGGGTCCCAGGGTCGCTGCTGGAGGAGGTAGGAGTGGGGTGGTGCTGCAGGCTGCAGGCTAGGATCGGGGGAGGCTCCGATCTGCGGTGTGATGGTGCCGGGGCTTGTGCTGGTCCAGAGCTGCTGTCGGGTGTCTCTGGGTGCCCGATGGTTGCTGGCTGGTGCTGCTGGTGTCTCTGGTGCCCAGCAGTGCTGCGTGGGTGTCTAGCTCTGCCCGGGTATCTGCCGACATTTTGCGACAGGCCAGAGCCCCGGTAATTCCACGGTTCCCTGTGCGTGTGCGGTGGACTCCGGGAACACCGCATGCACAGATGGTGATCTCTGGACCAAGATCTCGAGAGATGAGATATCTGCGCTGAAATGTTTCTAGGATAGTAGCTGTTTAATTATAGCACTTTGCAAATTGTACTCTGGCTGACAAGACAGCATCATTCTATCAACACTGCCTACACTTATGTTTGTGGGGTCTACAGTCTGGAAGCAGACGTGCTCATAGAAGCCAGAACATAACAGCATTGTAAAACACACTGCTTTTCCCCTTACATTCTGTACACACAACATTATCTTTAGTTTACTTTTACAACTTCATATTCTAAATATTTGTGCTGTCTTTATTTGGCCTTATACATACAAATATTAAGATCAAGATACTACTAGTTCCTACAGTGGAACAATTTTGTATTATATATTTTCCTTTGCTGTGGCATACCTCTCTGTCAATTCAAGCCATGCTTCTGTGATGATAACCATCATTGACAACCTATTTAATCAGACAAGGGCCTCCTGACCTTTGCTTGAGTAGAAGCTGCCATCTTTGGATGCTGTCTCTAGCCTGTTGGAATGTTTTTCAGCCTGCCAGTAATTAACCTGTGTTTTCTCCATCAACTCTGCCTTTCGTCTTGTCCCGTGAATTTGTCACCAATTATTATGTCCATTTTGACCTACAGACTTAACGGATGCTGCCCCATTATCCTTCTGGATTTGTTATTCTTCACTGTCTGTCTGGTTGTTGTGACCTATGGTCAGCTCCTGAAGACACCCTTGTACCTTATTGTTGAAATGACTCCCTTTCAATGGGAAACTATTCTAAGGACTGTGGCAAAAGGATCTGACCAATTAGGTCCAGGTTTTCCTAGACAGATCTTTCGTGAACAAAAGAAGGATTTCTTAAGGGACCATTACACTTAACGATTTACCAACGATCACGACCAGCGATACGACCTGGCCGTGATCATTGGTAAGTCGTTGTGTGGTTGCTGGAGAGCTGTCACACAGACAGCTCTCCAGCGACCAATGATGCCGAAGTCCCCGGGTAACCAGGGTAAACATAGGGTTACTAAGCGCAGGGCCGCACACTTCTCCAACTTGGCATAGATGGAATTTGCCCGTAGGAGGTCGAAAACCTTGCAAACATCTCTCCGATGGGAGTCTATATCTGGAGAGTATATGAGAATATCATCCAGATAAACTGCGACCGAGGTAGAAAGCATATCCCGGAAGATGTTGTTTACAAAGTCTTGGAAAACGGCTGGGGCATTACAGAGCCCGAAGGACATCACCAGATATTCATAGTGCCCATCCCTGGTGTTAAAAGCTATCTTCCACTCGTCCCCCTTACGGATGCGAATCAGGCTGTAAACACCCCACAGATCTAATTTAGTAAATACCCTTGCTCCCCGTAGCCTATCAAAAAGCTCAGATATCAGGGGTAGTGGGTACTTATTCTTAACGATGATGGCGTTAAGACCCCTGTAGTCAATGCATGGACGCAGTTCTCCACTCTTCTTCTGTACGAAGAAGAACCCAGCCCCTGCAGGTGACACTGACTTTCTAATGAATCCTCTTGTCAGATTCTCTCGGATATACTGTGACATTGCCTATGCCTCTGGGAGAGACAGCGGATAGACTCGACCCCGAGGAGGCTCAGCGCCAGGCAAGAGGTCAATAGGACAGTCATAGGGGCGGTGAGGCGGAAGGGTCTCCGCAGCCCTTTTGGAGAACACGTCCGCATTGGGCCAATATTGCTTGGGGAGAGAGGATAAATCTGCGGGTACCTCAGATGTAACAACCTGAACACTTTCCCTCTGACATCTACCCCACACAAGATTCACCCCATCCTAAAATTCTGCCTGTGGACCACTCAATATGAGGAGAGTGATACAGTAGCCAAGGCATCCCCAACAAGATCTCATCAATGACGAGCAGAGATATAATCTCCTGATGAGATGGTGACAAGGACAGAGTGAAAGGGATGGTCTGTTGTGTTATCTGTGAGGGCAGTGTCGACCCATTCACCACTCGTACAGTTACTGGTTGAGCTAGCATTACCAGTGGTATTGTGTGACGTTGGGCGAAGGCAGAAGACATAAAATTGCCCTCCGCCCCAGAATCCACGCAGAGCTCTACCGAGTGAGTGAATGAGCCTATTGTAATTGTCCCCTTAAAGGACAATTTGAATGCAAACATCGCCATGCCTAGTGTACCTCCACCTACTACCACTAGACGCTGACGTTTCCTCGACCGCTGTGAACATCTGGTGGCAAGATGTCCTGACTGCTGGCAAACATGGCAGACCTTGAGTGCAGGAGTGGTCCAGGACTTAGATCCCGCTCGTGACACTTCCATGGCCCCATGTGACTCAGGGACCTGGACCGGAGATTCCAAAGGTTTGGCGAAGGTGGGAGCCAGCCGAAAACTCTGCCTAAACTGGGCCCGCTCTAACCTCCGCTCGTGAAAACGGAGGTCAATAAGAGTAGACACAGCTATTAACTCCTCCAGTGTGGCAGGAATCTCCCTTGAGGCCAGAGCATCATTCATGTGGTCAGCCAGCCCCCTCCAAAATATAGGGATAAGGGCTTTATCCGACCACTTCAGCTCAGATGCTAAGGTGCAGAAGTGGATGGCAAAATGGCTGTCCAAGGAGAGCCCTGAGTCAATGCCAACAGTTGGAGCGCTGTATCATGGGTGACTTGAGGCCCTAAAACGACCTGTTTCAGAGTGCTCAGGAACATCAGAGCACTCTGCACCACATGATCGCCACGCTCCCACAGCGGCGTAGCCCACACCAACGCCCTGTCCGACAGGAGAGACATAATAAATCCCACCTTTGCCCGCTCTGTGGGGAAACATGTGGCCAGGAGCTCGAGATGTATAGAGCACTGGCTCATAAAATCCCTACAAGATTTACTATCACCAGAAATTTTTTCTGGCAGCGGGAGGAGAGAGAGTCGAAACAGGGGTGGCCGTGGACAAGGTTGCTGCAGCCATGCCAGCAGCCTGAACAGCAACTGCGGTAACATGCACAGCTGAGGTTGTGCGCTCGAGAGCCGCCAACCTACCCTCCAGCTGCTGGATGTACCACAAGGATTGCTGTTTGTCCGCCATTTACTAGCCAGACCCTTGCGCTAGTATTATGTTAGGGTTGGTGGAACGCACCGAGTATATATATGTATAAATAGGTGCGTTCGCAACCCGAGGTCCACCGTACAGGAGAGGAACCTGCTGCTGGCAAATGGCGGTGCTATATGGCAGTATAAGCGAACTCTGTTAACTCCACAGAGTTGCTAGAAATAAGTTGCTGTGCCCTGTTAGTGTCACAGGAGAATACAGCTAACTGCTGAGCTGATGGCAGTCAGTGGTCACGCACCCAGAAAAGCACACAAACACTTCTCACCGGAGGTGCCGGTATTCTACAGGCTTATTTCAGCAAGGTCCCTGAATACATACAGGCAAACTTCTCACCAGAGGTGCCGGTATTCTAGGGGCTTATTTCAGCCAGGTCCCTGAACACACACATACAGGACACACATACAGGCGCAACCACAAATAACAAGCTCATGACATGAGGTGATACTAGCGCATGGCCGTGCGGCCATGCAAACCTTTTATAGCTGCAGCAGCTTCAGGACCTTCCTAGCGAACCAATGGAAGTTGCTACAGTACCTGAGCAACTTCAGGACCTTCCTAGAGGACCAATGATGGCTGTTGCAGTACCTGAGCATGTGACCCCTGACCTCCAATGAGAGGTCTTAACTTGGGCATGCTCAGTGTGTGCAAAGCAGGACTTAGTCCCAGAAAAGCCTGCTCGCCGCTGATCAGTGCAGGCTACAACAGCAGAGCCTGGAAAGGCAGCAGTAAACCTTTGCACAGTATCAGACTGAGTGAGACACTGGGTCCGACGTCTCCACTGAGCAGGCTCCACTGCTGCTGATGTAGAATGGGAGACCGCAGCAGACATGGCTCGAGATTCCCCCTGTGCAGCGGCGGGAACTCGACTCCTAACACACACTTCCCCCTTCTGGACACTCTGCTTTTTTATTGATTTCTCTATGGATTCTTTCAATGTATCAAATAAAAATTGATTCAATATTTCACCTTCTGGGTCTCTTCATTGGCTGCTGATGGTATGTAAGTCCAAATTTGCGTTTGTGTAATTGGTATGAAGTGCCAGCCTTTTTATATATGGACAACATTTGATAAAATAGTTAAATTCTTGATGCAAGCATAACATCATCTGTAAAAACCCTGAAGTTGAAAAGAGGATGCCTTCTGCAAATGGATAATGATCCTGAACACACTTCAAAATCCACAAGAAACTATCTCAAAAGGCACAAGCTGAAGGTTTGATCATGGCCCTCACAGTCTCCTGATCTGAATATTATTGACAATCTGTGGCTAGACCTCAAGATAGCAGTGCATGCAAGATGACCCAGGAATCTCATAGAATTGGAAGAATTTTCCAAAGAAAAATGGATGAAAATCCCTCAAACAAGAATTGAAAGACTCTTGACTGGCTACAAGAAGCATTTACAAGCTGTGGCAGTTTCAAAAGGGGGTGAAACTAGGTACTAAACATGCAGAGTGCCCAAACTTTTGAATCACCCCATTTTCCTTTTTGTGATTTTTAAAATGTAAAAGAAGAAAATATATAAATTTTTTCCTAAAACACAAAAAAAGTTTCAACTTTAACTTTAGACTTTTTAGAGATCATTTAATCTTCAACTTGCTTAACTGTTCACAACTTCAGTAGTTTAGACTAAACTTTAACATGTAGATAGATAGATATAGGGTAGAACGTTAGATAGATATTCGTGAGATATCTAATTAGTGTATTGTGTGTGTAATTTACTGTATTTGTATTAAGCTAATAAATAAATGAAATAAAAGACGTGGGGTTCGCCTATTTTTGATAACCAGTAAAGATAAAGCAGGCAGTTGTGGCCTGATATTGTTAAGCTAGGAAGATTCATGTTTATTGGGCCCTTCCCAGCCTGAAAATAACTACCCTCAGCCACCCCAGAATTGTCAAATCACATTAGATTCACTATTTCTGGTGCTTTGCTTCGCTCTTCCCGATAGCACTGGTTCGTTGGTATTCGGGGTAATGGTATTAACCCCTTTACCATGGTTTGCACGTTAATGACCAGGCCAATTTTTACAATTCTGACCACTGTCCCTTTATGAGGTTATAAGGCCGGTTTCACATTAGCGTTTAACTGATTTGCGGCGGGCTGCGGACTTCCTCCGTGAAGCCCCACCCTCGGCCGCACCTCCACCGCTAGCCTACTTCTGCATGCGGCCTGTGTACCTATCTTTAACATTAGGTACGCAGGTCGTGCGGTTATATGCGAATGCTGCTGCATGCGTCGTTTTGACGATGCGGCAACCAGCGTAGGACGCAGCCTGTAGCATTTTTTTTTCCGCATCGTTACTTCAGCTCCAGTTTGTTTTATTTTACCAAGGGTAAAAGGAGAAAATGGACCCCAAAAGTTGTTGTACAATTTGTCCTGAGTACTCTGATACCCCATATGTGGGGGTAAAACACTGTTTGGGTGCATGGCAGAGCTCGGAAGCTAAGGAGCACCATTTGACTTTTCAATGCAAAATTGACTGGAATTGAGATGGGACGCCATGCTGCGTTTGGAGAGCCCCTGATGTGCCTAAACATTGAAACCCCCCACAATTGACACCATTTTGGAAAGTAGATCCCCTAAGGAACTTATCTACATGTGTGGTGAGCACTTTGACCCATTAAGTGATTCACAGAAGTTTATAATTCAGAGCCCAAAAATAAAAAATCACAAAAGTGATCTTTTCGCCCCCAATGTTTTATTTTCCCAAGGGTAAGAGAAGAAATTGGACCCCAAATTTGTTGTACAATTTGTTCTGAGTACGCTGATACCCCATATGTGGGGGTAAACCACTGTTTGGGCGCATGGGAGAGCTCGGAAAGGAAGGAGCGCCGTTTGACTTTTCAATGCAAAATTGACAGGAATTGAGATGGGACGCCATGTTGTGTTTGGAGAGCCACTAATGTGCCTAAACATTGAAACCCCCCACAAGTGACACCATTTTGGAAAGTAGACCCCATGAGGAACTCATCTAGATGTGTTGTGAGAGCTTTCAACCCCCGAGTGTTTCACTACAGTTTATAACGCAGAGCCGTTGAAAATAAAAAATCTTTTTTTTTCCACAAAAATTATTTTTTAACCCCCAGTTTTGTATTTTTCCAAGGGTAACAGTTGAAATTGGATGCCAAAAGTTGTTGTCCAATTTGTCCTGAGTACACTGATACCCCATATGTGGGGGGGAACCACCATTTGAGCGCATGGCAGAGCTCGGAAGGGAAGGAGCGTTATTTGGAATGCAGACTTAGATGGATTAGTCTGCAGGCATCACATTGCGTTTGCAGAGCCCCTAATGTACCTAAACAGTAGAAACCCTCCACAAGTGACCCCATATTGGAAACTAGATCCCCCAAGGAACTTATCTAGATGTGTTGTGAGAACTTTGAACCCCCAAGTGTTTCACTACATTTTATAACGCAGAGCCGTGAAAATAAAAAATCTTTTTTTTTCCACAAAAATTATTTTTTTGCCCCCAGTTGTTTTTTCTCCAGGGTAACAGAAGAAATTGGACCCCAAAATTTGTTGTCCAATTTGTGCTGAGTATGCTGATACCCTATATGTGGGGGGAACCACCGTTTGAGCGCATGGCAAAGCTCGGAAGGGAAGGAGCGTCATTTGGAGTGCAGACTTAGATGGATTAGTCTGCAGGCATCACATTGCATTTGCAGAGCCCCTAATGCACCTAAACAGTAGAAATCCCCCACAAGTGACCCCATATTGGAAACTAGACCCCCCAAGGAACTTATCTAGATGTGTTGTGAGAACTGTGAACCCCCAAGTGTTTCACTACAGTTTATAACGCAGAGCCGTGAAAATGAAAAAACTTTTTTTTCCCACAAAAATTATTTTTTAGCCCCCAGTTTTGTATTTTCTCAAGGGTAACAGGATAAATTGGACCCCAAAAGTTGTTGTCCAATGTGTTCTGAGTACGCTGATACCCCATATGTGGGGGGCAACCACCATTTGAGCGCATGGCAGAGCTCGGAAGGGAAGGAGCACTGTTTTACTTTTTCAGCGCAGAATTGGCTGGAATTGAGATCGGATGCCATGTTGCGTTTGGAGAGCCCCTGATGTGCCTAAACAGTGGAAACCCCCAATTATAACTGAAACCCTAATCCAAACACATCCCTAACCCTAATCCCAATGGTAACCCTAACCACACCCCTAACCTTGACACACCCCTAACCCTAATCCCAACGCTATTCCCAACCATAAATGTAATCCAAACCCTAACCCTAACTTTAGCCCCAACCCTAAATGTAGCCTTAACCCTAGCCCTAACCCTAGCCCTAATTCTAGCCCTAACCCTAGCCCTAACCCTAGCCCTAACCCTAACCCTAGCCCTAACCCTAACTCTAATGGGAAAATGGAAATAAGTACATTTTTTTAATTTTTCCCTAACTAAGGGGGTGATGAAGGGGGGTTTGATTTACTTTCATAGCGTTTTTTTAGCGGATTTTTATGATTGGCAGCTGTCACACACTGAAAGACGCTTTTTATTGCAAAAAATATTTTTTGCGTTACCACATTGTGAGAGCCATAATTTTTCCATATTTTGGTCCACAGAGTCATGTGACATCTTGTTTTATGCGGGACGAGTTGACATTTTTATTGGTAACATTTTTGGGCACGTGACATTTTTTGATCGCTTTTTATTCTGATTTTTGTGAGGCAGAATGACCAAATACCAGCTATTCATGAATTTCTTTTGGGGGAGGCGTTGATACCGTTCCGCATTTGGTAAAATGGATAAAGCAGTTTTATTGTTCGGGTCAGTACGATTACAGCAATACCTCATTTATATCTTTTTTTATGTTTTGGCGCTTTTATACGACAAAAACTATTTTATAGAAAAAATAATTATTTTTGCATCGCTTTATTCTGAGGACTATAACTTTTTTATTTTTTCGCTGATGATGCTGTATGGTGGCTAATTTTTTGCGGGACAAGATGACGTTTTTTGTGCCGTACCATGGTTATTTATATCCGTCTTTTTGATCGCGTGTTAATCCACCTTTTGTTTGGCGGTATGATAATAAAGCGTTTTTTTTTGCCTCTTTTTTTTTTTTTACGGTGTTAACTGAAGGGGTTAACTAGTGGAGAGTTTTATAGGTCGGGTCGTTACGGACGCGGCGATTCTAAATATGTGCACTTTTATTGTTTTGGGTTTTTTATATTTAGATAAAGAAATATATTTATAGGAACAATATATATATATTTTTTTTTAGGAATTTTTTTTAAAATTTTTTTTACACATGTGAATATTTTTTTTTTTACACTATAACATTGCCCCGGGGGGGTTTCATGTTATAGTGTAGCGCTCTGACATGCACTCCTGGAGGCTTCCCGGGGCCTGCTCTGAGGAGGAGGTAAGAGACTCTCTCAGATTAAGTAGTAAAACCTGGTGATACATTCCCCTTAATACAGTAGACTAATTCTGACTACCTGTAATACTTTTCAATACTCAAGTACAGGAGAATAGTCAGTCAATTTCATTCAATTCAGATGTAAGGCTAGTCACTGTTCACAGAGAATCCCTGAGGCTGGATAGTCAAACGTTCCTGAATCAGACACCAAGAGAGCACATAATCAGCAAAAGGACAGAGATAATGGCAAAGTCAGGTCATGGTCTGAAGTCAGAATACCAGGAGAATAGCAGATCAGAGCAAAGGGGCTGAGCAAGCAGGTAGTCAAAGCAAGGTCAAAAGTCAAGCAGTAGTAGATCAACGAACAGAGCACAGAAAAACAGCCAAGAAGCAACACCGAGCAAATGCTACGATTAGCAAAGAGCTGAGCTAAGTAGCATGGAATTAATTAGAAAAAGGGAGCACCTGCAAGAGACCCAGCACCTCCCAGTCTCTGATTGGATGGCTGAGCTGTTAAAGCACTGACAGCTCAGCACATCCCTGCTCCAGATTGGATGACTGAGCTGTCATTCAACAAACTGACTGCTTAGCATGCTCCTTCACCTGGTTGGCTGGTTAACATTATGAATTATGACATCAGATAATTATTAGCTACTCCACAAAAATAACGCTAAAGTATTCTAAGCTGCAGAAATACTTTGAAAAGTATAATTGCTTGCACAACTATACAAGGTACCTATTCAAGACTTTTCTTACTTTTTAATTTCATATTTAAATGGGTTGAATTCTGGGACCTTCCTATTTCTGCATTTCTTTAGTCCACAACAGGACATTATTTGAACATATCGTAGAAGAAAAGGGAGGTGTGGGCCAATTTCAGTGCTTGCTTATTTAAAATTCCTAGGTGGTCACCAAAGCGTAGCAGAAAAATGAATCTCACTTCTCTCAGAGTCTCAAAGTCCAACCACAGAAATGTATGAACATTTCAGTTCTGTATGTAAAAGCATAAGTACCACAAAGAGCGAAAGAATAAGTGTTTCAAGAGACAATTCTATCAGTTGGAGAACATTAAATGATTTCACATTATCTTTTATCTATCCTTTTACTCATTCATACTTCTTGGCACCATCATCCACATATATATAACTTTGTGCAATAGTGGCTGTTTTTTATGTGCAGGATGAAAATATTCCTGTAACAATTCAGAAAATTAACTACATGGCTCAACAGTTAGCAGGGTGAATAAAAGCTAATGTAAGCAGTACGATCCACCAATATTATTGTATAGAATGGGTCCATGATTGTCTTCACAAGAGCAGTTTTTATTTTGAAAGGATATACCACCATGAAAATGTTGTCCAATCTATGGGCACCATGTTATACAGCAGAATATGCTGAGCAGAGTTCTATATATAGATTTGTGGAAAAAGATTCAGTATAACTTGTAATGTACTGATTGAAATCCTTAAAGGGAATCTGTCAGCAAAATCAACCCTCCTAGCCATTCATATGGGCATGTGGGTCACAGGAAGCTGAATAAAATCATACCTTGATATTTGCGATTTGATGTCTTATTACAGAGAAATCCAATGTTTTTCTTATATGTAAATGACCAATGTACTGCCTATTGTCCTGATCAGTTCATTTACATATATGAAAAACATGTATATCTCTGGAATAAGACATCGGATTTCAGATATCAAGGTACCATTTTATTCAGCTTCCTATAACCTACATGCCTATATAGATGGCTTAGGAGCTTTGATTCTACTGATCGATGCCCTTTAATCATTTTGGATTTAGGAGTCCAGTAGGCTATGGCACTCAATGATTATCCGCCTTCCCTGTATAAGTATTTATTCAAAGATAGCAGTCAGTCACTGATGATGGCGGCCCACCAGACTGCCAACTACTGAAATAGCAGGGATTTCATTCACGTACAGTAGATATACTGAATCTTTTTACGCAGAAGTTTACAGTACATTGGTATTCTCAGTCCCCTCTGCATTATAACATGGTGCTTGCCGATCAGACCAGGTTCTCCATATGTCCCATTCCATTTAACAGCTGCAAGGCTATAACTACCTATTTAAAATACTTAGATCTATAGAAGATAAAAAAAACTTTTATTTTGCTACTTTTTATTAAAATTAATGATTACGCATCTCCATTAACTTTAAGACTTCCATGTACTTCATTTCATTTATGTTCTATTGAGAGATTGACCAACAAGAACTGTCAAAATGTACTCAGTCGGCATGAGGTTTAGAAAATTGTCAGCTAAGACAGTCTGAATGTTCTCATGTACTTTATAATTCTTTTTATTTATTTTTTTTTACCCATTATGGATTCTTTGACTTAAATGGATGATAATAATGTCTCATGAACTATTCTAGTCATTTCTATGAACGGCAATGTCAAAGAACCATCAAACTGTGCGCTTTCCTCATATGAACCCGAGCACAGAGCATTGTCATGTGAATGAACCATGCATGACAGTAACGCTGTCCCTTCTCTATGATCCTCAGTGTTGTACCATATTCTCCCCTAGAATCACCACAACCATATGACATGCAGAAAAATTTAGACTAGAATAAAAAGCTATGTGCTTCAATATAAATCATAGGCACAAAAGGTCCATGAATGCAGTATTAGAAATGTGTACCACGTGGATCTATAATGTGACCATGTACATGAGGCTTATAACAAAACCTTTATTATAAAGAAGCATTACACATAAGAATGTGAAATGTATATAAATACTTATACATGGAGGCTGATGCACCAATAATGTCTTCAATTTCACAATCTTTGATGTACATCTTTGTACATCGTTCTGTAAGTTTTTTGTATGTTGCACAACATTTAACAAATTTGGCACCACTTTAACTGCTCTGAAACCTCATGTCTGTCACATCGTAAACTTGGTATTTTTCTAGTAGGATCTTGAAATTGTAAATGTAGCAAATATGGTAAGAACGTCAAATTTACTCCATTCATTCAGTAAAAAAACCAATGCATGCTGTAATAAGAATGACACACATTTTAATTGTCAAAGGTCTACTGTACTTGGCCTTTATTTTTTCATTATATAAACTCGTATGCATTTAGCGATCCATCATGATCAGCTTCGTATTGAGAAAGTATGATAAAACTAAACGGAAAAGGGTAACACTTGATTTGCGTTTTCTACGTGCTATGATGGATAACATATGGTTCACACTTCATCTGCTGTCACTCTGCTAATAAGAGCAGATGTATTCATTGGATCTTTCTTTACAAACATTATTGTATTGTAATAGGGGCGTCTTACAGAAGATGATGTGCCATTGTTTTTAATTACATAATTTAGCAAACCACAATTGAGAAAATGTTCTTTCTTATGGCAACTGATTATACAACTGCTCTACACTGTAATATTTTTATGTCGCTATATGCGTTTTATTTGATTTCTTAGCCTTTTGAAAATAACAGATGGGGACTGGGGAAGATTAGCTTGCAACATCAGTGTTCTTAAGGAATCCTTTAGAGATTAATGCATTGTTCTAGGTTACAGATAAACACTACCAGATATAATCTGATATAGCTTGGTACAATGTATCTACAGAAATTATTATGTCAGGCTGGATTTTGAATGTGATTCCAAAGTGCGTCAACTATCACATTTCAGAAATGCGCTACAATTTTCATTTCAGTGCAAGAGTATATTTATCTTTACAAGCAGAAAATATAGACACTGCTCATCCAGAATTAGCTTACATCAGATAAAGAAAAAGGCTCTGATTCATCAAAGTGATTAAGTCAGAAGTCTGGCACAAAATTTTTTAAAAATTTGCAAAATTAAATTTTTGCTTGCTCAATGTGGAGTTGTGCAAAAAAAGTGCATTTTTTTAGTATATTTATGACTGTTTTACCCAGATCTGCCAAAATGGACAGATTGAGGCTTGATGGGGCATGGCAACACCAACTTGTCTAATTCATGATGAGCTGTGGCATTCTTTGTGCCAGAAATCATACTTCAGTCCCTGATGGGAGTAAAATTTGTGGCGAGGCACATGCCACTTTTCAGAAGCACCTAATTCATTAAGAGGCATGAACGCAGCCAGTCATACTGTATTGATGATCAATCTACAGAATAGGCCATCATGGGAAGATCGGTGGTGGTCCAACACCAGGTGCCTCCACATGATCAGCTACGTTTTTTATTCTGGAGACAGCATTTTGCTACATTTGAACGTGTTTTACACCAGAATTTTGGTGAAAACAAATTCATGAATTGGACCTCTTGTGTTCACCTACTCTAAAAGTTTAAATCATCCCCTTTTCCAGTTCTGAAAATAAATCTAAGCATATTTGAAATGAGCAGAACTTTAAAGGGAAGGTATCATGTAAAAAAAATGGCTATCATACTGAGCCCACTGTCAGTCATTGCCGGGGTGTGGTTACAGTTGCTGCTCACTATGCGACGAGCAGTGACTGCACCCCTGTGACTGAAAGCCCAAGGCTGCCAGGAGGAATAAAGTTAGACAGCGGGGGTCTCAGTGTGGATGCCAGGCAGCTTCAGAATGCTATTAACCTGCAGATTAAACCTACTGTAAACTTCTGTCACTGCCCTCAATCTAATCATCAGAGCCAGAGTTCATGTCACTCACACTGCTTCAACTTCTGCCCCTAGATGACTTGTTTCATAGTTAGAAGCTGTGGCATTGGGGACAGAAGCAGAGTGCCGGCGCTGCACTCAGTTCCAGCACAGCATCTATTACCATGATGGATTCAGGACATACCACATGGAGTACCAATTAACATAGTAACATAGTAACATAGTTAGTAAGGCCGAAAAAAGACATTTGTCCATCCAGTTCAGCCTATATTCCATCATAATAAATCCCCAGATCTACGTCCTTCTACAGAACCTAATTGTATGATACAATATTGTTCTGCTCCAGGAAGACATCCAGGCCTCTCTTGAACCCCTCGACTGAGTTCGCCATCACCACCTCCTCAGGCAAGCAATTCCAAATTCTCACTGCCCTAACAGTAAAGAATCCTCTTCTATGTTGGTGGAAAAACCTTCTCTCCTCCAGACGCAAAGAATGCCCCCTTGTGCCCGTCACCTTCCTTGGTATAAACAGATCCTCAGCGAGATATTTGTATTGTCCCCTTATATACTTATACATGGTTATTAGATCGCCCCTCAGTCGTCTTTTTTCTAGACTAAATAATCCTAATTTCGCTAATCTTTCTGGGTATTGTAGTTCTCCCATCCCCTTTATTAATTTTGTTGCCCTCCTTTGTACTCTCTCTAGTTCCATTATATCCTTCCTGAGCACCGGTGCCCAAAACTGGACACAGTACTCCATGTGCGGTCTAACTAGGGATTTGTACAGAGGCAGTATAATGCTCTCATCATGTGTATCCAGACCTCTTTTAATGCACCCCATGATCCTGTTTGCCTTGGCAGCTGCTGCCTGGCACTGGCTGCTCCAGGTAAGTTTATCATTAACTAGACTATAGTCATTAAATAGACTATAGTAAGTAATTGGAGCACTGTCTCCTGACAGCATCCTATTTCAGGAGAGGTGATAGATTTTGCAGTGAAGTGAGTGCAGCCCCAGCCTCCTGTGACTCCTCTCAAAAGAAACGTCACAGCAAGTAAAGTAAAAAAATTAGAGATTAACAGGATAGAGATGAATGTAGGGTATTTTATAATAAAGCTAAATACAAAAGTGCTTAGGGTGTAAAAATAGATATTTAGAAAGGACATTTTAAGTATCAGACCATCCTTTTAAGAATGAGAGAAAAAAAAATGAAGCACAGAAATGATAATTGGTCATGATGGGTTACATTATTCGTACGAATAACTTTCAGTTCAAAAGTCTTCCAAAAGCTGTTAATAGCTGCTTTAAAAGGAACCTGTCAGCAGGATTGTGCATAGTAACCTACACACACAGAGTCAGGTCGGTGCCGTTACAGGGGGTACGGAAAGTATTCAGACCCCTTTAAATTTTTCACTCTTTGTTTCATTGCAGTTATTTGATAAATTTAAAAAAGTTCATTTTTTTCTCATTAATGTATACTCTGCACCCCATCTTGACTAAAAAAAAATCACATGGTCATAAGTATTAAGACCCTTTGCTCAGACACTCATATTTAAGTCACATGCTGTCCATTTTCTTGTGTTCTTCCTTGAGATGGTTCTACTCCTTCATTTGAGTCCAGCTGTGTTTAATTAAACTGATAGGACTTCCTTTGGAAAAGCACACACCTGTCTATATAAGACCTCACAGCTCACAGTGCATGTCAGACCAAATGAGAATAATGAGGTCAAAGGAACTGGCCTAGGAGCTCAGAGACAGAAATGTGGCAAGGCACAGATCTGGCCAAGGTTACAAAAGAATTTCTGCCATACTCAAAGTTTCTAAGAGCACAGTGACCTCCATAATCCTTAAATGGAAAAAGTTTGGGACCACCAGAAGTCTTCCTAGACGTGGCCATCCAGCCAACTGAGCAATAGTGGGAGAAGAGCCTTGGTGAGAGAGGTAAAGAAGAACCCCAAGGTCACTGTGGCTGAGCTCCAGAGATGCAGTAGGGAGATGGGAGAAAGTTCCACAAAGTCAACTATCACTGCAGCCCTCCACCAGTCTGGCCTTTATGGCAGAGTGGTCCGACGGAAGCCTCTCCTCAGTGCAAGACATATGAAAGCCCACATAGAGTTTGCTAAAAAAAACACATGAAGGACTCCCAGACTATGAGAAATAAGATTCTCTGGTCTGATGAGACAAAGATAGACCTTTTTGATGATAATTCTAAGTGGTATGTGTGGAGAAAACCAGGCACTGCTCATCAACTGCCCAATGCAATCCCAACAGTGAAACATGGTAGTGACAGCATCATGTTATGAGGGTGTTTTTCAGCTGCAGGGACAGGACAACTTGTTGCCATTGAAGGAAACATGAATGCCACCAAGTACAGAGATATCCTGGATGAAAACCTCTTCCAGAGTGCTCTGGACCTCAGACTTGGCTGAATTTCACCTTCCAACAAATCAATGACCCTAAGCACACAGCTAAAATAACAAAGGAGTGGCTTCAGGACAACTCTGTGACCATTCTTGACTGGCCCAGTGAGAGCCCTGACCTAAACCCAATTGAGCATCTCTGGAGAGATCTGAAAATGGCTGCCCACCAACGTTCACCATCCAACCTGATGGAACTGGAGAGGATCTGGAAGGATGAATGGCAGAGGAACCTCAAATCCAGGTGTGAAAAACTTGTTGCATCATTCCCAAGAAGACTCATGGCTGTACTAGCTCAAAGGGGTGCTTCTACTCATTACTGAGCAAAGGGTCTGAATACTTATGACTATGTGATATTTCAGTTTTTCTTTTTTAATAAATATGCATAAATTTCTACATTTCTTTTTTTCAGTCAAGATGGGGTGCAGAGTGTACATTAATGAGAAATATTGAACTTTTTTGAATTTACCAAATGGCTGCAATGAAACAAAGAGTGAAAAATTTAAAGGGCTCTGAATACTTTCCATACCTACTGTATACTGAATAAAATGATACCTTGGGTGATTAAATCCTTCTTGTGGTTGTTTCTTAATCTTTATTTTCAGTTTTGTGTTAATGATCTGCTCGTGCCCTAAGGCGGGGTTGGTGTATGTGGTGCTCTGATTAGATATTCATAATGCAGACTGCTGACAGGTTACTGATCCCTCACTGACCTGCCCCTAGTTTGCTTAATGAATACCAGCACATACTGAATGAAAAAAAAACTTCTGCAGCATAATCTCATGCTTACTATGAACTTAATCCCTTTTGCTTATTTAATTGAGCGAGGAAAAAAAAATCAATTTGAAAATGGCGTCCTCTTGCTGGAGAAGAAAAACATTTTTCTCCTCCAAGATGGTTCCACCAGCGCCTGCGCAGTAGCCGGATAGTTGTTTCTATCGGCTTCTCTATAGTGAACAATAGAACTGTCATGATCCAGTTCTGAGATTATGTTCAGCTCTCTTGTCTCTGGACTGGTCATGTGGGAGTTAATCCTCTTTGCCTCACCCTGGAGCTGGCTGAGCTATTTAAGTCCTCGGCAGCCATTGGGCCAGTGTCAGCTATAGTTCATGCTGCACGGTTTGAGCTCCTGACCTGATCCCTGTTATTGTGTTCCTGTTTGCCTCTGACTGCCTACACCCGTTTATGACTTGTTCTGACCTCTGGCTTGTACTCCGACTCCGTCTCCGTCTCACGTTTTGGTTACCACGTTCCCGCTAGGTTCTGACGTCTTGCTTGTCCCCGACGATTCTCTGCTCGCCCCTTCTGTACCGCGCTGCTATCTCCGTGTATGACTCATGATATGTACTTTTGCCCTGTCCTGTATTTGAATAATATGCCATTTGATGTATGTAACTGTTCTCTGGTTTCTATTAGCTGTAATTTATGTATTGTCTTGTGCTGGGAGTTCACCTGTAACAATATGTCTCCTTCCCCCAATACTTGCAGCCCTAAGCTCTAATGTAATTAAGCTTTGTCAACATCACTAGTGGAGGAATAGCCATTCTTCCTCACAGCAGGTGGCTAGTCAAATGTACATATTACATAGACTGCCTGGAGCCCACCAGTCTAGAATCTTCTGGTGGACCCAACCATTGAATAGAAGGTGTAACCCCTACCCCTTCATGGGCGGATCCCAGGAGCTCAGACAATCCATTCTTATTTTGAGATCAGATGTGAGTTGATCCTTGAAGGAGAAGGAGTGGGGATTCTTAGCTGAGGCAAGACCCCATGTCCATCTGGGACTGCGGAAGCGAACGGGGCGAGACTTGAGCTGAGGACATATCTCGTCGTTCGTGAGATTCTTTTGGGATCCCTTGGACTCGTGTGGACTATTGCTTTGTTACCTGGCACAAGGATTATCGGGAGGTGCCCCTAACCTGTTCCGTTGGACTAATTGTGGACTCTGTAGATCTACCTGCATGTGTTGTTCCAGCGTTCTTGATAATAAATCTGTGGAATCATCCCTCGGCCTGTTGTCCCTTCTTGCTCTACCGTACACCCCGTCACAAACTGGTGGCAAGCAGTGGGATCAGAGCAGAAGGAATGGAGGACAATGGCCCAACATCGGGAACCAACACTGCAGAGTACAAGAACTGGACTTTGGGGAGCCTACAATCAAAGGCCCGTGAAGTAGGAGTCCGTTTTAAGGGACTCTCCAAGGAGCAGCTTTTTGAGGCTTTGGAAGGAGTAGCCTGCAAGATGACGCTGAGGAAGGACCCTCACAGCAAATGGAGGAAAGACTGCAGCCGGAGGTAAATACCCAAAAAAGTCAGTGGGTTGTCTGGTACGAGGAGGAGTTGGCATTGCTGGGAGAAGAGGCCACCATAGACGATAAGAGGGAGGCCATTCACAGAGCTCAGGAGAGGGAGGCCATTCACAGAGCCGAGGAGAGGGAGGCTATTCACAGAGCTCAGGAGATGGCATTGCTGGAGAGGCAGATCGCTTTGGAAGCAGCTAGAAGCTCCAGACAGACTGTAACCCCAGCACCCACCATGAGGGAACTCCCCAGAGTGTCCCGCAAAGACTTTAAGCCCTTTAATGAGGCTGCAGGCGACATTGAGGGCTTCTTCCAGGACTTTGAGCATCAGTGTCAATTAATGGAAGTCCCGGAAAGGGACCGAGTCCGACATCTGGTGGGGCTCTTAGAGGGTGGAGCTGCCGCAGCCTATAGAGCTATGGACCCTAAGGGGAACTGTGAGTATGCGGAGATTAAACGGACTATTCTAGAACATTATGCTGTTACCCCAGACACTTACAGGACTCAGTTCCGTACTTTAGCCTGTGATGAGGAAGTGTCTTTCAAGATGTATGCCCACAGACTCAAACAAATATGTCATCGCTGGCTGGAGGCAGAGGAGGCCTTAACCTGGGAGACCTTCCTCCAGGTTATCCTAAAAGAGCAGTTTTACTTCAAGTGCCCTGCTGAGATCCGGGAATGGGTGCGTGAGAGGAGACCAGCCACTGTGGAGGAAGCTGCAGCTCTAGCTGATGAGGCTCTCACCATCAAGCCTCAGTGGAGGGTTCTGTTGGAGGATGGAGAGAGGCCTACCAGCTCCACAACACCGGTGGCCCCCTGTTCTTCTGTCCCCATTGTTCCCCGTTCCTCTAAGCCATCACCTCATGCTGATACCCGTGTAAATGTGCCTCCAGTTGCTTCTACTGCATTTTCTGTAATACGACGAGGAGAGGAAATAGCAGAGCGCAGGTGTTATGGCTGTGGGCATCTGGGGCATCTGCAGGCCTCATGCCCAGCCAGCCCATGGAGGAGTCTTCCTCAAAACCCTACAGCACCTTGAGGTGGGGGCCGGCCTCCAGGTTCCCTTACCCCTCGCCCAAGAGGACGCCTTGGATGGAGTGAGACCCAGCACAGATGCTATCGATGTGGACAGCCGGGGCATCTGCAAGCCTCCTGCCCAGCTGTTCAAATGAGGATTGATCCTGTACCCAGTCATATTATTAATTATGTACAGCCAAGTGCCATGGAGGATGACGTGTCACCACTACGTGAGGACTGGCCTTGTGCCTCACCCACCCATGTTGCACCACTAGGAGTTTATGGTGTGCGACCTGCAGCTATGACGACTTCTGCACATCGAGGTAAGCACTTGCAGGAGGTCGTGCTGGATGGACAGAGACTTATTGGATTTTGTGACTCAGGGGCTTTCCTCACACTGGCTGATCCCCAAGTGGTTCGGCCTGAGGCAATCCATCGAGGACCTGGGATTGTCATTGAACTGGCTGGTGGACAATGGAGGACTATTCCCACAGCCACTGTGGATCTGAACTTTGGTTTTGGGGTCAGGCGATGTGTGGTTGGGGTGATGGGTGGTCTGCCTGCAGATGTTCTCCAGGGCAATGATGTGGGAGAGCTAAGATGCCAATTTGTGGCTGCATGAAGCCACATGTAAGTTACGCTCTGCCTGTGTGTACTTAACCAGCGACCTGTAGAGGTCCCTGGTACGTACACAAATTAGGAGGGGAAGGGATTGTCATGATATGTACTTTTGCCCTGTCCTGTATTTGAATAATATGCCATTTGATGTATGTAACTGTTCTCTGGTTTCTATTAGCTGTAATTTATGTATTGTCTTGTGCTGGGAGTTCACCTGTAACAATATGTCTCCTTCCCCCAATACTTGCAGCCCTAAGCTCTAATGTAATTAAGCTTTGTCAACATCACTAGTGGAGGAATAGCCATTCTTCCAGGTGGCAAGTCAAATGTACATATTACATAGACTGCCTGGAGCCCACCAGTCTAGAATCTTCTGGTGGACCCAACCATTGAATAGAAGGTGTAAGCCCTACCCCTTCATGGGCGGATCCCAGGAGCTCAGACAATCCATTCTTATTTTGAGATCAGATGTGAGTTGATCCTTGAAGGAGAAGGAGTGGGGATTCTTAGCTGAGGCAAGACCCCATGTCCATCTGGGACTGCAGAAGCGAACGGGGCGAGACTTGAGCTGAGGACATATCTCGTCGTTCGTGAGATTGTTTTGGGATCCCTTGGACTCGTGTGGACTATTGCTTTGTTACCTGGCACAAGGATTATCGGGAGGTGCCCCGAACCTGTTCCGTTGGACTAATTGTGGACTCTGTAGATCTACCTGCATGTGTTGTTCCAGCGTTCTTGATAATAAATCTGTGGAATCATCCCTCGGCCTGTTGTCCCTTCTTGCTCTGCCGTACACCCCGTCACAATGGCCTTGGCTTGTTTCATGTCCCTTTCATTACCTGTGACACCTGTGTTGTTGCTCAGTGTTGCTGCGCTGTGTGTGCAGCCTCCTTTCCTTATCCAGCACCTCCTGGTGGAGATTGCTCTATACTGCACTGCAGCAGCACATTACATTATAGCTGACCCAACATTTAAAGGGGATTTTGTCATTTTTTTTTCTCTGGTCATGGATCCGCTTTGCAACCTGGTGGATCAAGTGTCCAGTTTGACACAGATGGTGCTGGATTTTTTGGTGGAACATCGGGCCCTTGTCACGTCTCATGCTCTCTTACAAAAAGAACTGACAGAGACTGTTCTGACCATGCAGGGAACCACCCCCCTTGCTGTTAGTCAACCTGGTGAGTCTGTAGATGTTGCTTTGCATTCTGCCGAACCCTTGGTTCAGCTTCCTGACACTTTTTCTGGTGAAAAAGATAAATTTCACCTGTTCAGGGAAAGCTGTAAGTTATTGTTTTCCCTTAGACCTCTATCGTCTGGGAATGAGACTCAGCGGGTAGGGGTTATTATTTCCTTACTTAGGCAGGGTCCTCAGTCTTGGGCTTTCTCACTGCCCCTCACTGCTCCTGAACGCATGTCAGTAGATAGGTTCTTTGAGGCCCTAGGACTTATCTATGACGAACCGGACCGTGTCAGGTTGGCAGAGGACACTATTATGGGTCTGGTTCAGGGGGAGCGCTCAGCCGAGTGGTACAGCTCTGAGTTCCGCCGATGGTCCACTGAGATGTCCTGGGATGACTCTGTGCTTAGATGTCTGTTCAGGAGTGGACTGGCGGATTACCTGAAGGACGCTCTGGCCTTTCATCCACCTCCCAGCTCATTGGAGGAGACCATGACTCAGGCTATCCGCATGGATCGGAGGCTGAGGGAGAGAGGTATTGCACAGCGTAAAGGTCCGTTTTTTCCTGCTGGTCCTGTTTCATCCCCATCTGAACCTATGGAGGTGGGAGTCGCCAATCTCAAGGAGAAGGAGAGAAGACGACGGTTTGAAGCAAAGTTGTGTTTCTACTGTGGAGATCCTGGACATTGGAAAAAAGACTGCTCCTCCTGTCCACCAACCTACAAGCGGCTGAGTCTGGGTGATTGTCGTGGTAGTCACCCCGACTCTCAGGTACCTTTTTTGGCATTTTCAAAAATTTTGTTGGAAGTGGAACTTTGTTGTGGGAGTGGCTCCGTGTCCACTTCTGCCTTCGTGGATAGCGGGTCGTCCATGAACTTTATTAACTCTGACTTGGTGTCCAGGTGTAAGTTAGGGACAGTTAGGCTGGAGACTCCTATTCATGTTGTTGCCATTGACAAAACACCACTGGCTAAGAATGTCATCAAAATGATTTCTGAAGAGTTTCTCCTTAAAGTGAGTGCTTTACACCAAGAATGTATTTCATGTTTTGTTATGGACAATCTGCCTGCGGGACTGGTGTTGGGGCTTCCCTGGTTGCAATCACATAATCCTGTTATAAACTGGGAATCCCGGGACATTGTTAAATGCGGTCCCAATTGTTCTAAGAAATGTCTTGCTTCTGTATCTGTGTCATCCGTCAGTCTGGAGGGTATTCCGGAGTACCTGAAGGACTTTGAGGATGTGTTCTCTGAAAAGGAGGCTGAGGTTCTGCCACCACACCGCCCATTCGATTGTGCTGTTGATCTTGTTCCTGGTGCCAAATTGCCCAAAGCCCGTCTGTACAATCTCTCTGCCCCTGAGCGGGCTGCCATGAAGGAGTATATCTCCGGTAGTCTCCGCAAAGGGCACATTCGGCCATCTGTCTCTCCTGTGGCTGCGGGGTTCTTTTTCGTGAAGAAAAAGGATGATGGTTTACGCCCATGCCTCGATTTTCGAGAACTTAATAAAATCACCATAAGAAATACTTATCCTCTCCCACTTATCCCCGATTTGTATAACCATTTGTCGGGGGCCAGGTGGTTCTCTAAGTTGGACCTCAGGGGGGCATACAATCTCATCCGTATGCGGGAGGGGGATGAATGGAAAACTGCTTTTCTCACCTCTGAAGGTTTGTTTGAGAATTTGGTTATGCCCTTTGGCCTGACTAACGCACCAGCTGTGTTTCAGAATTTCATGAATCATGTTTTCTCAGATTTTATTGGGCGTTTTATGGTAATTTATTTGGATGACATCCTCATATATTCTTCCGACAAACAGAGTCACATGGACCACCTCCGTGCAGTTCTTCTGAGGCTTAGGTAGAACTCACTATTTGCTAAACCATAGAAATGTTCATTTTTTGCTCAGGAATTAGCCTTTTTAGGGGTCATTTTGTCCGCTAAGGGGTTTCGTATGGACCCTAGGAAGGTACAGGCTATTGTGGATTGGGTGCAACCCAGAGATCTCAAGGGTCTTCAGCGTTTTCTGGGTTTCGCTAATTATTATAGAAAATTCATTAAGGGGTTTTCTCAGGTGGTCAAACCCCTCACAGATTTAACTCGTAAGGGGGCAGATCTCAAAAACTGGTCAACTGCAGCTTTGGGGGCATTTTCTTCTTTGAAGAATTGTTTCATGACTGCTTCTGTACTGGTTCAACCAGATTTGTCTAAACCATTTATCGTAGAGGTGGACGCCTCGGAGGTGGGAGTAGGGGCTGTGTTATCCCAAGGGCCCACCACGTTGACTAACTTAAGACCTTGTGCCTTCTTTTCAAGAAAATTTTCCTCTGCTGAGAGGAATTATGATGTGGGTAATCGGGAGCTGTTGGCCATTAAATTAGCATTTGAAGAATGGAGGCATTTTTTGGAGGGAGCTGCCCATCATATTACTGTCATTACTGATCACAAGAATCTGTCTTACATCGAATCTGCCAAACGGTTGACCCCGAGACAAGCTAGGTGGTCACTTTTCTTTTCCCGATTTCAGTTTTCTATTACTTTCAGACCAGGGTCCAAGAATGTGAAGGCTGATGCCTTATCTCGTAATTTGGACCCAGTTTCACCACCTGAACCTCCTTCCTCCATTCTCCAGCGCGGAGTGGTGGTGGCTGCGGTGTCATCAGTATTGGAGCGAGAGATTCGTGAAGCCCAATCTCTTGCTCCCTCGTCCGTACCCAATGATAAGCTCTTTGTACCTGTCCAGCATCGGTTAAGGGTGCTTCGGGAGTTCCATGACTCGGCTCTTAGTGGGCATCCTGGAATCTCGGCCACACGTAATGCCATCACTAGGCTGTTTTGGTGGCCTTCGTTGGCTTCTGACGTCATTGGGTTTGTGTCTTCCTGTGAAACTTGTGCTCACGCTAAAACCTCCCGTAACCGGCCGGCCGGGGAATTGGTACCACTGCCAATTCCAGATAGACCGTGGACTCACCTGTCCATGGATTTTATCACTGATCTTCCCCACTCTCATGGCAAAACCGTTATCTGGGTAGTTGTTGATAGGTTCAGTAAGCAGGCACATTTTGTACCTTTAGCGGGTCTCCCTAATGCTGAGACACTATCAAAACTATTCATGGAGCATGTGGTCCGATTGCATGGTGTGCCTGTCAGTGTGGTGTCTGATAGAGGAGTGCAATTTGTGGCAAAATTTTGGAGGGCTTTTTGTAAAAGGCTGGGTATCAGTCTGTCCTTTTCTTCGGCCTACCATCCCGAGACCAACGGTCAGACTGAGAGGACCAATCAGTCTTTGGAGCAGATATTGCGATGTCTTGCTATGTCCAGACAGGATGATTGGTGCTCTGCGTTACCCATGGCGGAATTTGCTCTTAATAATCGTGTCAATCAGTCCACTGGTACGTCCCCGTTCTTTTGCAACTATGGGTTTCACCCTCACTTTGGTGAGTTTTCCCGGCTGGATTCGGGGTGTCCAGGGGCTGATTCAGCCTTTCTGCGGTTAGGAAAGATCTGGAGGGAGGTTCAGAGAAACATTGGGGAGGCTCAGGGCAAGTATAAATTTTTTGCCGATAAACGATGTTCTGTGGGGCCGACTTACCAGCTGGGGGATAAGGTATGGTTATCCACTAAGAATATTAGATTGAGGATTCCCTCTGCTAAGCTGGGTCCCAAGTTTATTGGCCCTTATGAAATTTTGGAGGTGGTTAATCCTGTGTCCTTCCGTCTATGCTTGCCTCCGTCGTTGCGGATCCCCAATGTATTCCATAAGGCGCTTCTGAAGCCATCAGTGCCTTCCTCAGGTGAGTCTCCCGCGCACCCTCCGCCTGTTGTGGTTGATGGCCAGACCGAGTATGAGGTGGAACGGGTGGTGGATTCTCGTATGCTCCGCCGTTCACTGCAGTACTTGGTCCATTGGAGGGGTTACGGTCCTGAGGACCGGTCGTGGGTGCCAGCGCGTTTGGTCCATGCAGATCGGCTGGTCCGGGCCTTTCATGCTCGTTATCCAGAGAAGCCTGGGGGTCCAGTGGCCCCCTATTGAGAGGGGGGTACTGTCATGATCCAGTTCTGAGATTATGTTCAGCTCTCTTGTCTCTGGACTGGTCATGTGGGAGTTAATCCTCTTTGCCTCACCCTGGAGCTGGCTGAGCTATTTAAGTCCTCTGCAGCCATTGGGCCAGTGTCAGCTATAGTTCATGCTGCACGGTTTGAGCTCCTGACCTGATCCCTGTTATTGTGTTCCTGTTTGCCTCTGACTGCCTACACCCGTTTATGACTTGTTCTGACCTCTGGCCTGTACTCCGACTCCGTCTCCGTCTCATGTTTTGGTTACCACGTTCCCGCTAGGTTCTGACGTCTTGCTTGTCCCCGACGATTCTCTGCTCGCCCCTTCTGTACCGCGCTGCTATCTCCGTGTATGACCTTGGCTTGTTTCATGTCCCTTTCATTACCTGTGACACCTGTGTTGTTGCTCAGTGTTGCTGCGCTGTGTGTGCAGTCTCCTTTCCTTATCCAGCACCCCCTGGTGGAGATTGCTCTATACTGCACTGCAGCAGCACATTACAAGAGCACTGTACAAACAACTAGTTGTGGAGAGAGAGACTAAGCTCACCAGTGCTTCACACTTCAGGTGGATGCACACACTGCTATACACTTTAAACACAATGTGGCGCCATACTAAATTGGTACATATCGTAACTATTTATGGGATTATGTTTTAGCACAATATAAAAGGCCAACAATGTTCATTTTTATCAGCTATTAACTAGACATGAGTGAATCAATAAACTATGGATTGAGTTTGAGTCGAATTTCCTGAAATTTGCAGTTCCACAAGAAATCGAACACTTTGAGAGTCGGTTTGTGACTTGAAAAAAAAACCTTGCCCAGCACCACTTCACACATTCATGAAGCATCAGAGAGCAGGCAAATGTCGTTTTGTGTGGCTGAGCAGGATTCCCCATAATCCCAGCAACTATGGCATCATATTCAAGTTTATCAAGTGGTGGTCTATATACCACTGCTGGGTCATTGGGGGTCAGTGGTTCCCAGTGGAGCACAGTCAGGCGCAGGCCTGGTAGTATGTATGACAGCTGGATTCCATCTCCAGATTCACTGGATAAGTGAATTAGACAGTTCATATTGAAACAAAATGTATTATTCTTGTGGTCTCTCTTCCCCTGTCCCCCACCTTTTCCAGTGTTGAGATCCATGTAAACCAAATTCAGTGGGAAAATGTTGCAAAGTCAGTGAATTCAAGTTTTAAACGCTATGCTCCTCTCTTCTATTAACCCCTAAACATTCCATGACGGAATGTGTCAGGGTTTTTGGAGAGGGCTCCATCAATTTATGTGTTAAATGAATGTTGTCAAGCAAACTACAACTTATCAGTCACAAAAACAAGCCCTCGATCGACTATGTTGGCTGAAAAATAAAAAAAGCTAAAGATATTTGAAAAAGAGGAGGAAAAAACAAAAATGCAAAAATTAAACTGGGCTTCGTCCTTAAGGGGTTAAATGAATATAATATTTAAATGTGAGGCAGTCTTTGAATTCTTAATTGCTTTAGGTAACACGAAGGAGGAAAAAAAGAACCTTAAAAGTACAAATCATAGTATGAGTTGTTACATAAGTAAGGTAGATGACTAGACCAAGGCACGTCATCTATAAAACATATATCTGTGTCCACATGAAGCTGCAAGCTTTGCAAGAAGCCCTGACATAAAATCAGAATTGCTACCATAGCAGCCAGACAGGTTTTCAAAACATCTCACTAGTGCTGGTATCTTTCCTGTGCTCTTTTCACGGGATATGACTCACTATACGAGTGTACAGGAAATGCTTTTTTTTCAATTTGGTAATTTTCATCACCTAAAATTATTTCCAAAAGCTGGAGACATTTTATAAACAAAGATCTAAATATAAAGCTTTCTAAAAATTATACAACGTGGCAGATGTGTGAACATATGCTGTAGCTATAATGGACCAGAAAGGAACTATGGCTTTAAGGGGCATTATCAAGCTTGGAAGTTATCCCTATCAATGGAAGTTATCCCTTACCTTACTGCTGGGACCGACATCAATTCCAAGAACCATGGCTGTGACAAGCCCTCTATTTGTGTAGCAATGATCGATTGTGGGCTCTGCAGCTCTATTTATTGTTATGAGAGTGCCGAAGACCAGCCGGGTGTAGCGCTCGGCTATCTACAGCGGTCCCTGTAGCAATGAATCGAGCAGCACTGAGCATGATCGGCCATGTTTCCATTCACATGGGACATCACAGCAATCAGACCCCCAGAAATTGGGAAATTATTCCCTTTTTCATGGCTAGGGAATAAATTCCAAATTTGTAAATACCTCTTTAAAAGTTCATCCTGCAACTTGTAATGTAGTCTTATAATGTTCTACATTTAGGGTTAGGGTTAGGGTTGTGCCAATACAACTCACTGTGAAAACTTTACCATTTAGCACATATTACTACCAATTTGCCCCGCTAGCTCTATTTATCTTTCATTGAAAACGAACCTCTCCTCCTGTGGTATATCATATAGTAAAAATATGATCCTTCACAGTTCCACATGTATACTTTGCTTAGCTCCGCTGCGACACCTGAATAGAGCTGGATAATATGCCAAATTGGTGAAATAGTAGGTTACATTCACTATTCGGTAAACTATAATTGGTCCCCGTGAATAAAAAAAGATACAAAATCTATCTATACAAGCTCATTACTGTACTAAAAATGTTGTAGGAGTGCAGATAGATGTAGTAGTATAATGTAGTTGCAAAATATATAATGTAAAAAGTTAAACAAAATTATTATAAAAAAATATTATAAAATTTGTTACATTATAACCTGTATTTAAATATTTTTGCAATTCAATTTGTGTGAGATGCATCAACACTAAATAATCTAAGTTGGGCAAGTGAAGTGAGAAAAATATAGACATAAATTTATGGAATCAAATTGCTAAAAATCGGCAAGTGTATAAGTAATCACCCCTTTTGCGATGAAGCCCTTAAAAATTTCTGATGCAAGCATTTACCTTTATAAGTCACATGCTTAGTGAAAGGAAGTCCACATGTGTGCAATCTAAGTGTCAGATGGTCTGTTAGGATATGCACACCTTTTCTGAAAGGCCACAGAGGCTGCAACACATTTAAGCAAGAGGAACCACTTACTAAACACCATGAAGACCAAGGAAATCTCCAAACAAGTCAGGGACAAAGTTGTTGAAAAATACAAGTCAGTGTTGTTTTCTAAAAAGAATATCCCTATCTCTGATGATCCCACAGAGCACCATCAAATCCAATATCATCAAATGGAAAGAACATGGTACCACAGCAAACCTCCCAAGAGACGGCCACCCACCAAAACTCTCAGCCTGGGAAAACAGAACATTAATCAGAGAGCAGCACAGAGACCAAAGGTAACCCTAAAGGAGCTTCAGAGTTCCCAAGCAGAGACTGGAGTATGTGTCTATATGAACACAATAAGAAACACACTCCATAGAGGTGGCCATTAAGGAAGACTGGGCTTAAGAAAGCCTTTACTTACACACAAAAATTGTAAAGCTTGTAATGAGTTTGCCAAAGACATGTGGTGGACTGCCCAAATGTACGGAGGAAGGTTCTGTGGTCAGATGAGACCAAAATGTAACATTTTGGCCATCATGATAAATGCTCTGTATGGCACCAAATCAACACAGCTCATCACTGCAAGAACACCATGCCCACAGTGAAACATGGTGATGGAAGCATCATGTTGTGGGGTTGTTTTTCAGCAGCAGGGACAGGGAAAATGGACAGAGTGGAGGGGGAGATGGATGGTGTGAAATACAGTATGCTTGAGCAAAACTGTTTCAGTCTGTAAGTGATTTGAGACTGTGATGTAGGTTCACCTTCCAACAAGACAATGACCCAAAGTTAAAGCCACACTCGAATGGTATAAGGGGAAACGTTTAAATGTTTTGGAGTGGCATCGTAATAGCCCAGACCATAATCCAGTTGAAAATCTATGATCAGACTTGAAGATTGCTGTTCACCAGAGGAAACCATCTAACTTGAAGGAGCTGGAGCAGTTTTGGCTTGAGGAATGGACAAAAATCCCAGCGGCAAGATGTGGAAAACTCACAGAGACTTATCCGAAGCTACTTAGAGCTGTAATTGCCACAAAAGGAGGCTCTACAAAGTACTTGACTTTAAGGGTGTGAATAGTTATGCACACTAAAATTTTTCAGGTATTTTGTCTCATTCGTTGTTTGCTTCATAAAAAAAAGAAAACTAAATGTTCACAGTTGTAGGTATTTTCTTTACATGAACTGATGTAAACCCTGAAACAACAGCGAAATTACAGGTTGTGAGGTAGTAAAACATGAGAAATGCCAAGGAGGTGAATATTTTTTTCAGACCACTGTATATGTCTTCACTAACAGAACCCTTTTTTTCCACAATATATAAAATTATATTTAATAAGCCTTGAAATAAACCTGTTAGGGCTCATCCAGACAACCGTGTGCTATTTGTTTGCACAATGTTCCGAACACGGAAAGGTAACGGACCACTTATAGATTATGTGCTAGTGCACATGAATGATTTTCTGCAGCATACAGTATTGTTGTCCATTTTACAGACCATACTAGTGCATTTAGTAACAGGCACCCATATGTAATAAGGGTCATGTCCACGAATTGCTGATGTGACTGGCCTTATTCCCACATTAGAATTTGGTGAGTGTTTCACATCAGTTCTTTTAAGCTAAAATCAGGATTTGAATACACAAATATAAAACCTGTAATAGGAAAATTCACAACTGTATTTTTTGTGTAGACAACCCACTCCTGCGTTTGGCTGCCAATAATGATATACTGACCAAAAATGCTCACCTGTGTGTAACTCTATATGCCTCATTCAGATACACATATTTTGAGTAGTTGTATTGTCCTTGTTTGTAATTGATCGATGGCAGACAGATTACAGCAGATGAACTCAGAGAGGCGGTGCATCTCAAGAGTACACAGGAGAACAGGTGAAGGGTTGTGCAGCACTGAGGAGAAACAGTGTGCTGCTGCAAATTGTAGATTTAGCAGGTAAAAAAGAGAACCACCCATTCAGCTCTTTGAAACTGAATTCCCAGAGGGGAAAAAGAAATGAAAAAAGAGATACGAATGTGCAAGAAAAAAATGTTATGTTGTGTTGTGTTCGAAGATACTGTTCTTTGTGAAAAATATTGTCCTTTAATATAAGCACCTTGAAAATTAAGAGGTAGTTTTGGGGTTCTGACTTCTAATGTTTTAATACCTTTCACAAAAGGCGCAAAACGCATGTTAAACTAATAAACACATACCCAAGTAAGAGACTTAACCATAATAAATTACATGTATTTTATTTAGTAATTTGACCGTCTGTTGTGCTGAAAACCATCTTTAACCCCTTACGGACCAGGGGTATTTCCATTTTTGCTTTTTCACTTTTTGCTCCCCTTGTTCCAATGGCCATAACTTTTTTATTTTTCTGTCAATATGGCCATGTGAGGGCTTGTTTTTTGCGGGACGAGTTTTAATTTTGAATGGCCCCATTGATATTACCATATCATGTACTGGAAAATGGGAAAACAAATCCAAATGCGGTGATATTGTGATAAAAGTGCAATTCCACAATTGTTATTTATTTTTTTTTTTTTTTACCATGTACACTAAATGCTAAAACTCACCTGCAAATATGATTCTCCAAGTCATTATGAGTTCACAGACACCAAGCATATCTAGGTTTTTTTTTTATTTAAGTGATGAAAAAAAATTCCAACGTTTGTAAAAAAAAAAAAAAAAGTCGCCATTTTCCAAGACCCATAGCGTCTCCATTTTTCGGGATCTGGGGCCGGGTGAGGACTTATTTTTTGCACGCCAATCTGATGTTTTTATTGATATGATATTGGTGTGTATATGATTTTTTGGTCGCTCGTTATTGCATTTTACTGCGATGTGACAGCGACCAAAAAACATAATTCTGGCATTTCAAATTTTTTTCTCACGACGCCATTTACAAATCGGATTAATTATGTTTATATATTTATAGATTGGGCAATTCTGAACACGGCGATACGGTCATGTGACAAGGGTGCCGATGAGAGGAGGTAATGACGCGCTTCCTGCTCGTGCATTTTAAATGCCGCAGTCAGAGTTTAACATGTTAACAACCGCGGGTAGATCGCGATTCCACCCCCGGCTGTTAGGGGCACATGTCAGCTGATTAGATTAGCTGTCATGTGTCAGAAAAGGTGCGGGCTCATCGGACTCTTCCCGCCATTGGACGTTAAGGGTTTAATCCAATATGCTCATTAAAGTCCTCAGTGGTTCATACCTTTTAATGGCTAACTGAAAAGATGGTAACTAATTGCAAGCTTTTGAGACTACTAGGGTCACTTCATCAGGCATAGAATAACACAAAATCCAAAGAGTGACATTTATGCAAAACAGGACACAGGAATAATGAAATGGAGAAGACAAGTGATGTGAAGCAAAACTAAAAATGTGGGACAGGGAGAAAACAGTTTTGGCCGTAAATACTGGAGCAGTTCATAGATAAGGAGTATGAAAATATTATTGTCCTGTGACTGAGATTTGGTCAATGATTGTGATGCCCCAAATGATCTGAGGATCATATTCCTCTTGTGCATAAATATGTGACTCTTCAGATTTTGTGTAGTGAAATAGCCTGAATATCATCCTAAAGTGCTATTCTATCTTAAGACAAAAGAGATGTGGCCCCAACAAGGAAAGTGCCGTGAGGCTCGCTCTTTAAATATGCCACTTATTTTTTATTATTTTCATGGTTTCTCAATTCAGTCACCTGTAGGTCATGAGAAATATTATTGAACAAAACAAGTGTAAAGAGTATCTAAACTTAAACTTTCATTTTTTTAAATAATTTTGTCCAGCAAGAACATGAGACTTTGAAAATTACTTACTTTTTTTTGGATTTGCCTACATTACTGTAAAAACAATGCATATAAGTAGCTTCCAAAAGCAATGCATTTCTATTTGCCTCCCTTTACATGCATTGGTATCAGAATGCACTCATTTGGAGTACTGATGATGGCAGTAAAAGCGTCAGCACCTGAGTCTCGCTAACTTGGGGGATAAGCTGTTGCAGGAGATTGTTCTGTGGACCTTTTGACTGCCATGTTCTGTATTCCAAAAGAGCAAGTTCTGATATCTATACAGTATGGTAGATCAGCTCATTCGGCTGCACATAGAGATATAGACACAGGGACACTGTCTCTTTAAATCTTCCACTGGTGTATTAAATGCACTGCATAAATGAGTGCAGAGTTAACAAACTAAACATGGCCTTTCTGGCCTAATAGGAAAACAAAAAAACATAACATATGGCACAGTCCGTGTTACCGCAGGGATCCGCCCGCTCAGGTACAAAAATAAAAACGTTCACCTTGCCTTAACATGGCCAATTAACCCCTCTCAGCATTAGTGTCCTGGGGCATTTTCCTAGGTTCATATCACTAAAGCTAACAACCTCGGTGACACATATCTCTCCTCCAGTACTTTGCTATTGACTTTGTTCAGGTTCCCATTAAGGAGGAGTCAGCGCCTTGCTTCTCCTTTGACTGTTGTGATTATAAGAACAATCTCCAGCACCAGCTTATCCTCAGATTTAACCCCTTAGTGACAGAGCCAATTTGGTACTTAATGACCAGGCCAATTTTTGCAATTCTGACCACTGTCACTTTATGAGGTTATAACTCTGGAACGCTTCAACGGATCCCGCTGATTCTGAGATTGTTTTTTCGTGACATATTGTACTTCATGTTAGTGGTAACATTTCTTCGATATTACTTGCGATTATTTATGAAAAAAACGGAAATATGGCGAAAATTTTTAAAATTTTGCAATTTTCAAACTTTGTATTTTTATGCCCTTAAATCAGAGAGATATGTCACGAAAAATAGTTAATAAATAACATTTCCCACATGTCTACTTTACATCAGCACAATTTTGGAAACAAAATTTTTTTTGTTAGGGAGTTATAAGGGTTAAAAGTTGACCAGCAATTTCTCATTTTTACAACACCATTTTTTTTTAGGGACCACATCACATTTGAAGTCATTTTGAGGGGTCTATATGATAGAAAATAATGAAGTGTGACACCATTCTAAAAACTACACCCCTCAAGGTTCTCAAAACCACATTCAAGAAGTTTATTAACCTTTTACGTGCTTCACAGGAACTGAAACAATGTGGAAGGAAAAAATGAACATTTAACTTTTTTTTGCAAACATCTTAATTCAGAACCATTTTTTTTATTTTCACAAGTGTAAAAACAGAAATGTAACCATAAATTTTGTTATGCAATTTCTCCTGAATACGCCAATACCCCATATGTGGGGGTAAACCACATTTTGGGCGCACCGCAGAACTTAGAAGTGAAGGAGCGCCGTTTGACTTTTTCAATGCAGAATTGGCTGGAATTGAGATCGGACGCCATGTCACGTTTAGAGAGCCCCTGATGTGCCTAAACAGTGGAAACTCCCCACAAGTGACACCATTTTGGAAACTAGACCCCTTAAGGAACATATCTAGATGTGTGGTGAGCACTTTGAACCCCCATGTGCTTCACAGAAGTTTATAATGTAGAGCCGTGAAAAAAAAAATCGCATTTTTTCTACAAAAATTATATTTTTGCCCACAAATTTTTATTTTCACAAGGGTAACAGGAGAAATTAGACCACAAAAGTTGTTGTGCAATTTCTCCTGAGTACGCTGATACCCAATATGTGGGGGTAAACCACTGTTAGGGCGCACCGCAGAGCTTGGAAGAGAAGGAGTGCCGTTTTACTTTTTCAATGTAGAATTGGCTGGAATTGACATTGGACGCCATGTCGCGTTTGGAGAGCCCCTGATGTGCCTAAACAGTGGAAACCCCCCACAAGTGACACCATTTTGGAAACTAGACCCCTTAAGGAACTTATCTAGATGTGTGGCGAGCACTTTGAACCCCCATGTGCTTCACAGAAGTTTATAACGTAGAGCCGTGAAAAAAAAAATTGCATTTTTTCTACAAAAATGATCTTTTTGCCCACAAATTTTTATTTTCACAAGGGTAACAGGAGAAATTTGACCACTAAAGTTGTTGTGCAATTTCTCCTGAGTACGTCGATACACAATATGTGGGGGTAAACCACTGTTTGGGCGCGCCGCAGAGCTTGGAAGAGAAAGAGTGCCGTTTTACTTTTTCAATGTAGAATTGGCTGGAATTGAGATCGGACGCCATGTCGCGTTTGGAGAGTCCCTGATGTGCCTAAACAGTAGAAATCCCCCACAAGTGACCCCATTTTGGAAACTAGACCCCCCATGGAACTTATCTAGATGTGTGGTGAGAACCTTGAATGCCCAAGTGCTTCACAGAAGTTTATAATGCAGAGCCGTGAAAATAAAAAATATTTTTTTTTTCCACAAAAAAGATTTTTTTAGCCCCCAAGTTTTTATTTTCACAAGGGTAACAAGAGAAATTGGACCCCAAAAGTTGTTGTCCAATTTGTCCTGAGTATGCTTGTACCCCATATGTGGGGGTAAACCACTGTTTGGGCACACGGCAGAGCTCGGAAGGAAGGAGCGCCGTTTTGGAATGCAGACTTTGATAGAATGGTCTGCGGGTATTATGTTGCGTTTGCAGAGCCCCTGATGTACCTAACCAGTAGAAACCCTCCACAAGTGACCCCATTTTGAAAACTAGACCCCCCAAGGAACTTATCTAGATGTGTGGTGAGAACTTTGAATGCCCAAGTGCTTCACAGAAGTTTAGAATGCAGAGTCGTGAAAATAAAAAATATTTTTTTTTTTCACAAAAAAGATATTGTAGCCCCCAAGTTTTTATTTTCACAAGGGTAACAGGAGAAATTGGACTGCAATAGTTGTTGTCCAATTTATCCCGAGTTCGCTGATGCGCCAAATGTGGGGGTAAACCACTGTTTGGGCGCACGGCAGAGCTCGGAAGGGAAGGAGCGCCTTTTTGGAATGCAGACTTTGATAGAATGGTCTGTGGGCATTATGTTGCGATTGCAGAGCCCCTGATGTACCTAAACTGTAGTAACCCCCCACAAGTGACCCCATTTTGGAAACTAGACCCCTCAAGGAACTTATCTAGATGTGTGGTGTGAACTTTGAATGCCCAAGTGCTTCACAGAAGTTTAGAATGCAGAGTCGTGAAAATAAAAAATATTTTTTTTTTTCAAAAAAAAGATATTGTAGCCCCCAAGTTTTTATTTTCACAAGGGTAACAAGAGACATTGGACCCCAGAAGTTGTTGTCCAATTTATCCCGAGTACGCTGATGCCCCATATGTGGGGGTAACCCACTGTTTGGGCGCACGGCAGAGCTCAGAAGGGAGGGAGCACCATTTGACTTTTTGAGCGCAAAATTGGCTGTCGTATTTGGTGACCCCCTGATGTACCTAAACAGTGGAAACCCCCCAATTCTAGCTCCAACCCTAACCCCAACACACCCCTAACCCTAATCCCAACCTGATCCATAATCCTAATCACTAACCCTAACCATAATCACAACCCTTACCCCAAAACAACCCTAATGTCAACCCTAACCATAACCCTAATCAAAACCCTAAATCCAACACACCCCTAATCCTTATCTCAACCCTAACCTCAAACCTAACCCTAATCCCAATACACCCCTAATCACAACCCTAACCTTAACCCTAATCCCAAACCTAACCCTAATCCCAAGCGTAACCCTAATGCCAACCCTAACTGTTATGATAGGCAATTCAGTACCACAATGGACATAGCGGTCAGAGCACATACAGTGATCTGACAATAACCCAAAATCATAGAACGAGCTCTGAGACGTGGGAACTCTGCAGACCGCAATCCCTAATCCTCTCCAAACAACACTAGAGGCAGCCGTGGATTGCGCCTAACTCTGCCTATGCAACTCGGCACAGCCTGAGAAACTAACTAGCCTGAAGATAGAAAATAAGCCTACCTTGCCTCAGAGAAATACCCCAAAGGAAAAGGCAGCCCCCCACATATAATGACTGTGAGTAAGATGAAAAGACAAACGTAGGGATGAAATAGATTCAGCAAAGTGAGGCCCGACTTTCTTAACAGAGCGAGGATAGGAAAGATAACTTTGCGGTCTACACAAAACCCTAAAGAAAACCACGCAAAGGGGGCAAAAAGACCCTCCGTACCGAACTAACGGCACGGAGGTACACCCTTTGCGTCCCAGAGCTTCCAGCAAAACAAATAGACAAGCTGGACAGAAAAAATAGCAAACAAATAGCAAAGAAGAACTTAGCTATGCAGAGCAGCAGGCCACAGGAATGATCCAGGGAAAAACAAGTCCAACACTGGAACATTGACAGGAAGCCAGGATCAAAGCATTAGGTGGAGTTAAGTAGAGCAGTACCTAACGACCTCACCACATCACCTGAGGTAGGAAACTCAGAAGCCGCAATACCACTTTCCTCCACCAACAGAAGCTCACAGAGAGAATCAGCCGAAGTACCACTTGTGACCACAGGAGGGAGCTCTGCCACAGAATTCACAACAGTACCCCCCCCTTGAGGAGGGGTCACCGAACCCTCACCAGAGCCCCCAGGCCGACCAGGATGAGCCACATGAAAGGCACGAACAAGATCGGGAGCATGGACATCAGAGGCAAAGACCCAGGAATTATCTTCCTGACCATAACCCTTCCACTTAACCAGATACTGGAGTTTCCGTCTTGAAACACGAGAATCCAAAATCTTCTCCACAATATACTCCAACTCCCCCTCCACCAAAACCGGGGCAGGAGGGTCAACAGATGGAACCATAGGTGCCACGTATCTCCGCAACAATAACCTATGGAATACATTATGTATGGAAAAGGAATCTGGAAGGGTCAGACGAAAAGACACAGGATTAAGAACCTCAGAAATCCTATACGGACCAATGAAACGAGGTTTAAACTTAGGAGAGGAAACCTTCATAGGAATATGACGAGAAGATAACAAACCAGATCCCCAACACGAAGTCGGGGACCCACACAGCGTCTGCGATTAGCAAAACGTTGAGCCCTCTCCTGGGACAAGGTCAAATTGTCCACTACATGAGTCCAAATCTGCTGCAACCTGTCCACCACAGTATCCACACCAGGACAGTCCGAAGACTCAACCTGTCCTGAAGAGAAACGAGGATGGAACCCAGAGTTGCAGAAAAATGGCGAAACCAAGGTAGCCGAGCTGGCCCGGTTATTAAGGGCGAACTCAGCCAAAGGCAAAAAGGACACCCAGTCATCCTGATCAGCAGAAACAAAACATCTCAGATATGTTTCCAAGGTCTGATTGGTTCGTTCGGTCTGGCCATTAGTCTGAGGATGGAAAGCCGAGGAAAAAGACAAGTCAATGCCCATCCTACCACAAAAGGCTCGCCAAAACCTCGAAACAAACTGGGAACCTCTGTCAGAAACGATATTCTCTGGAATACCATTTAAACGAACCACATGCTGGAAGAACAATGGCACCAAATCAGAGGAGGAAGGCAATTTAGACAAGGGTACCAGATGGACCATCTTAGAAAAGCGATCACAGACCACCCAAATGACTGACATCTTTTGAGAAACGGGAAGATCTGAAATAAAATCCATAGAGATATGTGTCCAAGGTCTCTTCGGGACCGGCAAGGGCAAAAGCAACCCACTGGCACGAGAACAGCAGGGCTTAGCCCGAGCACAAATCCCACAGGACTGCACAAAAGTACGCACATCCCGCGACAGAGATGGCCACCAAAAGGATCTAGCCACTAACTCTCTGGTACCAAAGATTCCAGGATGACCAGCCAACACCGAACAATGAACCTCAGAGATAACTTTATTCGTCCACCTATCAGGGACAAACAGTTTCTCCGCTGGATAACGATCAGGTTTATTAGCCTGAAATTTTTGCAGCACCCGCCGCAAATCAGGGGAGATGGCAGACACAATTACTCCCTCCTTGAGGATACCCGCCGGCTCAGACAAACCCGGAGAGTCGGGCACAAAACTCCTAGACAGAGCATCCGCCTTCACATTTTTAGAGCCCGGAAGGTACGAAATCACAAAGTCAAAACGGGCAAAAAACAGGGACCAACGAGCCTGTCTAGGATTCAACCGCTTGGCAGACTCGAGATAAGTCAAGTTCTTATGATCAGTCAATACCACCACGCGATGCTTAGCTCCTTCAAGCCAATGACGCCACTCCTCGAATGCCCACTTCATGGCCAGCAACTCTCGGTTGCCCACATCATAATTTCGCTCAGCAGGCGAAAACTTCCTGGAAAAATAAGCGCATGGTTTCATCACTGAGCAATCAGAACCTCTCTGCGACAAAACAGCCCCTGATCCAATCTCAGAAGCATCAACCTCGACCTGGAATGGAAGAGAAACATCTGGTTGACACAACACAGGGGCAGAAGAAAAACGACGCTTCAACTCTTGAAAGGCTTCCACAGCAGCAGAAGACCAATTGACTACATCAGCACCCTTCTTGGTCAAATCGGTCAATGGTTTAGCAATACTAGAAAAATTGCAGATGAAGCAACGATAAAAATTAGCAAAGCCCAGGAACTTTTGCAGACTTTTCAGAGATGTCGGCTGAGTCCAATCATGGATGGCTTGGACCTTAACAGGATCCATATCGATAGTAGAAGGGGAAAAGATGAACTCCAAAAATGAAACCTTCTGCACACCAAAGAGACACTTTGATCCCTTCACAAACAAAGAATTAGCACGCAGGACCTGAAAAACCGTTCTGACCTGCTTCATATGAGACTCCCAATCATCCGAGAAGATCAAAATGTCATCCAAGTACACAATCAGGAATTTATCCAGGTACTCTCGGAAGATGTCATGCATAAAGGACTGAAACACTGATGAAGCATTGGCAAGTCCGAATGGCATCACTAGATACTCAAAATGACCCTCGGGCGTATTAAATGCAGTTTTCCATTCATCGCCTTGCTTAATTCGCACCAGATTATACGCACCACGAAGATCTATCTTGGTGAACCAACTAGCCCCCTTAATCCGAGCAAACAGATCAGATAACAATGGCAAGGGGTACTGAAATTTAACCGTGATCTTATTAAGAAGGCGGTAATCTATACAAGGTCTCAGCGAACCAACCTTCTTGGCTACAAAAAAGAACCCTGCTCCTAATGGCGACGATGACGGGCGAATATGCCCCTTCTCCAGGGATTCCTTCACATAACTGCGCATAGCGGTGTGCTCAGGCACGGATAAATTAAACAGTCGACCTTTTGGGAATTTACTACCAGGAATCAAATTGATAGCACAATCACAATCCCTATGCGGAGGTAGGGTATCGGACTTGGGCTCATCAAATACATCCCGGTAATCAGACAAGAACTCTGGGACCTCAGAAGGGGTGGATGACGAAATTGACAGAAATGGAACATCACCATGTACCCCCTGACAACCCCAGCTGGACACCGACATGGATTTCCAATCTAATACTGGATTAATGACTTGTAGCCATGGCAACCCCAACACGACCACATCATGCAGATTATGCAACACCAGAAAGCGAATATCCTCCTGATGTGCAGGAGCCATGCACATGGTCAGCTGGGTCCAGTACTGAGGCTTATTCTTGGCCAAAGGTGTAGCATCAATTCCTCTCAATGGAATAGGACACTGCAAGGGCTCCAAGAAAAACCCACAACGCTTAGCATACTCCAAGTCCATCAAATTCAGGGCAGCGCCTGAATCCACAAATGCCATGACAGAATACGATGACAAAGAGCAGATCAAGGTAACGGACAGAATAAATTTTGACTGTACCGTACCAATGGTGGCAGACCTAGCGAACCGCTTAGTGCGCTTAGGACAATCAGAGATGGCATGAGTGGAATCACCACAGTAGAAACACAGACCATTCAGACGTCTGTGTTCTTGCCGTTCAACTCTGGTCAAAGTCCTATCGCACTGCATAGGCTTAGGTTTAATCTCAGGTAATACCGCCAAATGGTGCACAGATTTACGCTCACGCAAGCGTCGACCGATCTGAATGGCCAAAGACATAGATTCATTCAGACCAGCAGGCATAGGAAATCCCACCATGACATCCTTAAGGGCTTCAGAGAGACCCTTTCTGAAAATCGCTGCGAGCGCAGCTTCATTCCATTGAGTGAGTACAGACCACTTTCTAAATTTCTGACAATATACCTCTATCTCATCCTTACCCTGACACAAAGCCAGCAATTTTTTCTCTGCCTGATCCACTGAATTAGGCTCATCGTACAGCAATCCGAGCGCCAGGAAAAACGCATCAATATTACTTAATGCAGGATCTCCTGGCGCAAGGGAAAATGCCCAGTCTTGAGAGTCGCCACGCAAAAAAGAAATAATAATTCTCACTTGTTGAGCTGGGTCACCAGAGGAGTGAGGTTTCAAGGCCAGAAACAGTTTGCAATTATTTTTGAAATTCACAAACTTGACTCTATCACCATAAAACAAATCAGGAATTGGAATTCTTGGTTCAAACATAGGCTTCTGAACCACCAAATCTTGAATCTTTTGTACATTTATAACGAGATTATCCATTGAAGAGCACAGACCCTGAATGTCCATGTCCACACCTGTGTCCTGAACCACCCAAATGTCTAGGGGAAAAAAAAGGCAAAACACAGTGCAAAGAAAAAAAAATGGTCTCAGAACTTCTTTTTTCCCTCTATTGAGAATCATTAGTACTTTTGGCTTCCTGTACTGTTATGATAGGCAATTCAGTACCACAATGGACATAGCGGTCAGAGCACATACAGTGATCTGACAATAACCCAAAATCATAGAACGAGCTCTGAGACGTGGGAATTCTGCAGACCGCAATCCCTAATCCTCTCCAAACAACACTAGAGGCAGCCGTGGATTGCGCCTAACTCTGCCTATGCAACTCGGCACAGCCTGAGAAACTAACTAGCCTGAAGATAGAAAATAAGCCTACCTTGCCTCAGAGAAATACCCCAAAGGAAAAGGCAGCCCCCCACATATAATGACTGTGAGTAAGATGAAAAGACAAACGTAGGGATGAAATAGATTCAGCAAAGTGAGGCCCGACTTTCTTAACAGAGCGAGGATAGTAAAGATAACTTTGCGGTCTACACAAAACCCTAAAGAAAACCACGCAAAGGGGGCAAAAAGACCCTCCGTACCGAACTAACGGCACGGAGGTACACCCTTTGCGTCCCAAAGCTTCCAGCAAAACAAATAGACAAGCTGGACAGAAAAAATAGCAAACAAATAGCAAAGAAGAACTTAGCTATGCAGAGCAGCAGGCCACAGGAATGATCCAGGGAAAAACAAGTCCAACACTGGAACATTGACAGGAAGCCAGGATCAAAGCATTAGGTGGAGTTAAGTAGAGCAGTACCTAACGACCTCACCACATCACCTGAGGTAGGAAACTCAGAAGCTGCAATACCACTTTCCTCCACCAACAGAAGCTCACAGAGAGAATCAGCCGAAGTACCACTTGTGACCACAGTAGGGAGCTCTGCCACAGAATTCACAACACCTAACCCTAATACCAACCCTAATCCAAACCCTAACCCTAATCCCAGCTCTAACCCTAACTTTAGCCCCAACCCTAGCCCTAACTTTAGCCCCAACCCTAACCCTAGCCCTAAGGCTACTTTCACACTTGCATCGTTTGGCATTCCGTCGCAATCCGTCGTTTTGGACAAGAAACGGATCCTGCAAATGTGCCCGCAGGATGCGTTTTTTGCCCATAGACTTGTATTGCCGACGGATCGTGACGGATGGCCACACGTCGCGTCCGTCGTGCACTGGATCAGTTGTGTTTTGGCGGACCGTCGGCACAAAAAAACGTTCAATGAAACGTTTTTTTGTACGTCGCATCCGCCATTTCTGACCGCGCATGCGTGGCCGTAACTCCGCCCCCTCCTCCCCAGGACATAGATTGGGCAGCGGATGCGTTGAAAAACTACAGCTGCTGCCCACGTTGTGCACAATTTTCACAACGTGCGTCGGTATGTCGGGCCGACGCATTGCGACGGCCCCGTACCGACGTAAGTGTGAAAGAAGCCTAACCCTAAATTTAGCCCCAACCCTAACCCTAAATTTAGCCCCAACCCTAACCCTAAATTTAGCCCCAACCCTAGCCCTAACCCTAGCCCTAGCCCTAACCCTAGCCCTAACCCTAACCCTACCCCTAACCCTACCCCTACCCCTAACCCTACCCCTAACCCTACCCCTACTCCTAACCCTACCCCTAACCCTAACCTAACCCTACCCCTAACCCTACCCCTGGCAGCCGAGACCCCAAAGATTCTCCCGGTGCCGGCCGGCGGGCGCACTGCGCATGCGTCCGTCATTTTGAAGATGGCGGCGCCCACCAGGAGACACGAGGAGCATCGGGGGAGATAGGTGAGTATTGGGGGGCCACCTGGGACCCCTTTTCTCTGTCCTGAGAAATTAAAAAGAGATCGCGTTTTTTTTTTTGGTTTTTTTTTGCGATCGCCGGTAAATGGTTAATTACCGGCGATCGCAAATGCGGGGTGGGTTAAAACCCCCCCGAATCATGTTCTCTGGGGTCTCGGCTACCCCCGGCAGCCGAGACCCCGGAGAAAATCGGCCTCTGGGGGGCGCTATTGACTTTTTCCACAGCGCCGTTAATTAACGGCGCTGTGGTTTAAGTACCCTTAGCGGCCGCCGTTAAAAGGCGTATCGGCGGTCGCTAAGGGGTTAATACACAGAGGTGATCTTTTCACTGTCATCATCTCTACTACACATGAGTACATTCTGATAGGCAGGCAGGGTGGAAGTCACATATATCCATTTTTTTTACAGTAACGAAGATAAATTCCCAATTCTATTTTTTCTATGGTGTGCTCTCACTCTCAAATTTGTACTCAAGTCATCAGAGTTTATATTAAAAACGTTTATTAGAGTTTTGTGCAATATATCACAAAATTGTTGTAATTTCTGGACTGCTTAGCCAGTGGCAGGGAATATTACCAGTCTGGAAATAAAAAGCAAACCAACAAAAAAAAAATGGAATAACTAAAGCAAACCGCTGTGTCACTCTGTGTGGTCTTGCACAAGTGTTGACAGTATTTGTTAAACATTTCCTAGAATTGCTTCTATATGATCTGCATTAAAGTACCCCACGAAATCCTCAAGCATGCTTGACATTTATATTGTGGTGGGATTTTTTTCTATCTAAAAGCAGGGGAAAAAACTATGGAAAAATGCACTGAATATAAAAGGTTCTGCAAAAATAATCACTGCAAGGGCAGTATGGTATAGAAACAGATTTTCATTTCTATTTGCACATTTTGTAATTAAAACTATTTAGGAACGCAGCTCCCCAAACTGCCCCTCTCCATATAAGCTGCGACTGACAAGTTGTGCGTGTGCATTCATATACCCACATGACAGCCATCAATCACAAGTATGAGTCAGCTGTATTATGTGATAGTTACTATTAGCCAAAAGGCACATTATTTATATAGTTTTCGCAGATTGGCACACCACTTCTCTATACTACCCTACATTTAAAGGGATTCTCTGAACTAGAAAAAATGAAAGAAAATGCTATTATAAATACATTCTTATATACTTTTAATTAGCATCTGTATTTAGTTATTACTACTAGGGTAATAACCAAAGTACATTAAAACAACTGTGAACGTGTTACACTGAAAGATACCTGTACAGTAGGAAGCTCAGCATCCTCCTTTAATATGTAGGAAGATGTGCTTCACTAAGTTAGTATAGGTGCCTGTGAGCATGTGCAGTAGGAAACTCAGCATCCTCCCTTCTGTCACAGATGTGGTTTGTGGAACCACTGTGCCACGGACCGTGGAGAGCCTGGAGGGGCGTGAATAAGTGAACACCTGACGGTTCACTAGAGCCTCTGATGGTGAAGTTAGACTTGGCTCCAGATGAATGCCAAGTGCCATTACAGGACAGACCAACGGATGTGCAGCAGCTGGACCCAGAGGAAAGACTGGAGGGAGCAGCTGGCAGAGTTTGATTTAGAATGCAGCAGACAGAGTTGTCATCAGAGTGCAGCAGACAGAGTTCTCATCAGAGTGCAGCAGGCAGGATCTGCATCACAGTGGAGCAGGCAGGATCTGCATCAGAGTGCAGCAGGCAGGATCTGCATCAGAGTGCAGCAGGCAGGATTTGCACCAGAATGATTTGCACTGGAGAGCAGCATAGACAGGTATGCAACCTTACACAACTTAGACTGCAAAACATGAAGGTTGCTCAGGCACCTCCCCAGTGGGGAGGAAGCAATATATACAAAATGTCCCACTGCTATTGGCTGGGGAGGAAATAGAATGTACATGCGCCGACCCTTTTAAGAGGGCAGGAGTGCACGTGCCCTAAGGACAAGGCTAGACGACCGGTTGGAAGCATGCAGAGAATGGGGAAGGGAAGAACTGACAACAGCATGGGTGAGTGAAGTGACCTGCCGGAGTGTTAGGGCTGGCGGAACACACCAAGTATATTTAGATATTATTATTGGTGCGTTCGCAGCCCGGGGTCCACCATGCAGGAGACCAACCTGCTGTTAGGAAATGGTGGCACAATATGGCGGTAGAAGCGAACCCTGTTAGTTCACAGAGTCGAACAGAAGGGAAAACGCTGTGCTCTGTTAACGTCACAGGGGAACACAGCTGCCTAACAGAGCAAAAGCCATCAGTGGTCAGGGAGTAGCAAGCACACAAACACCTTCTCCGGTGAAGCCGGAATTCTAATGGCTTCACGCCAGCCCTGAATTCACCATACAAACTCCTCACCATAGGTGCCGGTATTCTAGTGGCTTATTTCAGCCGGACCCTGACCACAAGCAGACAAGACCACTGAGTAGCTGATTACAGGACACTAAGCTGCGATTACAGGACAGACCAATGGATGTGCAGCAGCTAGACCCAGAGGGAGCAGCTGGCAGAGTTTGATTTAGAATGCAGCAGACAGAGTTGTCATCAGAGTGCAGCAGACAGGATCTGCATCAGAGTGCAGCAGGCAGGATCTGCATCAGAGTGCAGAAGGCAGGATTTGCACCAGAATGCAGCAGGCAGGATTTGCACTGGAGTGCAGCATGGACAGGTATGCAACCTTACACAACTTAGACTGCAAAACATGAAGGTTGCTCAGGCACCTCCCCAGTGGGGAGGAAGCAATATATACAAAATGTCCCACTGCTATTTGCTGGGGAGGAAATAGAAAGTACATGTGCCGACCCTTTTAAGAGGGCAGGAGTGCACGTGCCCTAAGGACAAGGCTAGACGACCGGTTGGAAGCATGCAGAGAATGGGGAAGGGAAGAACTGACAACAGCATGGGTGAGTGAAGTGACCTGCCGGAGTGTTAGGGCTGGCGGAACACACCGAGTATATTTAGATATTATTATTGGTGCATTCGCAGCCCGGGGTCCACCATGCAGGAGACCAGCCTGCTGCTAGGAAATGGTGGCACAATATGGCGGTAGAAGCGAACCCTGTTAGTTCACAGAGTCGAACAGAAGGGAAAATGCTGTGCTCTGTTAACGTCACAGGGGAACACAGCTGCCTAACAGAGCAAAAGCCATCAGTGGTCAGGGAGTAGCAAGCACACAAACACCTCCTCTCCGGTGAAGCCGGAATTCTAATGGCTTTACGCCAGCCCTGAATTCACCATACAAACTCCTCACCGTAGGTGCTGGTATTCTAGTGGCTTATTTCAGCCAGACCCTGACCACAAGCAGACAAGACCACTGAGTAGCTGATTACAGGACACTAAGCTGCCATTACAGGACAGACCAACGGATGTGCAGCAGCTAGACCCAGAGGAAAGACTGGAGGGAGCAGCTGGCAGAGTTTGATTTAGAATGCAGCAGACAGAGTTGTCATCAGAGTGCAGCAGACAGAGTTCTCATCAGGGTGCCGCAGGCAGGATCTGCATCACAGTGGAGCAGGCAGGATCTGCATCAGAGTGCAGCAGGCAGGATCTGCATCAGAGTGCAGCAGGCAGGATTTGCACCAGAATGCAGCAGGCAAGATTTGCACTGGAGTGCAGCATGGACAGGTATGCAACCTTACATAACTTAGACTGCAAAACATGAAGGTTGCTCAGGCACCTCCCCAGTGGGGAGGAAGCAATATATACAAAATGTCCCACTGCTATTGGCTGGGGAGGAAATAGAATGTACATGCGCCGACCCTTTTAAGAGGGCAGGAGTGCACGTGCCCTAAGGACAAGGCTAGACGACCGGTTGGAAGCATGCAGAGAATGGGGAAGGGAAGAACTGTCAACAGCATGGGTGAGTGAAGTGACCTGCCGGAGTGTTAGGGCTGGCGGAACACACCGAGTATATTTAGATATTATTAATGGTGCGTTCGCAGCCCGGGGTCCACCATGCAGGAGACCAACCTGCTGCTAGGAAATGGTGGCATAATATGGCGGTAGAAGCGAACCCTGTTACTTCACAGAGTCGAACAGAAGGGAAAACGCTGTGCTCTGTTAACGTCACAGGGGAACACAGCTGCCTAACAGAGCAAAAGCAATCAGTGGTCAGGGAGTAGCAAGCACACAAACACCTCCTCTCCGGTGGAGCCGGAATTCTAAGGGCTTTACGCCAGCCCTGAATTAACCATATAAACTCCTCACCGGAGGTGCCGGTATTCTAGTGGCTTATTTCAGCCGGACCCTGACCACAAGCAGACAAGACCACTGAGTAGCTGAAGCTCATAACATAAGCTGATACTAGCGCATGGCCGTGCGGCCATGTGAACCTTTTATAGCTGCAGCAACTTCAGGACCTTCCTAGAGGACCAATGGGAACTGCTACAGTACCTGAGCAACTTCAGGACCTTCCTAGAGGACCAATGGGAGCTGCCACAGTACCTGAGCATGTGACCCCCGACCTCCAATGAGAGGTCTTATCCCAGGCATGCTCAGAAGGGGAAAAGCAGGACTTAGTCCCAGAGACGTCTGCTCGCCGCTGACCAGTACTGGCTACAATGGCTGAGCCTGGAAGGACAGCAGTAACGATCCGCACAGCATCAGGCTGAGCCAGATGCTGGGACTGACGTCTCCGCTGAGCAGACTCCACCATGGCTGGAGAAGGATGGGAGACCACAGCGGAGATTGTTCAAGATTCCCCCTGTGCAGAGGCGGGAACTCGACCCCTAACACGGACACCCTGCCTTTCAGAGCAGGACTCTGGCGTGGTGCTAACACCTTCATATGTAGGGATGTGCTCCACTAATACTGCTGAGGTGCCATAAGTGCTGAGGTAAGGAGAGGCCACTCAACCTTCTGAGCACCGTCTGAATGGCTATACATTGTATTCCTTACCTCCAGGCCACTCCAGAGGAGCTTCCTACTTCACATGCTCACAGGCACCTGTCCTAACATTCTACTACAGATTTTTGTCAGAGTAACAAGTCGGCATCCATTTTAATTCTATAGTGATAACCTCTGTAGCCAAAAGGATTTGTGATTTTCTAATTAAATGTATACAGTAAAGTATTTATAATAACATTTCATTTAGTTATTTTTTTCCTTATTCCCAGACAACCCATTTAAGAGGGATAACTCACACTCCTGTGCAGCAGCCACAGATCACTATAGTGGCCAATGGAATGGGACATGCAAATAGATTTACAGCAACTGTGCTATATACCTGCCACGTTTATAGCAAGTAAACGGAGAAATATACTATGGCCAAGGTGTCGAGTGAATGTCATACTTGCCTATAATGCATATAATTTTACATGAATAACACATATAACACATGCATGACCATTGTATACTTTTAAAGTAGCATTTGGACATGCAAAAAGAAATATTAAAGGTCTAATTTGTGTAGTAAAATGCACTATATGGACTAAAGTTTTGGGACAAACCTCTTAATCACTTAATTCAGATTTTTAATTCAGTCCTATTGCTTCAGGTCTATTATAACAAGCAAATTCCCCAAATTGATTTATGGAAAAATAGAGGCAAAAAAAAAATAACGTCTCATTAAAATATAATAATGTATTTAACTTATAATTTATTTAATTTGTTAAATAAATTATTATATTTTAATGAGACGTTATTTTGGTTTTTGCCTGTATTTTCCCATAAATCTATATGGGGAATCTGAATGATCATATTTGATTGGAGGTTTTACCTATAATCTTGGATTTTTGAAATGTATATTATATCAAGCATCTAGCCATGTAGTCTGCCTTTATACATTTTTTTGAAAGAATGGGTTGCAGCAAGTCAGTTTCTGGAATTTCATTATTTCTATGATCAACTGTGAGAGGTATTATTGAAAAGTGGAAGCATTTAGAAACCACAGCAACTCAGCACAAAGTGACAGACTGCGCAAAGTTACATAGTGCATAAAAAATATTTAGAATTGAGAGTCCTCAGTGGTTGATACCTTTTAATGGCTAACTGAAAAGATAGTAACAAATTGCAAGCTTTCGAGACTACACAGGTCTCTTCATCAGGCAAAGACTAAAACAAAATCTGAAGAATCACATATTTATGCATAACATAGCACAGAGAAAAGAAAAAAAAGGGAAAAAAACCATGGATAAGCCAGGTGACATGAAGCAGAATTACCATGGGTGATAAACAGTTACGTCCATAAATATTGGGCCAGCTCTTAGATAAGGAATGTTTTATTGTCCTCTGATAAGGGTCTCTGTTGTGATGACCCCTCATAGCCTGAGGGGCAAGTTCCTTAGTTGATGTAAAAAGACATACTGTAAATCCATGCAACACATTCATTCCTGCATTAAGACTGTCAAAGGTTGTCATCAGTGTATATTCCCAGACTCTTCTGTTTCTCTTATATTTGAAGCTACCTTTTAATACAAGTAATTTCATGTTCATAATGTTATGATTTGGGAGACAAAAATGTATTGTCACAGGTAGATCCATTCTTTTTTCTCTTATTGTATGGCGATGAGAGTTCATCCTTGTTCTCAGTTTCTGTCCTGTCTCCCCCACATACAGACCCCCAGTTGAACATTTAGTACAAATAATTAGGTACACCACATTAGAAGTGACGCAGCTGGTATCTTGTAGTCCTAATGTACTAAATGTCCAAGATATTCAGAACAAATGCTTACAACTTTGTGCAAACAATTTTGGGACGGTCCATTTCTGCTCCTTCATGACTGTGGCCCAATGCATAAAGAAAGATCCATATTGGCATTGTTGGGTTAGCTTAGTGTGGAAGAAGTTAAGTAGCCTGCACAGAATCCTGCCCTCAACCCCATCAAAAACCTTTGGGATGAGTCAGGACTTCTCAACAAATCAGTGTCTGACCTCACAAATTTTCAAAATTTTACCAAAATTCCCAGTCACACTTCAATATCTTGCAGAAAGCCTTCCCGAAGAGCGGAAGCTGTTTTAGATTTAAAGTGATCTCCAACTTTATGTTAATGTTTATGGATTTATAACAGTATATTATTCAAGCTCCTTTAAATGTAATGTGCATAACACATTGGTAACAAACTATGGTAGGTTGTGCATTAAAGGTTATTGGTGCTGGGTCATTTTATGGCCATTTATTTTTCCCCATTAATCATTACTATTTATTAGATGTAGACCAAATAAAATCAATATCTCTCTTTTATTTTCTTGCTGTAAAATAATTTTCTACTTTTCTGATGACTGGTCATTATACAACAGCTATCAAAATAGTAAAAATAAAAGTTTATCATGACTCAGGATAGTTGCAAATACTTATTGGTTTGACTAAGTCAACTTTATTTTTTACTTGTATCAGCGGAACATTTGCGTTGACCATATAACATTTACTGGCTGCTTTGGGGTGCGCTTTAGGAACAGCATGTAGGAACCGTCAACTCGTTGTATTGCCATGTAAAACTGAGAAAGCCGACCAACACTGACTGTAGGAATTGGCATTTTAACTTGTATCGTTTTAACTGATAAGTAAACAGCAATATATCAAATTAAATGTTTACTGACGCAATGTTGTTCTAATGCAGTTTTTGCAAAAAGAACTACATTTTACATATAAGAAATCTTTTCGAGGTTGTTAAAGGAGTATTCATTCTGGTTTCAACAACTAAATATTTTTCTAATAAATATTTATCTTTAAATGAGCAAATACATGTCCTTATATGTATAAACTCCCTCACTCCCCCATAAAAAACTGGGAGTCTGATCTTACAACATGATGAGTTGTGTCTTTCTCTCTGAAGAGTATACAGTTGTGCTTGAAAGTTTGTGAATCCATCAGAATTGTACATGTTTCTGCATAAGTCTGCCCGAAAACTACATCAGATTTTCTCAAATGTCCTTAAGGTAGATAATGTGAATCAAATCAAACAAATGAATGAAAAATATGACTATTTAATTCTTGTTGAGAAACATCATCCAATATCAAATGTCTGTGAGTGGCAAAAGTGCAAACCTTTAGTATTCACAGATAATTTTAAATTGAAATTTGAGTATGGAGTCTTCAATCAATGAGATTATAATCCGGTGTGAGTGGGTGTCCTGTTTTATTTAAAGAACAGAGATTTACCAAAGTCTGATCTTCACAACACATTTGTGGAAGTATATTACTTCACGAACAAAGTAGATTTCTGAGGACTTCAGGGTGGGGAAGGTTACAAAACCATCTCAAAAGAGTTTGGACTCCACAAATTAAGAGTCAGATAGATTGTGTACAAATGGAGAACATTCAAGGCAATTATTAGCTTTGCTAAAGGTGGATGATCAACAAAGAACCCTTGAAGAGCAAGAAGCAGAATAGTCCGCAAGGTTACAATGGAACCCAAGGTAACCCCTAAGAAACTAAAGGCCTCTCTCACATTAGCTAATGTTATTGATTCTACCATTACACCAAACAACAATGGAGTGCATGACATGATTGCAAGGAAAAAGCTACAGTTCTCCAAAAAGAATATTGCTGCCTGCCTATAGTTTGCTAAACATCACCTGGACAAGACAAGAGGCTAATATTTGTGGGCAGATGAATCAATATGTTTGGATAAAGAAAGCAATGCATTACAGCATTAAAATCCATTATACCATTTGTGGTACCAATATGACAGTTTTCCTTGTTTTTTTTGTATCTGGGTCAGGACAGCTTTTCCATCATTGATAGAACAATCAATTCTGAATGTTATCAGCAAATTGTAATGTAAAATGTCAGGTCATCTGTGTATGAGCTGAATCTCCAGAGAACGTTTCCTAAAGAAATGTTATGAAAAGACATGAAATGAATAGCTCATGGGAGAAAACCCACCAATTTAACAGAGTTGAAGCTATTTTGTATGGAAGACTGGGCTAAAATTCCTCCAAACCAGTGTGCAGGACTAATGGACACATACTGTAAACGATTAGAGGCAGCTAATGATGCACAAGGAGGACACACTAGACATGGAGAGCAATGGTTTACATTCCTTTACCACTCACAGAAATGTATTATTGGATAATTTTCCAGAATGCAAAAGACTGAGTGTAAAATTTTAGACTCATTTGCTTTATTTAGCTCTTCAAACCTACTCTTAGGATTTGGATTTGTGTGAAAATCGGATATAGGTCAAATTTATGAAGAAATATGGAAAATTATTAAGGGTTCACAAACTTTCAAGCACCACTATATATAGCAGATATAATGTTATGATATGATTTACGTTTAAGATTCTGACGTAAACTGATAAATGTTGATCAATGTATTGACTATAATAATACAAAAATGAGATGCTAAAAAGCTACTTGAGCACGTCTCCATCCTTAACTTGTTTCTAAACCAAACATAATTCAATGTGTTCAGTATGATGTGATATATTAAACCCAGAAAAAAAAGTATAGTTTTTTTATAGGATTACTGTGACGGATGCCACCGACGAATGCCATCAGTCAGCTATCCGTTTTTTATTTAACGCAATAAGGAATCAAAAATATAAGAAGGAGATGTCTCCTTCCTGATGGTTTTACTTTTGGCATTAGCTCAAGAAGTGCAGTAGGGTTTTAAAAAAAAAAAATACATTGTATGCAAAATTATCCTTACCAGACATTATATATCACATTCAAAAATATTCAACATAAATAGGCGAAAAATACAAACGGAGGCAATGCTCACAGTTTCTTGCTACAGTAGAGTAAACCTGTGTAGTATTGATTGGTTTAGCTTAGATATAACAAAATATGCAAGTGACAAATAAATGCCAAGTTTGCAATTCCATACATCGTACTATATATTAAAATCAACTCTCCATATTTTTTAATGCTATAGTAAACTTTAAATACACAGCATTTTTTGTTTGTTCCTTTTTTGGCTGCAATTTTGCATTTGCTAAGAGAAACAAATAAAAAGATCATCAAAACGTATGGCAAACACTTAAAAAATATGCCCTTTTTATCAAATGTTTTAAAACACCAAAAAAGTGGGTGAACTGGAGCCCTTAAGGGGTTTATACAAAAGTAAAACAATAGGAAACCCTTCAAGCACGCTGTGTTCTGCCCTTTGCAAATTTAATCAGTATTTACTATAAGCTTATATTTCTTTTTTAGTTTTAGGAACATGGTCTCACTTAATCAGTAAAAATAGTTTCTTCACAAAAACTGAATAAAGCAGCTCACTACAACCTTTTCCAAGGAGCAGATAAAAGCATAATGTGAAGCACCAATCGGCTGCATGTACACTCAGCCTTCTCCTCTAGCTCTGGATCAACTCTCTGTCACTCCACACACATTAGAGGCTAAGAAACAAAAGCAAACCTGTTTACCACTAGAACAAACTTCATATTCTGCATACATCTATAAACTAATCCACAGATAACACTTCCAGATACAAATGAACAGATGTCTAGGACTGTGCAGAAGTCAAGAATAAAGACTAGAAAATAAATATATAAAGACTAAAAAAATAATGACATCAACAATAGAAAATCTGCCCTTCTGCAGTTATAACCTACCTTGGAAGAAGCTTTTCACACGTAAATAGCTGACACTGAGTCGAAGTATGGAAAGTTTATCCAACTTTGTGATAATTTCTGGAGGAAAAGGTAGCAGGCTGGCCAGTCGATCTAATTCTGCATTCAGTCGATCTCTGTGTCTTTTGGAAGGATTTGATTTTTCACTCCCTGATGATGGTCTCCTATCACAGAAGAACATAAAGAATACATGAGTTATAATTTAAACTATATGTCCACACTTGGGGATTTTATTTTAAGATTATGTGCATATACTGGGGGCTAAAAATATTTTTTTCATTAAAATTTTTGCATAGTTTGCCTTCTATAGCCTATGTGTAGTATTGTTAATTGGTGGCTGTAGAAAGAGTTAATTGAGATTTTGTCAGTCAGCCAGCTAGACAATCTGACTGAGAGTTTGTAACTGTCTTTTTCTGAATTCCTCTCAGCTAATTTATGACCACAGACCACATAAAAGTTTTTAAAAAAAAACCTCAGTTTCAAAAATTATTTTTAGCCCCAACTGCATGCATTTTAGTAAAAAGAATTTTAAAAATTCCCCTCTCACAAATGAACAACCCCTTTACAACATTTGATATAGGTTTACGTCATGGTTGGGAAGGGACTCCTGCAAACATAAGTTTATGTTATGGCGATCATGTGGCCACAGTAGCAAGAGCCCACATGATCGCCACCGGGTGCTCGGCTTAAGTGAAAGCTGAGCCTCACCTGTCACTGCCAGGAGTGGTGCCCATACCGCCCTACACCATTTACCCCCTAAATGCCACAATCAATCATGATGACCTTTGGGACAGCGAGTTATGGCAAGCCTGTTTTTGAAAAACACCCATGGAGTTAAAAGTGTCATTACATTTGTCGATAAATTCATACTCGGGTGTAATTTCCAAAATGAGGTCACTAGAGAAGGCATTCTGCTCTTCTGGCACTTAGGGGTTATGTATATGGAGTTTGCAAACTGTTCTACGCTAATTTGTTCTCCAAGAGTCAAACAGCGCTCCTTCCCTCCCGATTCTCGCTGTGTAGATAAGCAGTACTGTACAGACACATATGGGGTATTTCCATGTTCAACAGAAATTGTGTGACAAATATTTGTGCTTTTTTTTACCCATTTCCCCTTGTGAAAATATAACATCTTTGGCTAAAACCTAAATTTTTGTGGTAAAAATTATTTTTTCTTCACAACCCAACGGTATAAAATTCTGTGACACATTTGTGGTGTCAATATGATGACTGCATCCTTATATGTATATATTGAGAGGTGTGGTTTGTAAAATGAGGTCACTTATGAGGGGTTCTGCTGTTCTGACACCTCAGGGGATCTTGCAGTGGGTCATGCCATCCACAAACCATAACAAAATCTGCACTAATAATATGGCATTCCCTCCCTTCTGAGCTTTCCTCTGTGATTGAAAAGTATTTCCCGATTAATTTTATTGGCACACTCAGGAGAAATTGTACAATAAATTGAGAGGCCATTTTTTTTTCTTATTAGCTCTTATAAAAACAACATTTTAGTGGTAAATATGTAATTATTCTTTCCCCCAAAAGTATAAAATTCTGTGAAGCACATATGGTGTCAACATGCTCACTGCACCCCTAGATGAATTCAATGGGGGGTGTAATTTGTAACATGGGGTCACTTATGGAGGGGTTCTGCTGTTCTGGCACCTCATAGACTCTACTAACGTGACATGGCACCATCAAACCATTCCAGCAAATCAAAAATTCAGTATGGTGCTTTTCCCTTCAGAGCTTTGCACTGTGCCTCAAAAATCATTTTAACCATATATGGGTACTCAAGAGAAATTACATAAAAAATTGTACCATTTATTTTCTCCTATCATATCTTTTGAAAATAAAAAATTGGGGGCAAAAGCAACATTTTAGTGGAAAAATGGTAATTTATAGGGATGAGTGAACGTGCTCTGTGATACTTGGATATCACTCGAGTATCTGGGTGCTCAGATGCACTCTGAACTTGGTGAGCATTAGCTAGTGCTTCAATTTGAAACTCAAATCCCCGCATGTTTGACATCTGTTACACAGCCTGTGAGTCCCTGTAATGGACTTAGCCATCTTGGTAGTGATATTACTGTGATTGGTTGGCTGCATTACTTCATCAGAGGTTATGAAAAGACCCGCACCGCCACACTTGGCTCACTGATGCCATTGCACAGCTCATGCACAGTTCTTATTGTAGGGAAAGAGCGCTTGTCCAGACCTGTTTGTGCACAGTTTATTAACTCTGAGTTCTCTAGTGTTAATACTATTGCTGATGCTGAGCATTCACACTAACAATCCTAAGCGCTAATCTTGTGCTTTGCTGTTTGTATCAGATACATTCTGAATTTAACCTAAAGAGGGACAGTTGCAAGAGTAGGGAGAGTGGAAGAATTCAGTCTCTTAGGCAGGGCTTGCAGTCTGTTGCAAAACATATAGCTGTGGCACGTGAGCACATTAATTATTTTTAAGTAAAAAAATGACTATATTTTCATCCATACAGTATTATGTGCTTTGTGGTACATTTCGGTGTTATATAACACTCCCAACACGTTGAAAAATTTTTCTAGATTCAATTACTCATCCATGGAGTATTAGGTGCTTTCTGCAACATTTTGGTTTTATATAACACTCCAAAAAAGCATTGAAAAATATTTTTTGATTCAATTACTCACACATAGAGTGTTACGTGCTTTCTGTTACATTTCGGTAGTATATAGCACTCCAAAAAAGTTGAAAAATATTTATGGATTAAATTACGCACCCATAGAATATTACGTGCTTTCTGTTAAATTTTGGTGGTACATAATATGCCAAAAAAGTTGAATTTTTTTTCTCGATTCAATTAGTAATCCATAGAGTACTACGTGTTTTCTGTTACTTATCGGTGTTCTGCAACACTCCAAAAAAGTGTTGAAACAGATTTCTGGATTCAATTACTCACTCATAGAGTATTATGTGCTTTCTGTTACACTTCGGTGGAATTTAACACTCCAAAAGTGTTGAAAAATTTTCTGGATTCAATTATTCACCCATAAAGTATTGCATGCTTTCTAGTAATGAGAGCGTTTACTCGTTGCTTGGGTTTTCCCGAGCATGCTCGGGTGGTCTCCAAGGATTTGTTAGTGTTCGGAAATTTAGTTTTCATCTCGGCAGCTGATTGACTTACTACTAGCCAGCTTAATTACATGTGGGGATTCCCTAGCAACCAGGCAACCCCCACGTGTACTCAGCCTGGCTAATGGCTGCAAATCATTCAGCTGAGGTGATGAAAACTAAATCTCTGAACACTAACAAATACTCGGAGAAAACCCGAGCAATGAGTATACTCGCTCATCACTAGTGCTTTCTGTTACATTTTGATGGTATATAACACTACAAAAAAGATTTGAAATTTTTTTCTGGATTGAATTTGGCATCCACACAATATTATGTATTTTGTTTTATATTTCAGTGGCATATAACACTCCAAAAAGTTCAACATTTTTTTCTGGATTCATTTAGTCATCCATACAGTATAACATGGTTATTTTTGCATTATGTTATTAGATAAAATTCTAAAAAAAGTTCAAAAATTATTCCTGAATTCAATTATTCATCCATACAGTATTATATGCTTTGTTTTACATTTCGGTGGTATAAAACAGGAAAAGTCAATTTTTAACGTTTAGTATCGGACACTAACTGTTCAGTATAAACCCTGAACTTTTATGTTCGGTTCGGTCATCTCTAGTAATGACCCAAACTATAAATTGAGCATTCTATTTGTCCCATTCATTAAACATCACAGGAAAAAAATAACAAAGCCAGAATTGCTGTTTGGTGACTTTGACTAAAACAAAATTAGAAAAATCTAGAAAAGTCACATAAACCTCAAAATTCCAGTAATAGAAACTACAAAGTCTCATGCAAATAACAAGCCCTTACACAGCTCCATCAACAAAAAGGGTATGACCCCTAAAATATGCCAACATATAAAACATAAATGAGGTTCTTTTAATAAAATAGAATAAAACAAATTATACACTTGGTATCCTTGACTCTGTAATGAGTGACCAAATTTATAGAAAGAGTACACTGAAAGCTATAAAAAATAACCAGAATATTTTATGTCCAAAAAGTAATAAAAAGCTATGAAAAAGTCACTTGAACCCCAAAATCATACAAATAAACACTATAGATTTATCACTCAGAATATTGTTGTTTTTTTGTCACCTTATCTCACAAAGATGGTGTAAAAAGTGTTGAAAAATTCACATGCATCCAAAATGGTAAACATATAAACTATAGCTAGTCCTGCAAAGAAAAGCCCCATACTGCTCTGTCACTAGAAAAAGATAAAGAATAGAAAAGCTCTAGAGATTAGTTGACAACCTTTAATGGCCAAGGGCTCAGACTACACAGGCTACTTTCACACTAGTGTTGTGTGATGTACGTCGCAATGCGTCATTTTGGAGAAAAAATGCATCCTGCAAACTTGCCCACAGGATGCGTTTTTTTCCATAGACTTATATTAGCCGACGCATTGCGACGTATGGCCACACGTCGCATCTGTCGTGCGATGGATGCGTTGTGTTTTGGCGGACCGTCGGCACAAAATAACGTTGCATGTAACGTTTTTTTGTGCATCGTGTCCACCATTTCAGACCGCGCATGCGTGGCCGGAATTCCGCCCCCTCCTCCTGGACCTTACAATAGGGCAGCGGATGCGTTGTAAAACTGCATCCGCTGCCCCCGTTGTTCTTTTTTTCGCAGTTTGCGTCGGTACGTCGGGCCGACGCATGGCGACGGCCCCGTACTGACGCTAGTGTGAAAGTAGCCTCACCCTGCCACTGCTACCATCTATTGGACATGTGAGAACTAAATATTTATGATTGAGTGAGTACTGAAGACTGCACAACACAGGCAGACAAATACTGTTTCAGAATCGTATAATCTATCATTAAACAGCCTTAAACAGATGCTCAACACACTTTAATGTGCTTTATTCCACTCAATGGTGTTTCCTAATGAATTACAGCATTGTGTTCACCAGCTGACAGAACACAGACATGAAAAAAATGAATAAGACACTTGACTGAACAAATACTCTGACCTTTACAGATTAGAAACCCAGTTAATTACTTCTGTACAATACGTAAGAGGAATTTACCAGATAAAATTGTTTTATTTTCTTACGTAGAAAGTTGGATTTTCAAACAATTTTAACAAAGTTTCTGATTATTTTATGAGTTTGGACTATGGGACATTCTGTACTTTCTACATATTTGCAAAAAGATGGTTGATGATTTGGGAAACCACCAACAACTAGAAGAGATTATCTCTAGCAATCCCGAGTTCCTGAGAAATCCTTGTACAGACCTTTATGAATCGGCAGAAACAGCGCAATGTGACTTTCATCATGAGTGTGTTAGGAAGTCGTTGTGAAGCTCACGTTATCTGTAGCCATGTCTGTATGTACATGTACCACTGAAATATTATACAGATAAATCAGGCTGACAGTGATTGAAAATACTTTTGCCTCAGAAACATTTTCTGTGTAAGTCACAAGGTTTGGTAAGGCAATGCATTCAAAAATGTCACCACCATACTTGAATAGTCAGAGCTGAAATAAAATAATGTTAGATTCAGGCTATATTCACACATCCATGTAACATGTCCTTGTGCTGTCCATCTTTTTCTTGGACTAAATAGGAACTCATGGGGGGCTATTTATCAAGACCTGCAATTCTTTCATCAGTCTCGATGAGGGGACATTCTGGAGTGGAGATCCAAATTCATTAAGAGGCTTTTGCCTCTTAATGAATCCATCGAAGCATGTGGTGGAATGAGCCGCTATGTGAGCCTTGCCACAAATCTTATTTCAACCCCTGCTGGAGTAACATTTGTGGTGTAGTGGATGAAGCAACATGTCATGAATTTGATGAACGGGGGTCACCACACCCTGCCATGCCCCAGCTTTACCCACTTTATCTGAACTGGGGCAAGAACAGCGAAAACATGCATTCTTGTGTAACTTTGTGTTTGCACAAAAAATGCGACTTTTCAAAGCTTTTTTTTTTTCACAGAAAACTGATGAAAAAGCTTTTATGAATCGCCCCCACAGAGTTTCTTGGATCTATATACACATGGGTGAAGAACAAGGATCTCAGATATGGAGACTCATAGAAGGACCTATCCTGATCCATGTTTCTTCATCAGAATTGGCCATTCAGGTCTATGGGGATTTGTGAAACATGGATGAAAATTGGCAGGCTTCAGATTGCTTCTATATCTCACATATTTGTTGCTCAGTGATAAATCTGAAAAAAATATGTGATCTTCAAGGGTTCTTTTAATAGACTTTGGAGTAAAAATATTTAATTAGTGAAAAAAATGGATGAGAAAAAAAACAGATGTGACGCGGATGCCACACAAAGGCAATACAGATGACACGTGAGAAAATGAGGTCCAATTCTCACAGATGGTAGCGTTTGCACGTATATGTGAATGTAACCTTATCCTGAGAATTATTCAAATAATGAATTTTTATTCTTTCACAAAACAAAAGTGAGTATAATTTCCCAGGACAGATTTAGTGTGCATGGGTATTACACGATTGCAGCCATTGAATGAATGTCTATTGGCTTCTTGTTAGCCGATTGGCGGTCATATAGTAGCCTGTTTAGACGAGCTGACTGCATTTTCATGAAAACTAAATTATCGTTAATGCAGTTCAATCTGTGTGCATACAATATTAAAATATTCAGCAGCGCATTCCTATTTACACAATAGGACGTGCTGCTAAAAATAGTGATTTTTAAGCAAACTTCAAAATTATTTTATCCAAAGAACATTTGTAAAGTGATGGACTGCCTGTTTAGAAAGGCTGATTGTCGAGAAGATTCTTGACAGTGTAAGCGCTATATTACTTTTATGCTGATGAAACATAACAGCTGAACATGAGAGGTGTTATGATGCGGTGGTCTAGGAGCAACATGGAACGAGCTCTGAAGGAAGTGGTAACTGTACTGACCGCAGTCCCTAAGCTCAACACAACACTAGAAGTAGCCGTGGAATGCTCCTAACTCTCCCTAGGCATCTCGTCACAGCCTAAGAGCTAACTACCCCTAAAGACAGAAGCAGGAAAACTATCTTGCCTCAGAGAAAATCCCCAAAGGATAGATTAGCCCCCCACAAATAATGACTGTGAGTGGAGAGGAAAAAGACATACACAGAATGAAATCAGGATGTAGCACAGGAGGCCAGTCTAGCTTGATAGATAGGACAGGATGGAATACTGTGCGGTCAGTATAAAACACTACAAAAATCCACGCAGAGTTTACAAAAAATCTCCACACCTGACTAAAGGTGTGGAGGGTAAATCTGCTTCCCAGAGCTTCCAGCAAGACAGAATTAATTCATACTGATAACGCTGGACAAACATAGGAAGCACTGAACGGATAAGTCCACAATCTGTGAACAGAAAAGCACAAGCAAAAACTTAGCTTTGCTGAACTGGTCAGGATAACAGGGAAATCCAAAGAGATGTGAATCCAACCAGGAACCATTTACAAGTGGCACTGGCTGAAGGAACAGCCAGGCCTAAATAGCCGAGCAGAAGAGACAATAAGTGGAGGCAGCTGATGACAGCTAACTCCAAGGAGCAGCCATACCACTTGAAACCACAAGAGGGAGCCCAAGAGCAGAACTCACAAAAGTGCCACTTACAACCACCGGAGGGAGCCCAAGAGCGGAATTCACAACAGTACCCCCCCTTGAGGAGGGGTCACCGAACCCTCACCAGAGCCCCCAGGCCGATCAGGACGAGCCAAATGAAAAGCACGAACCAAATCGGTGGCATGGACATTGGATGCAACAACCCAAGAATAATCCTCCTGGCCATAACCCTTCCACTTGACAAGATACTGAAGCCTCCGCCTCGAAAAACGAGAATCCAAAATCTTCTCAACCTCATATTCCAACTCTCCCTCAACCAACACCGGGGCAGGAGGGTCAACCGAGGGAACAACGGGCACCACATATCTCCGCAAAAAAGATCTATGGAAAACATTATGAATGGCAAAAGAGGCTGGAAGAGCCAAACGAAAAGACACCGGATTAATAATTTCAGAAATTTTATAAGGACCAATAAACCGAGGCTTAAACTTAGGGGAAGAAACCTTCATAGGAACATGACGAGAAGACAACCAAACCAAATCCCCCACACGAAGCCGGGGACCAACACACCGACGGCGGTTAGCAAAACGTTGAGCCCTTTCCTGAGACAATGTCAAATTGTCCACCACATGAGTCCAAATCTGCTGCAGCCTATCCACCACAGAATCAACACCAGGACAATCAGAAGGCTCAACCTGCCCAGAAGAAAAACGAGGATGAAAACCAAAATTACAAAAGAAAGGTGAAACCAAAGTAGCCGAACTAGCCCGATTATTAAGGGCAAAACTCGGCCAACGGCAAGAAAGACACCCAATCATCCTGATCAGCAGACACAAAGCATCTCAAATAGGTCTCCAAGGTCTGATTAGTTCGCTCAGTTTGGCCATTAGTCTGAGGATGAAACGCCGAAGAAAAAGACAAATCAATGCCCATCCTAGCACAAAAGGCCCGCCAAAATCTAGAGACAAACTGAGAACCTCTGTCAGAGACAATATTCTCCGGAATGCCATGCAAACGAACCACATGATGAAAAAATAATGGAACCAGATCTGAGGAGGAAGGCAACTTAGGCAAAGGTACCAAATGGACCATTTTAGAGAACCGGTCACAAACAACCCAGATAACAGACATCTTCTGGGAAACAGGAAGATCTGAAATAAAATCCATGGAAATATGCGTCCAGGGCCTCTCAGGGACCGGCAAGGGCAAAAGCAACCCACTAGCGCGGGAACAGCAAGGCTTGGCCCGGGCGCAAGTCCCACAGGACTGCACAAAAGCACGCACATCGCGCGACAAGGAAGGCCACCGAAAGGACATAGCAACCAAATCTCTGGTACCAAAAATCCCAGAATGACCAGCCAACACTGAACAATGAACCTCAGAAATAACCTTACTTGTCCATCTATCAGGAACAAACAGCTTCCCCACTGGACAGCGGTCAGGCCTATCAGCCTGAAATTCCTGAAGCACCCGCCGCAAATCAGGGGAGATAGCAGAAAGAATCACCCCCTCCTTAAGAATGCCAACCGGCTCAAGGACTCCAGGAGAATCAGGCGAAAAACTCCTAGAGAGGGCATCAGCCTTAACATTCTTAGATCCCGGAAGATATGAGACCACAAAATCAAAACGGGAGAAAAACAGGGACCATCGAGCCTGTCTAGGATTCAGCCGCTTGGCCGACTCGAGGTAAATCAGATTCTTATGATCGGTCAGGACCACAACGCGGTGTTTAGCTCCCTCAAGCCAATGTCGCCACTCCTCAAACGCCCACTTCATAGCCAACAACTCCCAATTGCCGACATCATAATTGCGTTGCGAAAACTTTCTGGAAAAAAAAGTACACGGTTTCATCAAAGAACCATCAGACTCCCTCTGAGACAAAACGGCCCCTGTCCCAATCTCAGAAGCGTCGACCTCAACCTGAAAAGGAGGGGAAACTGTTATGATAAGGTAATTCAGTACCACAATGGACATAGAGGTCAGAGCACATACAGTGACCTGACAATAACCCAAAAACATAGAACGAGCTCTGAGACGTGGGAACTCTGCTGACCGCAATCCCTAATCCTCTCCAACCACACTAGAGGCAGCCGTGGATTGCGCCTAACGCTCCCTATGCAACTCGGCACAGCCTGAGAAACTAGCTAGCCTGAAGATAGAAAATAAGCCTACCTTGCCTCAGAGAAATACCCCAAAGGAAAAGGCAGCCCCCCACATATAATGACTGTGAGTTAAGATGAAAAGACAAACGTAGAGATGAAATAGATTTAGCAAAGTGAGGCCCGACTTTCTGAACAGAGCGAGGATAGGAAAGGTAACTTTGCGGTCAACACAAAACCCTACAAAAACCACGCAAAGGGGGCAAAAAGACCCTCCGTACCGAACTAACGGCACGGAGGTACACCCTCTGCGTCCCAGAGCTTCCAGCAAACCAGAAAAAACAAATAGACAAGCTGGACAGAAAATACAGCAAACAAAATAGCAAAGCAGAACTTAGCTATGCAGAGCAGCAGGCCACAGGAACAATCCAGGAGGAAACAGGTCCAATACTAGAACATTGACTGGAGGCCAGGATCAAAGCACTAGGTGGAGTTAAATAGAGCAGCACCTAACGACTTCACCACATCACCTGAGGAAGGAAACTCAGAAGCCGCAGTACCACTCTCCTCCACCAACGAAAGCTCACAGAGAGAATCAGCCGAAGTACCACCTGTGACCACAGGAGGGAGCTCTGCCACAGAATTCACAACAGTACCCCCCCCTTGAGGAGGGGTCACCGAACCCTCACCAGAGCCCCCAGGACGACCAGGATGAGCCATATTAAAGGCACGAACAAGATCGGGAGCATGGACATCAGAGGCAAAGACCCAGGAATTATCTTCCTGAGCATAACCCTTCCACTTAACCAGATACTGGAGTTTCCGTCTTGAAACACGAGAATCCAAAATCTTCTCCACAACATACTCCAACTCCCCCTCCACCAAAACCGGGGCAGGAGGATCAACAGATGGAACCATAGGTGCCACGTATCTCCGCAACAATGACCTATGGAATACGTTATGTATGGAAAAAGAATCTGGAAGGGTCAGACGAAAAGACACAGGATTAAGAATCTCAGAAATCCTATACGGACCAATGAAACGAGGTTTAAACTTAGGAGAGGAAACCTTCATAGGAATATGACGAGAAGATAACCAAACCAAATCCCTAACACAAAGTCGGGGACCCACACAGCGTCTGCGATTAGCGAAACGTTGAGCCTTCTCCTGGGACAAGGTCAAATTGTCCACTACATGAGTCCAAATCTGCTGCAACCTGTCCACCACAGTATCCACACCAGGACAGTCCGAAGACTCAACCTGCCCTGAAGAGAAACGAGGCTGGAACCCAGAGTTGCAGAAAAACGGCGAAACCAAGGTAGCCGAGCTGGCTTGATCATTAAGGGCGAACTCAGCCAAAGACAAAAAGGACACCCAGTCATCCTGATCAGCAGAAACAAAGCATCTCAGATATGTTTCCAAGGTCTGATTGGTTCGTTCGGTCTGGCCATTAGTCTGGGGATGGAAAGCCGAGGAAAAAGACAAGTCAATACCCATCCTACCACAAAAGGCTCACCAAAACCTCGAAACAAACTGGGAACCTCTGTCAGAAACGATATTCTCTGGAATGCCATGTAAACGAACCACATGCTGGAAGAACAATGGCACCAAATCAGAGGAGGAAGGTAATTTAGACAAGGGTACCAAATGGACCATCTTAGAGAAGCGATCACAGACCACCCAAATGACTGACATCTTTTGGGAGACGGGAAGATCTGAAATAAAATCCATAGAGATATGTGTCCAAGGCCTCTTCGGGACCGGCAAGGGCAAAAGCAACCCACTGGCGAACAGCAGGGCTTAGCCCGAGCACAAATCCCACAGGACTGCACAAAAGAACGCACATCCCGCGACAGAGATGGCCACCAAAAGGATCTAGCCACTAACTCTCTGGTACCAAAGATTCCAGGATGACCAGCCAACACCGAACAATGAACCTCAGAGATAACTTTATTCGTCCACCTATCAGGGACAAACAGTTTCTCCGCTGGGCAACGATCAGGTTTATTAGCCTGAAATTTTTGCAGCACCCGCCGCAAATCAGGGGAGATGGCAGACACAATTACTCCCTCTTTGAGGATACCCGCCGGCTCAGATAAACCCGGAGAGTCAGGCACAAAACTCCTAGACAGAGCATCCGCCTTCACATTTTTAGAGCCCGGAAGGTACGAAACCACAATGTCAAAACGGGCAAAAAACAACGACCAACGAGCCTGTCTAGGATTCAACCGCTTGGCAGACTCGAGATAAGTCAAGTTCTTATGATCAGTCAAGACCACCACGCGATGCTTAGCTCCTTCAAGCCAATGACGCCACTCCTCGAATGCCCACTTCATGGCCAGCAACTCTCGATTGCCCACATCATAATTTCGCTCGGCAGGCGAAAACTTCCTGGAAAAGAAGGCGCATGGTTTCATCACCGAGCAATCAGAACTTCTCTGCGACAAAACAGCCCCTGCTCCAATCTCAGAAGCATCAACCTCGACCTGGAATGGAAGCGAAACATCTGGTTGACACAACACAGGGGCAGAAGAAAAATGACGCTTCAACTCTTGAAAAGCTTCCACAGCAGCAGAAGACCAATTGACCACATCAGCACCCTTCTTGGTCAAATCGGTCAATGGTTTACCAATACTAGAAAAATTGCAGATGAAGCGACGATAAAAATTAGCAAAGCCCAGGAACTTTTGCAGACTTTTCAGAGATGTCGGCTGAGTCCAATCATGGATGGCTTGGACCTTAACAGGGTCCATCTCGATAGTAGAAGGGGAAAAGATGAACCCCAAAAATGAAACCTTCTGAACACCAAAGAGACACTTTGATCCCTTCACAAACAAAGAATTAGCACGCAGGACCTGAAACACCGTTCTGACCTGCTTCACATGAGACTCCCAATCATCCGAGAAGATCAAAATGTCATCCAAGTACACAATCAGGAATTTATCCAGGTACTCTCGGAAGATGTCATGCATAAAGAACTGAAACACTGATGGAGCATTGGCAAGTCCGAATGGCATTACTAGATACTCAAAATGGCCCTCGGGCGTATTAAATACAGTTTTCCATTCATCGCCTCGCTTAATATCTTGGTGAACCAACTAGCCCCCTTAATCCGAGCAAACAAATCAGATAACAGTGGCAAGGGGTACTGAAATTTAACCGTGATCTTATTTAGAAGGCGGTAATCTATACAAGGTCTCAGCGAACCATCCTTCTTGGCTACAAAAAAGAACCCTGCTCCTAATGGCGACGATGACGGGCGAATATGCCCCTTCTCCAAGGACTCCTTCACATAACTCCGCATAGCGGCGTGCTCAGGCACAGATAAATTAAACAGTCGACCTTTTGGGAATTTACTACCAGGAATCAAATCGATAGCACAATCACAATCCCTATGCGGAGGTAGGGTATCGGACTTGGGCTCATCAAATACATCCCGGTAATCAGACAAGAACTCTGGAACCTCAGAAGGGGTGGATGACGAAATTGACAGAAATGGGACATCACCATGTACCCCCTGACAACCCCAGCTGGACACAGACATGGATTTCCAATCTAATACAGGATTATGGACTTGTAGCTATGGCAACCCCAACACGACCACATCATGCAGATTATGCAACACCAGAAAGCGAATAACCTCCTGATGTGCAGGAGCCATGCACATGGTCAGCTGGGTCCAGTACTGAGGCTTATTCTTGGCCAAAGGCGTAGCATCAATTCCTCTCAATGGAATAGGATACTGCAAGGGCTCCAAGAAAAACCCACAACGCCTAGCATACTCCAAGTCCATCAAATTCAGGGCAGCGCCTGAATCCACAAAAGCCATGACAGAATACGATGACAAAGAGCAGATCAAGGTAACGGACAGAAGAAATTTTGACTGTACCGTACCAATGGTGGCAGACCTAGCGAACCGCTTAGTGCGCTTAGGACAATCAGAGATAGCATGAGTGGAATCACCACAGTAGAAACACAGCCCATTCAGACGTCTGTGTTCTTGCCGTTTAACTCTGGTCAAAGTCCTATCGCACTGCATAGGCTCAGGTTTAAGCTCAGGTAATACCGCCAAATGGTGCACAGATTTACGCTCACGCAAGCGTCGACCGATCTGAATGGCCAAAGACATAGACTCATTCACACCAGCAGGCATAGGAAATCCCACCATGACATCCTTAAGGGCTTCAGAGAGACCCTTTCTGAAAATAGCTGCGAGCGCACCTTCATTCCATTGAGTGAGTACGGACCACTTTCTAAATTTCTGACAATATACCTCTATCTCATCCTGACCCTGACACAGAGCCAGCAAATTTTTCTCTGCCTGATCCACTGAATTAGGTTCATCGTACAGCAATCCGAGCGCCAGGAAAAACGCATCGATATTACTTAATGCAGGATCTCCTGACGCAAAAGAAAATGCCCAGTCCTGAGGGTCGCCACGTAAAAAAGAAATAATGATCCTAACTTGTTGAACTGGGTCACCAGAGGAGCGAGGTTTCAAAGCCAGAAATAGTTTACAATTATTTTTGAAACTCAGAAATTTAGTTCTATCTCCAAAAAACAAATCAGGAATAGGAATTCTCGGTTCTAACATAGAATTCTGAACCACAAAGTCTTGAATATCTTGTACTCTTGCCGTGAGCTGATCCACACATGAAGACAGACCTTTAATGTCCATCGCTACACCTGTGTCCTGAACCACCCAAATGTCTAGGGGAAAAAAAGGCAAAACACAGTGCAGAGAAAAAAAAATGGTCTCAGAACTTCTTTTTTCCCTCTATTGAGAATCATTAGTACTTTGGGCCTCCAGTACTGTTATGATAAGGTAATTCAGTACCACAATGGACATAGAGGTCAGAGCACATACAGTGACCTGACAATAACCCAAAAACATAGAACGAGCTCTGAGACGTGGGAACTCTGCTGACCGCAATCCCTAATCCTCTCCAACCACACTAGAGGCAGCCGTGGATTGCGCCTAACGCTCCCTATGCAACTCGGCACAGCCTGAGAAACTAGCTAGCCTGAAGATAGAAAATAAGCCTACCTTGCCTCAGAGAAATACCCCAAAGGAAAAGGCAGCCCCCCACATACAATGACTGTGAGTTAAGATGAAAAGACAAACGTAGAGATGAAATAGATTTAGCAAAGTGAGGCCCGACTTTCTGAACAGAGGGAGGATAGGAAAGGTAACTTTGCGGTCAACACAAAACCCTACAAAAACCACACAAAGGGGGCAAAAAGACCCTCCGTACCGAACTAACGGCACGGAGGTACACCCTCTGCGTCCCAGAGCTTCCAGCAAGCCAGAAAAAACAAATAGACAAGCTGGACAGAAAATACAGCAAACAAAATAGCAAAGCAGAACTTAGCTATGCAGAGCAGCAGGCCACAGGAACGATCCAGGAGGAAACAGGTCCAATACTAGAACATTGACTGGAGACCAGGATCAAAGCACTAGGTGGAGTTAAATAGAGCAGCACCTAACGACTTCACCACATCACCTGAGGAAGGAAACTCAGAAGCCGCAGTACCACTCTCCTCCACCAATGAAAGCTCACAGAGAGAATCAGCCGAAGTACCACCTGTGACCACAGGAGGGAGCTCTGCCACAGAATTCACAACAGGAAACATCCGGCTGACGCAACACAGGGGCAGTAAATCGGCGTTTAAGCTCCTGAAAGGCCTCAACAGCCTCAGAGGACCAATTCGTCACATCAGCGCCTTTCTTCGTCAAATCAGTAAGGGGCTTAACCACACTGGAAAAGTTGGCAATGAAACGGCGATAGAAATTAGCAAAGCCCAAAAATTTTTGAAGGCCCTTCACAGATGTGGGTTGGATCCAGTCATGAATAGCTTGGACCTTAACAGGATCCATTTCTATAGACGAGGGAGAAAAAATAAAACCCGAAAAAGAGACCTTCTGAACTCCGAATAGGCACTTAGACCCCTTCACAAACAAAGCATTATCACGAAGGATCTGGAACACCATCCTGACCTGCTTCACATGAGACTCCCAATCATCAGAAAAAATCAAAATATCATCCAAATATACGACCATGAATTTATCAAGATAATTGCGGAAAATATCATGCATGAAAGACTGGAACACAGATGGAGCATTAGAGAACCCAAATGGCATCACAAGATATTCAAAATTGCCTTCGGGCGTATTAAATGCAGTTTTCCATTCGTCACCCTGTTTAATACGAACAAGATTATATGCCCATCGGAGGTCAATCTTATTAAACCAACTAGCCCCCTTAATCTGAGCAAACAAATCAGTAAGCAAAGGCAAGGGGTATTGGAATTTGACCGTGATCTTATTAAGAAGACGATAATCAATACAGGGTCTCAAGGAGCCATCCTTCTTAGCAACAAAAAAGAAACCCGCTCCCAATGGTGACGAAGAAGGCCGAATATGCCCCTTCTCCAAAGACTCCTTAACATAACTCCGCATGGCGGCATGCTCTGGCACAGACAAATTGAAAAGTCGGCCCTTAGGGAACTTGCAACCAGGAATCAAGATAATAGCACAATCACAGTCCCTGTGCGGAGGAAGGGAACTGGACTTGGGCTCATCAAATATATCCTGGAAATCCGACAAAAACTCAGGGACCTCAGAAGAGGGGGAAGAGGAAATTGACATCAAAGGAACGTCACTATGTACCCCTTGACAACCCCAACTAGTCACCGACATAGTTTTCCAATCTAGCACCGGATTATGTTCCTGTAACCATGGAAAACCCAGTACAACAACATCATGCAGGTTATTTTTAAAGTTCAAAAACTTTGATCTGTCCCCAAAAACAAATCAGGAGTAGGAATTCTAGGCTCTAAAGCCAGAGTCTGGACAACATAGTCCTGGATACTCTGTACTCTTGCAGCAAGTTGATCCACACGAGAAAGCAAACCCTGAACATCCATGCCAAAGCATATATCCTGAACCACCCAGATATCAAGAGGAAAAAAAAGACAAACCAGAGCACAGAAAAAAAATGGTTCAGAACTTTCTTTTCCTTCTTTTGAGATGCATTTAATTCATTTTTGGCCACTTGTACTGTTATGATGCGGTGGTCTAGAAGCAACATGGAACGAGCTCTGAAGGAAGTGGTAACTGTACTGACCGCAGTCCCTAAGCTCAACACAACACTAGAAGTAGCCGTGGAATGCTCCTAACTCTCCCTAGGCATCTCGTCACAGCCTAAGAGCTAACTACCCCTAAAGACAGAAGCAGGAAAACTATCTTGCCTCAGAGAAAATCCCCAAAGGATAGATTAGCCCCCCACAAATAATGACTGTGAGTGGAGAGGAAAAAGACATACACAGAATGAAACCAGGATGAGCACAGGAGGCCAGTCTAGCTTGATAGGACAGGATGGAATACTGTGCGGTCAGTATAAAACACTACAAAAATCCACGCAGAGTTTACAAAAAATCTCCACACCTGACTAAAGGTGTGGAGGGTAAATCTGCTTCCCAGAGCTTCCAGCAAGACAGAATTAATTCATACTGATAACGCTGGACAAACATAGAAAGCACTGAACGGATAAGTCCACAATCTGTGAACAGAAAAGCACGAGCAAAAACTTAGCTTTGCTGAACTGGTCAGGATAACAGGGAAATCCAAAGAGATGTGAATCCAACCAGGAACAATTTACAAGTGGCACTGGCTGAAGGAACAGCCAGGCCTAAATAGCCGAGCAGAAGAGACGATAAGTGGAGGCAGCTGATGACAGCTAACTCCAAGGAACAGCCATACCACTTGAAACCACAAGAGGGAGCCCAAGAGCAGAACTCACAAACAGCTAACTCCAAGGAACAGCCATACCACTTGAAACCACAAGAGGGAGCCCAAGAGCAGAACTCACAAAAGTGCCACTTACAACCACCGGAGGGAGCCCAAGAGCGGAATTCACAACAGAGAGGTGTCTGTCTTATTTTCAAGGTAAGACTCTATAACTATATAATCCTCCCTGAATGATCAACTAATATTTTCAACTGTATTACTAGACTGCTTACCCATTGATATTTGAACATTTAGCATTTTTCTAAATATACCAATGGTGATCTTGCAAAGATATATTAGCTAACTTTGGGAAACTAATCATTTTCGCTATAATGTTTACTCAAGTGAAGAATAAAATATAATCAAAACTTGACGTACTTGAAATACTAAAATGGAAATTTTCTGGTCTTTAAATGGAATCTGTCACCAGGTTTTTCCTACCTTATCTGAGAGCAAACTGATGTAGGCAACGAATCCATCAATGTATCACTTAAGGTACAGTCACACTCAGCGACGCTGCAGCGATATAGACAACGAGGCGATCGCTGCAGCATCGCTGTTTAGGTCGCTGTAGAGACGTCAAACACGGCAACAGCAGAACGATGCAGGAGCGATCCAGTGACGTAACGGCGACTCACTTATCGTTCTCGCTGATCGTTAGCTCCATGTAAAAACATTGCTGGCATCGTTGCTTTTGCTGTAAAACATGACGATACACGCCGAACTGACGATGAAATAAAGTTCTGGACTTCTAGCAGCCATTCTCACATAATCAGAGCTTTTAGATTTAGAATGAAGCAGAGCTCAGAAAGCTAACCCCTCCCTCACCAGGCTATCTATGTACAAAGTCCATAGACAGTGAAGTGCTTATCACAGGAGGGGGCATTGCCGGACTAGTGTAGCCATGCAATGTTAATCTCTTAGTGATAAATCAGTCAGTAAAAAACAACACTTTGACAAGTGAGACATCCCTGAATTCTGTGTTTTTGGGTATGTGCACACGTCAGGATTTCTTGCAGAAATTTTCCTGACAAAAACTGGACATTTCTGCCAGAAATCCGCATGCGTTTTTTGACGCGTTTTTGACCCGTTTTTGGTGCGTTTTTCCCAAATGCATAGAATAGCGGGAAAAATGCAGAAAATCCGCAAAATTAATGAACATGCTGCTTTTTTTTTACCACAATGCGTTTTTTTCGCGGAAAAAATGCATCATGTGCACAAAACATGCAGAATGCATTCTAAATGATAGGATGCATAATGTATGCGTTTTTAACGAGTTTTTTAGCGTTTTTATCACACAAAAAATGCAAAAAAAAACACAAAAAAACCTGATCGTGTGCACATAACTTTAGCCTCTATCTCCTGCTGTCTTCAGATTACATAGCAAAAACCTGCTGACAGATTCCTTTTAATATTGATAACCTACTGTTAGGATAAGTTGTCAATATCAGATCAGTAAATGAGTAGTCTATAAAGCAAATAGGTCTCTGCATCTTTCCAGTCATTCCGGACCCTCATGGGGTGGTTTATAAATAGCTGGGTTAAAAAAAAGTAATACAAATACTTGACTAGCCTCTATTTAATTGGGAATCCTGTAGTCCACTACTTCAGAATGGAATGTGTAGGCATATACTGATGAGCAATCACCAGATTTGCCCAATCATGCCATTCATTTATTCCAGTAGAGAGTCATCACAGTCTTACAATGCCAACACACATTAGATTTTAGTTGGCTAATAATTGACTGACAATCTAATGTGTATGGGGGCCTAATAACTCTCCCCTAACAGATGATGTGGGAGAAATACTAGTTTAGCAAATTGAATATAAACACCTAATCCTTTTGTTCTCCCGAAAATATGCTAACACCAGAGCTGTCTGGCAGTGGCCATCGAAAAGACATTGGAAAGTCGTGAGAGACGGTTGTTGACCAGCAATAGTATGTAACAGTCCAGCTTTAGACTACTGCTTCTCTTATACTGCCAATGGTATTTTAGAGTGTAAAATAGATAGGTAATTTCAAACTAAAACCACAAAGTCAATTGTGAAGAGAAGAATAGATAGTTAACTCCTTAAACGCCGAGGGTGGTTTGCACGTTAATGACCGGGCCAATTTTTACAATTCTGACCACTGTCCCTTTATGAGGTTATAACTCTGGAACGCTTCAACGGATCCAGGTGATTCCGACATTATTTTCTTGAGACATATTATACTTCATGATAGCAGTAAAATTTCTTTACTATTACCTGCACTTAATTGTGAAAAAAATGGAAATTTGGCGAAAATTTTGAAAATTTCGCAATTTTCCAACTTTGAATTTTTATGCCCTTAAACCACAGATATATGACACACAAAATACTTAATAGGTAACATTTTCCACATGTCTACTTTACATCAGCACAATTTTGGAAACAAATTTTATTTTTGTTAGGGAGTTATAAGGGTTAAAAGTTGACCAGCAATTTCTCATTTTTACAACACCATTTTTTTTAGGGACCACATCACATTTGAAGTCACTTTGATGGGTCTATATGATAGAAAATAACCAAGTGTGACACCATTCTAAAAACTGCACCCCTCAAGTTTCTCAAAACCACATTCAAGAAGTTTATTAACCCTTCTGATGCTTCACAGGAATTTTTGGAATGTTTAAAAAAAATGAACATTTAATTTTTTTTCACAAAAAATTTACTTCAGCTCCAATTTGTTTTATTTTACCAAGGGTAACAGGAATAAATTGACCCCAAAAGTTGTTGTACAATTTGTCCTGAGTACCCCAATACCCAATATGTGGGGGTAAACCACTGTTTGGGCACGTGGCAGAGCTCGGAAGGGAAGGAGCGCCATTTGACTTTTCAATGCAAAATTGGCTGGAATTGAGATGGGACGTCATGTTGCATTTGGAGAGCCCCTGATGTGCCTAAACAGTGGAAACCCCCCACAAGTGACACCCATTTGGAAAGTAGACCCCCTAAGGAACTTATCTAGATGTGTGGTGAGCACTTTAACCCACCAAGTGCTTCACAGAGGTTTATAATGTAGAGCCAAAAAATAAAAAATAATATTTTTTCACAAAAATGAACTTTTCGACCCAATTTTTTACTTTCCCAAGGTTACTAGAAGAAATTGTACCCTGAACATTGTTGTGGAATTTGTTCTGAGTACGCTGATACCCCATATGTGGGGGTAAACCACTGTTTGGGTGCATGCCAAAGCTTGGAAGGGAAGGAGCGCCATTTGACTTTTCAATGCAAAATTGGCTGGAATTGAGATGGGACGCCATGTTGCGTTGGGGAGCCCCTGATGTGCCTAAACATTGAAACCCCCCACAAGCAACACCATTTTGGAAAGTAGACCCTCTAAGGATCTTATCTAGATGTGTTGTGAGAGCTTTGAACCCCCAAGTGTTTCACTACAGTTTATAACGCAGAGCCGTGAAAATAAAAATTCTTTTTTTCCCCCCAAAATTAATTTTTAGCCCCCAGTTTTGTATTTTCCCAAGGGTAACAGGAGAAATTGGACTGCAAATGTTGTTGTCTTGAGTACGCTGATACCCCATATGTGGTGGGAACCACCATTTGGGCGCATGGCAGGGCTCGGAAGGGAAGGAGCACCATTTTGCATGCAGATTTAGATGGAATGGTCTGCAGGCGTCACATTGCATTTGCAGAGCCCCTAATGTACCTAAACAGTAGAACCCCCCAACAAGTGACCCCATATTGTAAACTAGACCCCCCAGGGAACTTATCTAAATGTGTTGTGAGAACTTTGAACCCCCAAATGTTTCACTACAGTTAATAACGCAGAGCCATGAAAATAAAAAATCATTTTTTCCACAAAAATAATCTTTAACACCCAGTTTTGTATTTTCCCAAGAGTAACAGGAGAAATTGGTCCCCAAAAGTTGTTGTTCAATTTGTCCTGAGTATGCTGATACCCCATATGTGGGGGGAACCACTGTTTGGGCACATGGCAGAGCTCAGAAGGGAAGGCGCGCCATTTGGAATGCAGACTTAGATGGATTGGTCTGCAGGCGTTACGTTGTATTTGCAGAGCCCCTGATGTACCGAAACAGTAGAAACCCCCCACAAGTGACCACATATTAGAAACTATACTCCCCAAGGAACTTATCTAGATGTGTTGTGAGAGCTTTGAACCCCCAAGTGTTTCACTACTGTTAATAATGCAGAGCCGTGAAAATAAAAAATCATTTTTTTTCCTACAAAAATTATCTTTAACACCCAGTTTTATATTTTCCCAAGGGTAACAGGAGAAATTGGTCCCCAAAAGTTGTTGTCCAATTTGTCCTGAGAACGCTGATACCCCATATGTGGGGAGGAACCATCGTTTGGGCGCATGGCAGAGCTCGGAATGGAAGGAGCGCCATTTGGAATGCAGACTTAGATGGATTGGTCTGCAGGCGTCACGTTGCATTTGCAGAGCTCCTGATGTACCTAAACAGTAGAAACCCCCACAAGTGACACCATATTGGAACCTAGACCCCCCAAGGATCTTATCTAGATGTGTTTTGAGAACTTTGAACCCCCAAGTGTTTCACTACAGTTTATAACGAAGAGCCGTGAAAATAAAAAATCATTTTTTTCCTACAAAAATGTTTTTTTTAGCCCCCCAAATTTTTATTTTCCCAAGGGTAACAAGAGAAATTGGACCCCAGAAGTTGTCCAATTTGTCCTGAGTATGCTGATACCCCATTTGTTGGGGTAAAACCCTGTTTGGGTGCACGGGAGAACTCGGAAGGGAAGGAGCACTGTTTAACTTTTTCAACTCAGAATTGGCTGGAATTGAGATCGGACGCCATATCGCGTTTGGAGAGCCCTGATGTGCCTAAACAGTGGAAACCCGCAATTCTAACTGATACCCTAACCCAAACACACCTCTAACCCTAATCCCAACCATAACCCTAACCACAACCCTAACCCTGACACACCCCTAACCCTAATCCCAACCGTAAATGTAATTCAAACCCTAACCCTAGCCCCAACCCCAGCCCTAACCCTAACCCTAGCCCCAGCCCTAAACCTAGCCCTAACACTAACCCTAGCCCTAACCCTAGCCCTAACCCTAACCCTAGCCCTAACCCTAATGGGAAAATGGAAATAAATACATTTTTTTAATTTTTATAGTTTTCCCTAACTAAAGTGGTAATGAAGGGGGGGGGGGTTATTTACTTTTATAGCAGGTTTTTTAGTGGATATTTATGACTGGCAGCCGTCACATACTAAAAGACGCTTTTTATTGCAAAACATATTTTTTTTGTGTTACCACATTTTGAGAGCTTTAATTTTTCCATATTTTGGTCCACAGAGTCATGTGAGGTCTTGTTTTTTGCAGGACGAGTTGACGTTTTAATTGGTAACATTTTTGGGCACGTGACATTTTTGATCGCTTTTTATTCCGATTTTTGTGAGGCAGTATTACCAAAAAACAGCTATTCATGAATTTCTTTTGGGGGGGGGGCGTTTATACCGTTCCGCGTTTGGTAAAATGGATAAAGCAGTTTTATTCTTCGGGTCAGTAAGATTACAGCGATACCTCATTTATATTTTTTGTTATGTTTTGGCGCTTTTATATGATAAAAACTATTTTATAGAAAAAATAATTATTTTTGAGTCGCTTTATTCTGAGGACTATAACTTTTTATTTTTTCACTGATGATGCTGCATGGCAGCTCGTTCTTTGTGGGACAAGACAACGTTTTCAGCGGTACCATGGTTATTTATATCCGTCTTGTTGATCGCGTGCTATTCCACTTTTTGTTTGGCAAAATGATAATAAAGCGTTGTTTTTTGCCTCTTTTTTTATTTTATTTTTTACGGTGTTCACTGAAGGGGTTAACTAGTGGGACAGTTTTATAGGTCGGGTTGTTATGGACGCGGCAATACTAAATATGTGTACTTTTATTTTTTTTTTATATTTAGATAAAGAAATGTATTTATTGGAACAATTTTCTTTTTTTTAATTTATTTAGGATCTTTTTTTCTTTTTTACATCTGTAAATATTTTTTTTTTACTTTGCCCCAGGGGAGGACATCACAGTAAAGTGACAGATCGCTGATCTGACACTTTGCTGTGCCCTGTGTCAGATCAGCGATCACACAGCACAGCAGGGAGGCTTCCCGGCGCCTGCTCCTAGCAGGTGCTTGTAAGCCACCTCCCTGCAGGACCCGGATGCAGCCCCACGGCCATTTTGGATCCGGGCCCTGCAGGGAGGAGACGCTCGGTACAAGGTGAGCACATCGCCTTGTACTGAGGGTCTCAGGGAATCCCGCAGGGAGCCCCCTCCCTGCGTGATGCTTCCCTATGCCCCCTAAACACTGCGATCATGTTTGATCGCAGCTTGCCGGGGGTTAATGTGCCGGGGGCAGTCTGTGACCACTCCTAGCACATAGTGCCGGATGTCAGCTGCGATAGTCAGCTGACACCCGGCCGCAATCGGCCGCACTCCCCCCGTGAGCACTGCCGATCGCTATGACGTACTATCCCGTCCTTGGGAATTAAGTCCTAGGTCACCTTGACGGGATAGTAAGTCAAATGGGATTAAGGGGTTAAAGGGGTTTTCTGAGTTATAGACACATTTCACACAGTGACTGCAGGCTCCTCCTCCCCTGTTTATAAACTCTATACTCTTTCAGTATTGTATAGATATGTATTGCAGTCAGTGTCAAAATGGGGTGCCAAGCCTCTCCCCACAATAACTATCATAGATTAGACTACCTCCTAACTCAATCTTGTCACCTTCAATTGGTGAAATCTGCAAAAATAGATGTTATTTCCCTTTCAGACCATGCCCCGATTTTCCTAGAGATGATTATTAAATCACTTCCCCTCCCGTCATTTACTTGGACGCTGAACGAAACTCTGCTAGGCTCTAGTTCCCATGTAACTAAATTTTCAACCTCTATCAATCTATTCTTCTGGGAAAACTGTCTCCCGGGTACCTCCATGCCCTTGGTCTGGGAGACACATAAAGCGGTCTTGAGGGGAGAATTTATAGCCCTGGGCTCATATTTAAAAAAGGAAAGGTCAAAAGAAGTAATGTCTATCCTTCATCAGATTAATACTATAGAAAGGTTACACAAACGCTCTCAGACAGATAAAACACAGACAGAACTCATTGGACTCAGAAGATCCTTGAAAGATCTTTTGAACATACATTCAGCTAAGATCTATATGAGAAGTCAACAACGGTTCTACCTCCACGGTAACAGAGGAAGTAAGCTCATGACGTCTCTTTTGAGAAAGCGTAGTGGACGAACCTATATCACACAATTAAAGGGTAGGAATGGATCAATTATTTCTGAGACCAAGGACATTGCCAAGGAATTTACACATTTCTATGAAAACCTTTATAATCTAGAGGTACCGGGGGGCATGGAGGAACCTGGGACAGCCTCGGAGGCAATAGACACCTTTCTTTCCTCTTTGAGGCTTCCCTCAATGTCTACAGATGACATTACATCTTTAGTGGCTCCAATCACTCCTGAGGAGGTCTTAGAAACTCTATCTAACATTCCCAACGGGAAAGCCCCAGGCCCTGATGGCCTACCAATCATCTACTATAAAAAATTAATAAAATCCCTATTACCCCACCTGGTTTCACTATTCAACTCTTATATGGCAGGAGAATCTCTCCCGAAACAAGCCTTAGAAGCCTTTATCACAGTACTGCCAAAGGAGGGTAAAGATCCCAATCTTTGCTCTAGCTACAGACCGATATCCCTCCTCAATGCAGATACAAAGCTTTGGGCAAAACTCCTAGCGACCAGATTGGGTAACATCCTCCCTAGACTGATTCGCTCGGACCAGGCGGGTTTTATACGAGGGAGGGAGGGAAGGGATAATTCAACTAAAGTTCTCCAATCCATAATGTATGCTAGAAAGCGGAATCTGCCACTGACTCTTTTATCTACTGACGCCGAGAAGGCTTTTGATAGAGTGAGTTGGAGATACATGGAGAGTGTCTTGCATCGGTTTGGCTTTCCTCCTCAGTTTATTACAGCTGTTTTTTCCTTGTATTCCCTTCCCACCGCCAGGGTCCGAGTGAACGGTATACTATCAGACGCTTTTAATATCAGTAATGGTACCAGGCAGGGGTGCCCCTTGTCCCCTTCTTTGTTTATACTAGTTATCGAAACACTGATTCAGAGAATTAGACAGGAGGTCCAGGTCAGGGGATTGCAGATAGGTAGTATGGAAATAAAAACTTTAGCATTCGCAGATGATCTGCTTTTCCTCATCACTAATCCTTTCAAAGCATTCCCTATTATCCTCAATATACTTAATCAGTTTGGTAAATTATCAAATTTTAAAATTAACTACTCTAAATCGGAGGCTCTCAATATTACCTTATCAAACTTTCAGCTATCTAATTTACGTAAAATAACCCCCTTCTCTTGGTCCGCTTCCTCCATAAAATATTTGGGAGTCTGGGTTACCAGGGATCCCATGGACTTGTTCAGTTCTAACTTTTCTCCCTTACTAAAGAAATTAGATACGTTGATGAAATCTTACAACTTACCCACTTTATCGTGGATAGGACGTATCAACGTATTCAAAGCGTACCTGATGCCTATACTACTATACCGCATGAGTATGGTCCCCATTCGTCTCCCCCTTACTTTCTTCAAAAAAATTAGGTCCTTAATATCTAAATTCATATGGAGAAACAAACCAGCTAGGCTTCCCTTCAAATTGTTAACATACCCCACTTCATGCGGAGGGTTGGGAGTCCCGGACCCTTATATCTATTATAAAGCTATACACTTAAGTAGATGGCTGAGAATCGTACTCGGCTTTGAGAGGGGTACACTAGACTTGATAGATATGGCCCTACTGGGCAATGGGGGGATCCCACTCTTATGGTCACATTCAAAACCGTGGGCTTCGCTTGGTCTGGATGATATAACCTTAGCAACTCTGCATACCAGACGCTCCCTATTGAATGAATTGCCACCGGAGTCGTTTCCTTCTTCACTAACCCCTATTGCAGTCATCCCCTATCTAGTCAATCCTAACTTTAAGGATTCATATAACTTATGGTCGAAACTTCCAATGGACTCTCTTACTAACTTTTATGATGGAAAAACCCTTAAAAATGATAGCTGGCCTAGTAATGCTCTAACCTCTCCAAAAAACTTCCTTCAAAAACACCATACTATACGTATTCTAACGCAATTCAGAAAACAATTCCCACACAAGTCTAACTGGTCGTGGTTGGATCTCATGCTCAAAACAGGACCAGCTAGATATAAAGTAATATCTCGTATATACTCCGACTTATTACCCCTCCTCAATACTCTAAGCCCTCTTTTATTTACTCCTGGGAATCTGAATTTAATGTTATTTTTACAGACGACCAGATCTCCAAGATGTTGAGGTTTGCCCGTGGTTTTTCCCGTTGTATCCTATTACAGGAAAACTCATACAAGGTGCTAACCAGATGGCATATGACCCCGGTAAAGCTCCACCATCTGGGTCTATCAGACTCAGACTTATGTTGGCGATGCCAAGCCGCCCAAGGAAACCATGGACACATATTTTGGGAATGTTCTCAGATTAGAAATTTTTGGGGGGGAATAAACTCCACGCTTAAAGAGCTAAAACTAATCAAAACCAATTTGTTGGCCTCTGAGGCCATTCTCTCGTGCCCATCGAACAACTTCAGACCATCGAGGCATGGCCTTCTTCCATTGTTGCTTGGTGCTGCAAAGCACTTGATAACTCTTCATTGGAGGAGCGTGACCCCTCCAACGATGGGTGAGTGGTTTAACAAAATTGACCATATCCACAGACTAGAGGAACTCTCAAGTTGGGAAACATATTCTCATGAACGTTTTGTTGCTGATTGGCTCCCCTGGAAATCATTTAGATCCAGTGCGCCTTAATATTGTTCTTTACTTGTCTCTGCCCCCTCGCAAACTCCATGATATCGGTCAGCCTACTTTAGAGTGATGTCTTCACGTGTACTTGAAATGTTATGTTTATTGTTCCCTTCCCTCCCCCCATCTCCCTCCTTGTCTTTCCCCCTCAGCCTCACCCCCTTGCCCTAACCTTCCTACCCCTCTCCACCCCTCCCCCTTTCCTATCCTTCCCAAAGGATGGTACTCTTGGTTTGTTTAATGCCATTAATGTAATGGACATGATTTATTTACGCTAATATAAACTGTGCGATTGTTCTTTGCCTTTACTTTAAATAAAGAATTTACAAAAAAAAAAAAAAAATGGGGTGCCAAGGGTCCACCACTAACATTTACTTTGGGGACCCACGGTTCAACTACATGCAAATTTTACATTAACCTCATTCAGGGTCGTAGAGATTGTGGTCACAGAGGGTGTGACCGGACTCGTGCGGGATGGGGTCCGCCGGTGCCAATTTTGCTTAGATGTGTTTTCTCAGAGGTACATTCAGTAGAAATGTATTGTGGCACAGAGACCCACTGGGTTTCTGCTCTGCAATACATGCCGCTGCCTGATCAGTACGGTACGCCAAAGTCAGCGGTTGGCTCCAGCGGCGGCTACAGAAAAAGACTTTGTCTGGTGTGAGAGAAGAGGAAGGTGAGCAGAATCATTTATTTCTTTTTAAAATGTGCAGAAGAAAAATGTAAGGGACCCAGGATGGGAGACAATATACCATAATGGGGAAGTGCATTGAACAAGGTGGATTGCTGCTGAGGGGAAAAAGAAAAAAAAATCTTTAAATCTTCAGCTTAGCGAGTGTGAACGAGCTGAGTGTGAACGAGCTGAGTGTGACCTGAGCGTAAGTGTGAACGGCTGTAAGTGTGACTTGTGATTCAGTGAAGAGGTATTCGGAAAGCCTTTAACAAATACCTGTGTGAATTGGTGTGAATTGCTGAATTGGGAGTACCTACCGTACAGACCAAAAGTTTGGACACACCTTCTCATTTATAGATGTTTCTGTATTTTGATGACTATGAAAATTGTACATTCACACTGAAGGCATCAAAACTATGAATTAACACATGTGGAATTATAAACTTAACAAAAAGGTGTGAAACAACTGAAATTATGTCTTATATTCTAGGTTCTTCAAAGTAGCCACCTTTTGCTTTGATGACTGCTTTGCACACTCTTGGCATTCTCTTGATGAGGTTCAAGAGGTAGTCACCGGGAATGGTCTTCCAACAATCTTGAAGGAGTTCCCAGAGACTTTTAGCACTTGTTGGCTCTTTTGCCTTCACTCTGCGGTCTAGCTCATCCCAAACCATCTCGATTGGGTTCAGGTCTGGTGACTGTGGAGGCCAGGTCATCTGGCGTAGCGCCCCATCACTCTCCTTCTTGGTCAAATAGCCCTTACACAGCCTGGAAGTGTGTTTGGGGTTATTGTCCTGTTGAAAAATAAATGATGGTCCAACTAAACGCAAACTGGATGGAATAGCATGCCGCTGCAAGATGCTGTGGTAGCCATGCTGGTTCAGTATGCCTTCAATTTTGAATAAATCCCCAACAGTGTCACCAGCAAAGCACCCCCACACCATAACACCTCCTCCATGCTTCTCGGTGGGAACAAGGCATGTAGAGTCCATCCGTTCACCTTTTCTGCATCGCACAAAGACACGGTGGTTGGAACCAAAGATCTCAAATTTGGACTCATCAGACCAAAGCACAGATTTCCACTGGTCTAATGTCCATTCCTTGTGTTCTGTAGCCCAAACAAGTCTCTTCTGCTTGTTGCCTGTCCTTAGCAGTGGTTTCCTAGCAGCTATTTTACCATGAAGGCCTGCTGCACAAAGTCTCCTCTTAACAGTTGTTGTAGAGATGTGTCTGCTGCTAGAACTCTGTGTGGCATTGACCTGGTCTCTAATCTGAGCTGCTGTTAACCTACGATTTCTGAGGCTGGTGACTCGGATAAACTTATCCTCAGAAGCAGAGGTGACTCTTGGTCTTCTTTTCCTGGGGCTGTCCTCATGTGAGCCAGTTTCTTTGTAGCGCTTGATGGTTTTTTTCCACTGAACTTGGGGACACTTTCAAAGTTTTCGCAATTTTTCGGACTGACTGACCTTTATTTCTTAAAGTAATGATGGCCACTCAGTTTTCTTTATTTAGCTGCTTTTTTCTTGCCATAATACAAATTCTAACAGTCTATTCAGTAGGACTATCAGCTGTGTATCCACCAGACTTCTGCACAACACAACTGATGGTCCCAACCCCATTTATAAGGCAAGAAATCCCACTTATTAAAAAACCTGACAGGGCACACCTGTGAAGTGAAAACCATTCCCGGTGACTACCTCTTGAAGCTCATCAAGAGAATGCCAAGAGTGTTCAAAGCAGTCATCAAAGCAAAAGGTGGCTACTTTAAAGAACCTAGAGTATAAGGCATATTTTCAGTTGTTTCACACTTTTTTGTTAAGTATATAATTCCACATGTGTTAATTCATAGTTTTGATGCCTTCAATGTGAATTTACAATTTTCATAGTCATGAAAATACAGAAACATCTTTAAATGAGAAGATGTGTCCAAACTTTTGGTCTGTACTGTATATTCACAAGGGCTTAACTTAGGGTGGGGCTCATAATTAGGGGTTTATAAGGGGCAGCTGTTTGGGGCTCAAGTCCTTTTTGGAAGTTCATTGAACAGCAAGGTGGATTTCTGCTGAGGGGAAAAAGAAAAATAATTTTTTTTTAAATCTTCAGCTTAGCGAGTGTGACCTGAGCGTAAGTGTGAACGGCTGTAAGTGTGACTTGTGATTCAGTGACTTTGGACTCAAGGAGTTTCTAAGGGAGGAATTACTGAATTGCTGTCTGTATTTTATTACTACTTTGCATTTGTTTGTTTTTTTATTTTAACGGTTCTGTCTGGTGCAATCCCCATTAGGAAATGTGCTCCCCTATTGTTAATGTCATCCTGTGCACATCTTGCCACATGTATGCAGTCCTTGATCAGCCGGTCGAGGGTGCATACTGCTGTGCAAGATGTGAGTATGCAGCGCCCCAGAGTCCTGGTCGTTGCAGTAATGTCGCTCTGCTGCTAAGGGGAGTGATGTTATGTCCGATTGCACAAAAAGAGTTCACCTGACCAGGTATCACAGTCACACATTACACTTCACACTCCGGCCACCAGGAGGAGCAAAAGGCACTATGTATTAGGCCACTCCTAACACTTTGGTAAAACTGGGGGTTGGATAGGAAGTTAGCCAGAACGCAGCCTGGGGGAGCTCCAGGGAGGACCAGTCAGAAGTGGGAATCTGGCAGGTACCTAGCAGAAAGGACAGATTGTACGGAGCTGCGCCTGCACTACCTTGCGGTGGCATCTCAAGGAAGGACAAGAAGCGAAGTATATTGTGGACAAGTGAGAAGCAGGATCATAGTATGAAGGAGATAGAACCAGAAGGAGTCGTGTCCCCAAGACTGTAGCAACATCCTTCTGAGGTGCGTAGCCGGTGGCCGGAGCACCGAGGAAGTAACAGACTCCATGCATTACTTCAAACAGCGGCAGGACAGTTAATTACAGGTTGGCTGTCTGACTTAAATCACCTAAACGGACATAGGAGGCAATCGTGGGAGAGGGGCGTCGCTAGGGTCCCAGAATAACTCCAGGCCTACCTATCATACGGCTGCATCCTAGCCATATTGTCTGGGGGACGGAGAAGAGAACGAACATATATGACAGTTGTGAGGACTATCCCGTGGTGCTCAGCAGGGAAGGACTACAACACACAGGCGCTAGAAGGTAGACACTGATTCGCACCTGCAAAGGGAGCTCTGGATGTGCCTTTGGACCGGCCGGTCTCAGCCAGCCCTGTTAGCAGTGCTCTGGATTGCGGACCCCAAGGCCTTCAGTAAAAAGGTAAATAGACTGCAACCCTGTGTCCTCGTTATTCCTCGCACCTTGCACCACGCACCATCACCTTTCATTGGATGCCACCTAGCAGGGTCGTGGACCGGGTCTAGCCTCCGTGACAACCCCGGACCGAGTACCCCACGGCCCTGTGTCTGGGGGCGCTTCAAGTACATTGTGCATTTGGAAGCCCAAATTCTGGATCTAAAGGTGCAGCTGGCAACACTGAGATCCATTGACAACATGGAAAGGAGTCTTCTGCTTACTGAGCAGATGCTCAATGGGATAGATGAGGCGGGGGATGGTAGGATGGAGCTGCAGGACAGTGAAGTAGCAAGCTGGGTGACAGTTAGAAGGCCGGGTAGAGGGAAGAGTGCCAGGGAGGCTAGTCCTGATCTGGCACACCCCAATAAGTTTGCTAAGTTGGCACATGAGGGGGGTGCCAGTACAGGGGTAGCACTGCTGCAGCAAGGCATGTCCTCTGAAAGCCAGAGGAATGACTGCTCCAGTAAGGAGGGAAATAGGAGAGCAGGGCAGGCCAGACAGGTGCTGGTAGTGGGGGACTCAATTATTAGGGGAACAGATAGGGCAATCTGTCACAAAGGCAGGGATCGTCGAACGGTGTGCTGCCTACCTGGCGCTCGAGTCCAACGTAGTATTTTCCAAAATACTGCCTGTACCACGTGCCACACCAGAGAGGCAACGGGAGATTAGGGAGGTTAATAAGTGGCTCAAGAATTGGTGTAGGAAGGAGGGGTTTGGGTTCAGAACTGGGCCGACTTCTCAGTTGGCTACAGGCTCTATGCTAGGGACGGGCTGCACCTCAATGGGGAGGGTGCAGCTGTGTTGGGGAGAAAATAGCTAAAAGGTTGAAGGAGTGTTTAAACTAGGGATTGGGGGGAGTGTATTAATTTTATAGGAGGGGAAGATAGTGCAGATAGAGACCTGGGCACAAATAAGGAAGTTGGGGGTGGCGGTGGCATGGGGGTGGGGTTAGAACAATTAATAATTTAAGTAAGAATAGAGGTACAGAGAGGAACATCAAGTGCATTTATACTAATGCCAGAAGCCTTACCAACAAAATGGACGAATTAGAACTAATGTTGTTGGAGCATAATTATGACATGGTGGGGATATCTGAAACATGGCTGGATGAGAGCCATGACTGGGCTGTAAACATGCAGGGTTATAGTCTGTTCAGAAATGACCGAATGGATAGGCGAGGGGGAGGGGTGTGTCTATATGTAAAATCGTCCTTAAAACCCATACGGCGTGATAATATAGGTGAATCTAATGAAAATGTAGAGTCCCTGTGGGTGGAGATAAGGGGGGGGGGGAAATAATAAATTACTAATAGGGGTTTGTTATAAATCTCCAAAAATAATGGAAGCAATGCAGAATATCCTTGTAAAGCAAATAGATGAAGCTGCGACTCAAGGAGAAGTCATTATTATGGGGGACTTCAACTACCCTGAAATAGATTGGGGAACAGAAACCTGCAGTTCCAGCAAAGGTAATTGGTTTTTGACAACTATGAGAGACAATTACCTTTCACAACTGGTTCAGGACCCAACAAGAAGGGGGGCACTGCTAGACCTAATATTAACCAACAGGCCAGACCGGATATCAAATATAAGGGTTGGGGGTCACTTGGGGAATAGTGATGATCACAAAATAATAAGGTTTCATGTATCCTTTAATAAGATGTGTAGTAGAGGGGTTACAAGGACGCTAAACTTGAGGAGGGCAAATTTCCAACGGATGAGAGAGGATCTTGGTGAAATTAACTGGGACGATATCCTGAGATAAAAATACACAAAGAAAATGGGAGACATTTATTAGCATCCTGGATAGGACCTGTGCACAGTATATACCGTATGGGAATAAACATACTAGAGATAGGAGGAAACCAATATGGCTAAATAGAGCTGTAAGGGGCGCAATAAATGATAAAATGAAAGCTTTTAGAGAATTAAAGGAAGTACCGTATATACTTGAGTATAAGCCGACCCGAGTATAAGCCGACCCCCCTAATTTTGCCACAAAAAACTGGGAAAACTTATTGACTCGAGTATAAGCCTAGGGTGGAAAATGCAGCAGCTACCGGTGAATTTCAAAAATAAAAATAGATGCTCCATACTGTTCATTATAGCCCCATAGCTGTGCCATATAGTGCTCTGCACCGTTCATTATTTCCCCATAGATGTACCATAGAAAGCTGTGCCATATAGTGCTCTGCACCGTTCATTATTGCCCCATAGCTGTGCCATATAGGGCTCTGCGCCGTTCATTATTGCCCCATAGATGTGCCATATAGTGCTCTGCGCCATTCATTATTGCCCCATTGCTGTGCCATATAGTGCTCTGCACCGTTCATTGTTGCCCCATAGCTGTGCCATATAGTGCTCTGCACCGTTCATTGTTGCCCCATAGCTGTGCCATATAGTGCTCTGCACCGTTCATTGTTGCCCCATAGCTGTGCCATATAGTGCTCTGCGCCGTTCATTATTGCCCCATAGCTGCCATATAGTGCTCTGTACCGTTCATTATTGCCCCATAGCTGCCATATAGTACTCTGCGCCGTTCATTATTGCCCCATAGCTGTGCCATATAGTGCTCTGCGCCGTTCATTATTGCCCCATAGCTGCCATATAGTGCTCTGCACCGTTCATTATTGCCCCATAGCTGCCATATAGTACTCTGCGCCGTTCATTATTGCCCCATAGCTGTGCCATATAGTGCTCTACACCGTTCATTATTGCCCCATAGCTGCCATATAGTGCTCTGTGCCGTTCATTATTGTCCCATAGCTGTGCCATATAAAGCTGTGCCATTGCTGCTGCAATAAAAAAAAAATGCCATACTCACCTCTCTTGCTTGCAGCTCCCAGCGTCTCGTCCGCACTGACTGATCAGGCAGAGGGCGCCGCGCACACCATATGCATCATCGTGCCCTCTGACCTGAACAGTCAGAGCAAGAGGACGCGAAGACAGAGCGGCGCCTGGCGGGTGGAACGCGGACAGGTGAATATTACATACTTACCTGCTCCCGGCATCCCGCTCCCTCTGCCTGTCACACGGTCTTCGGTGCCGCAGCCTCTACCTCTATCAGCGGTCACCGGCACCGCTGATTAGAGAAATGAATATGCGGCTCCACCCCACGTGACCGCTGAACAGGGGAAGAGCTGCAGCACCGAAGACCGTGTGACGGGCAGAGGGAGCGTTAGGACCGCCGGGACTAGGTGAGTATGCCTCAGCGCCCTCTCCCCTTCACCCGCCGACCCTTCCGCCCACCGTGACTCGAGTTTAAGCCGAGAGGGGCACTTTCAGCTCAAAATTTTGGGCTGAAAATCTCGGCTTATACTCGAGTATATACGGTAGGTAGTGATGAGGCATTAAATAAATACAAAAAATTAAATAAATTCTGTAAAAACCAAATCAAGGCAGCAAAGATTGAGACCGAGAGACTAATTGCCAGAGAGAGTAAAAATAATCCCCAAATATTCTTTAACTAGGTAAATAGTAAGAAACTAAAAAATGATAGTGTTGGCCCCCTTAAAAATAGTCTGGGTGAAATGGTGGATGAGGATGAGGAAAAAGCCAATATGCTAAATAACTTTTTTTCATCAGTATTTACACAAGAAAATCCCATGGCAGACAAAATGACTAGTGATAAAAATTCCCCATTAAATGTCACCTGCTTATCCCAGCAGGAACTACGTCGGCGTCTAAAAATCACTAAAATTGACAAATCTCCGGGCCCGGATGGGATACACCCCCGAGTACTGCAGGAATTAAGTACAGTCATTGATAGACCATTATTTTTAATCTTTAAAGACTCCATAATAACAGGGTCTGTACCACAGGACTGGCGTATAGCAAATGTGGTGCCAATATTCAAAAAGGGGACAAAAACTGAACTCGGTAATTATAGGCCAGTAAGCTTAACCTCTATTGTGGGTAAAATACTGGAGGGCATTCTAAGGGATGCTATACTGGAGTATCTGAAGAGGAATAACCTCATGACCCAGTATCAGCACGGGTTTACTAGGGACCGTTCATGTCAGACTAATCTGATCAGCTTCTATGAAGAGGTAAGTTACGGACTGGACCAAGGGAACCCAGTGGACGTAGTGTATATGGACTTTTCAAAAGCTTTTGATATGGTGCCACACAAAAGGTTGATACATAAAATGAGAATAATGGGGATAGGGGAAAATATGTGTAAGTGGGTTAAGAGCTGGCTCAGGGATAGGAAACAAAGGGTGGTTATTAATGGAGCACACTCGGACTGGGTCGCGGTTAGCAGTGGGGTACCACAGGGGTCAGTATTGGGCCCTCTTCTTTTTAACATATTTATTAATGACCTTGTAGGGGGCATTCAGAGCAGAATGTCAATAATTGCAGATGACACTAAACTCTGCAGGGTAATCAATACAGAGGAGGACAATTTTATATTAGAGGATGATTTATATAAACTAGAAACTTGGGCTGATAAATGGCAAATAAGCTTTAATGGGGGTAAATGTAAGGTCATACACTTGGGTAGAAGTAATAAGATGTATAACTGCGCTTAATTCTAAAACTCTGGGCAAAACAGTCAATGAAAAAGACCTGGGTGTATGGGTGGATGACAAACTCATATTTAGTGGCCAGTGTCAGGCAGCTGCTACAAAGGAAATAAAATATTGGGATGCATTAAAAGAGGCATAGATGCACATAAGGATAACATAATTTTATCACTATCACTATCACTAGTTCGACCACACTTAGAATACTGTACACAGTTCTGGTCTCTGGTGTTTAAGAAAGACATAGCTGAACTAGAGCAGGTGCAGAGAAGAGCGACCACGGTTATTAGAGGACTTGGGGGTCTGCAATACCAAGGTAGGTTATTACACTTGGGGCTATTTAGTTTGGAAAAACGAAGACTAAGGGGTGATCTTATTTTAATATATAACTATATGAGGGGACAGTACATAGACTTTTCTGATGAACTTTTTAATCATAGACCTGAGACAGGGACAAGGGGGCATCCTCTACGTCTGGAGGAAAGAAAGTTTAGGCATAATAACAGACGCGGGTCCTTTACTGTAAGAGCAGTGAGACTATGGAACTCTCTGCCCTATGATGTTGTAATGAGTGATTCTTTACTTAACTTTAGGAGGGGATTGGATACCTTTCTTGAAAAGTACAATGTTACAGGTTATATATACTAGATTCCTTGATACGGTGTTGATCCAGGGAACTAGTCTGATTGCCGTATGTGGAGTCGGGAAGGATTTTTTTTCCCCAAAGTGGAGCTTACTATATGCCACATAGGTTTTTTTTTGCCTTCCTCTGGATCAACATGTTAGGTTAGGCTATGGGTTAAACTAGATGGACTTAAAGTCTTCCTTCAACCTTAATTACTATGTTTATTATACCAGAATGCAGATATTATACCAGAATGGGGACATTATACAAGGATTTCTGGACATTGTACTATGATGGGGTACATTATACCATGATGTGTGACATTAAACCAGGATGGAGGACATTATAGCAGGAATGGGCCCTGGATGGGGGAAAATGTTACAGCACATGCCCAAGAATGGATGAGATTACTACAAGAAGGAGCCAGGACAGGGAACATTATTACATGAGGGGTGAACATAGATGTCTTTATAGGACCTACCACACTATAAGGGCCCATAAATGTGACCAACATTCACATAGGGGCCCAGGTCTAAATTTTGCACTGGAGCACATCAGACTAGTTAGCCACTGCTCTCGTTCACAATTTTTCTTTTGTTTCTATATAATAATATACTGATAAGTTTGTTAAATGATCATGTGTTGCCTTTGTCTGCACAGCAGTGAATCAAAGACACAGGTGGGGTTTCACCTGTTCTTCTGTGGTCCAGTCCAAGCCTATTTGTAGTTAATATGGGAAGTACTGTATACAAACAGAGAGCCTCTGATATAGTCAAAGTACACATTTTCATAGTAGTGGTTGTTATTTTTTCAAAATAAAAAAAATAAAAAACCTTCCTTTAAAACGTCACCTAAAAATTCGACTATATAGACTGGTAGTCTGATCTAAGCATGTTCCACCAAATTTGAGTTATCTATAGTTTTGTAGGCATGATCTCTTTTCTTCTCATATGTCGGTGGATTGTTCTTCCTCAGCGAAATGGAGCTTATCTGGACTGCTGCCTTAGTGCATTTAAGTATCAGTGCCCATTTGTAAAAAGTAAAATAAAAACGTTGGCAAGATGCGAGGCGCTTTTACTATGATATTATTTTCCACAGCAGTGTTACTACAGCAGCAGTAAAGAGAGCTCTTAAAACTGTAGCCCACGTTCACTTCATGGTGCACCTGTTCCTAGTGACAACCAAGACAGTCATAGAGATAAAACCTTCACTATTAAATGTCCACTTTGCTACACCACAGTTGGTTCACAAATCATTTCATACATACAGAATTAACTATTTCATTGCAAAAATCTGCAGGACAATAGTTCTAAATTTAGGTATTGACCAAACTCATGGTAGGGTTTATTTCGACATATTCAAAGCTTACGAGGTTTTCCAGAGGGAACCACATCAAGAAATTCCATAGCTTTTGCAGAATTTATTTTTCCAGAGCATCTTTTAGCAGGTTTGTATCGTGTTTCTTTGAGCAGTTTGTAAACTTTTTGTTGGAATTTCATAAACCTTTCATGGCCATCTTTTGACAGCTTTTTGGTAGCATTTGAGTCTGATTTACGTACTTTTTTAAAATTCCAATAAGCAATGTGTAAAACACAAACTTTTTGGCAAAAACACTCGCAAATTCTCAAAAAGATGCTCAAGCGTCTTTTGCGTGCTCTTTTAGTCTTCCTAATGTATTGTTGGTTTGAAGTGTCTTCCAAGTGAAACACACCTAAAGAATGGTTGGTTCGCTTCTTTTAACAGCTTGTCGGTTTTGGAAACCATAAGCAGTTAAATGACGTTCAAAAGCCTGAACTTAACAACAGAAAATAATTTTTACATAGAAGTCGCAAATGTTAATTCTTTCGAGTGATTTCAAAGCACTTTTTTAGTTGGGTTTCGAAGTGAACCTGCTGTTCTATTTTTCCCTATTCCTGTCTTGACTCAGTGTTTCCCTTTAGCTTGTATCCTGAATTGTTTCAGTCCGTTGTCGTTTGGCTTATCCGCTCCTGACCGTTACTGATCCCTGGCTTGTCTCTGACCGCGAGTTTGCTTATTCCTTTGGTACTGCGCTACAATCTAGGATTTGACCCAGCTTGTTTGACTATTCTGCTACCACCTGTGGTAGCCTCACTGTTGCACTGCAGGTCAGCTCTGTTTAGGTGCCATCTAGTGAAAACTGCACCTACCTGCATTGCAGCAGCTTGACAAGCAACACAAAGAAAAATAGTACAAGACTGCAATACAGAAATCCTAAAGCACGTATATAATATAGCATATCACTCCCACTGGACAGTGTGAGTGGATGCGGGTTGAATAAATATGCACATACGGTGTTCAGCATGTTTATTGAAGTTAGTCCAGTGAGAAACCCCTTAAGTTGTTTTATACATTCCGTCCAAAAGCCTTATATTTGTATGTTTTGATGGCACTATTTGATATAATATATCATGTATTTCAAAATTTAAAAAATTCTTTGTTGGGTGGATGGGAGGAAAACATAATTCTTCCATTCCCTCCATCATTCTACAGTGTTCACTGTGTGATAGAAATATCGTAAAATGGAAAGTCCTCAGTGGTTGATACCTTTTAATGCCTAACTGAAAAGATGGTAACAAACTGCAAGCTTTCGAGACTTCTCAGGTCTCTTCATCAGGTGTAGACTAATAGAAATTCTGAAGAATCACATATTTATGCACAGCACATCACAGAAAAAATGCCATCGATAAGACTTCTCTTATTGTTTGGCGATGAGAGTTCATCCTTGTTCTCAGGTTCTGCCCTGTCTCCCCTACATACAGACCCCCAGTTGGACATTTCGTCACCACATTAGAAGTGACGCAGCTGAAAGTACCTGGTATCTTGTAGTACTGATGTGAATTGGGAATCTGTAATGTTAGGGTTGGCGGAACGCACCGAATCCATATATATGAGATAGTTGGTACGTTCGCAACCAGGGGTCCACCGTGTAGGAGAGAAACCTGCTGCAAGTAATAGGCGGTACTATATGGCGGTATTAGCGAACTCTGTTACTTCACAGATTCACTAGAATAACAAGATGCTGTGCCCTGTTAAGTTCACAGAGGAACACAGCTCCCAAACAGAGCAAAACTGTGGTCATGCGGGTAGAATAGCAGACAAACAACTCCTCAACAGAGGTGCCGGTATTCTAGGGGCTTTTTTCAACCAAGGCCTGACCACATACAAGCATGACCACACTGGCGCTGAGCTCTTTAACATTGGTTTGGTACTAGCGCATGGCCGTGCAGCCATGCAAACCTTTTATAGTTTTAGCACTCAAGGACCTTCCTAGTGGTCCAACAGGAACCACTTCAGGACCTGCGCATGTGACCCCCGACCTCCAATGGGAGGTCGTCCCATGGGCATGCCCAGTATGGGAAAAGCAGGACTTAGTCCCAGAAAAATCTGCTTGCTGCTGATCAGCGCTGGCTACAAAGGCAGAGCCTGGAAGAACAGTAGTAACCAGTCGCCCAGTATCAGCCTGAGTCAGACGCTGGGACCAACGTCTCCACTGAGCAGGCTCCACTGCAGCTGGAGAAGAATGGGAGACCGCAGCGGAAATGGTTCGAGATCTGCAGAGGCGGTAACTTGACACCTAACATTTAACTTGTCCATGGTCATTATAAATGGACAGGTTTTACATTTTTTCAGGTTGCAAGGAAAGGTTCCTGCAGCTGTTGGAGAGGACAGAGAGCTTTTGACAATGATACTTCTTAGATTTGGGGGCTGCCTAAAACACAGTAGTGGGGGGTCTGTAAAAATGGATTGTAAGCGGGCATCTTTTTGTTGTAAAAGGTTGTAATTTCTGTGTAGCTCCCCTTAGCACCTCCAGATTTGGTTTGCAGGTGACCACTAGAGGCACTCGATTGTTTTCTTCTTTAGCTTTGTAATGTAGCTGATGATTCCTTGATATTTTGGTGGCTCTTGTAATCTGATTTTCAACTGTTCTTGAATGGTAGCCCTGATTCAAAATGGTCGTTCACCTTACCATGCAAGAACAATTGAAAACCAGATTACAAGAGTCAACAGAATATCAAGGAATCACTTGCTACATTACAAAGGAAAGATGCCTGCTTACAATCTATTTTTCCAGACCCCCCACTACTGTGTTTTAGGCAGCCCCTAAGAAGTATCATTGTCAGAAGCTCCCTGTCCTCTCCAACAGCTGCAGGAACCTTTCCTTGCAACCAGAGAAAATGTAAAACCTGTCCATTTATAATGACCACGGACAAGATAAAGATCCCCAATTCACATCAGGACTACAAGATACCAGGTACTTTCAGCTGCGTCACTTCTAATGTGGTGTACCTAATTATTTGTACTAAATGTCCAACTGTCATCGCCATACAATAAGAGAACACAGAATGAATCTACCTGTGGCAATACATTTTTGTCTCCCCAATTATAACATTATAGACATGAAATTACTTGTATTAACCCCTTTCTGCCAATGGACGTACTATTCCGTCCATGGGGGGTGGGCCCTACTTCCCAAGGATGGAAAAGTACGTCCAGCGCAATCGGCCGCGCTCACAGGGGGAGCGCGGCCGATCGCGGCCGGGTGTCAGCTGACTATCGCAGCTGACATCCGGCACTATGTGCCAGGAGCGGTCACGGACCGCTCCCGGCACATTAACCCCCGGCACACTGCGAACAAACATGATCGCAGTGTGCCGGCGGTACAGGGAAGCATCGCACAGGGAGGGGGCTCCCTGCGGGCTTCCCTGAGACCCCCGCAGCAATGTGATGTGATCGCGTTGCTGAGAGGGTCTGCTCTCCTCCCTCCCTGCTCCAGGCCCGGATCCAAGATGGCCACGGCATCCGGGTCCTGCAGGGAGGGAGGTGGCTTCACAGAGCCTGCTCAGAGCAGGCACTGTGAAGCCTGCAGTGCTGCAAGTCAGATCGGTGATCTGACAGAATGCTGTGCACACTGTCAGATCACCGATCTGTGATGTCCCCCCCTGGGACAAAGTAAAAAAATGTAAAAAAAATTTCCACATGTGTAAAACAAAAACAAAAAAAAAAATCCTAAATAATGAAAAAAAAAATATATATTATTCCCATAAATTCATTTCTTTATCTAAATAAAAAACCAAACAATAAAAGTACATATATTTAGTATCGCCGCGTCCGTACGACCCCACCTATAAAACTATATCACTAGTTAACCCCTTCAGTAAACACCATAAGAAAAAAAAAAAACGAGGCAAAAAACAACGCTTTATTATCATACCACCGAACAAAAAGTGGAATAACGCGCGATCAAAAAGACAGATATAAATAACCATGGTACTACTGAAAGCATCATCCTGTCCTGCAAAAAATGAGCCGCCATACAGCATCATCAGAAAAAAACCAAAAAGGTATAGTCCTCATAATAAAGCGATGCAAAAATAATTATTTTTTCTATAAAAGAGTTTTTATCGTATAAAAGCGCCAAAACATAAAAAAATGATATAAATGAGGTATCGCTGTAATCGTACTGACCCGAAGAATAAAACTGCTTTATCCATTTTACCAAACGCGGAACGGTATAAACGCCTCCCCTAAAAGAAATTCATGAATAGCTGGTTTTTGGTCATTATGCCTCACAAAAATCAGAATAAAAAGCGATCAAAAAATGTCACGCGCCCGAAAATGTTACCAATAAAAACGACAACTCGTCCCGCAAAAAACAAGACCTCACATGACTCTGTGGACCAAAATATGGAAAAATTATAGCTCTCAAAATGCGGTAACGCAAAAAATATTTTTTGCAATAAAAAGCGTCTTTTAGTGTGTGACGGCTACCAATCATAAGAATCCGCTAAAAAACCCGCTATAAAAGTAAATCAAACCCCCCTTCATCACCCCCTTAGTTAGGGAAAAATTAAAAAATGTAAAAAATGTATTTATTTCCATTCTCCCATTAGGGTTAGGGCTAGGGTTAGGGTTAGGGTTACGGCTAGGTTTAGGGTTAGGGCTAGGGTTAGGGCTAGGGCTAGGGTTAGGGCTAGGGTTGGGGCTAGGGTTAGGGCTAGGGTTAGGGCTAGGGTTAGGGTTAGGGCTAGGGTTAGGGTTGGGGCTAGGGTTAGGGTTAGGGCTAGGGTTGGGGCTAGGGTTAAGGCTACAGTTAGGGTTGGGGCTAAAGTTAGGGTTAGAGTTTGGATTACATTTATGGTTGGGAATAGGGTTGGGATTAGGGTTAGGGGTGTGTCTGGGTTAGTGGTGTGGTTAGGGTTACCGTTGGGATTAGGGTTAGGGGTGTGTTTGGATTGGGGTTTGTTAGGGCTAGCGGAACGCACCAAATGATAAGACAGATAGAGTATGGTGCGTTCGCAGCCCGGGGTCCACCGTGCAGAGATGGAACCTGCTGCCAAGTAATGACGGACTATATGGCGGTACTCATAAGTATACACACGTGGGTTAAACTTCACCCAGCGTGCAGGAAGCGATCCTGTTGCGTCACAGGACCGCGGTACCGCACATAGAGCGCGAGCAAGTAGTCAGCGAACTCAACCCCAACTAAGATTGAAGTCCGATTAGACCCTTGCTGGCACAACACCGCAACTGGGTGTGTAAGGAAACTCAATAACAATATTAAGGCACAAGAGTGCATGCGGTGCCGCACTGACGAACGCCACTAACCACCCAGGCTTGGGTAAGGAAAGCACAGAGGAAGTGCACGGCGCCGTACTGGCGGTCACAGCAACTGGACGCTGTAATGTGTGATTCATGCTGTAGGATAAGTCGGGCGCTAGATAGCAACCATACACCTTCCGCGAACAGACATTCAATAGGGTAGGGGTATCCAAGGACGACTTGCACTCACAACATACACACATTAACAATTGTACACTAGCGCATGGCCGTGCGGTCATGTGCAGTTTATATAGTTGCAGCACAGGAAGTGGCCACAGAAACTTTGCCCTTCCAAGACCTGCCAAGAGGACCAATGGAATGTGCTGCAGAGCCTGAGCACATGACCCTCGATCTCCAACGGGAGATCTTGCCCTGGGCATGCTCAGACAAGGACTTAGTCCCAGAGAAGTCCGCTCGCTGCTGACCAGCACTGGCTTTAATGGCAGAAGCTGAAGAAGCAGCAGTAACTCTCTGTACAGAGTGAGACTGAGCAAGACGCTGGGACCGACGTCCCTGCTGAGCAGACTCCACTGCGGCTGGATAAGAATGGGAGACCGCAGCGGAGATGGCTCGAGATTCCCCCTGTGCAGAAGCGGGAACTCGAGACCTAACAGGGTTTCAGTTATAATTGGGGGGTTTCCACTGTTTAGGCACATCAGGGGCTCTCCAAACGCGACATGGCGTCCGATCTCAATTCCAGCCAAAAAGTAAAACAGTGCTCCTTCCCTTCCGAGCTCTCTCGTGTGCCCAAACAGGGGTTTACTACAACATGAGGGGTATCAGCGTTCTCAGGACAAATTGGACAACAACTTTTGGGGTCCAATTTCTCCTGTTACCCTTGGGAAAATTTTAAACTGGGGGCTAAAAAATAATTTTTGTGGGAAAAAAGGATTTTTTATTTTCACGATATAAACTTGGGGGTTCAAAGTTCTCAAAACACATCTAGATAAGTTCCTTGGGGGGTCTAGTTTCCAATATGGGGTCACTTGTGGGGGTTTCTACTGTTTAGGTACATTAGGGGCTCTGCAAATGCAACATGACGCCTGCAGACCATTCCATCTAAGTCTGCATTCTAAATGCAGCTCCTTCCCTTCCGATCCCTCCCATGTGCCAAAATGGTGGTTCCCCCCCACATATGGGGTATCAGCGCACTCAGGACAAATTGGACAACAACTTTTGGGGTCCAATTTCTCCTGTTACCCTCGGGAAAATACAAAATTGGGGGCTAAAAAATAACTTTTGTGGGAAAAAATTTTTGTTTTATTTTTACAGCTCTGCATTATAAACGTCTGTGAAGCACTTGGTGGGTCAAAGTGCTCACTACACCTCTAGATAAGTTCCTTAGGGGGTCTACTTTCCAAAATGGTGTCACTTGTGGGGGGTTTCAATGTTTAGGCACATCAGTGGCTCTCCAAACGCAACATGGTGTCCCATCTCAATTCCTGTCAATTTTGCATTGAAAAGTCAAACGGCGCTCCTTCCCTTCCGAGCTCTCCCATGCGCCCAAACAGTGGTTTACTCCCACATATGGGGTATCAGCGTACTCTGGACAAATTGTACAACAACTTTTGAGGTCCAATTTTTTCTCTTACCCTTGGGAAAATAAAAAATTGGGGGCGAAAATATAATTTTTGTGAAAAAAACGATTTTTTATTTTTACGGTTCTGCATTATAAACTTCTGTGAAGCACTTAATGGGTCAAAGTGCTCACCACACCTCTAGATAAGCTCCTTAAGGGGTCTACTTTCCAAAATGGTGTCACTTGTGGGGGGTTTCAATGTTAAGGCACATCAGTGGCTCTCCAAACGCAACATGGTGTCCCATCTCAATTCCTGTCAATTTTGCATTGAAAAGTCAAATGGCGCTCCTTCGCTTCCGAGCTCTGTCATGCGCCAAAACAGTGGTTTACCCCCACATGTCGGGTATTGGCATACTCAGGACAAATTGTACAACAAAGTTTGGGGTCAATTTTCTCCTGTTACCCTTGGTAAAATAAAACAAATTGGAGCTGAAGTACATTTTTTGTGAAAAAAAGTTAAATGTTCATTTTTATTTAAACATTCCAAAAATTCCTGTGAAACACCTGAAGGGTTAATAAATTTCTTGAATGTGGTTTTGAGCACCAAAAATGGTGTTGTAAAAATGAGAAATTGCTGGTCAACTTTTAACCCTTATAACAAAAAAACCCTCCCTAACAAAAAAAAATTTTGGTTCCAAAATTGTGCTGATGTAAAGTAGACATGTGGGAAATGTTACTTATTAATTATTTTGTGTGACATATCTCTGTGATTTAATTGCATAAAAATTCAAAGTTGGAAAATTGCAAAATTTTCATAATTTTCGCCAAATTTCCATTTTTTTCACAAATAAACGCAGGTAATATCAAAGAAATTTTACCACTATCATGAAGTACAATATATCTCGAGAAAACAATGTCAGAATCACCGGGATCCGTTGAAGCATTCTAGAGTTATAACCTCATAAAGGGACAGTGGTCAGAATTGTAAAAATTGGCCCGGTCCATAACGTGCAAACCACCCTTGGGGGTAAAGGGGTTAAAAGGTAACTTCAAATCTCAGGGAGACAGAAGAGTATGAGAATATAAGCTGATGATGACCTTTGACACTCTCAGTGCAGGAATGAATGTGTCGCATGGATTTATGTCTTTTTACATTAACTAAGGAAGTTGCCCCTCAGACCATGTGGGGACATCATAACAGAACCAGACCCCAATCAGAGGACAATAAAACATTCCTTATCTATGAACTGGTCCAATATTTATGGACATAACTGTTTATCACTCACATAATGGTAATTCTGCTTCATGTCACCTGTCTTATCTATGGTGTTTTTGTTGTGCATGCATATGTGATTCTTCAGAATTTATTTTAGTCTATGCCTGATCAAGAGACCTGAGTAGTCTCGAAAGCTTGCAATTTGTTACCATCTTTTCAGTTAGCCATTAAAAGGTATCAAAGGTATCAACCACTGAGGACTCTCAATTTTAAATATTTTTCTATACACTGGCTAACACGCTACTAGGATGTATACCTTTCCTGTATCAACACTGTGTGTTAAAAATGACATGTTCACTTTATTCTGTGGGTCAGTATAATTACATCCATACCAAGTTAATGTATTTTTATATATTTGTGTACTTCTAAAATAAGCAATGTTTAGTTTATCTTACCGTGACATTACTCTTTTCTTTTTTAATCAACGTAGCTATGTGAGGATGAGATGTAATTTTAAAGGGTACTATTTTAGGGTGTATACAACTTTTTGATAAATTTTTATTCCATTTAGGGAGAAGGAGAAGTGATTTAAAAACATCAATTTTGAAATCTTCATTGCTCACCCGTGAAATAAATTACATAATACTTTATTCTTTTAGGACTTTTACAGACTCAGGGATACCAAATATGTTTTTTACCATTTTTATTTAACAAATAGGAATAGGAGGATGTTTTAAACTTTAAGGCTATGGCAACACATTGCGGATTAGTATGCGGATCTTTCCGCACTGTTTTTGCAAAATCTGCAGGTAAACTGCACTGCAGATTTCCCGCGGATTTACCGCGGTTTTTGTGTGGATTCCACCTGTGGTTTTACACCTGTGGATTCCTATTGAGGAGCAGGTGTAAAAAGCTGCAAAATCCGCGCAAAGAATTGACATGCTGCGGAAAAAACAACGCTGTGTTTCCTTGCATTTTTTTCTGCAGCATGTGCATTGCGGATTTTGTATTCCATACGTTTACATGGTACTGTACAATGCATGGAAAACAGCTGCAAATCCGCAGCATCAAATCTGCTGCGGATCCACAGCAAAATCCGCAATGTATGCACATAGCCTTAGAATTTGTGTTTTTTCATTTCTTAACACCTTTTGCAGAAGAGAAAGAGGGACAAATCATGCTTAACCATCCCATGTCATACACCAAGCCTCACTCATTTATCGTTTCTTTGTAAAATAAACTGCAGTATTTACATATTTTTTAGGCTCCATGTAGAAGCCTGTACAGAGACAAAACAACAAAATCGCATAGTTCAATAGCATCTTTAGACGCACAGTGGACCCAGGTTTCATGAAATCATATCAACTTTACTTGGATAGTTAAACCTCAGCAGAATTTCTGTGCAAAATAAGGCAGCATAAAAAACACATAATTTATATTAGATTTGAACACGGATTAAATATTCAACCAATGTAAATGTGATTTTATGAGCACTCCTGCCATCAGTGTATCTAAGTATGTTGTCATGCTGTGCAGTTTTTATGCTTTCTTTCGCTACAGAGATCTATGTGTAGCCTAATAAAAATAAATGTAAAAAGAAATCCAAAACGCCGTAGCATTCATGAGCACAGAATCAAAGGTTTTCTGTACTATTAAAAATGCACTAAAACACTGCTTTGCATTTACACCAAAAACGCATCAAATAAAGTGGAAAAGGCATCAAAGAAACACAGAAATAAGCAGTTGTGGTGCCCCTGAATATCCAGTCGCCACAGAGGTACTGCATCTCATCCAAAGGCGTGGTACCTGTTATGATACGATGGTCTAGGAGCAACATGGAAAGAGCTCTGAAGGAAGTGGTAACTGTACTGACCGCAGTCCCTAAGCTTAACACAACACTAGAAGTAGCCGTGGAATGCTCCTAACTCTCCCTAGGCATCTCGTCACAGCCTAAGAGCTAACTACCCCTAAAGATAGAAGCAGGAAAGCTATCTTGCCTCAGAGAAAATCCCCAAAGGATAGATTAGCCCCCCACAAATAATGACTGTGCGTGGAGAGGGAAAAGATATACACAGAATGAAATCAGGATGAGCACAGGAGGCCAGTCTAACTAAATAGATAGGACAGGATGGAATACTGTGCGGTCAGTATAAAACACTACAAAAATCCACGCAGAGTTTACAAAAAATCTCCACACCTGACTAAAAGTGTGGAGGTCAAATCTGCCTCCCAGAGCTTCCAGCAAGACAGAATAAATTCACACTGATAAGCTGGACAAACATAGAAAGCACAGAATGGATAAGTCCACAATCTGTGAACAGAAAAGGGCAAGCAAAAACTTAGCTTAGCTGAACTGGTCAGGATAACAGGGAACTCCAAAGAGATGTGAATCCAACCAGGAACCATTTACAAGTGGCACTGGCTGAAGATAGAGCCAGACTTAAATAGCCGAGCAGAAGAGACGATAAGTGGAGGCAGCTGATGACAGCTATCTCCAAGGAGCAGCCATACCACTAGAAACCACAAGAGGGAGCCCAAGAGCAGAACTCACAAAAGTGCCACTTACAACCACCGGAGGGAGCCCAAGAGCGGAATTCACAACAGGTACCCCAACTCTCTGGTAAGGAAGGGACACTGCACAGAATCCTGACATTTGCACCCAACACCAGACCTCCCCAGGCCAGAGAGGGATTGGGTAGAAGGTGTGGGTGGAGAGTGAGGAGTTGTCAGGGGAGATAGGAGGGAGGAGTTGGGGAGTGTGTGAGGAGAGCTAGAGCTGAGCAGATGTGTGGGTCTGCAGCTCCTGTGAGTGGAAGGAAAGATAAGGAAGGAAGCTTCCAGGAAGGAGAAGAAAGGGTCTCAGGGGCACGGGAAATGCAGAAGCCACCTGTGGGGCCCGCATTCAGGCTGACCAGCATCAGGTTGGAGGGACCAGGTCACAGAAAGGGGAACTGGCCCCTGATCTAGTGTAAGGACTGCAAAACTTAACTAGAAACCCAGAGATTGTGGCGTCTGTTAGAGCCACAGCCACAGTCCCCCATAACTGGCTAAAAAGGCAGCTGAATAGAACCCAGGGGACTGAGAGGACATCGCCCAACCAGGTTCGTGGTTGCTGGCTTAGGACGCTGTGGGCGCAATGCTGGTTAGGAAGATTGGAGACCAGCATAGAGAGACAGCCAGGAAAGGCTTAAAAAAAAGGGGGTTCTGGCAGAAACCCTGAGTTGCTGGAAAGTCTGTTTGGCCACTCACCTGAAGGACAAATACTGTGAGTAAACTGCAAATACTTCATCTTGCTGTGTCCTTCCAATTATTTCCTGCAACGCCTGCCGAGCACCAGCACCATTACTAACAGAACCTTACAACATCCACTCTTTAGGCTGCCCTGGGGACTAAGCTCTACCTGTGGGGAGCTGTACCAACTCTGCTGCAATATCATCAGCCCCATTGGTCCCCTTCAAGCAGCATCGGCCATCCTTGGCAGAGTACCACAAGTGGCGTCATGAACATTTCTCCATAGACTTTATTTTTCCACTACACTTCATCCCCTTTAATTGGACACCCAGGGCCACAGACCAGGTCACCGCCACCGTGACCACCCCTTTAAGTACCACCAGACCCTGCCCGAGCACCCCACGGTCCTATGGGGCACTCCACAGCAATCAGAGAAGATTGTTATTGTATCGTGTGGTAGACATCTGGAGATAACTAGCAGAAAAAAGCAGTACAAAAACACAGCATTACATATGAACACAACCTCAGCAATTACAAGTTTATTATATTTTTTATGGGTTTAATGGAGAAAATAAATTATTCATGACATTTTTTTACACCATGTACTAATCACTATAATATCTGATCACTGGGTTGTGCAGGTTATTAAGATAACAGGGACACCAGATATATCTGATATTATTATTCACTGATTGGCGATGTCAATTTTTTTTTTTTTTTTTAAAGCGCATTCAAAATAACATTATTGTTTTTCTTCATTTTCAGTAATTTCCTAGGTGGAAAAAAATAATTCTTTTATTTCCCTGCTATAATACAGGGATATAGAAAAACACTGCTATGTACAGATGTTTTTCTATGTACCATTATAA